>NC_133621.1:259132193-259777193 GCF_048593235.1 Sminthopsis crassicaudata
ATCCTCTTTGAGAACAATGGAGAAACAACAATAATCTTTGGGAATATCCCTAACCATGGAATCTCTGGGTCAAAGAGGATGAGCATATTAGTCATTTCCTTTACAAAATTTCAAATGCTTTTCAGAATGGCAAAAGCATTTCCAATGCTTTTTTGGAATATAATTTTGGAATATAAAATCTTACAAAAATGAATGTTGAAACTATCTTTATACGTATTTAGAAAAAATACTATTGAGAAAAAAATAAGTTGAATTTAAAGTATAAAGGTCATTCTTATTTTAAGAACATATTTAGTTTTCATCAGGACTCATATCATTTAAATCAGTATTTAGCAATTGCCCATTTCCAAGTAGGAAAAAAAAGATATTTTCAAAAAGACAGACTGAAGTACCCATATATTTTCAGAAAAATAACTCAGGGATTCTAGAAAATAATTTTGTGAATATTTTTAGTCCTTCCTTTTCTAACTCTGAAGACAAATGGCACAATCACAGGGACTTTTATTTCCCTCAGTTATATATTTCCATGGCCAGGAATTATAACAATGAGGGTCTCCAAAATACATTGCATTAGGTGGAAATCAGTTGATTGTAACTTACTTCAAAAATAATTTTAAGCTGTTACAAAAGCTTTGAGTGTTTTTTCCCAGCCAGATACATTTTGTAGGGTATGTTAAGTGGAATCCATTTTCTCATTTGAAAATAGAAAAGGAGGGAGGGAAAGAAAATTTCTTTGGCTTTCATGCATATCCTATTTATAAGCTCATAAAGCAAACAGTGACATTATTGACTCCTGTATCGATTGACTTCTTGATGGCACTGACATCAACTTATTAGACTTTCTCAGACTCTATTAATAATCTTTTATTGTGCCTCTAAATTTTCTAGAACCACTGCAAGTGAGGGCTGCCACACAAGTGTAATTGATTTTCCTGATGAATGGAAAAAAATAAGTCTTAAAGGCAATTAATGGTAATGTTTCTATCCCTTCTAATTACTTCAGGATCCGTTAAAGTGCTTATAGAAATGCCAGCTTTAATTTATTACTGTTGTGCTCTCTTGATTGGGACATTGTTGATTCTGTTGCTTTTGTCTGCTTCTATATGAAAAATACCAAAATTTTCCACATGGGCTTGTCCTTAGTCCTTTACTAAGTTGATAATGTAGGTAATTCTCCCTATTGTCATATTATCCCTCAGTATCTTATTAATACTAGTTCATGCCCACTCCCACTAGCCTCAAAGACATGCACTCCTTTGAAGATACATAAAAGGCTCAAAGTCATAAAAGCTCACATTTCTATGGCTTTTTTAAGGTTTGGAAATACTTTCCTCATAGCTACCTGGACAAGTACAGCATGTCTGTTGATCTTGCTTTTATCAGTTATCCCATCTCAACAATGAGAAAACTGAGGCAAAAAACAGTGAAGTCACTTGTTCCTGAGGTCATTTAACTAGTAAATTAGCAATGTTTTGACTCCCACTCCAAAGTTCTTTCCACTATGTGATGAATAAATTGGAAAGAAAAAAATTATGGAGTTTGTCAGAATGATTATGATGGAATACGACTGTGCTTGATAAGTTCAATTACTTTAGAAAGTCAAGGGGAAATTTACATGAAATGATGAAGAGGAATTGAACAGAACTTAAAAAAATGTTGTATACAGTAACAGCAATATTATTTTAAAAATGATCTTGAGAGAGAACCTGCAGAATGTAGTGTATTCCATATGAAGTGGAAAGATAATATCCAGTAGTAGGGAATGGTCAATAGCATCAACAGAGGTCAATAAAAATGAAAATGGTTATTAAAAAGACCTTTAGATTTAAGGTGACTAGTGACCTTAGACTAGTATCAATGGTGTTGTATATGGGCAAAATAGGTTGCAAGAAAATAAAAATGAGAGTGGGCACTGAGGTAGCAGAGTCATTGAGTGTAGATACTTTATGAATGAACTTAATGAATGAAGGAAAAAGAGAGGATAGAAACTAAAGTGGGTAGAAGAATTTTAAAAAAAGATTTTTTTAAGGATTAGAGAAACATGAGTGTACTTGTAGGCAGATTGAAACAAGACAGTGGAAATGGAGAAAAAAAATGAAAAGACATGAAAGAGAGGGAATGATTACTGACAGGAGGTAAGTGAGAAGGGGCTCAGGGACCAGTGTAACCTGTCATATGGAGATCATTTGAGGAAACTGGGAGTGCGTGCATAATCTGGAGAAAAGAAGACAAGGGAGGAACAATAGCTGTTTTACAATTTTTGAAGGATTGTCAAGTAAAAGAAGTTTTAGATTCAATCTACATAATTGCAAAAGAGAGAACTAAAATAAAAGAGTAGGATTTTGAGAGTGGTTGATTTAGAACCAGTATAAGGAAGAATATAATAATAACTAGATCTTTCTAAAGATGTAACAGATTTCTACATGAGGCATTGATTTCCCAGTCATTGAATTTTTTTGGAAAAAGATTGCACAATTCCACTGTTCACATATCTATCAATGAATCAATAAATATTTTAAATGTTCACTGTGAAATTTTGCTACAATAGATAAACTGGAAGAAAATGAAATATTATTAAAATAGAGAAATCCATAAATATATAGAAAATAAAATAATTTTTTGAGGGGAGAGAAGTTACTAAAATCTGGGGGATCATGAAAATTATGGATTATAGCAGATACAGTTTTAAGTGAACTCACTGTCTCTTACATCTTTTATTATGATTCTCCTGATAATGATCCACAACTGGGTAGGTGTGGTTGACCTTTTATTGGTTCACTAAATCAAATGAAAAAATATTCATCAAGCAATTGATTTGTTCAGTACTGAAACATCAATAACCTATAATTATGTGATAAGATAGTAGATAAAGTGCTGGAAGAAAGCCAGCAGCTACTTAGTACAACCCCTTCATTTCACAAATAAGGAAATTGAGGCTAAGGAAGCCTAGATACCATATCCAATGTTACATAGGAAAGGAATTAACCCTTTATTTCCTAAAATTGCTGTTTACAAAACCTGCCGCTTGTTGTTCTTCTTTATGCCTCATGATAGCTATCCCTCCTACATGGTGACTTTTGTGGGGTTTATATATTTCATGGGTTGGCATAATAATTTCAATGGGAATTTTTGAGGAGTTCTGTGTAAACTGCAGATAACACATAAAGGCCAGCAGACAACACAGAAAAAGTTTAGAAACTCAGAAATGCTTCAAATGTAAGTATTATATAATGTAAATACATTTTATCATTTAATATCATATTAATTCAGACTTCTGTGGTACAAAGAGAAAACCAAAAAAAAATTTCCAAAATTTTCTAGATTGCAGAAGTGTTTGATGTTGAAGGGATAAACCTGTGCTCAAATGATTTCTTCCTTCTTCATGTTATTCTGGGCTCTCCTTGCTGCTACTACTACTGCTCTTTCCTAAATGGTCACACACTGGTGCTTCTGAAAGTATTTCTTCTTCTCTTGATGAATGAACCTGTACCATTTCAGGTTCCCAAACACAAAAAGAACATAACTGAGTTTTTCTGAACAATGCTGCAGTATGTGAATGGTAAATGGGGGGGAGGGGGGAAAGTGTTGCACATCATCTGGAGATTATACAGGTAAATAAAGTCTTATGCTAACCAGTAGTCCTATTGTACTCAGTTTCTTGTTTGTGTATTGCGTATGGGCAGGAGGATGAGTGAATTAAAATTAAAAACAAAACAAAACTTTGAAGATTAGATTTAGGTCTAGGATCCCAGGACTCGTTTTCATTCTTAAAAGTTTACTGAGACACTATTAGGTCTGTAACCCAAGGAAATTATAAAGGAGGGAAAAGGACCCATATGTGCAAAAATGTTTTATAGTAGCAAAGAATTGGAAAATGAGTAGATGCCCATCAATTAGGGAATAGCTGAATAAATTGTGGTATATGAGGGTAATAGAATTGTTCTATAAAAAATGGTGAACAAGCTATTTTTGGAATGGCTTAGAAAGAGTTATATGAACTGATACTGAACAAAACAAGTAGAACCCAGAAATACATTGTACAAAGTGACAGCAAGATTTTACAGTAGTCAACTATAAAAGACTTGGTTCTTCTCAGTGCTTCAGTGATCCAAGGCAATTCCAATAAATTCTGGATAGAAAATGCCATCTGCATCCAGAAAAAAAGAACCATGGAGATTGAATGTAAATCAAACCATTCTATGTTCATTTATTTTTTTCTGTTTTTTTTTTTTTTCTTATCTTTCATGGTTTCTCCCTTTTGTTCTGATTTTTTTTTCTCCCATCATGATTCATATTAAATTAAAAGTATAACCAGGAAAAATTTTTTTTTAATTTACTGAGGATGCCCCAAAGAGTTTATGTGGTTTACATCTATTGGCACTTACCACATTAGAAATAAAAATGTCTAAGTATTATATTGATAGTTTCACTTCAAGAAAACCCTAAAAGGGTTTCAGGAATCCCTAGGATGATACTTTGACTTAGAGAACTTAGAAGGTAAATTTCTTTTTCTCCAGAATCACATACATCTTCTCTAAAACTTAGTTTTAAGGGTTACCTAGACTAATATTGAGAGGATATGAATTACCTAGATTCACACAGCCTGTGTGGGATACAGGTACTATCTATACTAATTTCCTCCAAGGCAGGCTTTCAGCATGCTGCCAATATACAAAGATGAACAAATCTGAAATATACCCAAAGTCAAGCTGGAATTATTATGGCAGTAGTTTGGAAAGAATCCTGATAAATTAGAATTTATAAATTTTAGTTTAAAAAGTAACTGTTGTCAGGTGTTTTTTTATCAGAAGATTCTGAGGAAGATGTATAGATTTCTATACCAGAGTCTTTTTTGAGGGAAACACATCTGTCCATCCTATTGATTTCTTTATTTCATCTGAAGTTGTAATGATATAATTGGAGTAAGTTTTTTAATACTTCCTCTAGAAATGGATACTTGTTCCATTTCTACTGTAAGATATGTCCATTGGCCCTTTACTAAAAGATGTAACATGACATAGTGATTCTTGTTGGGATTTACATTGACTAGGATTTCATTGGAGATGATTGGTGACTGAGGCAAGAATAACTGCCCATTGGATAGGACATAAGTGGAGTGGGGGAGAACATGATTTGTCTTCCTCTCCTAACCTGGTTTCTATCCAACATCTACCCTAGGTAGATATTCTAGTGTCCTGAGATCATTAACACATATATCCTAATACTAATAAAACCAGCTAAAAGAGAGAGAAAGCAACAAAAATAGAAGAGTTATCAAAGTCTAGTTCCCCATTTCAGTGTAGAAATATCCAATTAACCATTTCTTCATATCATTTTCCAAATGATTAGTTTTCTCTCTTTCATCTTCCCCTCCCTTCTTTCCTCCCTCCATATGTCTTTCTGTTTCAAGCCCACATTTACATATAGACACACATGCTGATTTGGAAAGATTCCCTTAACTAAATATAAACCTCAATATATTTTGAGCCTACAAAGAGGAAATCAACATAAGGGATTTGTTACCATTGGAAATCATTTGATTAACCAAGCTAATAATAAACATAGGATCAGAAAAGGAAAAGTTAGGTGACTTAGAATAGAGAGAGCTTCTCCCCTCTCCCCCTTCAATGACTAAATTAAATCCAGACAAAAAAGAACCAAAAAGACAAACAAAAAGTTCCCAGGCGTGGATAGTTTCTACAATTATGTCAATAACTCTTCATTCATTCTAAACTAATATTTTGTCAGTCTTCTACTCCTTTCCCCTATTTCTGCCTCTTCCCTTTTTGCCTTCTATCTTTTCTTGCTTTCTAGCTTCCTTTTGAAGAGGCAAGAAAGGGAAAAAGATGATTGCTTGTCAATTGAAATAGAATTAATTAAAATCTTAAAAAGGAACAATAGTAAAAATGAAACAAAAATCACATTATATGGCAATATTATAATTTATAATGTAGAATTAGCCACTGAGTGGTAATAACTAACTTTATATATAGTGCTTCTTGCAAGCTATTTTATTTGACCTGCATGACCTATGACTATGTAACAGGTGGTATCATCCCCATTTTAAGATAAGAAAAGCAAGGTTGAGAAAAATTAAATGATTTATTCTGGATCACAAAGTTCAAAAGTGTCTAGGGCAGAATATACAGATTTTGCTGACTCCCAATTCATCATTCTATCCCTTGCTCCATATAAGGATTTTCCCAAGATGTTGACTAACCTTGTTTTGATACTCTATTGGAAATGCAATATTCAAATAAATCTGGGATAAAGTGTCAATTCCTTGCAATACCTTTCTCTGAAGTAGTGTTCTATACTATTAACCTCTTCAGATAATGGCTGAAACAGATGAAAAATAACTGATCAAGAGTCTTTGCAATTGATGCAATGGGTTTTTGCAATTTATCATGAAAAAAAACACTCCCAATTCTCCATCCCATCTGCAATCTATTACCTCAGAAGAGTTATTTTTCACATCTCCTATCTTGCAACCTTATTCAGTCAGGCTACATTTATACAAATAGTTTTAGATGTCTCTAACTGAAGTATTAATGCTGATTGATGGAGACTAACAGTATTATCCAACCTACCAAGAACCTGTCACTGGAGGGGAAAAATGAGGCAAATGCTTAAGAACAGATATTTCCAAACTAACTCATGTTCATAAATGAATGTCAATAAAATATAATCTTCCAAAAAGAGAGCTTTATTTTAAGGTGGGTATATTCAAAAGAATTTGGAAACTGAATAATAAATATGAAGCACTGAAGTCATAATATTTATAATTTGTATATTTATATTTATAATTTGTAAAGAGATTGAAGTTAGTTTACTCAAGCCCTTTCTTTGTAGAAATTGGTGCCAATTTATATTAAAAGTTCCATTATTTGAGGCTGTTCTTATCAGAATGGTCTGTTTGCCCTTTTTCCTCATAATTGTCTTCAAGCAGTGCATTTGATTTATGGGTTGTCTTATTTTTCAGGATAAAGCTAACATTTTCCTTTTCCCGGCCATGCTAGTAAATTACTTGATTAATATCAAAAAAGCTTTCATTCACATGCAACCTTTGGATACAGAAAATGTAAAACTGTTGGCAACACTTTTAGCAGTATTCCTGTAAGTATCCTATCAAGGAAATTGCATTTGTAATTAAACACATAACAAGTGAGCCTTTTTTTTTTTTTTTTTTTTTGCTTGCTTACTGAAATCCAGTTCATTCTTTACTAAGAGGAGAATTTATAATTAGACTGAGAAAGAGAAGAGTCAAGTGAATACAATGGACTCTTCCCCTATATTCATATAATATTTACATGATTTCATTAAAAAGAACCCTAGAAAACCAGGCTTTGCTAATGAACTTCATGTACATATTATTATATGCTCAGAGGAATTCCTTTTTACAGAATTCATACTTTTGTTATTCTTTTTTCCCCTTAAAATAATATAGCACAAGGAAATAGAAGGTAATATGAAAAGAGCTGTTTTTGGACTCAGATAATCTACATTTAAATACTAATGGGGCCATTTATTAGCTCTGTGAGATTAAAGTCAAGTCAATAAGCATTTATTAAATGTTTCTATGTAATGGGCATTGTGCTAAATACTGGGGGATACAAAGAACAAAAATACGGTTTCTGCTGTCAAGTATCTCACGTTGAACTTAGTACAGTGACTGGCACATAATAATAAATTTTAATTTAATGTAGTTTAGTTTAGTTTTAAGTTTAAACTTAATAAAGTTTAGTTTAATAATAAAATTTAGTTTAATTTTAGTTCTTAATTAATAAAATTTAGTTTAATGTTCTAATAGGAGAGACATATGATAGATAGAGAGAGATGGAGGTAGATCTAGCTAAGTAACTAGCTAGATTTATGTCTATCTCAGATGAAATGCTTGTGAATTGTCTTGCAATATTTAAAGTTACAAACAAATGCCAAGGATTGGTAATGGCTGGAGCTACTCTAAGAGTGCTTGGCTTAGTATGGGATGCTATATTGCACCTTCTCCATAGAACATTGTTCTCTTCCATGAATCTAATTTGAACCTCTCGGATTCTTATTAGTAAAATGGGGATGACACTAAAGGTATAATTTCCCTTGTAAAGAGTGTCATGAGGGAAACATGTATTAAACCTAGAAAGTGCTATTAAAATGGAAACAATATTGATAATGAACCAAGATGATGCTTATTAGTTTTCTGGCAAATATTGTTCTATTTGTTCATGAATTCAAAAATTTTTTGTCCAACACCTATTGTAATCAGAGCAATGTAAAAGGTCTCTAATTTAGAGACAGGAGGTTCAGATGAAACATCAGTCCCTGCCCTAGAACTAAGTTTAAGATTATTGAACTGATATAACACATATTCACTCAGCATTAATTTATGTAAATCTTTCCAGGACTTCCTAAAATCAGCCTATTCATTATATTTTATAGAACAATAATATTCCATTACTTCCATATACTATATAGCCATTTCATTCAGCCATTTCCTAAATTGATGGGCACCTACTCATTTTCCAATTCTTTGCCACCACAAAAAGAGCTGTTACAATATAAAGTGGCAAATGATAAGGGAAAAAAGGCTTAAAAGAAGGCTGACTTTGTAGTCAAGAAGATCTGAGCTCAAATTCCAGCTCTGACACATACTAGATATATGGCCATAGGAAAGTAACAGCCACAGAGTTCCCATTATCTGTCTTTTCTTTGTACCTTATGCCACTTAGCCTATTCAGTTTTCTAAAATCTTTTATTACATAGCTATAGAAGTGCAATTAGGGAAATCTTTATTAAATGTGTTGGAAATGATTTAGAATCATTGTATTTGCTGTTTTTTTTCTCTAAAATGCTTCTGTTCAGTCTCTCCCTACTCAAATCTGATCCTGATTAATTATTTGTCTACTAAATCTCTCCAGATATAATAGAGATGAACTATCTCAATCAACTATCTCAAAATGAGCTATTGAACTACATGTTTTTTTAAAATATACTTAGAATAATACTCTTAAATCAAACTCCTTAGAATAATAATTTCTTTCATTAGAGAGGTTTAATAGTGACTTGATAGTGTGACCTTAGAATTCAATTAGTACTATGCAACTTTTAAAATAAAGCTATTAACCATGTCCAAAGTGCTGAAAAACTATGCATATCCTTTGATATCTCAGTGTCTCTACTAGGTCTGTATCCCTAAGAGATCACAAAAGAGGGAAAAGAATCCACATATTTTCATGTTTGTAGCAGCCCTTTTTGTAGTGACAAGGAACTGGAAATTGAATGGATGTCCATAAATTAGGAAATGGCTGAATAAATTATGGTATATAAATGTAATGGAATATTATTGTTCTATAAAAAATAATGAGCAGGCTGATTTCAGAAAATCCTGGAAAGACTTACACAAACTGATGCTAAGTGAAGCGAAAAGAACAAAGAAAACATTATACACAGCAATTGTGATGATCAACTATGATGAACTTGACTCTATTCAACAATGAGGTATTTCAAAGCAATTCCAATAGATTTCTTTTTATTTTATTTTTAAAATTTTTTCCTCAGTTACATGTAGAGACATTTTTTGGGGGGTAATACATGTACATTCTTTAAAAAAAAATTTTTATGTATCATGTTGGGAGAAAAAAATTAGGACTAAAGGGAAAAACCACAAGAGAAAAAAAACAACAGAAGAACAGAAGCAAAAGTAAAAGAAAAAAAAAAAAAACAGAACAGAAGAAAAAGAAAAAAAACAAAAAACATGAAGTTAGCCTATGTTGATTTACAGTCAATCTCCATAGTTCTCTCTCTGATTTGGATGGCATTTTTCATTCAAAGTTTTTTGGGATTGGCTTGGATCACTAAACCACTGAGAAGAAGCATGTCCATCATAGTTGATCATCACACAATTTTGCTCTGTATAATTTCCTGGTTCTGCTTGTTTTACTCAGCATTACATTGTGTAAATCTTTCCGGGCCTTTCTAAAATGAGCCTGTTCATCATTTTTTATAGAACAATAACATTCCATTACTTCCATATACCATCCCAGTTGATGAGTATCCACTCATTTTCTAATTCTTTGTTATCACAAAAAGAGCTGCTACAAATATTTTGGCACATGTGGGTCCTATTCCCTCTTTTTTTTTTTTTTTATTCCTTTGGAATACAAACCTAGTAGTGGCACTGCTGGATAGAAAGATATGTAGTTTTATAGCCCTTTAAGCAGAGTTCCAAATCACTTTCTAGAATGGTTGCGTAATTCCAATAGACTTGTCATAGAAAGTGCCATCTGCATCCAGTTAAAGAATATGGAGACTGAATGTAGATCAAAGCATAGTATTTTCACCTTTATTGTTATTGTTTGCTTGTTTTTTTTTTTCTTTCTCATTTTTTAATTTTAATTTGATTTTTCTTATATAGCATGATGAATATAGACATATGTTTAGAAGACTTGCATGTGTTTAAACTATAACATCTCGAGGGATAGGTGGGGAGAGAGAGAGAGGGAAATTTGGAACACAAAGTTTTGCAAATGTGAGTGGAAAAACTATCTTTATATGTATTTAGAAAAATGAAATACTATAATAAACTATCATTACTATTGACAAAAAAAAAGAAAGAAAGAAAGAAAGAAAGAAAGAAAGAAAGAAAGAAAGAAAGAAAGAAAGAAAGAAAGAAAGAAAGAAAGAAAGAAAGAAAGAAAGAAAGAAAATATCCCTTTAATAAAGAATCATTCTTTTGGCTTTTGTTTGTTGTGTTTTGTGGGATATGATTTGCGCATATGAGAGTTTGTGTGTGATGGGTGTGTGTGTGTTGTGTTTGTGCGCAAGCATGTGCGTGCATGCATGTATTTCTACTGACCTATTTAGTACTAAAGTCAGGTCTATACTTAAAACCTGAGCACAATTTACTTATATCACTAATATTGACTTGAATCTTGGAAACAAATCCTGTTTAGAGTTTTTAAATTTAAATAGCTGCAAATGTTACTAGAAGGCAAATAAAAAAAATACAGAAATACATTCTTGCAAATTGCTCAGAGGAAAAATATCAATAAGGTAATTTCAGCATAAAAGACCATTGAATATAGAGTCAGACCAAAATTCTAGTCCCTCAATGGTTCACTAACAATGGCTTTGCTTAAATTTTCTAAGTGCTTTGAGCCTCAATTTGTTCATATCTATAAATGAGGAAATTCTATATTATAACTTCTAAGTCACTTCTAGTCATGAAACTGAACCTACACATTATTCTTCAGATGACAAGTTCCATAATTTATTTGGAATTTCAATGTAAGTCTCTGCCAGAGAAGAGAATGGTGGACTTGGAGTCAGGAAGACAAAAGTCTGGACACTTCCTCAGAAAATTATTATCTGTCTGGTTCTTGGAAAATCACCTTATCTTACATGCTCATAGCTTCTCATCTATGAAGTAAGGGATAAGAATAATAGCATTTTGTTAACAGTGTTGTTATGAAGATTAAATGAGTACTGCAATATAGATTGTCTTCAAAATTTTAGTGCATTTGTTAATCTTTTTATAGTTTAAAACTAAATGACACAGTCTAGGCAGCAACTCAGTTTGCCTCTCCTAATATTCCTCTCTAAATGCCTTTAAAATAATGCTTCTGATTTTGCACTGGCAGGGACAATAAAAGATAAAACTAAGGAAAATTTCCTGTACAACAACAATTTAGAAGGTTGGAAGGAGGGGTCTGTAGCAATGGAGCGGGTCTGATTCAGAATGTGGCAACAACACAGTAGGCCTGTGAGGTCATTATAATAGGATGAGGAATAGCAGTAGCTTTGTGAGTCTTCAGCCCCAAAATTATAAGGTCAAGAAAAGATTACAAGGAACCATATGCTGGTGCTATGTATAACTGGCACTTAATAGCAACAATGCTGCCCATAAGCAGATCTGGATCTCTGTTCCAAGGTAAAGAGGAGTGCTGATGGTCAGTTACAAGGGAAGGGGACCCTGGTTGCAGTTGCAGAGTTAAGAAAAGCATTTGAACTTGCAGTTTCAGGGGAATGAAGTTTTCTTGGGTAAATACCAGAAGATAGACCAAGAGAACAGTGGATCACACCACGTTGGAAACATTGAAAATTTATAGATGCCCAGAATTAGGCAATGAAAAAAGCCTAAAACTTGGGATATTGTCTTTCTATCCCCAGGTAAATAAAGTCCTACTTTAAATTAAGTTCAAAGTTAAGAAACAGTCTGGGAAAATGAGCAAAAATCATAACCACCATAAACAACAATAACAAACTACTATGGTGTCAAGAACTGAAAACTGAAAAGAAGACAACATGTGAAAATATCTACAACCAAAGCCTCAAAGAAATTCTATATTATGATAAGAGTGGTACAGGGAAAATTGGGAAAGGGAATGAGAATGATGCAAGAATATTATGAAAAGAGAATTGGTAGCTTGGTAAAAGAGGCACAAAAATATTGAAGAAAGGCACTCCTTAAAAAGCAGAATAAGCCAAATAAGAAATGACATACAAAAGTTTATTGAAGAAAATAATTACTTAAAAATTAGTATTGGGTAACTGGGAGCTAATGGCTCCATGAGACATAAAGAAACAATAAAACAAAATGAAAAGAGAATGAAAAATAGAAGAAAATGTAAAATATCTCATTGGAAAAACAATCTTTAAAATAGATTGAGGAGAGATCATTTAAGACTTATTGGAATACCTGAAAACCATGATCAAACAAAAGCTTGGACATCATCTATCAAGAAATTATCAAGAAAAAAAAAAAACCTACCCTGATATCTTAGATCTAGATGATAAAATTAAAAAAAAAAATTGATAGAATGCATTGATTGCCTCCTTAAAAAAAATCCCAAAATGAAAACTCACAAGAATACTATAGCTAAGTTTCAGATCTTCCATGTCAAGGAGAAAATGTTGTAAGCATGTAGAAAATAAAACAATATTGGAACATTGTTTGGTATCTTTTATGATGAGTATGTAAAGTTTCTTTAATAAATGTTTCATTTTTCAATTATACAGAGTAATGAACCAGATTTACAGAAATGAGAACCATTCTCCAAATGATAAATGGTCAAAAGATATAAATAAAAAGTTTTCATAAGAAGAAATAAAAACTATTTATTTTAGTCATATAAAAATATCTTAAATATCTATTGGAGAAACACAAATTAAATCAACTCTGATGCAGCATCTCATCTCCATCAGAAATGACAAATGCTAGAGAAGATGTGGGAAAATAAGTATACTAATAAACTGTGGCTGGAGTTATGTACTAGTCATATTACTCTGGAGAATGATTTTGAACTATGCCCCAAAAGCTGTAAAAAAAATTATGCATATCCTTTGATCCAGAAATATCACTACTAGGTCTATATCCCAAAGAGAACAAAGAAAAAGTAAAAGGACCAATATTTACAGCAGTTCTTTTTTGTGGTGGTAAAGAATCAGAAATTGAAGAAATCTGCATCAGTTGGGGAAAGGCTGACTAAGTCATGATAGATGATTGTGATGGAGTTCTTTTGTCATACAAGATATGATGGAAGAAGGATAGGGATGATGTGGTTTTAGAAATAAACAAATAAACATGACAAGACCTATGTAAACTGATACAAAGTGAACTGAGAAGAATCAGGAGGATCATTGTGTACAATAATAACAATGTTGTAGTGCTGATCAACTATGAAAAACTTAGCTACTCTGATCGATATAATGATCCAAAACTATTCCAAAATTACTCAAGATGAAAAAATACTGTCCAGCTCCAGAAAGAAAACTGATGAATTCTAAGTGCAAATTGAAGTATAACTTTTTGCTTTTTTTTCTCCTTTTTTTCTATTGCAATGAGTCTAATATGGAAATATTTTACATGATTTTACAAGAGAAACTGCAATCATTTTGCTTGCTTAGTGTGTGTGAGATGGATGAGAAGAAGGGACAGAATTTGGAACTCAAAATTTAAAAAGTATAAATAAACAATAAATTTATTTAAAAAAAAAAACAAAGCAAAAACTAGCTTAAAACATACCAAGACAGTTTGACATCCTGTCTATATAAAGCAGGATGGGAGCAAAGTTCTATATAGATGTTAAATAGGTGTTAACTATGTTATTTCCTTATCTTTGTTTCTTAGCAGTTTTTCTACACTGAAACTACTTTGCATTTAGTTCTTTGTGAAGAACAGGGAATGCAAAGAGATGTCCTTTCTACTTCTGGCAAACCATGTGTGCTAAAATGGGGTAAGATGTAAGAATATTATTCAGCAATCTGACATACTGCTTCAAGCCTAAACCCCTTATTGTATATTTGTACTTATTGTATAGTTAGTACTGCTATTCATTTAAATCTTTATTATTACACAATTAGTTTAATAGTAGTTATGATTGAGACCTGGTGAAGTTTTCTCAAAGAGTCTATGAGATGGAGTAAGTCAGACTAGGCCTAAATCCCAGAGGTCCAAAGAGCCTAAGACTAGGCCTTGGACCTAGATTTCTGGCTTATCAGGTCAGGCATGTGTTGGGAGCTGAGATGCTTTCCCAGTGTGCTTGGGCCTCTCCCTGCAGGGACTAAATAAATGCTTCCTCTTTGCACCTGAAGATGCTTCTGATTAGTTAATTTGGGGAAGGAAATGTAGCACCCATCCCACATATTTAAGTTACTGAATCCCATTTTGTCTTTTAGTCCATATATGCTGGCAGGAGCCTTTTGTGAAGAGCATTGTCTCATGCTGGGGAAATAAATAATAGTTCCATATTCAATTTACATTGTACATCGAGTACCTTTCTATTATATCTTTGGAGAGAGAGACACAAGACATGAATCAAGACAAATGCTTCAAGTGTAAATCTATTTCAGAATGGGTCTGCAATGATCCTAAGTTTTATCAGAAAAATCATCTAGACTGAACCAGCTACACCCAGTAAAAGAACTCTAGGAGATGACTATGAACCATTACATAGAATTCCCAGTCCCTCTATTTTTGTCCGCCTGCATTTTGTATTTCCTTCACAGGCTAATTGTACACTATTTCAAAGTCGGATTCTTTTTGTACAGCAAAATAACTGTTTGGACGTGTATACATATGTTGTATTTAATTTATACTTTAACATATTTAACATGTATTGGTCAACCTGCCATCTGGGGGCGGGGGAAGGAGGGGAAAAATTAGAACAAAAGGTTTGGCAATTGTCAATGTTGTAAAATTACCCATGCATATATCTGGTAAATAAAAACTATTAATAAAAAAAAGAAAAAGAAAAATAATCTAGGTTCAACATCTAGGTGGTGAGACTTCCCTTTGAACTAAGTATGGCTGAAATCTCATTCCAACTCTAGTATAGAGATACCTCTAGTAGAGGACAAAAACAATGTTTATAACCTCCTGAGAATAGAAATGTCTAATTATTAAATGTTTATATGATATATGCCCTAGTAGAATGTAATATTGACAGTAGGAATTGTTTTGATTTTATATTTATATTTATATTCTCAGTCTACAATTCCATGACAAATTTTATTTATTTTGGGGGGGAGGGGAAAGAGGCAAAGATATGCTTCTGTGTGGTCCATTATTGTTGCTGGTGTTGGTGGTAAGTCCTTTGTTCTCAAAGAGGGTGATATCTTGACTTGCACATGAATCTATGATTTAATTATTTCAAATAACTCCCAGTGTGGGAACTTCCTCCAAGGATGCTGATCAGCATTGCTTTTGTGGCTGACAGTTTTAGAGAGACAACTGAAAAACTAAAAGATTAAATCATTTGCCCAGGGTTACATAGTTCATGTGTGCCAATGTCAGAGCCTACACTCACGTCTTAGTGATTTGAATTCCAACTCTAACCACCATATCTGTTGCCCCTTTGCCTTAATCACAGTAGGTACTAAATCAGTGCTTGTTAAAGTGAATTACCAGATTTAGCTTCCTTTCCCTTATTCCTGAGAGGTTTTTTCTTTGTTGCCATCTCATTTCCACTCAAAAAATCTACCTCAAGAGATAAGCCTGAAGTAGTTTCAAGAAAGGGTTCTCTGAAAAATTGTTGAATTTGAAGTGAAAATTGTCCCTGATTTACTTGGAGAGCAAAGTTTATTTTTTATTCTTAAGGAAAACTCACACCATGAAACCTTTAAGTTAAGGAGGGAAAAAAAAAAAAAAAAAAAAAAAAACAATTACCAAACCCCTTTTAATGATTCTCAACTGGTTGCTACTGGAAAGATTTCTCCTAGAAAAATACAGCTGATTGTATTCTTAATGTTACTTAGAGAGACTCAGTGAAATAAATACAACCAGACAAGAAAATTGGTTTTAAAATGTTTTTAAGTCCTTTACAAAGAATGGGTTACAGATGAAAAAGTTCTGCCTTTTGTTTCTCTTCAGTGGAAAAAAAAAAAAAAAAACACAGAACTTTAGCTAACAGGCTAGAGTGCAAAGTACAAACACCAACATATGTGCTTTCCATGCCTTTGCCCACTGCATCTTGTTTTGCAAGACCCAGTCACAATTTTCCAAAATGTTCAATGAGGGTTTAATTTGAATGCTACCTTGCATTAGTAGTGACTCCTTAAAAAAAGATGCCTGTTCAATGGAATGCCTTTGAAGTTTTCAGGAGAAAAAAAGAGATTGGACACTTTTGTAGGAGATGAAAAGGAGGTAATGAAGACTAGCAATGCTAGTAGCTAATAAAGCCTGTTGTGGATAAGGGATTCTGGGTAACTACAGTTTTGGGAATGAACTCAGCTCCAACACTTTTCTATCTGTGACTGGTACAATAGCTGTTGTTCTCATTGGTGTAACCATTACTGTGTTATGAGGCATTCATTAGGTTGTGAGTGAGTCCAAAAGGTAGTGTATTTTAACTCCCTGGTTGCATTAGGAGGAAACTAAGATTTTCAACAGCAGTGGGAGAAGCAAACTGGAAAACCAAGGACAGGAATGAATGGGAGACAGTTTCATGATTCAAAGATAGTTTGAGTTTTCTCCCACGATTCTGTTGAAATGAAGGGAGAGAGTTGATGGCAGTCAACAGAAGCCCCAGAACTCCCTCCTGTCTCTGAAAGATGTCTGCTTTCATGTATTTTAACCAGGTTCACAGGGGAATTGCAAAACCTATATCCTATTTGTAATTAAGATGCTTTAGTTTCTTAGAATAAAGGTTCTACACATAGAACATAATGGCATAGTAATTAGCTCCCCTAACCAAAATCATCAGCAATGAATGAACTCACTGGTTGGGCCCACTGCTTCCTGAAATGGGAAGAACAAAGTTTAGCAGGAACAGCAGGGGTGCTCTGGAGACCTGAAGTTGAAGGAGGTTGAATGACACATAAGAATGGGCCCCTTTGAAGAGTGAATTGGAATAAGAAAAAAACACCTTCTTAGGAAAAAGTCCCCAGGGTAGAAAGGAGGAAAAGTATTATTGAGAGATCAGTTCTCCAAGGGGAGGGATGGGGGGAAGGGGGAAATGAGATGCATTACACACACACACACACACACACACACACACACACACACACACACACACATAAAAAGTAAATAAAAGTTTCTGGCTTTGAAGGACTGTCCAATCAAATGCAAAACACCAAATATTTACTAACCAGATACTCTTTGGGAAGCAAAATAAAAACAAAAAACAAATAGATAAATAAAATTGACATTGTTCTTAAGGTTGATGGGGTGAGCAGACTCCATTATGACATCAGTCTCCATTGATCCAGACTTCTCCATCCAGACTCCTTAGTCCAATCTATAGTCTTGATTGCTCCTATTAATTCTTCATTTCCTATATGATACAGATAGAGATTGGGCCTGTGATTCTTTTGAATAGGATAGTTCCAAAAAAAGAAACTCCATTCTACCTTCTATACAAGTTGATCTTAGGGAGTTGGTTTTCAGCCCTGAGTTTGAATACAACAGCATCACTAGTAGATATCAGATGTAATACTGGAACCCTCATTTTCCTGAATCCAAAAGCAGCTTTGTAGCTAATATGCCATGGAAATCTGACATCAATGAAGAAAAATAAAAACTTGAATCATAGAAAACACACACAGTGCTTTATATCCTTAAGATCAGGAAAAGGAAAAACCACCTGTGGCAAGGACACTAGGTAAATATGAGCTTTGGAATATTATTAGGTATTGAATTTCTGTCTTTAACTCAACATGGAGAATACTCTAACCATATTTAATACCCCTGGGAAGAATCACAGAAGACCCAACCATCTGCTAAATTAAGCAGAAGTGATTATTATGAACATTTACAACAGGCCTGCTACAAAGGGGATAATAATTTCATGCTTATAACTAAACCCTCTGAGGTTAGTGGAACCTTTAAGATGGGGATCAAAATTAGAAGGACATATTTTTCAGTGTAACTTAATTGCATAGATGGTCCAGGATCTATGGAAATATTCAGTTTAATTGTTCTTTATGTGCATCGGCTGTGTAAAAGAAGTATTGTATATCACCAGGTGTTCAAATCCCTTCCTTTCAATCAAGGTCCCTTCCAACTGACAGGTTTTCCATCTATTGAAGTGGCTTTTGATTATGGGAATTGGTTCAGTGACTAATGACAGAAATAGGTGAAAGGGAGCTTTACAATATAAACTAGCTCCATTGTCAGATTGAGGAAACCATGGAAATCAGAGGGAAAAATATATTCAGTGGTATGCTATAGTGTGCTTGGACCAGTTCAGGAGAGCTGATTGTTAAATTTGAATATTGCACCTTAGAAATTGGAAAAACACTTCAAATCAATACTTGATTAATTATTTGACTGATTCTGGACTTGAAAAAGTGAAGGAGGAAATGTTAATATTTTAGATTAAATTTAGAAATGTATCAGATGTACATTTGTTGTGGGGTTTTTACCCCCCAGAGAGCCAGCTGTTAGAAGTTTTACCAGCACATCTCTGAATGTATTGCAAAAGTAGCACTTTCATTGAATTAATCAATTAAGTGAACAAACATTTACTAAGCACTAATAAATTATCTTCTGTCTTTTTCATGGAAATATTCTCCCCTTGTTTTCCTTCTAATTGTCCAATCATTCTTCCTCAGGTGTTCTTTACTGACATATATATATATATATATATATATATATATATATATATATATATATATATATATATACATACATATATATATATATATGTATGTATATATATATATACATATATATATATGTATATATATATGCGGGCCATATAATGCTTTTTAACTGTAGGTTTTCTCCAAGGTTCTATTCTGCACCTCCCTGTTCTTTCTATGTTCTCTTCTCTGGCTCTGTCTCCTCTCCTCTGGCTCTGTCTCCTCTTCCTTCTCCCTCTTTCCTTCCCCTCCCTCCTTCCTTCTTCCCTTGTTTTGTTTGTTTCTTTCTGTTCCTTTTCTTTTCCCTTTCCCTTTCCCTTCTCTTTCTTTCTTTTCCATTCCCTTCCTTTCCTTTTCCCTTCTCTTCCAAAATCCCTCTCCTCCTTTCCCCTCCTACCGCTTCATTTCCTCCCATCCCTCCCCTTCCCTCTTCTCTCCTCTGCTTTCTTTTCCTTTCTCCTCTCCTCTCCTTCCCCAGCTCATCAGCTCACATGGCTTTAATTATAATTTGTATGGATATGACTCATACTTATTTATCTATCCTTATTCTCTCCCTTCAATTTCTATCCTAAATCACCAGCTGCTTAATGGACTTTTCCATCTTTAGGTCCTGAAGACACCTCAAGTTCAATATGTCCATAACGGAAAATTCCCTGACTCTCTGCCCCTGGGATAGTGCTAGAGTCAGTTTTTGATTCAAGGACATGTTTTTCCCTTTCATTCAAATGGGTCTACAGTATCAAATAATTCCATTTTGAAGTAGGAAATTTTGTTTTTATTAGAACACTCAGTTCAGAGAAAATCAAATTGACTCCGAGCTATTTTCTCTCTTAAAGACAGAGGAACTAAAAAGACTTGACAGAGAACTAAATTATGTTTTAGATTTTCAAGTGTGTTGTTATAATTATGCTGCCCCACTGACAGAATGGTAAAGTTTGATAACAAGGTCAATTTTCTCCCCTTCCTCTGAAGAGATGGTTACCATCTGCAAAATGCGTTATTTTTAGGATTCTTAAATCTTGGCATGTTTTAGCTCTATGTCACAGTCCACTGAGCTCCTAGTCCATTGAGTAATACAACCTGAAAATTGATCAAAAGCTTTAATTATTGCATCAAGATTATGATCATGATTAATAGGGCCAAGCCAGGTAATCAAGATACAATCCCATAATGTCAGTTCTCTTATTCCAATTAAATGTATGTTTTCATTTTTTGGAACTCCCAATTGAAAGCTGACAAAATGGGCACATTATTCAACTTAGAAATTATGGAGAGCTTAATAAAAGTTGAGATTTTACAGACTGTGCCTCCTCTATTCCTAAATAGACCCAGTAGAGATGAGGCAACATATTTTCCTCTATTTTCTTTATTTTCTTTATGGAAATTAGTTACAACTTTCATGCTATTTTAAAAGCTTTGGGAAGTAGTTAGTTTTAATTAAGACTGAATTTTCCTTTCTCTATTAATGAACACCTTGATTCACCATGTAGCACGAAAGAAAACATAATATAAAGGAAGCATCCTTAAGCTGCCTTATGGATGGACCATTCTCCTACACCATACATTTGCACTCATAGATCTCCCTGCTTTGGGGAACATTTTTCTTCAATGGCAATATTCAGTAAAATTTTAAAGTTTGCATTTTCTACCTTCTCTCATGTACTATGAGGATCCAGATCTTTCCCTATTCCATCATGACTCTGTCCTAACCCAGTGTTTTCAAGGACCTTCCATGGTTTCTAACATTTTAACTGGTGTTTTTGATTTTTCTTATAATTGGCTTTCTGTCATGTTTGAAATTTGCTGGTGTTTTTTTTTTTATTTTTATTTTTTTATTCCTCCCTAATATTGACAGGCATCTTCAACTCGTTTCCAAGTTTTGCCAATTATCTCATCTCAAAAAATCTTGAACATGTTCTCTCCTCTAAATTTCTGTACAATTACTAGACCAAGGTCAATACCTAAGGAAAATCTGAGAATACTGTACCTAAACAAATTTGGGGGTATGACAGTATTTTCAGATTTTCCTTAGGTACTGGCCAATAGAATATCTGGAAGATTAAACTCTACCAAATAATCATACAATTGTGAATATGTGTATTTTTGTCTTCCTCTTATTCCTGATTATCTTCCCAACTCTTTTTCAACTGCTGAATTCTCATCTCTCCTTTAAAATCCAATTCAATGCCAACTTTACCATAAAATCTTCCATGATATCTATCTAACATTGGCTATGACTTATACATTTAGATCTCACAAAGTATTTGTCTAATTCACACATGCACACACACACACACACACACACACACGCATATATATCACACAATATATATTATTTTGTAATGTGATACTGAATAACAGTAGGGAAAATATTTTGACTGTTACTGAGAAGTAGGACTATCCAAAGTAGCTGGCTATCCATTTCTGTTATTCATACTGCTGATCCTGATTATTGTATTGCTTTCCTGATATTTAAATACATCAATCTATGAAAATAGGATTATTTTGAGAATTAAATGCTATAATAAGTACATAAAAGTTCTATGTATGAGTATATAAACTTAAGTCATTTCCTGTATTAGTAGCAAATGTATTTCAGACAAGGAACTATGTTAGATATTATGTATACAATGTGGTTCACGATAAGTAAGATGAGCTTAAAATATAATCATATTTAAAATTCTCAAATATTGCATCTCTCACTAAGTATCTTGAATAGTATACCATCCTGGAAAGTCTATTAGATCTAATCAAAACATTGATTCAAATCTTGACTCTGATAATATACTAGTTGTGTGAACATTGAGATCATACCATGGTATTCTGACCATGATTGATAGGGCCAAGCCAAGTAATCAAGGTGCAATTCCCTTATTCCAGCTAAATAGATGTTTTAGTTTTTTTTTTTTTTTTTTTTTTTTAAACTACTGCTTCAAAGTTGACAAAATAGACTCATTACCAGGGGATATTCATAGAAGTAATAGAACCTGTAGAATTTTGTGAGCAGATATGTGATATGATCAGACTTATACTTAAAATTATCACTTTGATAACTTACTAGAGGATGGTTTGTAAGAGTAAGAAATATGAGATAATGAGATCCTCGAGGATACTATTTCTATAGTCCAAATAAAGCTATGGGTTATCTAAGGAAGGAGAGAGAAGGAAAGATGGGAAATGTTTGGATGTGAACTTGAAAAAGGCATGATAACAAACCGAGCAAGAATGTAATCAGAGGATAACAAGATAGAGCAGTGGGTAAATCATTGGCTCTGGAGTTGAGGACCCGAGTTCAAATGTGGCTTCAGACATTTATTAGCTTTAGGACCTCAGAAAAATAATTTACCCAATTGCTTAAAAAGTGTAATTTCTATTTTAAAGATAAGGCTCAAAAAGGTTAACTTTCTACTGATTACACAAGTAAATTGTCAATTACAGGATTTGAACCAATATTTCCTGACTCTAATAAATAAAAATCCTATATAGGATGCTATATTGTCTTAGATACTTGTTTGAGAAATGCATTATTTGAGAAATTTAAATAGTTAGATTTTACTAGATGTTGCTAGATAGTATTCATGACAGTTACTTACCTGAAATGTGTTTGTTAATAACAGGAAATTTGTGTCCTGATATATAATGCTTTTGTGTACTTGTTTTCACATTTAATCCTCAAAATAATCCTGTTTTCACATATTGATTTAAGTATCAGAGAAGTAATGTTTCCTCACCCAAGAATAGTTTCTGAGCAATTAGTCATTTTATTAATAATGGTATCATTTATCTGTCTTTCTCTTGGACCAGAGTTGGATTAATAAGCCCTTGGAAGAATGGATGTACCTGAGAATAGCAATCAACTCTGATTGGCTAACAATTAATGAGAAGAATGAGTATTACAAAGAGGGAAGGAACCATTCTAATGAAGGTCTGGGCAATGTAGTTTTCAATTGTCTAGTTTTAGGCAATTTCATTAAAGAATTTATTCCCACTCAAACCTGTATATAAGACAATGGGATTCTCCACCTAAATTAGATTAAGTTTCTTTCAGGGTTGAGTGATATCCTACCAAGACTGAAGAATTAATTTAATCTTATTATCAGTAATGTCCTTCAAGAGACTGAACTTTGAAATGAGGACTTTAGAAAACTGAATTTCCCCAAATCATTGGTTATTAATGATCATTTCTCCCGTACCAATGAAATCACAGGTCTAGAATCTATATCTGTCTTCAGTACATCTTATGTGAAGGCTTGAAACAAAATGTTTAAAAAAATGGTCTTCATATTTTAAAATGTTGAGAAGCATTAAACTAGAAAATGGAAGAATTATTTAATATTCATTGAAATTCTTAAGCACTCAACTTTTTAAGACTTAAAAAAAAGTAACATTTCTTTAAGATTCTCTGGAGATGATCATCCTGGAATGAAGATTTTCATCTTTCCAATCATTACAGGGTAAGATATAGATCCTGAAACCTTGAAGCTTTTGCTCTTTGAAAGAGATCTAATAAGTCTTGATTTAAAAATATGAGAATCAGAGTATGTCTTTTGAACTTAATTTTTGTGGTTGAATTTATGGAGTGGAAAGGGCAATTTGTATGCAATCATTGTAATTCAGGAAAATGATAGCTTAGGAATTAAAATATAATTGTAGAATTTCAGAGTTGAGGCAGGGTGTGGGGAAGTAATGTCAGGCATTTTTCATGGTTTCTTTTATTTTATAATGTGGTGCCCCACATCTAATCTTTCATGTGTTTTAGACAATGTGCTTGTCATAATAAATACAGGAAAGAGGTGATTCCATTTCCCCTTTATTGCTCTTATTCATATGATCTTAGATCAAAAGGTAACAGGAACTTCAGAGGTCATTTATTCTAACCTACTTATTTTATATATTTGGAAATTGAAGGAAGTTTAGTGACTTGCCCAAGATCACATAGATAATGAATAGCAGATACAGGATTGTAGTTAATTTTGATTTGTTCTTCTCTAAACTGTTTATTATATTCTTTGCCTATTCATCAATTAGAAAATTATTTGGATTCTTATAAATTTGATTCAGTTTCCCATATATTTGGGAAGTAAGGTTTTTATCAGGGAAATTTGCTGTTAAAACAAACAAACAAACAGTTTTGTACTGTCCTTTTAATCTTAGCTGCATTAATTTTATTTGTGTAAAACCATGTCAATTTCGTGAAATTAAAATTATCTATTTTATTTCACTTGATTGAATTGTTGTTTTGCATGTTGAAAAGTTGTGTTAGGCTATTTCACCAATGCTTAATGTGAATTTTTTAGATTTATTTATTTATTTTTTTGAGGAGAGGAGTATAGTAATAAAAAACCTATTTTATATTGATTTCTTTTTTACATTGAGTATTTTCCACTTTTGAGTAGCCATGAAATGGCTATAATTCATTCTAACATACCTGGACAGGAGTTTGATGAATCAAATGTGTGGAAAAAATAGATCTTAGCTCTAGTCTTATTGGAGCCAGGATCTGTAACGATTACACCATAATTTAAACCACATTCCTAGGTACAGAATACAGTAGATACACTATCCTAAAATCTTCTGGTCACATCAATGGTTCCTCAATACTTAGATTTACAAAAGAAAACTACTTCAAATTGAGTACAATAAACAACTAAGATGTAAATTTCCATTGTGACATGGAAAAAAAGGAATGGTTTGATTGGCTATATCTGTCAACTGATTTAAGAACCTCAGGATATCTGCATTATTGGGACTCAATCTATATTGGTGAGCATATATAAATACTATCTTTTTGTTGAATTATTTAATGTCCAATTTAATTTCACCTGTTTTAAGGATTTATTTTAAACAGAGTAGGACAGAAAAAGAGAATCCTCTTGGTATACCAAGTTATGTTAGTACAAATCAAAATTTGCCTAATGAATGTAAATAGTAATTTAAGAATGAAGGCAGAGAGAAATAGAGCAGTAAGAAATGATTGTGAGAAAGTCAAAAAGTTGAATCTAACCAGCCAAAGAAGAAATTGGTAGCATTTGATGCTATTTATTATTGAAATACAGGATAGAAAATGTCAAGGGCAGAGAATACCAAAAGAGACTATAACAAGGTTGTATGAGGAAAATCATTCTTACTTTTACCTGCCGCTTTGTCTTACTTTCTTCCAAAAACACACAATAAAAAGCCTCTCATAAACTACTGCATTTTCCAATAAAAAATCTTATTTCCTTTCCCTCTTTTTCCTTTTCCCCGTTTCTCTCTTTTTTCTCTCCCTTGTCTTTCTTTTTCTTTTCATACTCTTACCAATTCCTCTTTCCATCTCTTCCTTTTCCTCCTCTCCTTCCCTTTTCTTCATCTTACCTCATTCTTCTATAGACTCTTTCATCCTTCTGTAATACCAGCAAAACTCAAATCCTACTTGGCATAGGCCCAACTACACAAAATAAACATTGGGGGAAAAGAAACAGAAGCCATTTTTAATATCACATCCCCTGTCAATGAAGTTTTAAAACCACTTACCAATTATGCAAAGCTTGGCATTATAAACAATTATAATTAGCAATTTGTAGTATTAGCATATTCTTTGTTCCATTCAAAATGGACACATAGAAAGAGCATAGAAAAGAGCAAAATCCTTAATTGGACTTTGACCAACGGCTTTTCAAGGATTAATTTTATAAAAAGGTGTGGAAGAGGTTCAGTTGTTAATACCTTGAAGAAAACTATGTCTTTCACAATTATCACAGCAAGATACATTTGAATTTGTTTGATTTTGTAATTGGTCTTTTAAAAAAAACAAACAATTAACTGGTATTTCTTCTAAATATTTATTTTCATAAAATCTCAGTTTAGCAGACCTTTTGACACTGTATATTATTGATACATGCAGATTAGGATGGTTTTTCTTTTAAAAGTATTGAAAATTTCCTCTAGATTTAGTTAGATGAGGGTACTAAGATTCAATAAATTTATGTGGCATCCTGGTTTCCTGAACATAAAAATCCATACAGAGCTGTCTCTGTCTTTTAATGCTTTAAAAACAAACTTCCATCAACAACATGGAAGAGTAGAACTTTTCTCACCATGGCATTTCTCATTGATCTTTTTTGAATATGTTTTCCCTTCCTCTCCTCTCTTGACTAAATGAATGTATCTTTTAGAGATTGTGAAGCTGTGTAGTAGATAGAGAGCACTGGGCCTGGAGTCAGGAATACCTGAGTTCAAATTCTGTCTAGACCCTCATCAGCTGTATTCTCTGGGAAAGTCAATTAATTCTACTTCATTGCTTTCAACTCTCAAACAGAGATAATAGTAGAAACCATTTCCAAGGATTTTTTTGAGGAATAAATGAGATAATCTATGTACAGCTCTTAATACAACACCTTAAATGTAATAAATACAGTATATGAATTTATTTCCTTTCCTTCACATACTTCTTTCCTTCCATCCCTTTTTCTGCCCTTCCAAGTAGGTTGCTACCACCACTAAACACCTCCCAAATTACACTTAAATATCTGTGTTCATGTGTTTTACTTATATTTACATTTTATGGGATTTTTTTTTTTTACTTAAAGATCCAAGCTAATTTAGAAAATGTCTAATGAGTAATGTCTCCAACTTTAAAAGTTTTCTTTCTGTGTGAATTTGGCAAGCTTTCTCCTTTGTTCATTATTTCTATAATTAAAGGGAAGTGGCTTTGCCAGGTGTATTTCTCCCAGTTGCTGCGATTTTTGCTGGGATAGAATTTAGAGCAACTGCACATGAAACAGACCTAACAATAAGAGGAGTTTATTCAACAAAATTGCAAAGTTGTGAGATTGATTGGTCCCTTTTAAGTTTCTACTGTTAAACTCCAAAATAATAGGATTACAAATTGATACTCAACTATTCTTCATTAAAATTGTTTCCAATGTTTGAAAATTATTTACTCCTACCATTTTGAAGCCTGTTAATAGGCTCTATAAATCACAAGTTTGATTGTGATCCAAAGTGATAGTTTCCACTTTTGCCTTAGTGATAAAACTGCTTATATATTTGCAAAGTGAATGAGTAATTTGATAATATAGATAAGTAGATAGTGAAGGCATTGCAAAATCTAGATTCACAAACTTTCTCAGATGACTAGCTTGTTAGCCTAGGTTAGCCTTTATTTCTCTGTCTCAATTCTCTCTGTAAATACTGATGCTAAAATGTAACCACTTATATAGTTACTTAGTTTTCTCATTCCCTAAAGTTATCCTTTAAAAATCTGACTTTTTAAGACAGACTCCGGCTCTCAAGTGTTTGAGAGTAGGCAGCCAGAGCTTCTTAAAGAATTTTTTTTTTTAATATGTGAATTCTTGAACAAAAACAGAACTACCTCCAAGTTCAGCTTAGTTCAAAGAAAGCTTCACATTCATCTCACAGAAGTCAAATGCAGTTTTACAGAGACCCAGAAATACTTGACAAGTTTTCCTATTCTGAGTTTCTCTGATAATCCTAAATAGGCAAGAGAGACAAACAAATGGATCACTCAATACCTGTCTGCTACATAATGGAGGACACGTTAAATAAAAAAAAAAAAAAAAAAAAAAAAGGTCAAAGCTAAGTCACTTGTAGTCCATCAGAAATTAATAATTTGTCATGAAAGTCGGAATCTAATACTTAATGTGCAACAAGAAAATGGTATTTACACACATATATTGTATCTAGGTTATATTGTAACATATGTAAAATGTATGGGATTGCCTGTCATCAAGGGGAGGGAGTAGAGGGAGGGAGGGAATAATTTGGAAAAATGAATACAAGGGATAATATTATTTAAAAAAATTACTCATGCATATATACTGTGAAAAAAATTATAAATAAATAAAAAAAATTGTCATGAAAGGAAGAAGAAACAAACCATAATTTGGTTTTGGTTCTTATGCTGTTTTAGAATTTGTTCAATTGTGAGGAACAATTTGTAATGTAAAGATAAAAGTGTGAAAGCTTTTGGAAGAGAAAAAAAATAACATTTATTTAGCACATTAGCATTTAAAAAGCATTTTTAATGCACTATTTCTTTGAGCCCTGTATTGCAAGTATGATTATCAACCATCAAAAAACAAAATAAAACTGAATGTATTATTTTACGGGCAATAGGGATTTTGAATATGGTTCTCATCTTTACTTTTCTTGGTCTCCTGACTCAAGTACTCTGTATCACTGCTACTTTTTAATTATCATTCTATTTATTATTATTATTTATTGTAGCTAAGTTTATAAAGTATAATACTTTATAAATATTAACTACACCCTGTGAAGTAGGTGTTATTATTATCCCAATTTTACAGATAAGAACACTGAGTCTGAGAAAGAAGTTAACGATTTGTCAATTGTCACATAGCTAGTGTGTATGAAGCACTCACATACTTTTTTTTTTTTTCTTTCTTTCTTTTTTTTTTTTTTTTTTTTTGAGGCTAGGGTTAAGTGACTTGCCCAGGGTCACACAGCTAGGAAGTATTAAGTGTCTGAGACCAGATTTGAACTCGAGTCCTCCTGAATTCAAGACTGGTGCTCTATCCACTGCGCCACCTAGCTGCCCCCGCACTCACATACTTTTGATACCTAGTCTAATATTCTACCCACTGTGACATACAAGTGCCTCTGAAATGATGTTAATTGGGAGAAAATTGTGATTATACCAATATTATTCTGGCATCAGGCCAATAGAGATCATTTCATTCTTTACATTTATATCCCGTGTCTAATACAGCACCTGATACACAGTCAGCATTTAATGAATGCCTGTTGATGATTAGTTAGAGTTGTACATATCTTAGAGGCAGCCAGAGGAATACAACAATAGACCTGAAGTCAGAGAGCCCCAAGTTCTAATCTAGCTCCAGACACATACCAGGTATATGACCCTGTGCAAGTCACTTAACCTCTGCTTCAATTTCCTCATCTATAAAATGTGGATAATAATATTAACCTCCTCTGATGATTGTAATAAGAATAAATTGAGATGATATTTGCAAATTACTTAGCACAGTATCAGAAGTAAGAGTTGATGTTTCTTTTCCCTTTTCATCTGATTTGTTTTTGCACAGCATGATAAATATAGAAATATTTTAGAAGAATCGCTCATATTAACCCTATATTGGATTGCTTCCTGTATTGGGGGGAGGGGGAGAAAGGGAAAAAATTCAGAAAGGTGAATGTAGAAAACTATCTTTGCATGTGTTTGGAAAAATAAAATACTATAAAAATACAAATAAATAAACAAACAAATAAACAAACAAATAAATAAATAAATGAGTCAAAACCAGTTCTTCTTGGCTTCAGGGCCCTCTTTTTATCTGTTCTTTGCCATGCTTTTTCTATACTTGCCATATTTAGCAAAAAATAGTGAGGAAAACACTTGGTAACTCCCAAACCTATTAAAATATGTCTGTGGCTTCTCTCATTATTTTCATTAATATCAATAGAACCCAACGTAACCAAATATCTCCTTTATTCCTTGAAAATACTGTTTCCAAGTGCTTGCTTATTAGAAATTAGAAAGGAAAATATTTTAGAATCTTTTTTCTCCTACCTCCTTTTTTAAATTTTTCCTTTTTCCTCTCCTTATGTCTGGTAAAGAAGTAAAGTCACTAATGGAGAAAAGATAGTCCTAATAAAAGAAAGAATTTGTAAAAATGAAAAAAAAAGAAAGAAAATAACGTGTGTGTGTGTGTGTGTGTGTGTGTGTGTGTGTGTGTGTGTGTGGGTGTGTGGGTGTGGGTGTGTGGGTGTGTGTGTGGGTGTGTATTGTAAAAAGAGTATATAAAGAAAGCACCAAATCAAAGTTCCTGAGGTAATATCCCAGCTCTTACTCTTATAACCTGTGGAATCTTGGGCAAATCTTCACTTTTCTCTTGTTCACTCACATCTGAGTCTGTGTGAACTTATTTGGTGTTTTGTTGGCAGAATCTGGAATAGTTTACCATTTCCTGCCCTACTAAGTTTAATAGATGAGGAAATTGAGGCAAACAAAGTTAATGACTTGTTCGAGTCAAATATCTGAGGATGGTTTTGAACTCATGAAGATGAGTCCTCCTGTCTCAGGCTTATCCACTCAGGCATTATCCAATAAGTCACCTAGTTCACCTTTCTAGATCACATGTAAAATGAGGTTCTATAGAAAACACTGTCAGACATAGTCACTGAATTGGATGTTTTTATTTACTTGTTTTCTTTTGTTTTAATGGAGGGTCCTGGGCAGAGAGCTGGGGGTGCTTGGATTATACCTGACTGTGATATTACAAATAAAAAGACATTAAAGCAATTTATTTTGAAAAAGAAAGAAATGCAATAAAGATGGACTAGCAAAATGAATGTGCCTACAAGGGAAAATAAAGCTTGTAAAGTTTATACATCTGCCCCTGTGGGCTCTACAAATATCAAAAAGGAAGAGGAAAACAAATTTAAGAGACTGCCATCCCTACACAGTTGGAACACATACCATCTCTCATAACTAGTTTAGCAGAGACAATATATCAAAGATAAATTCCACACCTACAGTCTCATATTCCACCAGGTTCCACACAATTGACTATGACAGGTATATACTACAATGCTGTTATCATTGCAAAAATCCCAAGTACTCTAAACAGTGTTGTCAACACAGAATAAAAGGGAAATGCTGAGCCTGGAACATATTTTTTCCTTCTGTGGAAACAAACCCCAAACACCAAAACATTTTTAAAGCTCTGCTGTTGTGCAACAAAATACAGATTAACTACAGACAGTGTACAACTTATGTCTATATCAAATTTAGGAAATCCACAATTTTTAAGTGTAACCTCCCAAAGATTAATTTATAAGTGGAAAAATGATAACCTTAGCAATTAGAGAGCAGACAAATGGACTGCAATGACTGAGAACACACAGGAATAGATTTCACAACCATCAGCTTTCAGCCTTCTAGAAAAGCACAAGAAATTGGGCTTGTTACATCAGAAACATGAAATTGAAAGCTAATGCTAATTCTCTTAATATCAGCAATCTGCTATCAAATGATGAATATGAAATTCCCAAGAGCCCTGTATCTTTGGGAAGTACACAAAATACCATATAAATCAGGACAGTTTCAAAGCCTGGTTTGAAGTGAACATGAAAAAGTCAACAGAAATATGGAACCTAGATAAGGAATTTGGAGCAGGTTTTATACTGAAAAATAGAATGAAGAAAGGAACTCTTTCTCAGTTTCAGCTAGAATGTAATTGCTATTTAAACCTGTTTAGAAAAACCATCATTTGTTCTATTAAATGAGAACAAACCCAACTATCCAGCAAAACCCATCTCTATCTTTACCTGTAAAACCTGTCCAAAAACCTACAGAACTCTAATTCTAGTAAGGATGATTTGTATAAAAGGAGACTGTCTAATTGGCTCACATATGCTAGATCAAGATAATGATGCTAGAATGCTCTCCTCCAAATATCTATTTTATAGTATGTTTTGAGGGTTTCTTTCTACTGTTGGAAACTTGAAATGATACTAAAACAATTATTTTTTTCTTTCCTCTTCATCTTTTTTGTTACTGTGTTGTGGTTTTCCCTGTCTTAGTGCTTCCAAGATATGTACTTTTTCCAGGTTATAGATGGCATAGTATCATGGGACTCAAAATTGAAACCATTTGGTCATTTGGAAGGGGAAAAAAAGGAGGGGGGGGTTAATGAAAAAAGGGACTGTGTATAAATTTTTTAAAAGAGTCAGGTGATTTCACTTACTTAGTGAAAGTGACTGTTAGTGAGATGAGATACTTAGTATTCCTGCATTGTCACCATGGTAGAGACAGAGTTGGAGGATGATATCTTTTCCCAGAGTCTACCTGGATCAGTGCAGGAAAATAGTCTGATCTTAGCAGAAAGTATTCTTGATAGATCTTGTTTATTACTATCTGCTATCTGAATGAATATTTTGCTCCAAGTAGAAGCTAAAAAGAAACAGTGGCAAGAAAATCTTATACTTGAAAAAATCAAGAAATCTTATATAGAAGACAAGAAAATGCCATGGGGAGAGATGAACAGTAGAATGAGGAAAAAAAGAAGAAATGACAATGACCTTAAAAACAAAGTGCTTCCTCAAAGACATTGGCAGAAGACTAATAGGACTGGTTTAGATTAAATCTGTATTAAAAAAAAAAAAAAAAGATTGGGGCAAGTTTGGATGGAGATAGAAACTTGTTAGCTCCTATTTCCCCAGAAAATGTGGCATCTGGGAGAGAACTAGACAGACTGCAATAGTTCTCTTAGAACACCCTGATCAGTGAATAGCTGTTCTTCTGTCTTTATTGAATTTTACCCTAAGGATGCCTAGTGAAATTAGGACTGGGACAGAAGAATTCCATTATATTTAACAGGGAGAAGAGCCCCCAAATTATGTGCCTTTTGTCAGGCTATTCCTAGTCTATACCTCCAGATATGGCTCTAATAGTAGACAAATACCAGCTATATCTGAAGGGATATTTTTCAGAAATATGATTGGACACCATATTACAAAATCATTAGCTATAACTAAAGCCCAACTGAAACATTTTTCCAATTTGTTAGAAATTCTCTGAGTTTATAAATATCTCTTCTATAATTTTCCATTCCTGGGAACTGAAAATTTATCTGAGTCCTTGATTTATAGGAGAGACTATAGAAGATAGGGAATTTGTAGAAAATTTTATTCAGAAAAAGTAAATAAATGATTCTTCCTTAGTTTTAGCTCTAGTGTTAACCACTGTCTGAATCTGGATAACAGAATTATTAACACATGATCAACAAAGCTTAAATTTATTTTCAGAATCTCCTTATATGTGAGAACTGCCTAGAGACCTGGTGATTCTCTAGTTGTGTAACAGGTCAAGCTGAATAAAAAGGGACAGCTCTAATTGACTAATTGAAGGCTCTATTCAGAGTCAAGTTAGTGATGTCAGAAAATTTCTACATAGGCAATCCCTTGGCAGACTCTTGATAAATTTCTTCTTCCTTTCTGGGACTTGTCCTCATTAAATAAAAATTATTTTTGCTGCCATATTAAGGTTCTTATTCTTCTGATGTTCCTATGTCTGAATCTAGGGACTCTGACAGCTTTTATGTGGATGTGGCTAATGGAGAAGAAAGAAAGACCACATTTACTTTGGCATCAAATACATTTATTGTGATTCCATCTGGCCACTAAATCCTAAACAGTATTTCTGGGCTAAATCATGGAATAGGTTGACACAACATTAGATAGAAAAGAATAATGGTAGGATAGTAACTCCTAAGTCTATTCACTAAAAAACTGAAATCCATTGAAAAAGATGAGAATAAGAGAATTATAATGATGATAATACATAATAATGGTCATTAGATATGTATATATCATGAGAAAATTTAACATTTAAAAAATTTCAATAAACTTTCCTTCTATCATTCAAGCCTCAAAATAGCCTTGTTAGTTCAATCCTACAGAATCATTATCATCACTTTATGTATGAAGACACTGTAATTCAGAGAGATTAAGGGACATATCCATGGGTATTCATGCTGCAAGCCAGTATCAGAGAAAGAATGAAAAGTAGTTTCTTCTGAGTCCCAGTTCCAAACTTTCTCTACTATGCCAAACTGTCTCATAGAATGTTTGATTTGGAAAAAGACTTACTGAAGATCCAGTTGGACACTTTATGGTTTGTTTGTTTGTTTCTTTTTATAGTTTCATTGCATATCAAAGCTAGAAGGGATTTTAAAAACCATCTAGATCAAACCTCTCCTTTTACAAATGAGAATATTGAGGCTTAAGAGGTCAAGGTCTTGGCACACAGCAAGCTAGTTAGTGGTAGGATCTTGTTTTTGAAATTGAGGCAACTGAAATACTGAAAGATTATGTTGCACTAAAAACCAAAGTCTCCTGACCTCTTGTTCCAGGTTCTTTCCCTTATACTCTAATGTCAGAAACACCAATATGGTTTCTGTCTGAGGTCCATTGTGACTAATATATTGCAATTCTGCTACATTGGTCACATTCATAGAATGCATAATCCACAATTAAATTTTATGTGGAAAACTTGAGTGCTACATCCCCAAATTTGAAGAACAAAAAAATACTTCAAACATTGTGTTAGAAGCTTCAGATAAATATTATTACATCTGATCAATAGACATTTATTAAGTACCTCCTATGAGCTATGACACAAAAAGAGGCAAAAGAAAAATCCTTGCCTTCAGTGAGCTTACAATCTAAAATTGGGGAAGACAACATGCAACCAAATACATACAAAGCAAGCAAGGATAAAAAGAAATAATTAATATAGGGAAGCCAGAATTTAAAATTAACTAAGAAGGGTAGGGGAAGTATTCTTGCAGAAAATAAAGTTTTATTTGGGACTAAAAAAATGTTCATTAACCTCTTCTTTTTTTTTATTTTTTATTATAGCTTTTTATTGACAGAACATATGCATGGGTAATTTTTACAACATTGTCGCTTGCACTCCCTTCTGTTCCAACTTTTCCCTTGCCTTCCTCCACCTCCTCCCCTATTTGGCAGGTAGTCTCATACATATAAAACATGTTAAAGTATATCTTAGATACAGCATATGTTGTATCTCATACGTATGCAGATCCATACAGTTCTCTTATTGCACAAGAAAAATTGGATTCAGAAGGTAAAAATACCTGGGAAGAAAAACAAAAATGCAAGTAGTCCACATTCATTTCCCAGTATTCCTTCTCTGGGTGTAGCTGATTCTGTCCATCATTGATCAATTGGAACTGAATTGGATCTTCTCTTTGTCGAAGATATCCATTTCCATCAGAATACATCCTCACACAATATTGTTGAAGTATATAATGATGTCCTAGTTCTGTTCATTTCACTCAGCATCAGTTCATATAAGTCTTTCCAAGCCTCTCTTTTTTCATCCAGCTGGTCATGTCTTACAGAACAATAATATTCCACAACATTCATATACCACAATTTATTCAGCCATTCTCCAATTGATGAGCATTCATTCAATTTCCAGTTCCTAGCCACTACAAAAAGGGATGACACAAACATATTGGAACATACACATCTCTTTCCCTTCGTTAATATCTCTTTGGGATATAAGCACAGTAGTAACACTGCTGGATCAAAGGGTAGCACAGTTTGATAACTTTTTGGGCATAGTTCCAAATTTCTCTCCAGAATGGTTGGATTCTTTCACAACTCCATCATCAATGCATCAGTGACCCAGTTTTCCTGCATCCCCTGCATCCCTTCCAATATTCATCACTATCTCTTCCTGTCATTTTAGCCAAACTGACAGGTGTGCAGTTTTAATTTCATTATCTGAGAATTGTCTGTTCATATCCTTTGACCATTTATCAATTGGAGAATGGCTTGATTTCTTATATATATATATATTAGATCAATTCTCTATCTATTTTGGAAATGAGGCCTTTATCAGAACCTTTAATTGTAAAAATGTTTTCCTAGTTTATTACTTCCTTTCTAATCTTATTTGCATTAGTTTTGTTTGTACAAAAGCTTTTTAATTTTATATAATCAAAATTTTCTATTTTGTGATCAATAATGATCTCTAGTTCTCCTTTGGTCACAAATTCCTTCCTCCTCCATAAGTCTGATAGGTAAACTATCCTATGTTCCTCTAATTTATTTATAATCTCATTCTTTATGCCTAAACATGAACCCATTTTGATCTTATCTTGGTGTATGGTGTTAAGTGTGGGTCCATGCCTACTTTGTGTTATACTAATTTCCAGTTTTCCTAGCAGTTTTTGTCAAATAGTGAATTCTTCCCAAAATTTGGATCTTTGGGTTTGTCAAACATTAGATTGCTATAGTTATTGACTATTTTGCCCTGTGGACCTATTCCACTGATCAACTAGTTCTTAGCCAATACCAAATGATTTTGGTGACCGCTGCTTCATAATATAGTTTTAGATCAAGTACAGCTAGGCCACCTTCATCTGATTTTTTTTTTTCATTAGTTCCCTTGAAATTCTTGACCTTTTGTTCTTCCATATGAAATTTGTCGTTATTTTTTCTAGGTTATTAAAATAGTTTCTTGGAAGTGTAATTGTTATAGCACTAAATAAATAGATTAGTTGAGTTAGTATTGTCATCTTTATTATATTCGCTCAGCCTATTCAAGAGCACTTAATATTTTTTCAATTATTTAAATAGGATTTTATTTTTGTGGAAAGTGTTTTATAGTTTTGCTCATATAATTCCTGACTTTCCTTTGACAGAGAGATTCCCAAATATTTTATGCTATCAACAGTTATTGTGAATGGAATTTCTCTTTGTATCTCTTGCTGTTGAATTTTGTTGGTGATGTATAAAAATACTGAGGATTTATGTGGATTTATTTTGTATCCTGAAACTTTGCTAAAGTTGTGGATTATTTCTAATGGCTTTTTAGTAGAATCTCTGGGGTTCTCTAAGTATACCATCATATCATCTATAAAGAGTGATAATTTGGTTTCCTCATTACCTACTCTTATTCTGTTAATCTTTCTCAACTCTTATTGCCAAAGCTAGCATTTCTAATATAATATTGAATAGGAATGGTGATAATGGGCAGCCTTGTTCACTCCTGATCTTAATGGGAATGGTTCCAGTTTATTCCCATTACATATGATGTTTAGTGTTGGTTTTAAATAGATGCTCCTGAGTATTTTAAGGAAAAGTCCATTTATTCCTATACTCTCAAAGTGTTTTATTAGGAACGGATGTTGAATTTTATCAAATGCTTTTTCTGCATCTATTGAGATGATCATACGGTTTTTGTTAATTTGGCTATTGATATAGTCAATTATGCTAATAGTTTTCCTTATATTGAACTAGCCCTGCATTCCTGGTATGAATCCTACTCGGTCATAGTGTATTATCCTGGGGATGATTTTCTGTAATCTTTTTGCTAATCTTAAATAATAAGATTTTAGCATCAATATTCATTAGGGAGATTGGTCTATAATTTTCTTTCTTTGTTTTCCACCTACCTGTGTCATAAAAGGAATTTGGTAGGACTCCTTCAATCCCTATTTTTTCAAATAGTTTATATAGCATTGGAGTTAATTGTTCTTTAAATGTATAGTAGAAGTCACATGTAAATCCACCTGGTCCTGGGGATTTTTTCTCTGGGAGATGATTAATATCTTGTTCTATTTATTTTTCTAAAATGGGACTGTTTAATCTGGGCAAGCTATATTTTTGAAGGTATTCTTCCATTTCATTTAAGTTATCGAATTTATTGGCATAAAGTTGGGCAAAGTAACTTTCAATTATTGCTCTAATTTCATCATCATTTTCATTTTTAAGACTTACAATTTGACTTTCCTCTTTCTTTTTTTAATCAAATTTACTAAGGGTTTATCGATTTTGTTGGCAACTGGGGGTTTTTAATTTGTTCCTTTTCTAGCCTTTTTAATTGCAAGCCCAATTCATTGACCTTCTCTTTCTCTATTTTTATGCAAATAGGCCTCTAGAGATATAAAATTTCCCCTTATTACCACTTTGGCTGCATCCCACACATTTTGGTATGATGTCTCATTATTGTCATTTTCTTGGGTGAAATTATTAATTATGTCTATGATTTGCTGTTTCACCCAATCATTCTTTAGGATGAGATTATTTAGTTTTCAATTATTTTTTGGTCTATTTTCTCCTGGCTTTTTATTGAATGTAATTTTCATTGCATCGTGATCTAAAAAGAATGCATTTACTATTTCTGCCTTTCTGTATTTGAATTTGAAGTTTTTATGTTCTAATAGATAGTCAATTTTTGTATTAGTTCCATGAACTGCTGAGAAGAAAGTGTACTCCTTTCTGTCTCCATTTAGCTTTCTCCAAAGATCTACCATACCTAATTTTTCTGGTATTTCACCTCTTCAAAGAGGTAATTCACCTCTTTGACTACTTATTTATTTTGTGGTTTGATTTATCTAATTCTGAGAGTGCAAGGTTGACATCTCCCACTATTATAGTTTTTCTATTTTTTTTTTTTTTTTGTAGCTCTCTTAATTTCTCTTTTAAGAATTTAGATGCTATACCACTTGGTGCATATATATTTAATATTGATATTGCTTCATTATCTATGCTACCCTTTAGCAAGATATGATGCACTTCCTTATATCTTTTAATTAGATCAATTTTTGCTTTTGCTTGAAGTGAGATCAGAATGGCTACCCCTACTTTTTTGACTGCACCTGAAGCACAGTAGATTCTCCTCCAGCCTTTTACCTTTACTCTGTATGTATCACCCTGCTTCAAGTGTGTTTCCTGTAAACACAATATTGTAGGATTCTGGCTTTGAATTGAGTCTGCTATCTACTTCCTCTTTATGGGGGAGTTTACCCCATTCACATTTATGGTTAAAATGACTAATTCTGTATTTCTGGTCAACTTGTTGACCCTTGTTTATGCTTTTCTCCTTTCCTTCCCTCACCCCCGTCCCCTTCCCAGTATTAAACTTGTGAGCATCACTTGCCTTTCACAGCCCTCCCTTTTTAGGATCCTTTCCCACCACCTTAGAGTTCCTCCACTTTTATTACCCCTTTTCCTCACAATTTCTATATTCCCTTCCACTCAGCTTACTCCTTCCCTTTTCATTTTTCCCCTCCCACTTTTCACTGAAGTGGGAGAAGTTTCTCTGTAAATAGATGTCTCTGTAAATCAAATATGTCTAATATTTTTGTCTTTAAGCCAATTCTGATGAGAGTCAGATACACACTGTGTTCATCCCCCTCCTTTCTTTCCCTCAAATATAATAGGTTTCCTTTGCCTCTTTGTGAGATGTAGTACTGCCACTTTGCCCTTTTTCTGGTACAGTTTCCTTTTCCACCTCTGATTTCTTTTTTATATTATAACTATAAAGCCAGATTATACATATGTTCTTTATGTATATTCATAACAGAAATCTAGTTCCCAAGATTTCTTTTTATCTTTTTATGTTTCTCTTGAGTGCTATATTTGGAGATCAAACTTTTTGTTTAGTTCTGGTTTTTTCATCATAAATAGATGAAATTCACCCATTTCGTTGAATGCCCATCTTCTTCCCAGGAAAAAAAAAATGCTCATTTTGGCTTGGTAAGTTATTCTTGGCTGCATACTAAATTCTTTAGCCTTTCAAAATATCTGATTCCAGGCCCTTCAGTCCTTTAATGTGAATGCTGCTAGATCCTGAGTAATCCTTATTATGGTTCCTCTATATTTGAATTTTTTTTCCTAGCTGCTTGTACTATTTTTTCCTTGGTGTAATAGTTCTGGAATTTAGCCATAATATTTCTTGGGTTTTTGATTTTGGGGTCTCTTTCAGTAGGTGATTGATGAATTCTTTCAATGTCTATTTTACCCTCTGTTTTTATAATATCTGGGCAGTTCTCTTTTATGTTTTCCTTGGAAAATAGTGTCTAGGCTCTTTTGTTCATCATACTTTTCAGGAAGTTTAATAATTCTCAGATTATCTCTCTTAGATCTATTTTGCAGGTCAATTGTTTTCCTAAGAAGATATTTAACATTTTTCTCCATTGTTTCATTTTTTTTTGGTTTTGCTTGACTGATTCTTGGTGTCTCCTTGAGTCATTCATTTCCATTTGTTCAATTCTGATTTTTAATGAATTATTTTCTTCACTTACATTTAAAATTTCCTTTTTTAATTATTTAACTGAGTTTTTAAGTGAGTTGTTTTGTTCTATGGAATTTTTTTTTTTTATTTCACCAATTTTATTTTTAGAGAGCTATTTTCTTTTTCCAGTTTACTAATTCTGTTTTCCTTGGAATTGTTTACCTTTTCCAATTCACTAATTCTGTTTTTCAGGGATTTGATTTCTTTATCCACTTTATCTTTAAATGAGAGGGATGACTTATCCAGACTTTCTTGCCAAGCTTCCCTTCTCCCCCCTACCCCATTTTTCTTCTAGCTCTCTTGTAAGAGCCTTTTAAATTTCTTCTATGAAAGCCTTGTGTGATGGGGACCAGGTTATATAACCACTTGGGGATTTATCTGGAGACAGTCTATTTTTAGTCTCCTCAGGGTTTGAAGTCTGCTCTCTATCCATATAGAAACTATCTATAAATAGAGCCCACTTTAATTTTTTGCTCATTTTGACAAAAAAGAATCAAAGAAAACAAAAAAAAAAAAAGTAAATGCAGTCTGCTTTTTGGGGAGTGTGGTGTTCCTCTGCAGACTACAGGAGGTAGCAGTGAAACAACAATGGAACATAAATGGCTGCACTGCCTGCACAGAGGCCACTCTCTGAGACTCTGAGAGCATGCTGAGTCACTCTGGGTGCTGGGTTAGGTCCCAAGAGACCCCAGTGTTTCGGGATTGAAGTCTTTACCCCCTGTGTTTGTAGCTTCTCTGCTGATTTACTGGCTTGCTGCTAGGGCAAAGAAGTTCACACTGGGTAAAGTTCTCCCTGCAAGTTTTTCCATGGATGTGACTAAACCCCACCCCCTGCAATCTGCTCAGTGTGAGCTGCCTTTTGTGATCTCGATGCCTGTCTGCAGTATGTACCTGATCTAACCTTTCCTGCCAGTGAGCAAAACGAGACCTTTTTTTTGAGGATATCTTCTATTGGTAATGTACTTGTGGGTTTTTTTCAGTCAAGAACTAATTCAGAGGCCATATCATGAAAAAAAGTATTCTGTGGGCAAGAAGGAGCCTAGATAGATGCATATGTCCTCTCCACCATCTTGGCTGGAAATCCCCTCATTAACCTCTTCTTGAAGAAAAGCTTATAAGTGAATCCATTACTTTTGCTTTCCTTCCCAAATCTGCCTTCATTATATATAATGCAATTTATTCTAGACATTGATAAATGGTAAAATAAAGAAAATCTGACCAGCAAGAAAAATGCTTAAAACAGTTTATCTTTACTTTCAATTCACTGTAATTAGATTATGCGTATTAAGCACATGCAAAGGATTTATGACTGAATTTTTTAGCATCTAAAAAAGTTATTGAAAATGCATTTGGTGTTCAAATTAGTTAATTTACTGTTTTGTTTACCATTTTTGTTTGCTTTTAAAAATTTTTTCCTTTCAAAATTTAAAGGGTTGTCCTATTATTACTATATAAATTCCCCTTAAAAATGGCATCATGCCACAGTGACTTCAGATCATAATTCAAATGCCATCTTTAAAATAACCCTGACTATACCCTTGTCATTTCCCTTACCACTTTGTTCCTTTTATTTTAGGAATAGTAAATCAAAGAAATACTACCCCAATTGATACATAGTCAAAAAATATGAACAGACAATTTTCAGATGATGAAATTAAAACCATCTATATCACATGAAAAAAATGTTCTAAATCATATTGATTAGAGAAATGCAAATTAAAACAACTCTGAGGTACTATCTCAGAACTCTCAGATTGACTAAGATGACAGGAAAAAATAATGACAAATGTTGAAAGGGATATGGGAAAACTGGAATACTAATGCATTGTTAATAGAGTTGTGAAATGGAGATATGAAGTTGTGAAATGGAGATATGATATCACAAGTTTGGAATTGCCTAGAATCACCTCATTGTTGACAAACTGCTTATCATTTCTAATGGCACAGTAGCATTCCATTGCATTCATATATCAATTTCTTCAGTCATTCTCCAAATGATGGGCATCCCATCAATTTCCAATTCTTTTTCACCATAAAAAGAGCTACAATAAATATTTTTTGCACCTAGATCCTTTTCCTATTTTTTTTTTTTTGATGTCTTTTAAATGCAGGCCTTAGAGTGGTATTGCTCAATCAAAGGCTAGTTTTAGAGCCTTTTGGGCATAGTTCAAAATTGTTTTTACAAATGGTTAGATCAGTTCACAACTATGCAAACATCACATTAATGTCCCAGGTTTCCCACATTCCTTCCAATATTTATCATTTTTTCTGTCATATTAGTCTATCTAGTATCATTACTAATACTAATTTATATATGAAAAGTGGAGTCAAAAACAGCATTAAGGACATTTGTGTATGCAAAGAGTGGTAGGCTTGTCATAAATAGCTTCCATAAAAAAAGAAACCAGGAGGTCTCCAACATGGAATTACCATGGAGGTCTTACAAAGCATAAGTTTGAGAATAACCAATGGTATGGGAAAGTACAATAGGATGAGATCACCTATGTAAATAAGTTATAGCTATAATACATAGAGATGTATTTTCTCTTGATATTTTATCACCAATCCAAGACAGCTTGTAACTATCTAGTCACTAGCATATTAACTGTTAAGAATAAAACAGTCCTGTCAGTTTCCAGTCTTTTTTTCCCCAAAACCTTCCAGAATGTAGATAAAACTTAAGTGTTCACAGCTACTAACATTATTGATCTTCTGTCAACATAGGACAGCACAGTTAGGAAGTGGAACCAGGGGCTCTAGTGCCAAACGTTTCCTTTTCCTTCCTCCACTAAGCCAAGCAGAAGATCATTTTTTACTTTACCATGATGGAAAACATTTCAAAGTGATTTTTCTATGAAAGTTGTTTGAAATAAATTTTCCTTTTCAATTTCAACTCTTTGGGAATTAAACCCATGGCTTTTTAAAAAAACAAAAGGCCTTCAGTGCATACATATTTTTATGTTCTCTTTCCTTTGGATTTTTGAATCTCAAAACAATGATCTCTTTTGAATTGGAATACAGAATTCTCTTTGTCTTACAATTGTGAGAATCTTGCAAACTTAGATTAGCTTTAGAAATTCAGATATTTACCAGGATAATTTCATTCCTGGTAGCTAACATTTAATAGGAAAAAGGAGAAGGGAAAAGAGCCCATATTCCCAAGACATTAACATTGCCTTGTCACCTTTTTGAAAATGAGGGATGAATAAAGTATAGGATGAGAATTTAAAAATGAAAGAGAAAGAGAAAAGTAAAAAACTAAGCTGCTAGTTTGTTAATTAAGCAGGGGAATATTTGCATTTCTAGTGGAAAGTTGAATGATTTGTTTGAACTGAGATAGACTTAGTTTATTTCACTCATTAGTATCTATGAAAGAAATAATGTCTTTAAACCCCAAAGTATTTTGGTTTCAGTAAAGAACCCTGAAGTATAATAGTCTGATTCTACTCTGCCAACTTGTAACCTTGGTAAATCATTGAATACCTCTGGCCCTTATTTTCTTAATTCTTAAAACAGGATATGGTTGGGCTAGTTCCCTATATGGCTCTAAAATGAAGATAAAGCAACCTACAATATTTTGACAGAGTTTTCTTAACATGCATGTATGTAATATATACATATTCTCAAATTTCCTGTTGCTAATCATGCCATTTATCTGTATGTTTTTGTGTGTGTGTGTCCACACATAGTAAACGTATATACTTCTATATATATACATATAGTTTTAAATATTATATTATATATTTATATACATATTAATGTGATAATATATTACCTAGCCTTTCAGGCTGTGTAGGACAGTAATGACCTCAAAAACAATCAGAGACTCTCAGACCAATAAAAGCAAAAAGTGATTTATTAAGATCTTGCCAGAAAGGGTAACTCCTAACCAACAAGATGTTGGTTAAAGGACTGCAAAGCACAAAAAAATAAAACACAAGATTAAATAGAAAAAAAAGCTTCCCCCACCCCTTTTCTCTCATTGTCTGGGGGAGTCCAAACTATAGTCTAAATGGAAAATCTATCCCAGAAACAAAAGAATAAATTGCCTTTAAAAGAAGTACTTAAATGCTAATTAAGAGGTAGAGGGAAATAGGAGGGGAATGTTCGTTTAAGACAATCAAACACCTGCAACTTTTTAGCTATAGCTTAACTTGTTATTACGGAGTCTTAAAGCCATATCCTTATAAGAGAGTCTTTACTCAGTTTATCCCATACAATTCTTCCTCTTTATTTACTAAATGTTGAAGACCTCTCACACCATTCTTGATATATTTCCTCAACCATCTTGTTCTCGGTCTCCAATACCTCTGAGTCTGATTTTTCCCTATTGGGGGCCAAACTCATCAGCAACCAAAGAACCTGTTTTCAGTTTGATTCCTTGATCCCACCCTCTTACGGTCCAAGTCAAACTGGACCTCCCCCTCTAGGTTGTTCAATATTCCTTCTGTAAAAATCCCAGTCATGTACCAGAGGTTAAATTTTCCCTATAAAACCTACTTGGGGGCTATCCCATGGCTGCTACCCCTGCCTGGGTCAGCTCAGCACAGCATTCTACCTTGTAGTGTCCTTTTTCTTCCTCTATACCACCAAAAATGCTAAAAAGAAACAGACAGATATATGCATCTAACAATAGATAGAGAACTAGGCCAAATACTCATTTATTTAGGGATATAATGACCACATATTTTCAGATAGGAAACTGCAAGATCTCACATACTTGAATTGTGTTCGTAGTTTCTACTGAATTATAGAAATTTGCTATAAGAGAAAAAAAGCAGGGACATGATTATAATAAAAAACTGATCCTTCAGGCCTCAGCCTGAGAGCACATACCATAAATATGGATAACATAATAGGATAATGCATCTTTAGCTAATGAGTATTCAATAACAATTCTATCTTATAACCATTCTCAGGAATAATCAGGTGTGTTCTTATTTAAAAGGAATACCACTGGGAAACCGAGTCAGAAGGATCCTACCTTAAGTGGAGGCCAAGGTTGTCTTCCCAACTCTTGCCCAGATACTAATCTCCACTTGTAACAATTCCCAGATACTAATCTCTAACTGTAATAGATATGGGTTAAAGATTCCTTTCTAATTTCCAGCCCCCATGAATCCCAATGGAAGATATCTGAACTTTCCCAGCCCCCACCGGATCTGAGCTAACTTGGGCTGTCCCATCCCCAACTCTAATGATCTGCTCAAGTTTCCCCAACCTCCACAAATAGCTTCCTCCTTATCTAAAAATCCATTGAATTCTATTCTAATTTTAACACTGGCTGAAACCAGCCAGGAGCCAACATGGGACTCCACCCATGGGTCCCTTCACCAAAAGCCCCCCATTATAAAAGAGGGAAACTGGAGTCCACTCTTTACAGGAGCCCTAAAACATGGCATCCTTACACCGGCCATGCCAAGGGTTCTTGTCCGCCCAGCGCCAGCCCTGGCCCTGGCATCTTTCTACCTTTACACTTACTTCCAAACCCCAAATAAGCCTCTTTTATCAATCTATGTTTTCGGGTCTGTAAATTCCTTTACAGGGGACTCTTGCGCCGCTAGTAGACCTCATTTAACTTTGTATCCTTGAGCCAAATCCAAAGGGGTTTCAGGGGAGCTCTATTTGACTCCCTGTACCCCAAACCTGCCACTAGACCTCAATTAACCCTAATATCATTCAGGTACCCCTTACCTAACTCTCATCATAACAATTCAGGATCACATTCCTCTGAGTAACTTGTGACATATTTCCTTTCAGATGGCTTACTGGCTTGATGATCCATAAGACAATCAAACCTGAATTGAAATTGCCAAATAATATCAGCTACAATCCTAAGAACTTTCATCTCAAATAGCAAGTTTCTTTAATCAAACTTCAGATGAATTTAGCTCTTAATGATCACATATATTAAAAAAGTATTGACTATACCTACTTATATCTATAACAGTAAGAGATTCATCCTAGAAAGTTCACAGCTTATCTTCATATCAAGTAGATAGGTTTTAAATTCAACATCACACAAATCATTTTACTTTAAGATGCTCAATAAGAAATGTATATCAAAACATGTTTAGGTATTAACTATGTACAAAGGGACAAAGAAATATTCTACTGTTTTCAGAATCTCCCTACACAATGGGAACATCTATAAAATGACTCTATACAACCAATTAAAACTCACATAGAATATAGAATAGCCTAATTTCACATTAAAGAACTCTATCAGAATTAACATTAATAAATCACGTATCCAGTTGGGCTGACAAAATGTTAAAACATAGCCCATAAAATTTTTACAAATTACCCAATATGCAATTTAGAAAGCAAAATAGTAGCTTAAATAGATTTCACCTAATTAGGAGATGTAAATATGTGACCTCTTTACATAAATTACCAGAGCACCAAAATTTTTAACTTAGAATCAAATCAAATATAGACTTAAATTTCTAATAGCAATAGTTTAATATTAGCACAATTTTAGTATGCACAAATTAATAGTAATTATTTTATACAATTTCAGAATCAGAATTCCAAATTAAACACACACTCAGCCCAAAATTTAAGGTGGTAGAAAATTGCCTTTTTAAGTCCGTCCACAGGGCTTTAAGGTATTCTCTATCTTTGCTAGCCTACTTTTTTGTTTTCTCCAAGTGTCTTTTTTTGGGAGTTTACCCAATCAGAGCTGGAGTTCCCCAGCAGAGTCCAAGGACCACTGGAAAATTCTCTGGAGGGCACCTGCCCAAGGATTTGATATGGAAGAGACCCCCCATAAATAGGAAATATTCTGGAATGAACCCCCAAAACGTGGACAGTAGTGACCACAAAAACATTCAGAGACTCTCATTAAGAAAGGGCATCTCCTAACCAACAAGGGGCCAATTAAAGGAGTGCAAAGTACAAACTGCAAAACACAAGATTAAACAGAACAGAAGTGCCTCCCCCTCCCACCCAAACTTGACTTCTTCTTTTGTCTAGGAGAGTCCAGGCTTATATTCTAAATACAAAAATCTATCCCAGAAACAAAAGAATAAATTGCCTTTAAAATAAGTACTTAAATACTAATTAAGAGGTGGTAGGAAATAGGAGAGGAATATCCATTCAAGACAATAGAACATCTGCAGCTTTTTAATTATAGCTAAACTTGTTAATGCAAAGTCTCAAATCATAACTAAGGCACGGGTTGAAGCCACATTCTTATGAGACATTCTTCACTTAATTTATCCCATACAAAGATATACACTCAAAGGTCCAATACTGAAGCTAAAACTAAATGTGGCAACATAATTATATATACATATATATATATAGTACATAATTAAAATCAGAACATTTTAGAATATGAATATATCTATAACTACCGTGTTTCCCCGATAATAAGACCTATCCTGAAAATAAGACACCCACATACTCTTTAATATTCCGCTAAAATAAGCCCTCCCCCGAAAATAAGCCCTATCGAACTTACTATGAAAACGGTCATCATGGTGATCCCCTGCGCTATATGCTGCGTAGCGGTACCTTCAGTAAGCAGCGCCGCCCTCCCCTCCCGGGTGAAACGCACGTCGCGCTCCGAGCTGCATCCAATCAGAGCTGCAGCAGTGAGCGCGTCATCCTCTTCTTCCCTGGTGATTTGCTTGCTGGCGCTACTGAGAGCAGCGCCGCGGAGTAGAGCTGAGACAGGACCATCTAAAAACTCGGTAAGTTCAGTAAGCGATGGAGAATAAAATAAGCACTCAGGGGGCATGATGGAGGCTAAAAGGGGCATGATGGAGGCTAAAATGGGCATGATGGAGGATAAAAGGGGCATGATGGAGGCTAAAATGGGCATGATGGAGGATAAAAGGGGCATGATGGAGGATAAAATAAGCCCTCCCCTGAAAATAAGCCCTCTGGTGTTTTTTAGTCCCAAAAAAATAATAAGACAGTGTCTTATTATCGGGGAAACACGGTATATATATATATATATTTATATAGTTTGAGTTATATATAGACATAGATTGTTTATAGATAAATGGCACCAAATGTATATGCATGCATGTATATATGTTTTATGTATGTATATGTATATATTTCCCCCAGGGTTTTGTCCATTTTACACTGTATGCCCCCAATTAATTGTTTGTGGCCTTGGTCTTAGCATCGAACTGTTGGTTGGAAATCAAATGGATTCCTTCCTGCCTCCCTCCTTCCCTTCCTTCCTCCCTCCCTTCCTCCCTTCTTTCCTTCCTTCCTTTATAGTACTATTACAAAGGTATTGACAGCTTGCTAACTTTTTAGTACATTATATGTATGAGGGCAGCAGTGTGCAGGACAGAAGTTTGGATATGGTGTATTTATTGCTTGTATAACTAAAAAGCATGTATTTAACACTTTTCAACAATTTTAGATAAAATTGATCTTTGCAAGAATGATTGGTGCTTATTTTTTCAAAAATTTGCTGTGAAACAATATGGTGACTCCAGGCAACATTTACCCACAACCCATAGTTCCTCATTCAGTTCTTCATCATTTTCTGTTGCACTTGTAAAATGCTACAAGGAATATAAAGAAATCTATTCAATTTAACTTACTAAATAAGTTTATGAAATAAAAACCCAAGTCACAAAAAAAGTATTAGTACATACTTAGCACATAATTAATTATAGACATATACATAATGAATATGTCTATAGCTGTAGTGATATGAATAGCATAAATTATATAGATATGGATTGCCATAGATAAATGGCACATAGTGTACAGGTTTTATATATATATAAATGCATGTATATGTACATAGTTATATAAATACTTAATTAGAATCAGGGAATTTTAGAATATTTACATATCTATACATATATACATTAATGATACAGATATATAGGTATATAGTGATAAAGATTAATAGCATAAATTATATATATATGTGTGTGAATATTTTATACACATATATATTCATATATATGCATGTGTAAATACATAATTTTAATCAAGAAATTTTGTGTTTAATTATATGTATATATATTTATATTATATATTACTTATGAATACAAGAATGTATTTATAGTGATAGAGATAAATAGCATAAAGTTGAATATAGATATAGATTACATATAGATAAATGGCACATGATGTATAGGTATGCATATGTGTGTATATGTTTTATATGTATGTATGTAAAAACACAAAATTAGAATCAGGAGATTGTATAATATGTAATAATTTAAATCATACAGAAAAATAGCACTTCATGGAACATAAAAGCATGTTTGGGGAAAATATATGCATAGACATGTATGATATACATATATAGCAATACATACACATATATATGTGTAGGTGTGTATTTGTAAGTATGTATATTGAAGCTAATCTGAGATTTTTAGTGTTGGGAGAGATCTCAAATAATTCATCAATAAGTTTCTATTAAACTCTTATTGTTTGCCAGATGTTGTGCTCGACCCTGAGGATAAAACAAAAAAGAAACAATTCCTGACCTCACAAATTATTTACTATTGAGAAAGATAATATATGCACATGTAAGCATATACAAATGTGTATCTGTTTTAAATCAGACCAGTGATTTCATTAGTTTTAGAGATCCTGGTGAGGACATTTTGCTACTAAATATAGGACTAAACTTTCTCTGAAATGTTTAGTCTCTCAGGAGTTGGCTGGGATCTTGAGAGTTTAGATGATTTTCCTCAGGGTCTCCCAGCAAGGTTGTGTTCTAGATGAGACAAAACCCAGGTCATACATTCTCTATTCATTATCTCATTCTTTCATTCATGTACAAAATCTATATAAAATAAATTCAAGGTAATTTGTGTGTGTGTGTGTGTGTGTGTGTGTGTGTGTGTGTGTGTGTGTGTATGTGTGTGAAATAAGGAAAAATTTCTTCTATGAGATTGTATTTGAACAGAGCCTTGAAAATAATCTAAGGTTCTAAAGAGGTAGAAGTGGTAGGAATGCATTTAAGCATATGAGAGAACGCAAACAAAGGCATAAAGATAAGAGGTAGAATGTTGTTTGTAAAGTATGAAAGAAAGCCAATTTGGCTGGACTGGTAAATATCTGAGGGTTTCAGTCATATCCAGCTTAGATATGAATGTAGTTCTCTGTAGAACAAAAATGCATTTAAAAAAAAAAGTTTAATGGAAATACAATGTAGGAGACTACCTTAATTATATGGAAAAATGCATAATAATTCTAGAAAGATCAGTTGAACTTTGCTATTGTTGCTGAGACATTTTAGGCAAGTCTCATTCTTTATGACCCCATTTGCAGTTTTCTTGGCAAAGTTACTATGAGAAATGCTGAAAAGTTGGATTTCCACAGATTGTTGGAAGCTTAGAAGGTAGTGTGAAATAGTGGGTTCCACTGACAAAGAGATTTTCAAAATGTAAGAGGTTAAGAAAGGCTAAAATTCCACAAAACATTTAAGTTATCAATAGAAGCCTTGAGCAAACAAGGAGTTGGGGATCTAGGAAGGCACAGATGGAGTCAGCCAATCAGAAAGAGTTGTGAGAAAACCACAAACTTAAGATAATAGTCCATCCCAAATTAGTTGGGGTCAAAGACCTGACATGACCTATTCACTACTGTATCTGCTTAATAGCCTAATTGAATATTAAACAACACACCCTGTAGGACATGTAATTTTTTTTTTTTTTTTGAACATGGAATGTAGGATGAGGGAGAGGGAACGTGTTAGGGGGAAACATGTAGTGTGTGTATCAGAAAGATTGTAATCCAGGTGTAATGCTGGAGAAACTGAGGCAAGATAGAGATTAGAGAGTTTTAATATTTTATTTGGATTTCTGAGAGGGACAGATCTTGCTTGGGACACAATGCCCCCAGGGCTGATGTCCATAGCATCCAGCCTCTCATTGACATAGTTATACACAGTAGCTAAACAAAGGCAGGGGGGTGGAGTCCAAACTCTGGTGAGTGGGAATATCCAGGTAGGAACCATCAATCTGGTTCTGACAGGTTACGGGGGTAGGACCATAAATTCTAACAAACTGGGAGTTAAGGAGGTGTCCAGCTTAGAGCCAGGAAGTCTGGACTCCCCCTTGAGTTTACACATTGACAATTTATAACTCAAGGAGTAAGTAGCCTTGAGTTATATGAGTCTTAATGAACTGGAGGGGTGGATTAAACGAGAACAATTGGGGAAACTGAGGCAGAATATTTTAGGGAAACTGAGGCAGGACCAATTAGGGAAACAGAGGCAGGACAATTTAGGGAAACTGAGGCAGGACAATAAAAGAGAACTGGGAGGGGGCAGCTAGGTGGCACAGTGGATAGAGCACCAGCCTTGAATTTAGGAGGACCCGAGTTCAAATTTGGTCTCAGACACTTAACACTTCCTAGCTGTGTGACCCTGGCAAGTCACTTAACCCCAGCCTCAGGGAAAAAAAAAAAAAAAAGGCAATGTAAAAGAGAACTGGGGTACAACATTCCACACTCTCTCTTCTGAATATTCAGATCATTGAATTACCTTCCTCTAGATACCTGGAAAGGTGTAGCACCATAATTTTGACCAACCCTATGTAAAGCAAATAAGCCAAAATAAAACTAGAAAAATGCAAGGACTTATGGCAAGGACAAGTCTCTCCCTGATAATCCCAGAGTTAATCAGCAATACAAAGACTCCCTGTTGCATGCATGTCAGGTCTTCTGCAGTTGGGGCACCATCTCAGCCAAGAGATGGACAGTTCACTGTGAGTTAGGTGGTCTGCAGTTATTTGTGCATCTACCTCAGCCTCTGCTCAAGACAGTCCTGCTGCCTATCCTAAGAAGGGCAACCCACTCCAGGGGAGAAGGGTGAGGCTTGGAGTAGCTCCACCTGTCTCCATCTAGAGGGACAGGGCTGCTACTAGGATACAGAGAGAATCCAGATTTCTGAGCAGAGTATGCACAGTTAGACCAAGGCAGGCAAACCCTGAACTTTTAGAGGCCTGATACCAAACTTTGAGAATGCTAAAATACTAATTAAGGAATTGGGGTTACAGAACTGGAGAAACAGATCAGAGGCACTGCTAGTCCCAAGACAGATATCTGTATCTTTGAAGATTTCCTAAAAAATAGGCCCCAAAACTGAGTCTGCCAGGGCAATTCCAATAGAATAAGAAGCTTCAAAGTTAAAGCATAACTAGCAAATCATAATCCAGTAAATTTAAGCAAGGAGTAAAAACAAAAAGGACTGTTTAAAGGACTTCCAATTCAATCCGAACTATGAGATAGCGGGGTGGGGCAGAAGTGCTTAAGACAAAGTGAATAGGAACTAGGGGTTTCCATCCTTCAAGTGTAAAGAGAAAAATGCATGTTTCCCCAATTTCCTATCTCTTCCTCCCTTTTTTTCTCACAGGAAGGAATTATTAAATAACCATCCCACATATAAATCTCGAGTGAATTAAAATTCCTATACTAAAAATCCCTCAAACATAACAGCAATAGTTACACAAGTTTAACAATTTCCATCCCAAATCTTAAATACACAGTAATAGATGACCCAGTCAGGGTTTCACAGTCATTCATCAACAATTCCCAAATTCCCCATATCAGTCCAAAGTACGTTAAGAGCAGGGATGATGGTCTCTCTCTCCAAACTGCTTCAGGCTGAGAACGGGCAGATTGGCTTTCAATCCAATCAGGGAATGGGTGTGGCATGCTGATCCCTGTCCTAGTTCAAAATAGCTGTAATTTGACCAAAATTTAGAACAAAAAACCCAGATCTAACAAATAAAGATTAGAACAGTCTGAGATAGAAAGACTTGGTTCACAAGACGGCTGCAAAATGTGAAGAGCCAGCAGCTTCCTATGTGAAGAGATGAGCTTTGCTCACAGGACAGGCAAACATAGTTACAATAAATAACATCAGTTAGGTTTCACAGACCACTGTGTAGGGCTAATTGTCCTCTCGTTATTTAGAAATCTTTAAAAAACCTGAATAGCATAGACACAATATCCAGTAATAGATAGATGAGTATCTAGGATATAACCAGATTGGAAACATCAAGGTATGACATAATTGAATTGCATTAACAGTTTCTTAGTGACCATTGCTCTGATTATGAAATCAGTCACAGGAGGAAAAAATGCAGGGATATAATTATAACAATATAAGCAGTTAAAACTCAACCTTTAGCACATCCAAGTGTAGAGCTTTAAAACTCCCAAATAGCATTTACTATAAACCCAAGAAATTTTATCACCAATAACAAATCCCATTAACCAAAGTTTTAGATAAATCCCAAATAGATATTTACCATGACCTTATATTGATAACAGTAAGAAATTTATCCCAGTAAATTCACATTTTTCATACACAAATAGATATATAAGTTGAACATTTTAGAAATCATTTTGCTTTAAAAAAAAAAAAAAAAACTCAATACATAGAAAAAATTCCAAATTGTATATTGTCCATAACAGAAACATTTTCAAAGGAACAAAGGAAAAAAAAAAACAAAACTATTATTTTCAGAGGCCCTTTAAATGACCTTAGGATGACCCAATACAATCAATTATAACTTTTATAGAATATCCTATACAGAATATCCTAGTTCCACATAAAAGAATCCAAGAAGTTCTTAATAGTATTAAACTTTTAGAAATAACCCTATCAAATTATAGATCACATTTATGACCATATTCCTTAACCAAGGAAACCATTAAGTATCCAAAGAAACAAATATTCAGTCAATTAACTTAAAAGCAGGCCTTTCTCTTTAAATCAGTTTGCTCTTTTTAGCAGAAGACCAGGCAGCTGCAAATTGATATAAAAAAAAAGCTGGAACACTTAGGGGGAGGGGAGAGGAAAGGGAAGGGATTCCACATGGCCACCCTTCCCCTACTCTTGCACCCCTGGACAAAAGATTCCCTGCCATTTCCCTCTCAATTTTCCTCACACAGAAATCCTTCCATTAAAAACTTTTCTCTTTCTTTTCCTACTTAACTCTTCTCTTTCCCTTAGTCACTTACTTTAAACAATTCCTAAACCTACAACCTTTTCAACTAGTTACTCCATTGCTAAAGTAGGAGAAAGCAGTGGGGTGGTGGTGGTGAGTTGAATCTTTACCTTTAAAGACAAAGGATCCTCTCCTGTTTCTCCCTCCCCCACTTCTTCTTTATCCTTCCAAATACCTTCCCTATACTTTCTCCTACTTCCTAAAATCATGCAAACCTTTAATTGCACCTACAAATTAATGCTTCATAAATCACCTTCATTATCCTCTCCTTTTCCCTTCAAAATTTTAAGATTCACAATACAGTGAATAGTTAAATTACTCCATAAAGCGTAACTTACAATGTTAACAAATTACCCAATATGTTTCAGAAGGTAACATACTCTGAACAAACTAAATATAGTTTTTTTTTAAGTTTGTTTTTTTCTTCTGCCTGAGTTTTCTTTACACAGCAATTAGCTCTCTTATCTCTAGAATTTATTGCCTAGCTCAGGTTAGGCTTGAATTTTATTGCCTTTTCCCTTCTCTCTCACTATAGCAGGCTGCTTTTTGAGGGAAACATTTTTCTGCCATTCTAAAAATAGCCAATTTTTTTCTTTTTCCTCTTTAGTAATAAAGGATTCAATATTCAAACAAATTCCAAGATCTTATACTCAGAATAAATAAATCTAGCATGCACAGGCAATAGTAAAATTATTTTTCACAATTTCAGAATCATCCTAAAATTCCTAATCAAATGTTTTCTCCTGCCAGAGTTTCAATCAGATAAGGTTTTGCAATAGGTTAAAAAGTTTAAAATCACAAGCAAATTTTATACTAAACACAGTTGTAACATTGAAATAACCAATTGACCATTGTTCTTAAAACTTATCAGAGCTCTTAAATTAACAAAACAGACAAATCACACAGAACACAGAACACAAATCACACAAACATAGACTTCACAGTTAAAACATTAAACAAAACATTTAACATACAGACTAGCCGCTATCTGGAAATCTTAGAATAGCCCCGAAGGAAGCTGTTGCAGCTCCAGAGTCTTCCCTCCCAGAATCCAAATGGAGCTTTCTAGGCTTCCGAGCCCCAGTTTGGTGCATTTCTATGACTTCACAGAGAATTCCAGATAACCAGATAACCAGACCAGATAATGCCACATAGCATTGTCCTACTGGCATTTCCCAAAGTTGTATGGCTCATCAGCCCAACTTTTTCTGGGGATGCTGATTTGCTAGTAATCAGACCAGACAGAGAACTTACCCTGCAGGGGTTTCAAACCAGATTTTCCCTTGGCCAAATGGAGGCATCCTCAATAAGTTTCATCTTGGCTGAGAAACTGTTCTTTTTTTGGAAACAAAAAAATCCAGAGAGCCAGCCTTTCCCTAACAAAAGAGCCCAGCTCCTCAGCCACTCCAAGGCCCAAGGTGGAGACCTAAAGGTCTCTAATTTCTGCTCTTATATCTTGCTGGGAAGCCTCCATATGTAATGCTGGAGAAACTGAGGCAAGATAAATATTAGAGAGTTTTAATATTTTATTTGGATTTCTGAGACGGAGAGATTGTTGCTGGGGGCATGATGCCCCCAGGGCTGATGTCCATAGCATCTATCCTTGAATGTGAGTTCTCATTGATATTTATACATAGTAGCTTAACAAAGGCAGGAGGAGGTAGAGTCCAAACTCTGGTGTTCGGGAATCTCCAGGCAGGGACCATCAATATGGTTCTGACAGGTTGGGGGGGGGGGTAGGACCTTAAATTCTAACAAACTTGGAGTTAAGGAGGTGTCCTGCTTAGAGCCAGGAAGTCTGGACTCCCCCTTATCTTGAGTTTACACATTGACAATTTATAACTTTAGAGTAAGTAGCCCTGGGTTATATCAGTCTTAATGAACCGGAGTGGGGGGGTGGTTTGCAACTAAGGGGATTGAAGCAGAACAATTAGGGAAACTGAAGCAGGACAATAAAAGGGAACTGTGATGCAACAAAGTAATGGACCAATCTGTTCTCTGAAGGGAGGGGCTGTACCCAACTAACAACTATAAAGCTTCTCTCACTTCTGTGCTCAGGGTTCCCTCTTTCTGAAGAAAAATGAAGCCCATTTCTGGCCAGAAACATTAAGACAATTCCTTAAGTTTCTTCTTTAATAAATTTTCCTCTATTTCCTCAACATTGATTTTCGTGTCAAGAGTGTATTTCTAACAATGCTGAAGTGGTTTACCATTTCCTTTTCTAGTTCATTTGACCGATGAACTAAAGCAAGCAAGTTAAATGATTTTCTCAGGATCACACAACTAGTAAATCTCTGAGGATGGAGTTAAACTTAGGATTTGAGTTTTCATTACTCCAGACTCTGTACTGAATCCATTGTGTCATCTAGCTGCCCCCAGTTGAATTAAATATACTTTAATTATGTTTAATACATAATATACACTAAATCAACTTATATTTAATACAATTAAATATAAATATTTGTAATATGGTAGTGAATTTAGAATTGGAGAACTTAAATTCAAATCACACACTATCTCTGAGATTTGGACCAAATTACTTCAATTTTCTGGGCTTTGTATTCCTCAACTATAAAGCAAAGGCAGTGAACTTGGATGATCTACAAGGTCTCTACAATTTCTCAATTGTCATATTGTGCAGTTCATATCTATAAAAGAGTCTTTTCTTCTGTGTAATTGACAATTTGCTTATATTTAATTCTTATTTCTACATTTCATCATTATCCCATATAATACTTACTTTCACAACTTAAACTTTTCTGATTAAGAATCCCCAAGAGAACATAAAGTCCTTTAGGAAAGGTATTGTTTCCTTTGTATCTTTGTACTCCATCTATCTGTGACCCAGTCAGCACTTAAAAAGTAATCACCAAAGTAAATTGCTTGAATGTATTTTATCCAGCTGGGTTATTTTTCCATTGATACAGACCTGCCTCCTCACTCTTGCTTTTGTCAATAGTAATATGTGTTACTATGAACAAAAACCAATAAGCTTGTGCTTACGACTATGCTGAGGAGCTTTTCTGAACTAAACTACCCAGTTTTGGGGGTTTATCACCAAGGCTCATGCTCCAATTCTTTCTAGATTGGTAGAATGTATACTTTCCTTCAGTGAACAGCCTGAATTTCCCTTGTTAGTCTTTGTCTCCCTGGGGCCTACCACTGTACCTGAAAAGAAAAAAAAAAAAGGCAGTACTTAATAAAAAGTTTACTGAATTGAACTTGTACTGGAATAGCTGTGTATTTATTTCATTAGGAAAACTTTCTAGCAGCTTGAAAGACCTTCACACCATGATAAGACTTAAAGTAGGATTTTTGTGGAAGATCTTAAAAATAAGATCATTATGCTCCATATTTAATGAAATAGCTGGTTTGCATTTACTGACATTAACCTGAGTTTGATTTTGGGTGTAATATTTACATATATACTACTAATAATAACATTTTTATGCATGAGAGTAGAGCTCAGATTAATTTTTTCTCTATATAATACATTCCTGTTTTCAAAGCACTTTCATAAAATTAAATATACTTTTTGAATCTCGAAAGTATGTTGTAAAATAAGTAATAAACATCTTAATATTTGTATCCTATAGATGAGGAAATGAAGATTAAAAAAATGATTAATCAAGGTCACCAAATTTATAAGCGGAAGAAATGAAAATTACTTATAATTTATTTATTCAATAAACATTTAGGAAGCTCTTGCTATATGTAGAACATTGTACTAGTCCCTTGAGGTGGTACTAACTTTAGATAAGGCACATGTTCTCATGGAATTTCATTATATAGCCTTGTTATGTGTATTTGTGTCTTATGGGTATATACAATTCAAATATATATAACAAGATTATATAATGTTTTGTGGTAAGTGCACTAGATGTTACTACTGGACTTATATCTCAAAGAGATTTTAAAGAAGGGAAAGGGATCTGTATGTGCAGAATGCTTGTGGCAGCCCTCCTTGTAGTGTCCAGAAATCAAAAACTGAGTGGATGCCCATCAATTGGAAAATGGCTGAATAAATTATGGTATATGAATGTTAAGAATATTATTGTTCTGTAAGAAATGACCAACAGGATGATTTCAGAAAGGCCTAGAGAGACTTTCATGAACTGATGCTGAGTGAAATGATCAGGACCAGGAGATCATTATATACTTCAACAACAATACTATATGATGATCAATTCTGATAGATGAGGCCCTCTTCAATAATAAGATAAACCAAATCAGTTCCAATAGAGCAGTAATGAACTAAACCAGCTACACGCAGTGAAAGAACTCTGGGAGATGACTATGAACCACTACATAGAATTCCCAATCCCTCTATTTTTGTCCACCTGCATTTTTTATTTCCTTCACAGGCTAATTGTACACTATTTCAAAGTCCGATTCTTTTTGCACAGCAAAATAACTGTATGGATATGTATACATATATTGTATTTAACTTATACTTTAACATATTTAACATGTATTGTCAACCTGCCATCTGGGGGAAGAGGTGAGGGAAGGAGGGGAAAAGTTGGAACAAAAGGTTTTGCAATTGTCAATTCTGAAAAATTACCCATGTATATATCTTGAAAATAAATAAAAAGCTACAATAAAAAAATAAGTGCACTAGAACATCTTAAAGCATTTTGTGAAATTTAAAGGAAGGCCATTCTTTATTGGGGACAGGCAGAAAGTCTCAAGGAAGAAATATTATTTAAGCTGTGCTTTAAAGGATGGGTAAATAATAGAAATATTGGGATGAGAGAGGACATGGCAGGCATAGGTAAAAAAGGCATGGGGATAAAAGAGAAGATCATATATTTGTGGGACTGGTAGAATAAGAAGAACATAATCCTATTTGGCTGGAGCTTAGGGTTTCTGAAGGGAGTGATTCTGAAAAAGTAGGTAAAGACAAAGACTAAATTGTACTCTATAGGAATTAGGTACTTACCCAAACTTTCCAGCTTTACTGGACATTATTTACTTTTCTATATTCTACAGTCCAACCAGACTAGTGACATAATGGTTATTGATTGATCATAAAGATTTCTAAGAAGAGGTGTGGTATACAGTTATATAGAAAAGAAAAAAAGATATTCTTGGTAAAATAGAAGAAATATTTGTAATATAGTAGTGAATTTAGAATTGAAGAACTTAAATTCAAATTACACACACTTTCTGAGATTTGGACCAAATCACTCAACTTTCTGGGCTTTGGGTTCCTCATTTATAAAGCAAAGTAGGTGAATCAGGTGATCTACAAGGTCTCTATAATTTTTTTAATGCTAGAACCCTATTCTGAGTTCCAATGCTGGTATTCCTTCTACCATATCCTGTGGTATATGACCATAGATATGCTGGAGCCAGCTTAGATCAGCTTGTGAGATCCTGTTCAATGTTCAGAATGAGAATTTATATCTGAGAAGTCAACAAATACCATAAATACAATATTTTGGGTATTGATTGGTTTTATTATCTAGACAATAAATTTGTGGAGAAAATGTGAATAAGGGAGACTTGAAATTGTTTTGTATACATAAAACAAAATAATTTCCTCCAGAGAGCCGTGTTAAACATTTACCAGCATATCCTTGCACAATGCATGCTATCTAGATTTGAAGTGGTATTATAAAGTGGTATTTAAAAAAAAAAAAAAAAAAAAAAACAACACAAAGATCAGTGGTCTAATTTTATAGCAAAGTCATAGTGACCTAAAAATATATTTAAATTAAATCAAACATGTTGCAGTAAATGCATTATTTTAAAAGTATATGAGACAGCTAGGTGGTACAATGGGTAGTGTACTAGTCATGGAGTCAGGAGGACCTCAATTCAAATTTGGTCTCAGACACTTACTAACTGTGTGACCCTAGACAGGTCACTTAACCCCAATTATCATATATATGACACATACACCAGTGTAGAGAGCCATAACTCTGGAGAAGTATACTTGAAACAAGGTGTTAACTTAGTGGAATTAGTAAGAGAAATGGTTCTCTGTTTCACATATATACTTAGTATGATGATGCAATGGTTCTCTAAGTTCACACATAATCAGTATGCTGTGATAATGTAATTATAATAAAGCATATAAAGGCTAAGAAGGACTGGAAGAGAAATGTTCTATCTTTGACCATCCTCGTGGTGGCTCTCATGACTCCTGCACTAAGATCAAGACTGGGCCAGAATAAAGAATCTAGACTTTATTCTTGACCATTCTTGTGGTGTCTATCCTGCTGAGACCAAGGCCCATTCGAAGTACCTCCAGAAAGCTTGTCCGACCATTACCTATGAAAGCATATTAAGAATAAGGGAAGCATGGATTTAAGAACTGATTTTTTTTTTTAAAGTCTAGATCTGTGATTCCAGAGGTGAGGATGCCCTCCCAACAGAAGATCAACACCAGTTCTACAATCTAATTTTCTTAGAGGATTGTCTAGGGGTATATAGAGGCTAATTGAATCCCTCAGGGTCACGCACGTGTATCAGAGACAGGATTAGAACTGAGATGTTCCTGACCCTCAGTCCTATCTAACTTTATAGGGTGCTGCTTAAATTTAAAAAAAAAAAGTATATACATATATACATATATACTTAAAGTATTTTTGTGTTTGGCAAATGAGCTAAAACACAAGGATGGAAAAACTCAGCTAACTCTTAATTTAGGTTCCTCTCATTATTTGTCTATCAGAGAAAGAGCCAACCTGTTTTTTGTTTTTTTTCTTCTACTATTTTGTATGATATAAATGAGTATCAAATCTTCTATAGAAGGAAAAGTAAAGTGATCATGTTAAAAAAAAATCTGTCTTTTTAAAAACTACACTTTATTATCAGGTCACTTGTGCTTTTACAGGTTTGGCATATGATTCTAAGTATGATCTTGAAATAGACTTACATCCTTAAACACAATGCCTGATTTCCTATTCAAAGTGCCAGAATGCAGTGTTCATCACACCTGTGAATTTGTTTTTTGTCTTCTTGATCTGTAATTTTGACCCTGCTCTCCATCCCCACCCTTCAATGACACCCTAAGCTTCCCTTTCCTGTTGGATAGTTTCATTGGTTTGCACAATCTTCCTTTTCTTGTTTCTCCAAGGCATTGCACATTTAATTTTCCTCCCTGAGAAACTGAAAGCATCTTTAAATGAACTATTAAAAAGTACGTATCAAATGCCTTTTAAACTGCATGAAATGTCAGTGCTTCCTACACAACTCTGATATGAGAAGGGAATTTGAACTGTTAATTGGATTAAAAGGTTAATTGTCTAACCTTGGCTCTTTCCTTGACAAAATGATTCTTCTGACCTGTTCATCTTCCTGCCAGGAAGCCTGGACATTTTAGCAACAAACTCAAATGACTCAGTCTTATCTCTAAGGTTAACTGCATTTACGTAACAGCCCCCAAAGTTAGTATCTTGCCAGCTTTCTTCTCTTTGCCCAGAGGCTGTTAGGAAATCAGTCTCATTTACTTTCTTTGTTGGAAAATGTTGATTTTTACATTATTTTCCTCTTATGTTGTTTGTGGAAAGTATTTTTAAAAAAAAAAAAAAAAAAAAAAAGTCAGAGATCTGTTTGAGTTGCCACTTTGGAAGTGAGTGGGAATATTCTAGGCATGGATAAGCACAACTGAAAAAAAAATCTGCCTGGGAATATTTCATAGATTTACAGTGCTTTTCTTTCTTATTGAATCCTTAAGATGATAAAATACCTCTTCAAGGTGCTATCAACATACTTCAACTACATGATCTTTCTTGGTAAAAAGCCTTATGAGTCCCAATGTAATTCTCTAAAAATGCTGGTAAAATATTGCAGTTATTCTCAGTCTATCATTAACATTTAAACATCTATTCAAAAATGGGAATCAGAATGTGGGCTGTTCTATGTATTAGATTTCCCTAATGCGTGTTTTATTTAAATTGTCACAAATTGCTTACATGAGAAAAATAAAACTCATATTGATTTCATTGGTCTAGTTTTATCCCAAGTGTTCAACATCTTCACTTCATCATATTTTGATAACCTTAACATAAAATCAGTTTTTTTAAACTAAAGTTGTATCGGGAATATTAGAATATTAAAGATTTTGAAGACAGGGAAAAAGCATTTGGTTCTGTCCTCCTTCCTTTCGTTACTAGTGCCTTCCTCCTATCAGGCTTCCTGACTATTATTCCATATTTTTCATCCATTACACATTATTTGTTGTTTTCCATCTTTAGAATATGAGCTCTTTGAGATTTTCCTTTATAATGCATAGAGTCTGGCACATAGTAAAGGGAAGGAGAAGGGAATAAGACTTTGTAAGTGCCTATTGTATGTTATGTACTATGCTAATTGCTTTACAAATATTATTTTATTTGACCCTCACAAAAATCTTGGAAGATAGCATGCCATTGTTATCCACATTTTGTAGCTAAAGAAAGTGAGACAGGATCACACACCTAATAAATGTTTGAGCTCAGAGAACACAGACAAACACAGAAAGCGGTCTTTTTGACTCCAGGCTTAGCACACTTATTGCTGTAAAAATTTGGTTAGTCCCTTGTGGCATTCTTAAATTCTCATTTAAAAAAAAAAATTATAGCATTTAATAAATGTTTGTTAAACTAAAGTTTCAATTTTGTTCATATGTGATCATTAAGATCTGAAAAAAAAAGTACAGGAAATATGTTTTTAGTTAGGTAAAAGTTGGAATAGGCAATATATTGATGTACTATACATTGGGATATACTTTTTATGAATAAGAAAGATATTCCTTTGATTTATGTTTTTTCCTTTTCTTTTCAGAATCTCACTTTGGAAATGATTAGTCCAATACCTCAATGAGAATCCCCTAATCTTCTCTGCAACATTCCTGACAAATGATTGGTCATTCAGCCTTTGCCTGAAGTCCTCATGAAATGAGGAGAATTTTGCTATCTTTGAGGTTCTACATTTAAACTTTTCTGCTTGTTAGGGCATTTTGCTTACATTAAGATGAAATATGTTTCCCTATGATTTCTACCCATTGTTCATAGTTTAAAAAAATTTTATCAAGTATTTTGTGAGATACTGGAGATACACTAACCCCTACCACTAAGGAGCTTAGATTCTGATCTCTAGTCTAAAAGAAACAAGATTAATCTATTTTCTATGAGACAGTGAATGAAAAATTTAATTACAAAAATCTTTTCTTATCTAAGCTAAACTTTCACAAGTATTTTTTTATTTTTTATTTTTAGCATATATATCCCCTTCAATTTGCTTTCTTTCTTTCTTTTTTTTTTTATTATTATAGCTTTTTATTTACGAGATATATGCATGCGTAATTTTTCAGCATTGACAGTTGCAAAACCTTTTGTTCCAATTTTTCCCCTCCTTCCTCCCATCCCCTCCCCCAGATGGCAGATAGGCCACATGTTAAATATGTTAAAGTATATGTTAAATACAATATATGTATACATATCTATACAGTTATTTTGCTGTGCAGAAAGAATCAGACTTTGAAATAGTGTACAATCAAAAATGCAGGCAGACAAAAATAGAGGGATTGGGAATTCTATGTAGTGGTTCATAGTCGTCTCCCAGAGTTCTTTCGCTGGGCATAACTGCTTCAGTTCATTACTGCTCTATTGGAATTGATTTGTTTCATCTCATTGTTGAAGAGGGCCTTGTCCATCAGAATTGATCATCATATAGTATTGTTGTTGAAGTGTACAATGATCTCCTGGTCCTGTTTATTTCACTCAGCATCAGTTCATGTAAGTCTCTCCAGGCCTTTCTGAAATCTTCCTGTTGGTCATTTCTTACAGAACAATAATATTCCATAATATTCATATACCACAATGTATTCAGCCATTCTCCAATTGATGAGCATCCACTCAGTTTCCAGTTTCTGGCCATTACAAAGAGGGCTGCCACAAACATTCTTGCACATACAGGTCCCTTTCCCTTCTTTAGGATCTTTTTGGGATATAAGCCCAGTAGTAGCACTGTTGGGTCAAAGGGTATGCACACTTTGATAACTTTTTGAGCATAGTTCCAAATTGCTCTCCAGAATGGCTGGATGTATTTACAATGCCACCAACAATGTATCAGTGTCCCAGTTTTCCCACATTCCCCTCTAACCTCTGCATTATCTTTCCCTCTTATTCTAGCCATTCTGACAGGTATGTTTAGTAGTATTTCAGCATTGTCTTAATTTGCATTTTTCTGATTACTAATGACTTGGAGCATCTTTTTGTATGGCTAGAAATAGTTTCAATTTCTTTGTCTGAGAATTGTCTATTCATATCCTTTGACCATTTATCAATTGGAGAATGGCTTGATTTCTTATAAATTAGAGTCAATTCTTTATATATTTTGGAAATGAGGCCTTTATCAGAACCTTTAACTGTAAAAATGTTTTCCCAGTTTATTGCTTCCCTTCTAATCTTATCTCCATTAGTTTTGTTTGTACAAAAACTTTTCAATTTGATATAATCAAAATTTTCTATTTTGTGATCAATAATGATCTCTACTTCTTCTTTGGTCATAGATTCCTTCCTCTTCCACAGGTCTTTCACAAGTATTTTAATCAAATCCTTTTTATATGTTTTTTTTTTCCCCTTTCTTTTTTCAGTCCTTTTACATTCTGGACCTATTCAGGTTTGTCCATGACTTTCCTAAGATGTAGCACTTAATCTCATTTTGGAAATCTGGTTTCTCTTAGTATAATCTTTCTCCATTGCATAATTCTGGGTTGCCAACCTCATGCTTGTCACCATGGTATCCATCTCTTGGAGTGTATTTCTTTCTTCACTAATTCAAATAAATGTCATTTTTCAAACTATACCTTTATGACTTGTATATTTTAGCTAGACTCATCACAAGGATGATCTTGCCCATCCTATAATGACTATATCTTATTAATGACACTTATAATGCTCACTCCAGTATCTTTCTCCCAGAAGCAATGTCCTAGGATGGGGTGAGGGAGGAGGGGATGAAATAAAAAAGGAAATCTGCTTTTGAGGTTCCATGCCTTAAGATTAAGATTATCAGTCTTCTACCCTGCTGAATTTAGCCACATCTAGTCTTAGATCTTTTCTCATTTATTACTGACTAGTGATAATTTTCACATTCTCCATTTGTGCAAATTTAACTTACACAAGAACTGAGTTTAAGTTCTCTTTCACATAATCACTACCTATGTGGCCAAGGGCAAAGCTTTTTAAATTCCCATATTATATATCTTCATCTTAAAATAGGAATAAGAAAACTTATACTCATCTCAAAAATTTTTGCAAGAAAAGTGATTTGTAAAACTTAAAGTGCTAAGTGTAAGTTATTTTTATTTTTCCATTACTTACTCCCTCCCCCTTCTCCCTCCCTTTCTTTAAACAAAGACCAATCATGTCCAACTCTTAGACATTTCTAGTAAGGGAGTTAAGGAAAGAGAAAGAGTACAAAGGAGAATAAGGAGGAAAGGTAAAGGTATGGGGGCAGGAGCTGAAGAAGATTCATAACGTTATAGACTTAAAAGTGGAATGTTCTGTAGAAGTCACAGATTACAATCCCCTTACTTTTCAGATGAATAAATTGATGGCCAGAGAGATTGTGAACTACCCAGAGTCACACAGCTAGTAAGTATCTGAGTCAGGATTTGAATTCAAGTCTTCTTTGCAAGAAGCTTGCAACTTTAAGCTCCTCAGTCTATTGGCTATAGTACCTAACTGGTTAACTCTTAGTTTTATGCCTTCATTTTACAGATAATGAAATTGAGACCTAGAGAACTGATCCATCCAAATTCACAAAGGTAGTAGTAGTACTAGTAGTAGTTCAGGAGTAGTAGTAGTAGTAGTAGTAGTAGTAGTAGTAGTAGTAGTAATAGTAGTAGTACCAATAGTGGTAGTTGTTGTGATAATAATAGTAGTTTAATAGTAATTGTAGTAGGTGTAAAATAGTAGTAGTAGCAGCAGCAGTAGTAGTAGTCAGAATGTGATTTGAACTTAGTTCTTCTAAGTCTAGAATCCATTCTTTTTCTCCACTTTCATTTAAATTAAATTAAATTAATTAATTTAATTTAATAATTTTAATTATAATTTTAATTAATTATTTGATTAATTTTAATTTTAATAATTAATTTAAATTAAATTTAATGAGTCTAGAATCCATTCTTTTTCTCCACTTTAATTTAAAGACTATAACTACCAGAAAGAAATGAGGCACTATGTATATGAGAAAAACAATTGCAAATTGGTGATATAATATATAATATATAAATATAAAGAACTTACCTCTTATCAGGTGGGTATAAGGTCTAGTACAGTTAAGGCTAGTCCCTGAAGGCAGGTTATTGACAGGTGATCAGGATAGGGCAGGCTTCATATTGGGAAATATAGGTGAGATGGATCAGGGCAAAAAAGGATTATTATCAAGTAAACAGGAAATCCTCTCCAAAAGACAGATGGCAAAGAGAGGAACAAGCCTCTGATGAGCAAACTAAGGTCTGAATTCCTTAGGACTTAGGATGGAAACTATCATTCGCATTCAAAGAGATAACTTCATGGTGACTGAATATGGATAGAAGCAGAATATCGTTGATGAGGTTAGTGGCAGTGCAGAGAGTTGTGGGAACCCCTTTTTGCCCAGCACAGGTCCAATGTGAAAGAATTCACGAACTCAAAATATTAGACTGCCAAAAGGAAGTTTATTGGCATTGAGAAGTCAGCTTTTGCTAGGTGACTGACTTCTTCAGTGGCAAGGTCCTGATAGAGAGATAAAGGTCCTAGCAGAGAAATCCTGGCAGAGAGATAAAGAGGGGTTAACACTGAGAAGAGAATGTCTTCACAGTGGGCAGGGGTCCTGGAAGGCAGCTATGCCAAAGAGAGGTCCCTTGTCATGGCGTGATTCCTGCTTTTAGGCCTCTGCAAATTATGAGCCCAATATTGCGTGTTTTTATAAATAATCTGAGACTGAGATTTCAACTGAATAAAATTCCTTCAATGTTGTCACTGCCCCCACCCCTAGATTTCCAGTTGAATGAGACTACTTGCTGGGAGTGGTCCTGAGCCAATTTTCAGCTCACTAGAGATATCAGGTCCAGATCTCCAGCAAAATGAGACCACTTAAATTCAAGCTAAGTAGGGAGTGGTCCTGGGCCAGTCTTAATGAAACTACTTAATTGCCCTGAAGGATGGATCTATGTCAGAAGAGAGTTTCTCAAGAGTTCAAGGAGAGTTTCTTCCCCCCCCCCCAAAGTCAGGGTAGTTTCAAGGTTGCCTCCATCATTGTCACCTTTTTATTTGTATGTTTGTTTGCTTTTTCTTTCTGTTTTTTTTGTTTTTGTTTTTGTTTTTGTTTTTGCCCAACATGACAATCATGGAAATAGGTTTAAAAGGATTGTGCCTATATCAAAGTGCTTGCTGTCTTGGGGAAGAAGGTAAGGGAGTGAGGGAGACACAGTCTTAAAATGAATGTTGAAAACTATCTTTTCATGTATTTGGAAATATAAAATACTATTGAGAAAATGAGGAAACTAAGGTCTGGTTTTCAATCTCAACAACTGCCTTCCACTTTTGAACAATCTTCCATTTACTATGTTGTATTTATTATATCCCTTATCCTTGGTCATTTATATATCACATTCCCCATTTTAATGATTTTCCATTAAGAACATGACATGGTTATCTCTAATATGTAGCATATTGCTTGGAATATAGTAAGTGCTGAAATAATACTTGTTGACTGACTAAATGACCAAGATAATAGAAAGTTGAGAGAACAGGTACTTTGACATCTATTTCTTGGATGTCTGACTCCCCCCTCCCCTTAAGTGGTCTAAGATTTATCTATGCCTTCCACACTTCAAAATAATTTAATTTCTCTATGTCCTTCATTCTTCCATTCCTCCCTCTCTCCTTCCTTCCCTCCTTCCTTCCCTACTTCCTCTTTCTATTCCTCCCTCCCTCCTTTCCTTCCTTCCTTCCTTCCTTCCTTCCTTCCTTCCTTCCTTCCTTCCTTCCTTCCTTCCTTCCTTCCTTCCTTCCTTCCTTCCTTCCTTCCTTCCTTCCTTCCCTTTTTCTTCTTTTCCTTCTCTCCAGAGCTAAAGAAAAAAGGTAAGGGAAGAAGGGTTAGGATTAATCCCTGGTTGTACCCACCCACTTCCTCTTTAGAATCATTATCTACTGTGACCTAGTTATTTTAAAGAGTGATGAAGAAAAGATATAGATTATAACAAAGTTAAATTTGTGGAGATTATAAATTGATTTGTTATCAAGAGGTTTTTACAAAACCTATCTTTATAATCAAGTAGTCAACAAGAAAATGCTGATGAACAATTATTGACCTTTTTCAGTGATGAGGGCTTAGGTATTGGAAATCTCACCCTTTGAGATCTATACTCTAACCAATACCAAAAGTTTCTCAGGAAATAAAAAAAAGTTCTCCATGGTTTTTAAATAGTAGGCAAACTCTTATGCCTACCACTCTTAGGGGTAAGAGTGATTATCTCATTTGTCTGGGTTGAGGGGTGGTGGTCAGTGCAGTGTGGACTACCTAATTAGAATCTCAGCTCTTTTTTCAGCAATCAGGAAAATTTTGCCTTTCTCCCCTTTCCTTCCTGAGGCTTAAATCTGATTATTTCATCCTTCTGAAAAATTAATTTCAGTCCCTCTTGTAATTTTTTCCTGCTCTTCATAGTCTAGAAAATCAGGGGTTCTCAAACTACAGCCCACGGGCCATATGCGGTCTGCTGAGGACATTTATGTGGCCCGCTGGATTATGGCAAATGGGCTGAAGGGCGGAGACAGAGTGTGAGTTTTTGTTTTTACTATAGTCCGGCCCTCCAACAGTCTGAGGGACAGTGAACTGGCCCCCTATTTAAAAAGTTTGGTTCTAGATTCTTTCTATTTTTCTGGTCTTATTTTATTTTAGGCCTTTATACAGACTTTGTAAATTTAGCCATTTTGGCCTACTTGAAATTCCTGTTACATGATATTCTTACTTTCAGCTAAGTGCCTTTACAATAACTCTTCCCCATTCCTGGGATTTTATTCTTAACTCCAAAACATAGAACTGGTTTCCTTTAAATCTCAGTTCAAGTGCCACCTCCAGCAGATTTTTCTTAGTTCCCCTAGCTACTAGTATCTTTCCCTTTTAGGTAATCACCTATATGTTTTATATTTTTTGAATACATAGTTATTTATACATATTTTCCCTCTATAAGAATGTAAACTCCTTGAGGGCAGGGACTGGTTTTACTCTTTCTTTGCATTTTCAACATTTATCATTGTGCCTGGAATATGTCTTTCAGTAATATCCACTTTTTTGTAATTTCAAGGACCATAGAATGTTAGACCCTTCTATCTTCCACATTTCTTGAGTTCTATTCAACTTCACATTTACTGTTTTCATGATACTATCAGTTTCATTCTCTGCTGTCCCCTTTTCTTTTTATCTTTAATCTTTCCCAACATCAAGTTCTTTTCCAGTGAGACCCTTCTATTCATGTGATCAAGGTATTTAAGCTTCAGTTTCAGATTTTGACCTATGTTTGGAATATAGTAGACATTTAATAAATGTCCATGTTTGATTTTATTTGACTCTAATCATGTGCATATGGTATAATGGGATTAGCCACAAAATCATAAATTAACTATATACATAAATATTATTCATCAAATCCATTAGAATAGTCTCTATGCTTGTTATTTTTTCAAATAAGAGAAATTCTTAACTAGTCTATGTTCATGTTTCAAGTCCAGGCACAATTTAGGTATCAGACTAAGCCTCCCCTACCAAACCCTAACAAGTATGTCTAATTCAGTAATTAATAAGCACTTTTCCACTCATAGACTTCTTATTAAGTTAATGTCCATCTCTGTGGGACTAAGAATTAGGGATTTGCCTTTGTCTCTTTCCTAAGCATAGTCACTGGAAATCTTGACTTAGAGCCACTTGCTATAATATCCCAATCATGTTGCTAATTTCTGGTCAAGCATTTGCACTGTCCTGCCTTATATTTCACATTTTGAGATGCCATATTACAGTTGCAATTACTATTACAGTGTTATCATGAAAAAATACTTGCAGTGACAAAAATCAGTTCTATACATGTGAATGCCTCCTTAATTTCTTTTGCTTCTTCCTGTCTTTTAAAAACATCTATGCCCCAATTTTACCTTCTTCACTCTTCCCTTACATCCCTACCCCACTCTCTCAGTCTTTTCCTTTTCTTCAGTTTTATGGACTAAACCACCCTCAAACTTGTAACTTATTTTTTTCTTTACCCTTCCCCTAATGAAGACAAGAGTTTTACAATTATTCTAAGTAACTTCTATATCTACTATTCTGTCCAATAAAACAATTTCTCATTAAGAAAGAAAAATGAAGCTCTCTCGTCAATAAAAACTGGTTGAAGTCCTGATGACCTTTTAGAATTAAGATTAATGGTCTAATCAAATATATTTGTAGGTAATTGTGATAATAGATTAAGGGCAATCCTAGATTCAAACTGTAATTACTCACAAGAATTAATTTTAATTTTATCAATCAAAAGAGATGAGTAATGTGACATAGTTTGTTTTAATTAAACTAAATAAAATTTAAAAACACTCATAACTAGAAACACTTATATAACTATACCTAGGAAATCATGCTTTCAAAAATTGTCATGTAATTGCTTTTGCTTTCAGAGTTTTTTTTTTTTTTTTTTTTTTTTTTTTGCATTCCTTAAGAAGCATCTGGAGAAGTTAGAATTAAATATTATTAAAGGCAATTTGGGATTATGTTTAATTAATTCAATGTCTTGGAAGAGCCCTCTCTGATTCTGCCATAACAAATCTAAAAGAATCTCATATTGGGAGAATTAATCTCCTTACCCCATAATTGTCTTTAAGTCTCTTCTTATGGACTAAATCCATCCATTAGATACATTGGAATCATTCCCTCTTAAACTCTTTGTTATAAAGAAGTTGAATAGAAGGCAAATAAAACATTCCCCCCCCCCTCCCTAGGGGGGATATTTTCAAATAACCATGCTAGTGTTCTGAAGTCTTAAAAAAAAAAAAAAAAAAGACATAGAACCTTTTTTTCCTTTATCTATTTTTTCTTTTTGTCCAAGCTACTAAAGATTTGTTTTTGTAATGCTAGAGAAACTGAGGCTAGATAGAGATTAGAGAGTTCTTAATATTTTATTTTAAATGGAGAGATTGTGCTGGGGGCATGCTGTCCCCAGGGCTGATGTCCAAAGCATTCCCATGAAGTATATATGCACGTGGCTCTAAGCTACCAGGGGGTAGACTGAGTCAGGGGTGGAGTCAGAAAACTGAGAGTGAGAATAGACTATCAATCTGGTTCTGACAGGGTGGGGGAGACATTGGACATTCTGATAAGTTGGGATGGGGAGAGGCACTGGACATTCTGATGATGTCTAAGATAGAAGGTCTTTCTCCTTATCTGGATCATCATGATTAGGAGGGAGGGTTGATGTTGCAGGATTAAGTAGAACAATAAGGAACAGAGGCAAAACAATTCAGGGAAACCGAGGCAGAACAATTTAGGGAAACTGAGGCAGGACAATAAAAGGGAACTGGGGCACAACATTCCACACCTTCTCTTCTGAATATTCAAATCATTGCATTACCTTCCTCTAGATACCTGGAAAGGTGTAGCACCATAATTTTGACCAACCCTATGTAAAGTAGATAAATCAAAATAAAACTAGAAAAATGCAAGGACTTATGGCAAGGAAAATCTCTCCTTGATAATCCCAGAGTTAATCAGCAATACAGAGGTTCCTTTTTGCCAACATGTAGGGTCCTTTGTAGTTCTGGAGCCCTGTCTCAGCCAGGGAATCCATTTTGAGATAGACAGTGAGTTAGGTCTGTGGTCATTTGTGCTTTAACTTAACTCAGCCTCTGCTTATAAAGCTGCCTATTCAGAGGGGCAACCCAGTCCAGGGGAGAAGGGTGAGGCTTGCAGTAGTTCCACCTGTCCCTGCCCAGAGGAACAGACAGGGCTGCTACTAGGATACAGAAAGGATCCAGATTTCTGAGCAGAGTAATCAAAAGAGTTAGATCAAGGTGGGCAAACCCTGAACTTTTAGAAGTCTGATACAAAACTTATAAGTCCTTTGAGGAAGCTGAAATACTAATTAAGGAAATGGGGTTACAGGAGTGGAGAAACAGATAAGAGAGACTGCCAGTCTCAAGACAGGTGTCTGATTTCTGGTTGTTTCTAAAAAAATAATCCCCAAAACTGAGTCTGCCAGGGCAATTCCAACAGAATAAGGAATTTCAAAGTTAAAGCATAACCAGTAAATTTAAGCAAGGAATAAAACCAAAAAGAACTGCTTAACTTCCAATTCAATCTGAACTGTGAGATACGGGGTGGGGCAGAAGTGCCTAAGGCAAAGTGAATAGAAACTAGGGGTACCCATTCTTTCAGATATTTTGAGAATAATCCACCAATTTTCACAATTTCCTATCTTTTCCTGCCTTTTTTTTTTTCTTCACAGAAAGGAATTATTAACTAACCATCCCACATATAAATCCCAAGAGTAAATCAAAATTCCTATATATAACAGACTAGTACAGTAGGGTTTCCTAAAAATCCCACAAACATAACAGCAATAGTTACACAATTTTAACAATTTCCATCCTAAATCTTAAACACACAGTAATAGATGACCCAGTCAGGATTTAACAGTCATTCATCAACCATTCCTAAATTCTCCCATATCAGTAAGAGCAAGGGAGATGGGCTCTCAAAAACTGCTTTGTGCTGAGGATGGATTGAGACTCTCAGTCCAGGGAAAGAGTTGGGTGTGCTGTGGCATGCTGACAATCAAAACCGATCTAGGTCTCAGATATGGTTGTCATTTGACCAAAATCTAGGGGGGAAAAAAGACCCCTACAAATCTAACAAATAAAGGCTAGAACAGTCTGAGTTAGAAAGACTGGTTCACAAGGACTGCTACAAGATGTGAGGAGGCCAAAATAAATTGGCCAGCAGCTTTCTAAAAAGGCTGTCAGCTATAATCCCAATAACCACCCCCCTCCCAAAAAAATAAAAACAACAACAACAACAAAAAACAGTAGTTAGGTTTCACAGACTACTGTTAACTGTGTTAAAAACACTTAAATATCACAGACACAATATCCAGTAATAGACAGATTACCAGGCCAAATACTTATTTGCCCAAGTATTTAGGATATAATGATTACATGTAACCAGATTGGAAACAGCAAGATATGACACAATTGAGTTGCAGCAACAATTTCTATTGACCATTCCTCTGATCATAGAAATCAGTCACAGGAGGAAAAAATGCAGGGATATGACTATAACAATGTAAGCAATCAAAACTGATCCCTAAGTTCATACAGGATAAATAATCAATTTAACCCAGTTTAAACTCCAGATAATTGTTCCAATGGAGCTTTAAAACCCCCAAATTATATTAACTAGAAGCTTCCAAAATAACAAATCCCATTAACCAAAGTTTCAGATAAATCCTTATATTGATAACAGTAAGAAATTTGTCCCAATATTCACATCTTTCATACCCAAATAGATATATAAGTTGAACATTATACAAATCATTTTGCTTTAAAATACCCAATACATAGAAAAAATTCCAAATTGCATATTGTCCATAACAGAAACATTTTCAAAAGGACAAAGGAAAAAAAAAAAAACTTATTTTCAGAGGCCCTTTAAATAACCTCAGAATGACCCAATATATAATCCCTTTATTTTATTTATTTATTTATTTTTATTTTGAGGCTGGGGTTAAGTGACTTGCCCAGGGTCACACAGCTAGGAAGTGTTAAGAGTCTGAGACTGTAACGAGCTGTCATCTCTAGAAGCTGCTGGATCGCTCTCTGGGAAGAGATCTGCTGTGTCTTCTACTCAAATCTTTCAGACAGATTCTTCTTCCTGTAGAGAACCGTTGTCTCCAGGCAGTTGCTGTTAACTCTTGTCCTTAGAAGTGACTTCCCTTCCTGCAGAGAGCCCCGTCAAGCCTGATGCAATGCAGAGAGTCTTCTTCTTGAATCCTGGCTCTGAATCTCCTCCAGCTCTTATCCTTCTCCAGGCCGATCTGCTTTCTGCGCCCAGTGCTGTCTCTTTTATCCTCCCAGAGAATGGGTGTGGGATAATGCAAGGGCTTCTGGGAAGAACCACCCCAGCCAATGAGCTTGCCCTCTCTCTCAAGTCAACCTGAGTTCTCACCTTGTAATTGTCCAGAAAACCTGAATTCTCACCTTGTCACTATCCAGACAACTTCAGTTCTCACTTAGTAATCCTAACATCTCCCCCTTTCTTTTGATTTAGAACATAGGACAGTCATGACCTTGAAACATAAATCCATCAATATGGGAAGTATTACAGATAATTACATAAATGACCTTGAAACATAAATCCATCAATATGGGAAGTATTACAGATAATTACATAAATTACATAAGCACATAGTAACATAGTAATGTAACACATGCTAGAAGTATATAACATAATCATAAATTGAAAATTTATAAATGTCCATAAGTCCATTGTCCATTAGTCTCATCTTGTGTGAGGAAGTCCAATGATTCCTGCTGGTTTTTAAAGTTCTTTAACAGTCTTCTTATTATCCATGCTCTTTCAGTGTCAGATGTTTCTTAGATCTTCTCCTTTATTTTGAGGTCTTTCTCTTTTTCTGTCTCTCTCTGATGGACAAGGCGAATATGACTCGTTGGCACCCATCTGATTCCTTCTCCTGCTGAAGAAATACAAGCAAACCCTCTCTCCCAGGCAGTTAACCTATCTAATTTCCTTCTATTTACCACTTTCTAAATCTCTTCTCATCATCTGACAATTACATTGGAGTTGTTTGCACTGGGCACAGCCCTGTTGGTTTAAAAGGCCTGTATTCTCCCCAAGTGTAATCCATTTTTGCAATCTGATTGCCTTTTGACTGACTTATCATGTCTTAAAATTCTCTGGATGTAACCTCGGCTGCCATCATGCCCCACTTGGGGGGCTGAAGCTGGGCTCCACCTGTCATTTCCCTGTGTCAATCTACATTCGGAGGCCCAGTGGAGGCCCTTGTGACATTTTGGACATGGAGTTTTAGGTCTTCTCTCACCCTGTCTTCTCACTGTATCTCCATATCTACACTGAGCTCTTAGATGCCCAATTTTTCCACATTGAAAACATCGCCGAGTTTCTCTAGAAGGCCCTTGCCAGGAGGGACCCTGTCTTTCCACATTCATCATTGTCCGGGTGTAAAAAGCATTTGTTCCCACTGTAGCACAGCGTCTTATGATCTCCTCTAAAGGAGCATCTTTGTCTAATCCCCATATAATTCTTTTGCAAATCTCATTGGCATTTTCCTTAGCCAGATGTCTGGTCATTATTTCTGTAGCTGAATTTTCTCCAATAGTTCTTTTGACAGCAGTTTGCAAACGTCCCACAAAATCTGCAAAAGGTTCATTGGGACCTTGCTGTATTTTAGTGAAAGCCTCTCCACGATCTTTCTGTCCAGGAAGGACACCCCAAGCTTTTATTGCAGCCTTAGCAATTTGTTCATATATTGTCATGGTATAATTAATCTGTTCCGAATTCTCTCCATACTGACCTTCACCAGCTAAGTGCTCAAAAGTGAATTGTGTGTTAACTCCTATTTCCAAATTGCATCTGACTTGAATTTTACATAATTCATGAAATTCCGAAAGCCATAATAAATTTTCTCCAGGTTCCAGGCATATCCTTGCTATGGATTTCCAATCATTCGGGGTTAGGACTTCATAAGACAAACCATCTAGTAACATTTTGACATAAGCTGATGTAGTCCCATAAAGGGTACAACCTTTTTTCAAATCCTTAATTTTATTCAAATCTAAAGGTGCATATCTTCTCATTTTATGACCTACAGAATCAATATTTTCAATCACAGGATATGCATGTATAAAATCACTTATATCCTGTCCTTCTCTCTTAGCTTTAACCAATGCTTTTTCTAATCTTGTCATAGGCTTAGGCTTCTTCACAGGCAATTCTGTTTGTGTTTCTGCCTCTTCCTCTCCTCCTTCTTGCTCCACCCATGAAGGGTTAATTGAGGGAGGAGATGGGAGGTGCTCCTGTTGCTCAGAATTGTACTTAACTTCATTGTTATCTGATTCATCCTTTTCACCTAGTTTAGTTGACACTTCCCCATTTTGCTCCTTCATCTCTTCCTTTAGAATAACATTGTTTAAAGCCAATTGGATTACATTGTATATATGAATTGTATCTTTGGAAATTGAGTTTGGCCTGGAATTGTAGTGTTCACCTAATTGCTTTCCTACTAATTCCCATTCATCTGGATCCAATTCTTCTTCCAGAGAAAAAGAAGGACATATAACCTTCACAGTTCTTAAAAGTTCAGTAATCTCCTCTAAAATTATAATCAATCCTTGGCTTTTCATAACCTTGATGATGCTCTCTAAACATTTTCCTTGAACAGAAGGTGTTTGCCCCATTTCACTATAAGAGATTGCTGGTTTAGCCCTTAACAAGTTCCTTATTTATCTATTAGCACGCTCACTTAATCTTTAACAAAGTTTCCTCGTTACTCACGGTTCTGGGTCAGAGAGATTGAGATCTAGATCGGAAGCTTTTCCACTGGAATCAGGATCGTGTCTGTCCCTGTTCGGGCGCCAAATTGCGAAGGTCTGGTCTAGCTCCTCTTGTCAGGATAAGCAAAAGTCCTTGCCCCACGTTGGGCGCCAATTGTAACGAGCTGTCGTCTCTAGAAGCTGCTGGATCGCTCTCTGGGAAGAGATCTGCTGTGTCTTCTACTCAAATCTTTCAGACAAATCTTCTTCCTGTAGAGAACCGTTGTCTCCAGGCAGTTGCTGTTAACTCTTGTCCTTAGAAGTGACTTCCCTTCCTGCAGAGAGCCCCGTCAAGCCTGATGCAATGCAGAGAGTCTTCTTCTTGAATCCTGGCTCTGAATCTCCTCCAGCTCTTATCCTTCTCCAGGCCGATCTGCTCTCTGCGCCCAGTGCTGTCTCTTTTATCCTCCCAGAGAATGGGTGTGGGATAATGCAAGGGCTTCTGGGAAGAACCACCCCAGCCCCCTCTCTCAAGTCAACCTGAGTTCTCACCTTGTAATTGTCCAGAAAACCTGAATTCTCACCTTGTCACTATCCAGACAACTTCAGTTCTCACTTAGGAATCCTAACATGAGACCAGATCTGAACTCGGGTCCTCCTGAATTCAAGGCTGGTGCTCTATCCACTGCACCACCTAGCTGCCCCTGACCCAATATATAATCAATGGAAACTTATACAGAAATTCTAATTCCACATAAAAGAATCCAAGAGGTTCTTAAAAGTATTAATTAAACTTTTAGAAATAATCCTATAAAATTATAGATCACATTTATGACCATATTTCTTAACCAAGGAAACCATTATGTATCTAAAGAAATAAATATTCAGTCAATTAACTTAAAAGCAGGCCTGTCTCTTAAAATCACTTGCCAAAGCCAAGCCTCTGCAGAAAGTAGCTGGAACACCCTTAGTGGGAGGGGAGAGGGGAGGATTCCATGTAAGTGTCCTTTAATATTAGGCTTATTTGGGGGAAGAGGATTTCACATGGCCTCTGCCCTTCTGCCCTTCCTCTATTCCACTTGGCTTTTCTCCTAATTCCACCATGTTTTCTGACCCTCTACTCAACTTCCTCTTTCCCTCTTGCTACATACTTTAAACAGTTTCCAACAACTTTTCTAACTAGAAGTTCCATTACTAAAGTAGCAGAAAGAAGTGTGTGTGGAGTGAGTTTAATCTTCACCTTTGAAGACAAAAGATACCCTTTCTCCCTACTCCACTCAACCTCTTTTCCACGTGCAAATTTTCCTTCCAGTCTCTCTTAAATCACCTTCAAGACTATTCAACATTCACAATACAGTGGATAGCTAAATAAATAGCACCCATGTGTCCAGCAGAGCTGGATTTAAAACATAAAAAATTACCCAATGTGTTTCAGAAGGTAACATACTTTCCCTAATTAGAGGCACAATGACCCCTTTCAGGAAAGTTATAAAATTTTCCTTTAACAAGCCATTGTTCTTAAGATCTTACACTCAAAGATAACTAAATCTAGCCTGTATGGACAACAGTAAAATTATTTCCCACAATTTCAGAATCATCCTAAAATTCTTAATCAAATTTTTCTCTTGCCTGAGTTTAAATTATATAAGGTTTTATTGCCCTTTACTCTAGCAGGCTTTGAAAATCTACTCCAAGGAAAAATAGCCAAGTTTTTCTATTCCTTTTTATCTACAAATTAGTACAATAGGTTAAAAGTTTAAAATCACAAGCATATTTTATACTAAGCACAGTTGCAACATTGAAATAACCAATTGCCAAATTTCTTAATCATTGTTCTTAAAACTTAATAGCTCTTTAACATTCAGACAAGTCACATAGAACACAGAACACAAATCATACAGACATAGGCTGCACAGTTACAACATTAAACAAAACATTTAACGCATATAATCAGAGAGTGCTCAGAATCAGATCAGACCAAATGTGTCTTAGAAGACACCCAAACCAGAGAGTATCATCCAGCATCCTGGAATGATACCCTTCTCAGAATTTAATGCCCATCTGCATTTTGTTATTATGAGAATCCAGATGCTAGCACAGACATAACAGGTAAACAGACCAGATTATGTCCTAAGACATCCAGATTTACTCTCTTGTCGATGAAAGGAAGGTGTCCACTATCAGGGTGTGGCTGTGGCTGAAAACTGCTCTCTTTCCCAGAGACTCTGAAAAAAAAAATCCAGAGGGCCAGCTTCTCCAAGCCAAGAACCCAGATCCTCAACCACCCCAAGGCCCAAGGTGGAGACCCAAAGTTCTCTATCTCTAATCCTACTCTCATTTTCTAATATCTCGTTGGAGCCTCCAAAATGTAATGCTGGAGAAACTGAGGCAGGATAGAGATTAGAGAGTTTTTAATATTTTATTTGAAATGGAGACTGTGCTGGAGGAATGCTGTCCCCAGGGCTGATGCCCAAAGCATCCAGCAACTAATGGGTGTTTCCCATGAAGTATATATATTTATATGTATGTGTGTGTGTGTGTGTGTGTGTGTGTGTGGCTCAGTTACAAGGGCAGCCTGAGGCATTTGACTTATCTTTTTCTTTAGTATACATGAATCTGTACTCCTCATATCATTTCTTTAAAAAAAAAAAATAGGAGGCAGCTAGATGGTGCAGTGGATAGAGCACCAGCCTTGAATTCAGGAGGACCCGAGTTCAAATCTGGTCTCAGACACTTAACACTTCCTAGCTGTGTGACCCTGGGCAAGTCACTTAACCCCAGCCTCAGGAAAAAAAAAAAAAGAAAGAAAATAAGAATGTTATTAATGTCTTATTAATTATGACATTAATTACAGGATTTATCCTGCATGGTTCTGCCTCTTAGTATTGAACCCTCCTTATTTATAAGCAAATAAATTAATAAAACTAAAGAAAAAAGAGAGGGAGGGGAAGGAGGGAAGTATCAAAGCAAATTAGCATTTATGTGCTGCCTATTATATTCTAGGCACTGTGCTAAATGCTTTTAACTAATATTTTATAATTTGATCCTTACAACAATCCTGTAGACACTATTATTATCCTTATTTATTACAATTATGATAAGAGAGGCAAACAGAATACATGACTTTCCTAGCATCACACAGATACTAAATGTATGAAGCTAAATTTGAACTTAGGTCTTCCTGACTTCAGGCCCAGTGTTCTATCCACTCCACCCCCCCAAAAAAATCCAGAACAGTACAAGAATATTTTGCACAATAATATTGCAATCTCTATTCATAGTCACCCATCTTGCTGCTCTGCTTCTCATTAATGACTTTATTGATTTGGGACATTAGCTTATCCTGTCTGAAATTTGAGAGAGTCAAGGCAATATTGATATGAGAACACACTCTGGTGTCAGAGAACTTTAAAATCTGCTCAGCTCCCAATTTTGATGTTTATTATATATATATATATATATATATATATATATATATATATATATATATATATATATATATATATATATATATATATATTATAATCTGCATGTTCTTGGGGAAGTAATTTGACCTTCTTACCCAAGTGTCCTCATTTGTAAAATACTATATCATATACTCTGTGAGATTCCTTCCAGCTCAAGTTCTATAGTCATATATTTTATAGTCCCATTAGAGAAACATAGTTCATCACAATCAGACTTGGGCTGCCTTTTAAGGGTTATTTTCATTTATATTATTATCACTTGCTTTCTTCACAAAAAGTCACTGGTTGATTTCCACCTAGCACAACTTGGATTGCTAAGACATATATATTCCTTCTTTAAAAAAGAAAATCCACATCACAAATGCCTTGATATTAAGGTTATGAGATTAGTAACCAATATATCTGAATCAGTGTAGATCACTTCACTGGGAATGAATGAAGGGATAGAAGCCAAGGAGTTTAACTGAAAGTTTTTGTTAGAATTCTATCTCTTCCTTCATCATTCACTGCATCGCTAATAATTTGTTTGTTTGTTTTTTGTTCATTGCAGCTACCAAATCAATCATTTTGATTGAACTGACTTAAAAAAAACAACTGATGTTTTGAGTATTATATGCCTCCTCCCCTTTCTTTTGTTCCTCATGAATACTTTTCTCCATTTTTCTCTAGGCTATTCTTCTGGCCTTTATAAGTCAGGGTAAGTTCCCTGGGATATTTTGGGCCTGATCCATGCATGTTAGGTTTACTCCTGTTTATTCACCAAACTTCCTTTTCTCAAGCTTTAGATGGATAATGGTCCTGCATGGATCCAATTCAGTCTGGGTGAAGTCCTTGGGAGGAACAAGTAAAAATAGAACCATGCTAATTTAAATTCTTCTCCCATTCATGAGTCATCTGTCCTGTCCTTTGTGGTTTTAGATCTTGTCTCTGTTAGTATTTTCTAAACTGACCAGGCAGTGAGTTTGTTTCCCTATGCAGCTGTACAGAATAATGCAATTAAATTAGCCTTTCTTCTCCCCTGATTTAACTAATAGAATTTGTAGGGAATTTATTAAATTTAAATTAATTGCATGCAAACTAATTGCTAAGGGTGGGAAGTTAGCTTGTAAGAATTTCTCATTATTGGAACAAACTGATTTTGTTTGACCATGATGATGCTTCCAGCCATTGCTGTAATCTTGGCTAAGATGAATTCAGAGACTCCCATTCATCTTTATTTGGAATTCTTGGGAGAACAGGAAATGCCCCAGGACTTCTTGAAGCACAATTGCCTGGCCTTTATCACCCAGTCCAAGTGATGTGTGTGTGTGTTTTATTTTTTTAAAAAAATTTTTATCACAGGAACAGATTTGAAGAGTGGGAACTGAAACTGGACCCTCATTGCAAATATAGGGAATTTTAATAAATCACTTAGAATTATTCATTATTAATTAATTATTAATATGCTAGGCACTGAAGACAGTGTCTTTGCTCTCAAGGAGCTTATAATGGAAGACAATATATGGAAAACGTATATATGTAAATATAAGGAAAAATGAATTTCTATTTTCCCTACCACCCCAAGCTCAGTCATATAGTCACAGAACATCATAGATAAGTTAATGTATGTTCACATGTTATTAATGCCAAGAACTCCTTTATGACGTAAGTCCTTTAGACAATTGGGCATTTTAGGTGAATGCAGACTCTATGGAATTGTAAATATTGACCCCACTATGGATTGGAGTGGGAGGGATTTCTCTCTTCAGCTCCTCATTCCTGACATCCCAAATAGCAGTAAAAGAGTTAATTTGAGATCTTTCAAGGTATAATAGAGGGAGCAGATGCACAATCTCTAAGGGAAAGATACAGAAAGACAGTCACTTAAGTCTGAAATTAATTCAAAGTAACATTATCCCTGAAAAAGGAGACTGTGGACTCAAAGAAGAAACTCAAGAGTTGAATCTTGTGAGTACTACACCAAGAGAACAAGGATTGCCCTGCCCTCCAATAACAAGTGTTTGAATTTCCTTGATCACATGTGTTGTCTATTTACTTTTGTTATTTAAGTTGTGTCTCCTTCTATAGGTTGTATATTTGTTTCATAATATACCCCAGTTTTTTGTTTGTTTGTTTGGGAGGGGCGCAAAGGAAGGGAAGATATTTTTCAGCTACTGTTTTTTACTTTTTCTGCAACCATTTTTATTAATAGCTAATTGTTTTTGCTGGCTTTGTTTTGCTAATTGCTAAAAGCTAACAGTAGTATGGGCTCATGACTTTAATATTAAGAGTACAGATCTACTCATTGTCTTTAGAACCTAGTAATAGCAGCAATGCTTTGTGGATTCAATGGAGGTGGTGTAAAATACTGGGGATAAAAACTGAACCTGTGATTTCATTTGTACTGAGAACTTCTCTATCTATATACACAGCAAAAATGGAAGCATAGTTTGGGGAGATAGAGCCTATTTTATGTCATATCCCTCTGCTGACCAAATTTATTAAAAAAAATTATTAAATCTTCACTTTAGTATATCTAAGAGAAATGTATAAGAGGATAAAACAGATCAGCTTAATGTGATGTATAGATATCTTTCCTAATAAAGTGCTAAAAAAATAGAATCGATTATATCTGTAATTGTATCTTCTTCCTTTAAAACTTAAGTCAAGAACTATCATTTACATGAAACCTTTATGATGTTTCCAAATGCTAATATCCACAGCCATAAATACCTTAAATTTTATTGCTTCGAATTTATTTCATATTTATTTTGTACATAATTATTCTATTTATACTTATATATGTTCATGTTATCTTGCCAAATGTAATGTCAGTTTCTTGAGAGTAGAGATTATTATAGTTTTTATATCCCAGAACCTAACAGTGTCTACAGTGTCCATCACATAGGAAATAGTTGGTTGATAATTGAATTTTTTTGATTCTTCATGTTTTCAAATAAAGATGGGATGACTAGTTTCAAAATGGGGGGGAGGAAGAGAGAGAAAGAGAAACAGAGAGACAGAGACAGAGAGAGAGAAAGAAAGAGAGCAAGAGCGAAAGCAAGAGAGAAAGAGAGAAAGAGACAGAGAGAGGAGGGAGAGAGACAGAGAGAGACAAGAAGAGGCAGAAACAGAGACAGAAAAAAGAGAAATGAAATAAACATTGAGGGAGGAATTGGTATGTACCAGGCACTGTAATGAGCAAATTGACTTGATGGAAAAAAAAAAAAAAGATGGAGATAGAAATAGATATAGAGAGGCAGAATCAGAGATAGAAATAGAGTAATAATGTGAAAATCAATACAAGGTAACTTTAGGGAAGTAAGAAGAAGCTGGAGAAATCAAGAAAGGACTCGTGATATGAACTGAATTGAAAGGAAATTAGGGATTCTAAGAGATGAAGAGATAGCACATTTCAGCATGGGGTCAGCTGGTATAAATGTGCATGGATGGGAGAGGAATGTGATGTATGAAGATGTGTTACAAGGTCAATGTGGTTGGATCACAGAGAGTTTGATGGGGAATAATTTGTGGAGATGTGAAGGTGGAAGTCAGTTATAAAGAACATAAAAAGACAAACATAGTCATTTGATTTTAAATCTAAAGTAGAAGAAAATCATTTGACATGGGAGTTGGGGTAGGATATGGTCAGAATTGTATTTTTAGGAATATCACTTTGGTAGTTGAGAAGAGATTGGATTGGAAAGGAAGTCAGACAAAAATATCTTATTGCTAATTTGCATGAGATTAAATATACGGCTTCACCAAAAATACATTAAATTCTGTTTTCCTCTTGTGGAATCTTGAGTGTAAATGGCAATTGTTTCTGTTCTGGCCAGAAACCCTGAGGTTCTTTTCTTCAGACTGATTTTTTTATATAGGCTATTCTTTGTCTCATTTCTTACCTAGCCCTAATCTTCGAATAGGTGTTACCTCAGACAAATTGACATCTAAGAAAAATCTTAGCTTCTTTCATTGAATCTAGGCCATTGTCCGGACTACTGGACTCAGATGGTTGTGAAGAAGAGAGTGGAGCTGGTGATTTTTTACAACCCTGACTCATTTAAATCCAATTCACTTGCAAGTCATGACATCACCTTTTTAATGTCAATGTTCTCTTTGAGAGTGGAGGACAAATACTAGCAAGCTCAATGATATCGGGTAACTAAGTGTTAAAACTTGGGAAAGATGATGATAACATATGGAGCTTGAATCTCAACATCAAATAGAACCAATGGAAAAAGGAGAATATTTATAGATATATTAGTCCTCTTTAAGCAGGATGCATTAAATATAAAAGTTAACAAAGAGAAAGCTAAAAGTTATAGCTGTGAATGTTAAGCGACTTACTGACATCCTAAAAACAAAGTTGAGTGAGAGGAACACATTTAAAATAAGCATCGTTTAAGATTTAAGCAATGACATTGCAATTAGATTAAATATTAGAATATATATGTACTAGACTATGAATTACAAGACCCATTTTGTTTTCATAAATGAATTTTTGTCCATTAGTCACAGAGCTTTGTGTGGACCAGTAGGGCATAATATATTCAATAGATATAGAGAGGCAGAGATGAGAGAAAGAGCATGCAATTTCAAGGAGTGTGACTACTGCTAACTGAGAGTCAGGTTGTGGACAATATCAGGTTCTGAGGTGCCAGTATAAGGACTCTGCAAAGAAAGGAAGGTCCTGTGGCATGAGGAAATGTGAGTTACCTTTCTCACATCTGTGAACTTCATATTGTTCATCATGGCAGTAAGGTGACACAGTGGCTAAAAAAGTGACAAAGTGTCTGGAATCAGGAAGACCAGAGTTCAAACTACTTAGTAGTTGTGTCATCCTAGGCAAGTCACTTAACCTTTCTTAATCTCAGTTCCCTCCTGTACAAAATGTGACTGTAAAGATAAATTAAGATATTTAATGTTTAATGTGTTTAGCCCATGTCTGGTATGGTAGGTAAAAAATGCTTATTTCCTTCTTTCTGGGAGATTCTGCCCCAGAATTATGAGAATAGTGGTTGGCCATCTTTTGTAACTATTATTCTTGCTATACCCTTAGTTAAGAGCTAACTGAGTTTTCTGGATGATTTCTAATGTGAAGCACATTAGTAAGGGCTTTTGAGTAATAATATTGACATTGTAGATTTGAAAAGGTTAAGCCTAGAATTTGTGATGGCAGCAGCTATTTGGACACCAAAATTTGCAGGTGAGAGTAATTTGTGGGTGGTATATTGCAAATAAATTATAACTAATTCTCACAGTAATATCCTAAATCTATGAGATAATGTCACTGAGTAGTAATTACAGTTATAGTCATAGTTAACAAAGTGGGTGATGGATATAAGTTAAAATGTTGCCTCATATATTAACAATATACTAACAATGTGAGTCTATTCAAGTCACTTCTCTGAGTTTCAATGTCCTCCTTTGTAAAATTAGTATTATGATATTACCCATTTTATAGGGTTGTTTTGGAGATAAAAATACAAAGTATTTTGCAAATCTTAAAATGCTGTACAAATAAGAGCCACCATTTTTAGACCATTCACCTATTTCATTATTGTAATACATAATATTATTATGCCACAGTTCTCTTTTATTGTCCTGACTCAGTTTCCCTAATTATTCCGCCTCAGCTTATAATTGTTCTGCTTAGTCCTGCAAAACCACCTCTTATTCAGAATATTTGATAAGGATAAAAGATCTTATATCTTAGGATATCAGAATGCCTTTCCCATCCCAAGCTATCAGAACATTAATTACTGACTTATCAAGAACCCCATCTCCTGGGTTCCTCCTCCCATTATGTCATCTCATCTCCAGTGGCTAGCCTCACCCTGTCAGAGTTCTATTCCTGCTCTTAGCATCCTGACTCTGCCCCTGTCTACCCCCTGAGTCTGAGCCACGTGTATATATGTCATTGAGAACTCACATTGTTTGCTATATTCTTGGAGATGATAGTCTCATTCATCCCTAGGACCAACCATGGATCCATTTGGTCCCAGTAAATCTCTCCCTTTTAAGTAAATTATTAAATACTCTCTAATCTCTATCTTGCCTCAGTTTCTTTGGCATTACAATATAATGATATAATTATTACAATATATAATATAAACAGATGTAACAATATGATATTATTAAATATTGTATTATTTGAATGAACTTTGTATCATTGTAGCATCCCTCAGACATAGTAAGCGCTATATAAATATTAGTTATCATGATTATTTGATTATTAATTTCAATATTAATAATAATATTTTGTTCCTTTCTATGAAGCAATGTTATACATTGGAATAAGGAAGGACCCTGGTGTTAGAGACCTGGATTCAAATCCCACTTTTTAATTATTGGTCTTAACTGTGGGTCACTGCGCAAATCACTGCCTCTGGGACATTTCTCATCTGCAAAATGAGACAGGATTGTACACAATGGCGATGGAGTCCTTTTCAGGTCTAGGTCTGAGATTCTTTTTTTTTTTTTTTTTTTTTTCCTTTCTCTATTTTTAATTATTCAAAGAATTTTTTAAAAATTCATTTTGAACTCTTAAAAATATATAGAAGAGAGAAAGGATTTTCTTGCACACAGAATAACATAAAAAAGAGATAAAACCATGAGTCTATATTCCACACTCTTTATTTTTTTTTGAAAACTTTGTGTCCTAGACATAATTTTAAAAGATGCTCCACCTTCTGTTTTCTTTAAAATTTTCTTTTATTCTCTGCTGTGCAATACATACATATACACACATAAATATATCACATGCACACACACACACACACACACACACACACACATATATATATATATATATACACATTTAAATATTTAAATACATATTTTAAAATGAATGGGACTGATTGGATGAAGTTTTCTCAAGTTAACACTGTCACATGACCCCTATTCCCAGGCCTTGATCCCTATTCCCAGATCTTGAACTCTAGATTGCAAGGAGTCATGGGGTCTCAAAGGTCAGACCCAAAGAAAGTGATATGACCCACAGGAAGCAGACAACAATAGTCAAGAATGGTTACATCCTTTTAGTCTATCCAATGAAAAGGTTCAGGTCTTTTGTTTTATAAATCTTGAACAAGGCAGAAGCTGGTCAGGTTCAGGAGCACATGGTGGGAGGTGGGATGGCTCCAGGTGTGTGTCTGGGTCTCTCCCTGCAGGGATTAAATAAATGCTTTTTCTTTGTACCTGTAGATGTCTCTGATTAGTTAATTTGGCAAAGGGGTCTAGCACCCATCCCACACAAATTTATGATGTTATTTACATAGATATATATATACACACACACATACATATGTGATATATCTATATATATTTTTTCTCCCATCCCACCCTAAAGATAACTTCCCTTGGATACAAATATACATATATATGTATTGGTAAAATATATACATATGTATAAAATATTGACATAAATGTATTAGTAAAATCATTTTATAAACATTTCTATTTATCAATTCTTTCTCTGGAGGTAGATAGCACCTTCCTTCATAGGTCCTTTGTAGTCAATTAAAATATTTGTAATAATCAAAATAACTTGGTCACTCAGTTTTTCTTAATACTTAAAAATAATACTTAAAAAATAAAATTTTGCTATGATATGTAACATATACTTGATTTTGCCCATTTCACCATTCTTTATTTCATGCAACTCTTTCCATGTTTGATATCAATAAACTCATCATTTCTTATGGCAGAGTAGTATTCCATCATGATCACATTGTTGAGGTTGAGAAAGGGGACCCCAAAAATCTTAAGCTGGTGTGGTGAGATGTCTCAAAGAATTTGCAGTCTTGAACCCATCTCCTTGTAAAGGGGCAAAGTTTATTAAAAGCAATGTGGTGCCATTATTGAGCAGACTGAATTCTAAGTGGAATCGAGTAAAGAAGCAATATCAAGGAGATACACTTCTACAGCTTTCAATCATAGATATGTTAATTGTATGGCTCAAGGGTAGGGCTAGGAAATAATATCCAGATGAATTAAGAGTGATCTTCAGATAGATTGGGTGTGCTCAGTTTCCTGAGGCGGATTCCAAAGTGGGAAGACCAAGGACTCTTTAGAACAGAAGCCCCAGGGTCAGGGGACCCCACAATCACATTACATCAATATACCATAACTTGTTTAGCTATTTCCCAATTTATGGGCATCCCCACATTTCCAGGTCTTTGCCACCACAAAAAAAAAAAAAAAAAAAAAAAAAAAAAAAGCTGCTATAAATATTGTAGAACATAGAGATTCTTTTCCTTTTCCCCTAATCATCTTGGAAAACACAGGTCTGAGAATCTAATCAATCTTATTTCTGAAGAATTAATCAGCACTTTTAGGCTGGGTATGCTAATATGGTAATAGATGTCTGCATGTATTTGTGTGCAGACAAAAGCCTACAGACATATGACTTTTAGAAAATAAAACTTTTCCACTGAAACATAATTTTGTCCTCCACCTTAAATTTCCAAATGGGGAGCATTAAGGGAGTAGAGAGACTTTTTAATTCCTTAGGATTAGTGATTTCACTGTCTGACTCCAAGAGTAAAATAGCAGGCAGAAGAAACAAGTTGCTATTTGCAAAGCAGAAACAACAGCCAGACTGTTTCCTCTTCACTCACTGTGCACAGTGTGGGCTGGCACCACCACAGTAGCTTAGAAATCTCTAACACTGTCAGGAAAAACAAATGGAGTCCTACTGAGAGAATAAAAGGATGAAGAAAGGAAAGAAGGAAGACCAGGGATTCATCTGCATTTAACAAAAGAATGATATATTTGCTAATGGGGTGGTGGAAACTACTTCTCCTTGATGAATCACTTATTCTCAGTGCCTTCTTTTTTCCCTTGCCTTTTCCTTTGTTCCAGACTATAGTTTAAATGTTGATTTAATTAGTAGCAAATTCTTTTAAAGTCTAAAGATTTCCTTTAAAATGTAAAGATCAGAATGGTGTTTGACTTGCAAGACGGTAATTTTTCCATGTCTAGTGTTTGGCACTTCTTAGGTGAGTCTTGATTAATTCCTCAGTGAAGTTTTTCTTGAGAAAGGGGGAGATAAAAGATGAGAAGTGCAAGAAGTAAGGTTGTTAGTTCAGAAGTGGTTATAACTACTCATTTCCACAAAAGTTTTATCGTGATATAGAGATGCTATTGGAACCTAGAAGACTGTGCCAATGAGGGATAAGCTCTGGACATAACTTATCAGCAGAAAAGATTTTTAGTGAGAGTCTGGTGACTATGTCTTGACTAAGAAACAGTCTATCTTAGGTATAGAGGACTTTATATCTCAAGATTGGCTACAAGATGACGAAATTTTGACCATGCTAACAGAGTGATGATGTCAGAGTGGTTTTAAAAAAAGAGAGTGTTATGAATTACACAGCTTTTAAACAAACTACAAACTGTTGATGCTCCTTATATGTGATCTCTGTCCAGTGGTTAATGAGTTGGCACTCTGCTGCACTAAGTGAACCATGGTCATGCTGACATTCTCACTATAAATGAAACCAGAAGATACAATTAAATTGCAAGTAAATGGAAGGATGCCTTAAGGGTTTTTCTCAGACAGACAAATAAAAGGATTGAAAGATTTAGTTTCAGCATTCATTCAGAGGCATCATTTCATGGGATTTCAACTTGTTGGGCAATGTTCAAAATAAGCATGAGGAAATGGACCACCATGAATATGATTTTGGATTATAAATACTATTTTATGGAAGATGAAGGTGCTTTTTGTACTTAGTATGTGAGGAAGTAGCAACTGCATGTTTAAAATAAAGAAAGAATAAAGAGTTGAACCTGATCAAACAAAAATGAAAACATATATTTTTGCTGTTATCAAAATTTTTTTAAATCACCAAAGAGCACATTGTTAATGCAGTTTAAAGAGAATAAGATTCTAAAAGACTTATAAATATGTTTATGCATGTTGGATTTAACATATAGTTTAATATGTTTAACATATATTGAATTGCTTGCCATTTAGGTGAGAAGGTGGGGGGGAAGGAGGAGAAAATCTGAAACACAAAGCTATGCAAGGGTCAATGTTGTCAAATTATCCATGCATATATTTTGAAAATAAAAAGCTTTAGGGGCAGCTAGGTGGCTCAGTGGATAGAGCATCGGCCTTGAATTCAGGAGGACCAGAGTTCAAATCTGGTCTCAGACACATAACACTTCCTAGTTGTGTGACCCTGGGCAAGTCACTTAACCCCAGCCTAAGAAAAAAAATTAAAAATAAAAAAAATAAAAAAGCTTTATTAAAAGAAAAGATTCTAAAAGATTAGAAAACATCAATATTTTTTTCCAAATAAGGTATATTGAATTTTATGATCAGCAAATGTTGACTTATATACCTACTTTGTCATATTCTTAAAATATTTATGAGAAAGGTCTACATGTCCTTCAGAAATGTTCATGAGAAAAACATGAGAAAGGAACTTTTAGGTTTTTGTAGATGATTCTTTTCAGCAGACCATATATTCACAGTCATTGGACTATTTCAGCAACATACAGAACATAGTAACAGAAAATACAGAACATTGTATCTATGAGTTGATTTTATATCTTTTTTTCACATCACCTATGCTGATTTTACATTTTATGTATATCCCAGTTTTTTAAAAAATGGTGGCAGGGAGACATTTGTACTATCTTTTTGGTAAATGACAACAATGATTTCATACAATAGGGAAGAGAGGTGGTTTAGTGTATTGAGAGCCAGACTTGGAGTATAATGGGAAGACCACTGGGAGGTCTGATTCTAATTCCTCACGCATCATTTAAAAGGTGTGTGATCTTTATTCAATCATTTAACTTTTCTCTGGCTGACTTACTTTTTTTTTTTTTTTTTTTTCAAATAGAGATACTAACCTTTCGATTCCTTCAATTCCATGTAGGCACGAAGACTTAAATACCTCAAAAGATTATAGAATTAACTCTGGAAATGTGCTAGAAGACATTTGGTCCAACCTCATTTTTACAGGTGAAGATGCTGAAACTTTGAAAATTTAAGTCACTCTAAAAACAAATGGCGGGTTTGGATTTGAATCCAGGCAGGAATGATGCTTCCAGATCCAACATGATTAATTATAGGAGGTAGAAAGATGTGTCAGATGAAAGTTGATTTTCCCCTCCCTCCCCAATACATTCCTTTAAACAAATTTACTCTTTGTAGAAGAGAATTTTTATGAGATTAATTATCAAAGTATATTTCACTGAATTATATATTAGTGAAATGTGTTTCTTTAAACCTAAATAGTAATTCAACATAACAGAAGTAGCTCATATGTTATTATGATGATGATTACTTTTACAATTTCCATATATCAATTTATTTTTTAGGGCAATTACAAATATGTACATTCAACAGTGCACCAATGTAATTATTGCATTAATTAATATAATTTTTCAGAACACATCATTACATATTTGTGTTATTTTTCCTCATTTTTAAATTTTTTGATAGCAACACAGAAAAAGTTGATCTTTTAATTTTTGCTTTATTTTCATTTGCTTTTTAAAAACTTTAAAAAACTTATTTTCTAAAATATTTTGTCACATTTATTGCAAAACTAGGTTTTAAAAAATTTGTTGACATTTTTCTTGGGAATATTTACTGAGACTTGGACTAAATAGCAAAGGCAAATAAATGCTTCTATATTGGGGAAGTTTAAACCAAAGTTGATTAAAGGTAAAATAATCTAAAAAAATCTATATTTTATACTGACCAAATCACCAAAGATTTCTTTTAAATAAAATAATACTTGCAGGATAATTGATTTAACATTTGTGAAAAAATATGCAATAATATGCCTGTACACAAACAATAGCAATTTCCCCCCCCCCTAAAACAATTAAAAAACCTATGAGGCCTATGCTATATGATTATAATTAACAAATGTTTTCAGCTACAAATGAGTGTTTTACTGGGAATAAATCCAACCACTGAAACATTTATTCCTATGATCTCTCCTCAATGATTAGTAATTTAAAGTCTTAGTGGCACTACTGCAGTTCTAAAGCTTATAGATTCAAGGCATAATATATACTTTTTATATGTTCTGCATTTTGATTGCTATTAATTCCTAAGAACTTTGTAGTCTGGTTTACTATATTTTAATCACTTCTAACCACTAACCCATTAGGGTAAATGAATAGTACTAGATACTAGGGGGAAAAAACAAACAAAAAAAATTCATTTGATTGTTTTATTGATGACATGAGATGACATTTTCTTTTTAATATACATTGATGTATGAATCATGTTGGGAGAGAAAAATCAGAACAAAAGAGAAAAACCATGGGAGAGGGAAAAAAACAACAGAAAAAAGAAGTGAACAAAGCACAAGTTGATTTATATTCAATCTCCATAGTTCTTTTTTTTTATAAGCAGATGGCATTTTCTACCCAAACTCTATTGGGATTGCCTTGGAGAGATTTCATTTTCTATTAAAGTGATTTGGGATCAACATTTGTACTATCTTCTTGGTAAATGACAACAATGATTTCATACAATAGGGAAGAGGGGTGGTTTAGGATATTGAGAGCCAGACTTGGAGTTAAGGAAGACCTGAATTCAAAATTCACTTAAAACCTGTATAACCTTGTTAAACTATTTATTTTCTTTGAATCACACAAAACTTTAAAATTATACATATAGTCATGATTATTCTTAATGACAGATGAATTATGATCTCTGGTGGTAGGTATTCACATAGTAATGAAATCATAAGTCTTTGACATATTTTGATGTGATACTGTACCTGTGTTTTTTAAAAAGGACAATTATAGAATTTACCGAGAGAGAGAGAGAGAGAGAGAGAGAGAGAGAGAGAGAGAGAGAGAGAATCATAGTTGGACAAAAACTCAATATAAATCACTGATGTGACTAGGTATTATTCCCAATAGCAATGTGATATGAAACTATACTGAAGCATGGTGTCAGGACAAATTTGTTGATAATACTGCTTTTCTTTTCTTTGATTAGAATACTTTAAAAATTGTTAGTGGTGGTCCATTTGAGAGTTGTGATTAATAAAACTTGAATCCTTCTAGAAGGAGGTGATGGAGATGTAGCGTATGCCTGAAAATCATGCCAAAGGAAGAACAATTAAAAGTATTAAGGAGGATTAGCCAGAAGAGCAGAAATAGAGTGATAAGTAGTTGTCCTCAATATTCTATGTGGAAGGAATCTTTGACTTGACCATGTTGGCCCCCAGAACTTTCTTGAGTTTTCTTTATATCTACATTGCTTTTCAAGTAAGCATGTAATAAACATTTAATAAATATGAGCTGATTTATTGAAAATGACCCTAATTGTTTTGGTAGGTAGTGAGTTCCCTATCATGTCTGCAAAAAAAGGACTCATGTTTCATTAGTAGACTGAATAAAGCAATCTTGAAGCTCTGTGACTCTATGGATTTCTTTCAATAATATCCAAATCTACCATTTACTATAGACAAAGGCTTTTTAGATGTTCGTTTTCCCATAGGCTAGCTGAATGCTATGATAGTAGGACCAATATTTCTATGCTGCTGTTTCAGTAAATCCAACAGACATGTCCTAAGAGAGAGGCTTATGCAGACACAGTTAATTATTGGTCACCCTCAGAAGGAAGACTCCCAAACATTTAAGAGCCCAAAGAACATCTAGTTTAGTTCTTTTAACCAAAAGTATTACTTGGAGAGGGATGTATGTATTACAAAAGCATTTGAGGACCAAAAAAAGAAGTTGGATACATGATACACAAAACCTCCTTTACACTGTAGCAAGAAACAAGAAGAAATTTTTTTTGTTGTTGTTGTAAGAGATTAAGGGGTATGTAGTGTGGGAAAAGGGGCTGCCTGAACAATTGGCTTTATTTTTAAATAATCTTTACCTTTGATCATTTAGATATGGCCTTGAAACAAACAAACCAAAAAAAAAAAAAAAACATACTTAATTTCTGTGGCAATATAAGAAGTCATCCTAAGAAGAGCACTGTTTGCTTGAGTGCCTTGCATTTACAAAAGCAACAGACAGCAGGTATCGTTCTTTATTGAAGAGATGACAGTTGAGAGAGAAGATTATATGAATTTAAATTCCTTTATATAATTCTATGTTTCTCTGTAACAGTTGCCACTGTTAAATCAAAATAATCAATTTTCCTACAGGATATTTATTTTCACAATAAAGAAAACAACATTTGACTGCAGTTCAGAAATCCCACTTGTGGGTGACCTAAATGAATATTTCCATACTTTATTTTTTAAATTCAGCTGTAAAGTTGAAAGACTGGCATTCTCCTTTTTGAACCCAGAGGGCAGAATTAGGAGAAATTAGGAGGTAAAAGATAGATAGATTTAGGCTTGCTATCAGGGGAGAAAAAAGCCTACCTATTCAGGAGTGAAACTGGCAGTCTTGGATATGGTGAGTGCTCTTTAAGAACCAGTTAAATGACTATTTCTTGTGAAAGACAATATTCCTATTTAGGCATACATATTGGACTAGATCAGATGTGAGGCCCCCAGCAGACCTTAGACTATGGATCTATGATAGCCTATGTGAAGATTCTGTAGGAAAGAGATAAGTTACATATATTTTAACATATTTAACATGTATCGGTCTACTTGCCATCTAGGAGAGGGGGTGGGGGGAAGGAGGGGAAAATTTGGAACAGAAGATTTTGCAAGGGTCAATGTTGAAAAAATTACCCATGAATATGCTTTGTAAATAAAAAGCTATTTAAAAAAAATAGAGAGAGAGATAAGTTACTATGTTCTCCAATCTAAATAGCTAGAGTGATACATGTGGAAAGAGTATCTAAAGTCTTTGAATCAGAGAAGATTCACATTCAAATTCTGCCTGATATTTGCTAAATGTGTGACCATTAACAAATCACTTAACCTTTCTGAATTTATTTCTACATTTAAAAAAATGTAAACAATAATAATAATTGCTGTGACTACTTCATAAATTTGGTATGAGAATTAAAAGAGTATTTGAAGAGATATATAAGCTTCACACATTTTCAAAGCCTTGGTTGAACAATTACCAATAGTACCTAAGAAGTCTCCTAATATTGGTCTCTTAATTATTATGATTTCATTCTTTTTGGAATAGAAATTTTCCAGTCCCATGAAAAATGACTTGAAGTATCATTCTGAATTTATAATATTCTTCTTGTTCTTTTTGTGAGATTCTACATTTATTAAGGCATTGTGCCAAGTGTCAAAAGTAGGGGATGAGGGAGGGACAAGAACAAAAAAAATGAGTCTCCATCCTTAAAAAATTCTATTATCTGGAAATAGCATGCCTATCTGAGAACTGAGAACTTGGTATTTTTCTTTTCAAGAAGTTAAATGACTTGTATGCTTTGTCTTTTTTTTTTTTTTTTTTTTTTTTTAATAAAGTATGTAAGTCCATTGAGGAAGAATAGAGGAGCATTCCTGCTTTAGTAAATTTATTTGGATCATTAAAGATGCTTTAAAATATTAACTGCTCTTGCTTTGCCCAGAAGACACTATTTATCCTGATAACCAATTATGCTTTTGCTTTTAGCTTGGGACAGATTCCTATCTATTATTTCTAAACTACCAGGGGTTCTCAAACTATGGCCCATGGGCCAGATGTGACCCTCTGAGGACGATTATGAGGCAAGCAGGGTTATGGTAAATGGGCTGAGGGGCGGAGACAGTGTGAGCTTTTGTTTTTACTATAGTCCGGCCCTCCCACAGTCTGAGGGACAGTGAACTGGCCCCCTATTTAAAAAGTTTGAGGACAGTAGTTTAGTAACCTACTGTCTCTCAATCACCAAAGTCTGTTCATTCTTTGAACCCATCTCACCATCCATGTGTGAGTTTATGAAAAAAATCTGTAATGGAATGCTCTAGGATCTGACACTGGTATCCACAAAAAGTAAAATGATATGAGGAGAGTCTTGAGAGGCCTAGCTTCTTAAACTATGTTATTGGATCTCATATTGATGTGGAATTCACAAAGTTATGATCTATTATTAGTAAATGTTTGATTTGCATATTGATTTTACATACCTATATTCCAGGGTCACGTAAAAGTTTCTCAGGGGAAAAGGGGTCATGAGTGGAAAAGGTTTAAGAAACCTTGCTTTGGAAGGAGCCAGATAAGATAGTGGATAATGTTATACTTGAATCAGGAGTTAAAATCCTACCACAGACATTTACAAAGGGTATATGAGCCTGAGGTAACCTCAATCAATCTCATTTTTCTTATTTGGCGAATGAAGATAATGATAGCACCTACCTTAGGATTGTTATGAGGTTCAAATTATATAACTTACACAAAGTGCTTTTCAAACCTTAAGACCATATATAAATGTTAGCTTTCAATTGGCATTATTATAAGAAATGATGTGTGTACAGGGCAATGCACAAGAGAAAGAGAAGGAAAGGTTGAGGGCATATTCTGCATGGATAGAAAAAGTATTCTCTTGCTTCTAATTAAAAGAATTTCTGTATCTGTTAGTCTACTTGAATGGGACTGATAGGATGAAGTATTTCTCATTATTGAGTCACATGATCCCTTTTCCCAGAGCTGGGACCCTAGGGGAGGAGGGTCACATAATCTCTAGAGGGATAAACTTTGATCCCTGGGATACGGGAAGTTTCAGGAAGTGATGTGACCTGTGGGAGGCAACCAATATTGGTAACCATTGATCAAGGATGGTTATGTCCTTTTAGTCTATCCAAAGAGAAGGCTTTTGTTTTTAAGTCCTGGACAAGGTGGAAGCTGGCCAGATTCCTGGCAGAGTTGGGATGGCTCCCAGGTGTGTCTGGGCCTCTCCCTGCAGGGATTAAATAAGTGCTTTCTCTTTGTCCTGAAGATGTCTCTGATTACTTAATTTGGAAGAGGATCTTGCACCAATCCCACTATACTCTTAAAGTTTCAAAAAATAATACTTTTGAAAGATAATAATCCTAGGTTGACAGTATTGAAAAGTTAGAATTATCCTGAAAGATAAAGGTGGTAAGGGTTTTATTAAATGGAAACAAAAATAAGAACTTATCTGGAAAGCACATTTTACAATTCAGATATTTTAAACTTAGAATCCAAATATCAAAATAAATAATAGATAAATTCTTTGTTCCTACTTCCAGAATCATGGAAACTCTTATAAGTAGTACAATCTAGCTAGGGAAAGAACTGGATTTAAAGTCGGTAAACTTGGCTTTTTAGTCTTGATCACTACTCAATATGTGTGACTAAAGGAAAATCCTTTAACCTTTGTAAGTCTCATTTTCCCTACATGAAAAATGCGGGACTTGGACTAGATGATCTCTGCTTCATATAATCTCTAAATGCAGACTTCCTGTTTTCTGGGTTTAAAAATCAGTTAATCTTTTTGGCTTCAATTGATTCATCTGAAAAACTGAGATGATAAAATTCATGCACAAAGAGACTTGTGAGGATCAGGTGAGATCAAATTTATAAAGCACTAGTAATTGCAAGCTATTAATATTAGTGCTCTGTAAACTTCAGTGTTGTATTACTGAGATTGTCAACATTGTTCTTCAAAACCTTCATATGCATTCCTGCAATGATTTCCCAGACAAACCCATATGTACAAAAGGACTTCAGAGCAGTTGATTTAATAAATAGCTACATCCTCCCCAACCCCCCCCCCACCTGCCATAAACTAGTTAATGATATTATAAGGTGAGTTAATGGGAAGAAAACTCTCCTTACAAAAATATGCTTTGCAAACAACTGTTTAGAAATGTGATGGGTTAAAAGTGATGATAGTCAAATTCTCTTCCAACTCAGAATGTCTTTGATTTTAGATACTTTCATAAGGCAGAATAAAATATACACAGCTAGGAAGTAGGAGATGGTAATGAATAATCTAAAAGTTAAAGTAAGCAAAGGAGCAGAAACTCAGAGGAAGTCAGCATGATATTGTGGAAAAGGAACTGATTCTAGGATCAGAAGTGGGTTCAAGATTCTTTTCTGTTTCTGAGTACTTGATGACCTTGGATGAGTATTTAACTGCTCTTAATCTCATATCATCTTGTAAAAAATGAGGGGTGACCAAATAAAATTTCAAGAGACAAACATCCTGTGTATTAATAATCACTGCATTAACCAGGCTGAGCAGTTAGCAATAAATTGATGGTTAGTATTTCCTTTATGTAACCAAAGACCAAGAGAAAGGTCTTGGGTCACATTAAATGCCCATCTGTCTTTGTGACAGTACATTAATTGGGTCTTGCCTTTAAAAAGCCAATGTCAACCCTAATTGGTGGACACTTAATAAGGAGGTGGGTTAAGAGCTCCTGCCTCTCCAGAAAGCCACATTACTGAGTGGGGGAGGTTAGCTGAAAACAGGAGCCTATTCATGTGTTTTGAGCCCATTCTGACAGTCTGGGCATCCCCTCCAGTTCTCTTTATGATCTGGGTTGCCCTAGACTCTAATGAAGGTAGCAAGGACACACAAATCTCTCTGGGTAATATTTATTTACTAACTCAGTTTGTATATAATCTCATTTAGGTAGGCTCTACCCAAATTATTTTAGGAACTGAAACTTTGGGGGGATAGGAGTGATCACATTATTTGGTCATTCCTATCAGAGACTGACTGGCTTTTTCAGAATTAGGGTTTGACAAAAATAGGAGGAAAATTCCACAAATTAATAAGTCATTAACACAATGATATATTTATTTCTCTAAGGAGATTACATTATAGCCATATCATAGTTCTAAGTTTATGATCCTAGATTATTTCTACCAGACTTTATTACCTTCAAGAACTCTTATTCTTAGAAATGGTATTCCATCTATTTTTTGGGAATGATAGTCTATCTCCCATCTCTGTTGGCCTCCCTGTGCCTAAAATATAAAACTCTCCTCACCTTTGTCTCTAAGAATACAAAGTTTTCTTCAAGGATCAACTCACCTGTCACATGCTATATGAGGCCTATTCTAGTAACTGCAGTTTCTAATTGAAATGATCTCTCACTTTGTATATATTTGGATTTTTTTTTATATCTGTGTCTCTGTAATTCTAACCACCTCATTACACTCCTTGAAGGCAGAGATGAATGTGTTTTTAACCTTGTAAACATTTATAAAATATTCTACGCTTTCTTATCATCTTCACCCCCACCCCCACCCCCATATCCAATATGTTGCCAATTCCTATTGATTTTATGGGCACAACACATCTCATCTGTGCTGTCTTCTCACCCATGACTCTACCACCACGGTAGTGCAAGATCTTATCACCTCATTCCTGGGCTGCTGTCATAACCTGTTTGGTCCCCAGGCCTCAAATCTCTTCAGATTCTAGTCCATCTGGGCTCAGTTGTCAGATTAACATTTCTAAAGCAAAGCTCTCACTATTATTCTCTATTCAAGAAACTTTATAGTTCCTGATCAGTTCTGGGATCAATTGTCTTTCTGACGATCAAACTCTTTACAAGTGGGCCTCCTACCTTTCTAATCTTCTACCTTAAACTATGCTCTCCTTGCTGTTTCTCATATAAAACTCATCTCTAAACTATGGACTTTATTTATCCCTGGCAGTGCTAAATTGTTGGGTTTTTTTCTCTCCTCATTTAAAACTCCTGATATCCCTGCCTCCTTTCAAGTCGCAATTAAAATTCGAAGTTCCAATTAAAATTCCACCTCCTAAAGGAAGACTTTTCTGATCCTTTTTGATTCCAGTACCTTCTGTCTGTTGATTATTTCAATTTATCCTGTATTTACTTTGTACATTGTTATTTGCAGTCTTTCCCTCATTAGACTGAGCTCCTTGGGAGCAGTCTTTTACCTTTATTTTGTATCCCATCTTCCTTTTCCTCTTCCCCTCCTTTCCCTTTCTCCATCTCTCCCTTTCCCACTTCCTTTTCTTCCTCCTTATTCACTCTCTGTCTTTCTTCCTATCCCTACCCTTCTTCTCTCTCTTTCTCTTTCTCCCTGCCTCCTCTCCCTCTTCTTCCTCCTCCCAATCTCCCTTTTCCTTTCTCTTTCCCTATTATTCTCCTTCCTCTTATCTCCTTATCCCTCCCCTTTTTTCTCTTCTCCTCTCTTTCCATTTCAAAATTCAAAATTTTGATTGGGAGTTTAAGGAAACCAGGAAATTGCTCATTGTCTTATGTCTTTGGAATGCACAGAGCTGAAATTAGTGTATTTACAATTGCACAACTTGTTTTGAATGAATACTATCTGTGGTCTTGTTCTGGATTTGGTGTCACTTACAAGAAGCCTTCTCTTACATGAAATTCAAGGTCATCTTTCTGTTCTCTTAAAAGCATAGGAAGGGATTTATAATGATTTAAATAACATGGCAAAAAGAAAGCAGAAGTTTAGGAACATTATGGAAAATGTTGGCAGGACTTTGTTCCAGGAGGTAGGAAGTCAGAAAATGCAAGTAAAAGAAAGTCTGGGGATGTTTTAATGTGGTTGAGTGTTGAAAAATAGGCCACTAACAGCCATCACCATAATACCCAGTCTATTGTGCCTCTCCTCTGGATTAAGGCAGATGAGACAGGGCACAAAAAGTTCAAATATAGACAAGCAAGGATAGTTAGTGACCTAGGGCAAAAGGGTTTCAGTAGAGCATAAATAATAAAATCAAATTGTAGGAGGCTGGAAAGAATCTAATCAAAAGAACATGAAAAGGTATTCAGTTGAAAAGCTTAGAGAAAAAGGGAAGAAAATAAAGAAAGCTTGTATAGATAGGTCAAGAAAATGATTTTCTTTTGAGTACTGGGGAAATGATGCTACATTTTAAAGTCATAGAAAAGAATGGGACTGAAGATTCAGAGAAGAAAATGAGACAGAAGAAAAAAGATAAGTTGGAATTAAGAATTCTGATGGGAGGGAAATAGGTGAGAAAGAGTACTCAAAGTGGTGAGAAGGTGAATAAGAAGAAAGAAGGGGGAGAAGGGAAAACTATCTTGGCTGAATTGAGAATTGAATTTTTTTTTTTCTCACAACAGAAAGATAGAGTAGTAGATAGAGTTCCAGACAGTCAAGATAACCTGAGTATGAATTATTGCTTGGACATTAATACCTATGTGATTCCAATGAAGTTTTAAATAAATAAAGGTTAAATCCTTTATGAGCCTGAGTTTCTCCATCTATAAAATGGGGATAATACTTATGGGATTTTATAGGGGCTCATGAAGAACAGAATTATGGATGAAAAAGAATTTCTGCAAATCTAGAGAGTCATGTTATTATTTTAAACATTTTGGACAAGATGATTTCAGTTCCAAAGTGGTCAGCGAATGTGATATGATTTAAAGCAATCATTATGGTTTAGTGAAAAGGGAATTGACCTAGTAGTGAATTGGTCTGGTAGTCATGAGACATGAAGTCACAAAATTTCAAAATTGCCAGTTAGTCCAAGCCACACATCAGAATTCATCTCCTCAAACTCTTATCAGTTGAAAAATGACTGAACAAAGTCTTGTATATGATTGTGATGGAATACTATTATGCTATAAGAAATGATATGTAGGATGGTTTCAGAAAAAAATGAGAAGGCATAATAATTGATGCAAAGTAAAGTGAACAGATCATTATACACAATAATAGCAATATTAAGACATTACACCAATCTATTGATGATGAAAGATTTAAGTACTTTGACTAAGACAATGATTTAAGACAATTCCAAGGATCCATGATGAAAAAATGCTATTTACCTCCAGAAAGAAAACTGATGAACTTTGAGTGCAGATTGAAGTATGATTTTTTAAAAATTTTCTTTCTATTTCTTGGATATGCATGTGTTTTCTTTTTTTTTTAAATTTTATTAATTTTATAATTATACATTTTTGACAGTATATATGCATGAGTAATTTTTTTATAACATTATCCCTTGTATTCATTTTTCCAGATTTTCCCCTCCCTCCCTCAACTCCCTCCCCCCAATTTCAAGTAATCTCATACATTTTACATGTGTCACAGTATAACCTAGATATAATATATGTGTGTAAATCCCATTTTCTTGTTGCATGTTAAGTATTGGATTCTGAAGGTATAAGTAACCTGGGTAGATAGACAGTAATGCTAACAATTTACATTCACTTCCCAGTGTTCCTTCTCTAGGTGTAATTGTTTCTGTCCATCACTGATCATCTGGAAGTGGGTTGGATCTTCTTTATGTTGAAGATTTCCACTTCCATCAGAATACATCCTCATACAGTATTGTTGTCGAAGTGTATAGTGATCTTCTGGTTCTGCTCATTTCACTCAGCATCAGTTCATGCAAATCTCTCCAAGCCTCTCTGTATTCCTCCTGCTGGTCATTTCTTACAGAGCAAAAATATTCCATAGCCATATATACCATATTCCATATGGTATATATACCATAATTTACCCAACCATTGTCCAACTGATGGACATCCATTCATCTTCCAGTTTCTAGCCACTATGAAAAGAGCTGCTACAAACATTTTGGCACATACAGGTCCCTTTCCCTTCTTTAAGATCTCTTTGGGATATAAGCCCAGTAGTAGCAATGCTGGATCAAAGAGTATGCACAGTTTGACAACCTTTTGGGCATAGTTCCAAATTGCTCTCCAGAATGGCTGGATTCTTTCACAGCTCCACCAACAATGTATCAGTGTCCCAGTTTTCCCACATCCCCTCCAACATTCATCATTATTTGTTCCTGTCATCTTAGCCAATCTGACAGGTGTGTAGTGGTATCTCAGAGTTGCCTTAATTTGCATTTCTCTGATCAGTAGTGATTTGGAACACTCTTTCATATGAGAGGATATAGTTTCAATTTCATTATCTGAGAATTGTCTGTTCATATCCTTTGACCATTTATCAATTGGAGAATGGTTGTGTTTTCTTTTTCAAGATGGCTAATATGGAATGTTTTACATGCTTTCACATGTATAATAGATATCATTTTGCTTTGCCTTTCATAAGATGAGAGAGAGGGAGGGACAGAAATTGAAGCTCAAAATATTTAAATATGAATGTTAATTTCTTAAAAAGATGTAATTGGGAAATGTTTATTGAAACAAATAAACTATATTTAAAAAAAAAAATCATTCCATTTATAACAGACTCAACAAGTACTTAGTCTTCAGTTTAAGACCTCCAATGGAGATAATCCCAGAACTTCTCAAAATAGCTTTTCTACCTGTGGTTTCTAGCAAGAGCCAGCTTAGCATGGAAGCTAGAGAGTCACTCTTGAAGTCATGATAATTTGAACTTAGGTCCCACATCCTATACATACTGGTTGTTATACTGAGCAAATCACTTAACTTCTTAGTGCCTTGGGTAACTCCCTAAGAGTATAAAATGCAAAGATGACACTAATCTCCATTGACAAATGGACTTTCTTCCCTGAGGCCCCATAAACAACATCTATATCTCTTTTCCTTACAGCAAATAGAAACCTGTCTCTTTTTGGTTTCTATTCATTGTTTCTAGTTCTTTCCTCTGTGGCTATGCAGAACACATCTGATTCTTTTCTCCAGTTTTCCCAAACTTCTCTTCAAAAACACATCCCTTTTTTCTATCATATTTCTTTAATTAACAGTGTGAGCTTTGGCAAAGTTACATATACATACCTCATTTTATTGCACTTTGCAGATCTTTCTTTTTCAAATAGAAGATTTTTGACAATCTTATGTCAAGCAAATTTATCAGTGCCATTTTCCTGCAGCATGTGCTCACATGGTATTTCTACATCACTTTTTTGGGAATTATTGCAATATTTCAAACTTTTTCATTATTATTACATCTGTTATGGTGATTTGTGATCCACAATTTTTGATATTACTTTATAATTGTTTTGGGTCACCATAAACATATTCATATAAAATGGCAAACTTAATTGACATATGTTGTATGTATTTGATCTCCAACTGACTGTTCTAGTCTTTCTCCCTCTCCTTGAGCTTCCCTATTCCTTGAAACACAACGATATTCAAATTAGGGCAGTTAATAACCCTATGATAGTATCTAAGAGTTCAAGTAAAAGGAAGCAATAAAATTTCATTATTATCTTATTTTAAGATATTGTAATGGTTGCCACAGCCTTTAGCAATCATCACCTTCATCAGTCATCAGCCATCAGTATTAAGGAAAAACCTCTCTCAGCTAAATGCACAAAACTTGCTGAAGGCTCACCATAGAATTTTTTTTTTTTTTTTAGTAATTAAGTATCTCTTCCACATCATGATTTTCCCCATCATGATCTCAATATTTCAATAGGTCAGCATAAGAAATTAAATGAGAATTTTGGGGGAGTTTTGTGGAGGCTACAGATGTCCTGTGAAATACCACAGATGACACAAAAAATTTAGAAACTCAGAAATACATAAAACGTATATATAGTATTGTATAATATCAACATATGTTATCTTATAATACCATAATTATTACCTTTTTTCCTAATATGCAGAGAGTGCCAAAACATTTTACATGGATTTTCCAGATCTTGGGGGCATTGCATTCCTAACACCTGTGAGGTAGAAGGAATAACTAATTTTAGTTAAAATGAATAAAAATAGTGGACATCTCAGTCAGTATGACTCATCTTTATGATTTAAACTGGCTTCAGATACTAACTGTATATCTATTTACTCAGTTTCCTCATCTGTTAAAATGAACTTAAGAAGGAAAGGGCAAACCTTTCCAGGAGCTTTGCCAAAAAAATTCAAAATGGAGTTATGAGAATCAGACAGTACTAACTAAAGATTAGCATTTTAAAATTAAGATAAGTATTTTTAAAAATAATACATGGCATACTTGATAGATCATTGTATAGTATAAACATAATTTTTATATCCATCTGGAAACAACAAAAAAAAATTATGTGATTTGCTTTGCTGTAATATTTGCTACATTGTAGTGATTTGGAATCAAACCTGCAATATCTCTGAGGTAAGCTTGTTTGACCATAGTGCCTTTTTTTGTAAAATAGATGCAGGACAAGATGCTCTCTATGATGCCTTTCACCTCTAACCTGCTGAGTAACACACTCATCCCATGGATCAAATAGAAATAATAGACAGTGTTACCCTCTTTGTGACTTTCATTTGTATTCCCTCAAAACCAACAATATCCATCATGGAGAATTGCAGAGCCATAATCTTTCCTGTCTCACTGAGAGCACCGAATAACAATTTCAAAACGAAAAGCTTAGCTAACTAAGGTCCAGGCTCCTATTTGAATGCCTTCCGGTCTATCTCTTCTACTTAAAAAAAAAAAAAAAAAAAATGAAATGAGCATAAAGAAAAGCAATGTAATAAATCAGTCTGTGGGATTTACCAATTAAATTTAAGTTTAATTCCAAGGAAATCAGCATGGCACAGGTGGTATAGATTCGTCAGAAAACAAGCACTTATTAAAGCTTAAAAAGCTTTTCTGGGAGTATGTCTCTATGTTCAGAGAAACCCCAGCATTATCTGAGCCCTGGTCTAATATATAAAAAATGTCCTTTGCAGTAATGGGCATAGAGAATTTTTTTTTTTTCTGTACCTTACCTTGCTGATTTCACAGAATCCAAATAAAAAATCTTCATGATATGAGGGCCTACTTTAGGCAGAACAAATGTCTTTGATTTTAGAAGAATATGTTTGTTGCTAAAAAGACAAGATAGCATTAGGGATGGTCATCAATAATCACTGTGATGTTTGTGTTTTTAGTATTCTGTAATTTGAAAAATGAAGTACATGTGAAATGGATTCAAATTAAAAGTTCTGTCCATCAGCTCAAGTGAAGAGCCTAAGAAAAGTGGTGAGTTCCAGTAAAAAATGGAGTCGATTTCAGAATCAGGTGACCTTGTTTCAAACTACCTGGGTATACTTGGATAAATAAGTTAAAATCTCTGATCCTTAATTTCCTCACCTGATAAAAGACATGGGGTTTAGGATTATGATTTTATTGTTATAGAGGACTCTCAGGAAGTAGAATTCTATTAAATGTTTAACAATTAGCTGTCTGGAAGAAAATGTAAGCTTGACAAAGTTATAAGTTTATTCTGCATCATTAACATTTTTCCTATCACTTTCTTAAGTCTAGGTAATCAACAAAAAATATATCAAATCCTGTTTTGAATCTGGGCTTATCTATTTTCACACTGAAATTTAAAAATTAGCTCTCCCATGCCAGTGTGGATTAGTTACCATCTTCTTTGCAACATAGTCTTAGAGAGGAGGCTAATGCTCTGAGGATATATTAGCTACAGGATATATTAGAAGCAGATCATGAACCTGAATTTTACAAGGTTTGAGGTTCTTTACTATGTCTTGCTACCTCTCTGAATAATAACAATAATAATAAGGATGATAATTAACATAGTGTTTTATGGTTTGCAAAATCTTAATTATTTCATTTAGTCCTCATAATTTTTTGAGGTAGATGCTATTATTATCCTGATTTTACAGATGCTAAAACAGACTTTGAAAGACTGTGACTGGTTCAGGTTTACATAGCTCAACTGTCTGCAGTTAGCTACAAATTCTTGATTGATGAACAGAGCAAAGAAGCTCTTTTTCTCTGAAAGGGGAATTGAAGGGGATTCTCACACCTCATCTCTCTGTACTGCCACTTACCACATCATTTGGTTCCCTACTCATATCACTAGTAACTAGCTACTTTCTGAATTATACATGTAGAGGATTAATTTATATCTTTCTTATCTTTAGTACCCTGTAGCAGAACCTTGAATACATATTTGACTCAAAATTCTCCCCCAGTGCTAGATTTAGAATGTGACACTGTACAATGTATTGAGAGTTATATAATATTCAATTCAGGGTAGTTAAATGGGTAAAGCATCAGCTCTAGAATCAAGAGAACCTGAGTTGAAATCTGGTCTCAGATACTTACTAACTGTGTGACCTTGGGCAAATCACTTAATCCTGTTTGTTTCAATTTTCTCATCTATAAAATGAGCTGGAGAAGGAAACTGCAAATTACTATAATATCTTTGCCAAGAAAACTTGAAATAGAGTCACTGAGTGTTAGACATGACTGAAACAACACAACTATAAATATTCAATCTCTTGGTCCCTCTTTTATCTCATCTTATTTTGGGGTTGATGTACCTCTAGAAGAACTTTCTTGGCATCTCTAACCCCATATGCTATGTTCTCTTGCCCCTAATCCACTATTGCTTGTGACAATTCAATTCAGTGGCCACAATCCATAAATTCCATTACTAGAGTGATTAGATTTAAAGGACCAGTATAATGAGGCAGAACTCTGGAGAAATGTACTTGAAACAAGGATTCTTACAACAAAGTATTAACTCAGTGGAATTGATAATACGATGTTTATCTATCTAGTTTAGCAAGTGAGTTCTCTAGTTCAATATGATTGATTTAATCTTACAACAAATAATGGCTCCCTAGTGATATAATGATTAGTTTATACTCAGTATGATGAATTGATTTAATTGTAATAGATATATAAACTGGGGACAAGCTCAGCCACAGGGAGAAGACTTGACCACCATCCTGGTGGCTCTCCTACCTCCTGCATTCCTCCTCAAAAAACAAGACCCATTCTGGAGGGCCTCCAGAAAACTATCTTGGCCCCAGGCGAAGGAAACAGACTGTGAAGGAGATAATAAAGACTTTAGACTTTATCCCTGACTATTCTTGTGGAAATTATTCTGCTGAAACCAAGGCCCATTTGGAAGACCTCCAGACATCTAGCCAGGACATTACAGATCTCAGTATCTCTTTCCCTCCCTTCCATTCTCACTTTCTTTTCTAGTCTTAATTAGCATTATTATGTAGATCAAATTTTACTGTAATCTTAATTGTGGGCCTCCACATTTGCATGGTTAATTTAACTTTGTTCTTAGCTGATTAGTTTAACAAATTTGAACCTTAGGGTTTGTGTGAAGTAAATTTCTTTGATGTTACCTTGTTTTACCCATGTAGAAATCCGTCTGCAATATCCCATTATAAATAGTAGATTCTTTTTTTGTTTGTTTGTTTTTGAGTCATTTGGGGCTGTGACTTGTCCAGGGCCATACTTTAGTAAGTATTAAGTTTATGAACCTGGATTTGAACTCAGGTCCTTCAGACTCCAGGGCCAGTACTCTACTGCACCATCTAGCTGCTTCTTTAATAGAACTGATGAATTTGGGATGAAATTTTCTCAGTTTGAAACTAAGTCATAAGAGACCTATTCCCAGAGTGGGAAGAGGAGGTCTTGAACCCTGAGTCCAAGAAGGACCCTGGGAAGTCACATGATGTCTAAAAGGTCTGACCCTCAAGAAGTTATAAGAAGTATGGGAAGCAGACAGCATTGGTAACCATTGGTCAAGGATGGTTACATCTTTTTAGTCTATCAAATAAAAAAGATTGGGTCTTTTGCTTTTTAAATCTCTTAACATCTTTAAAACCTTTTTAAAATCTTTAAATCTTTTTAAATCTGACAAGCTGGAAGCTGGTCAGGTTCCACAAGCAGATGGTGGGAGGTGAGATGGCTCCCAAGTATGTGTCTGGACCTCTTCCTGCAGAGACTAAATAAATGCCTTTTCTTTGTATCTGAAGATGTCTCTGATTAGTTAATTGGGGAAAGGGGATCCAGCACCTATCCCACACACCCTAAATAGGATATTCTTGGTAAATATTTACTGAATTTAATTATATTGAATGTTATTTTTGGGAGAGTGGTTCCCCATAGCACTGATGTTGGAATTGTAGGTTCTGAGTTCAAATCCTCTTCAGTCAACTAGTTAGGTGATCAGACAAAACACTACTTTTTTCCCTCATCTGTAACATAGGGTGATAATACTTACATTTCTACTTTTTCAGGTTTATTGTTAGGAACAAGCTTTGTAAACTCTCTTCTAGAAATAACTAATATTAAATAGCAGTTTACTTCTAGAACAGCCAGAATTTGAAGATTTGCTATGTACCACTAAGAATACATACAAAGATCTTATTAGAAAATAGTCTTTTCCCAAAATCCATTTATAATGTTTACAATCTACATTGGCATTAAGAATTCTCATTTAAAAAAATGTTCTATGTGATGATAAAGGAATAGTTTAGTTTTGAGATTACAGAATAAGGAGGGAATGATCATTATCACTTGGGTAATAAATGCTTTCTTTTTTAAAACAGAAATGAATGGTCCTTTGCAAGATAAATCAATCTAGTAAATGGTTTTGGTGAAAGAAACTGAAGACACATTCTTCTGAGAATGGTGATAATTAGTAATACTCTTTGTTCTTTCTGTAGCTTTGTATTTTGGGGAATGTGATCCTTCTCTGACAACATAAAGGCCAAGGCCAATTAATATTCTTTAAAAACAAAAAAAGGAGCACATTATTGCAAACTTATTCTATTCTTCTGACTAAATTTTAGCTTGTTCAAATGTTTAAAGACAGTTTGCATACATAATTAGTTCCACACCTTGGCTCTCAAGACAAATAAGTTTGGCAATGTAACCTCTGCAATAGATGAAATCTGTTGTTTTAATTTGTCTCTTTTATAAGCATGGAGCTTTAGAGCTTTAAGGGACATTAGGGTACGGGTAGTTCTACCCTCCCCTCCCATTTTACAAATAAGTAAACTGATATTTGGCAGAGTGATGTCACTTATCCCAGATGATATAGGTTTACCAGTTGAAGAGTCAAAATTTGAACCCACTCCTTTTAATTCCACATTCAGTACTTTCTGCTACATCATACTATAAGACTAAACATCCTTAGTTATGTGAAGAGGTATACAAATCTATATTCATCATTTTCCTAGAAATGTTTATTTTTCTAACTGCATCTCTCTCTCTCTGTCTTTATCCAGCTTCCTCTTCTCCACCATTGTCTTTTTTCCCCTCTTAGTACTACTTTATACTTGAACTAATTACAGTAGTCTCTCAGTTGGTCTCTCTAACTGGTAAAAAGGGCATTTAACTGAAATATCTTGATAATATCTGGATAATAATGGAACATTCACTTGACAGAGGTATTTGACTATTTGCAATTCTAAAAATATTTATTTAGTACCCACTGTATTAAAAATATTATGTTAGATTAGGCACATCATCTCTGTCTCTTTGTCTCTGTCTCTCTGACTCTGTCTCTATCTCTTTCTCTCTCTGTCTCTTTCTTTCTGTCTGTCTCTCTCCACCCCCTTTGTGTAATGTAATGTGTATAGAATAAGGGAGATGAGGGAATAAAAAACTTAACTTTTGGTTGATTTAGGTTCCACTCCTATTTGTACCTGTGTTGAAAGTTGTCAGACTAGAAGGTATTCATAAGGCAGTGACTTTCCTGTATAGAAAAAAGTGAAATACCTTACTCAATTAAAATCTTCCCTAGGCACACTGATTTGACCAGACCATTGTGATCTACAACAACAATGTGAAACTAGCAAAAGCTTAGGGGATTTCAGTTATATTCTTATGTTGATCATCACCAATAATCAAAAAAAATGTATTCCATGCTAAAATGAGTATATTATATGAGCTTAGAGAATTCTTTAAACATTTTGGCTCTCTTCAAAGCTGCCCAGCCCTGACATCAGGCTCTCATTCAATTTTGAGTACAGAAGGGACCCATTGGCTTTCATTCCTTTTAAAAACCTATTTCTGAGCACAGATAAATGTAAAATGGTCCATAGCTCTGCTGAATGAGAAAGAATCTAGGTGTTGAGGTGCTAACAGACTTCCCCATTTGGACATGTTATATTTCTGGAGAAGGTGTGAAATTCAGATAAGGTAAGAAGTGTACAATAGGATAAAGCATCCACCAGTATCTATTTTTCAAATTATTTAACCCATGAATTTGAAAATCATAGATTTTTAGATCTGAAACAGTCTTGGAGTTTGTTAATTGACCTTTTACTCAATAGATAATATGAGTTTAGAGAAATTAAAAGATTTGAGAGATGTTAAAGAATTTGTAAGGTACAAACTGGGACTTGAGTTCAGATATCAAGAATTCAAGTGCCCTTTCCATTTTTTGCCAATGAATCTAACCTGAACTGACATTTAGACTTCCAGTGAAATTCTTCCAAAGGACTTGAAAAAGTAAATAAGAATCCATAAATAAATAAACATATCTTCCATGAAAATAATACAAAATACATTTTGTTATAAATAATATATAATGCACCCACATGCATGACTATTTTTCAAATGCATGCAGATGCTATTGTAATTTGTGATTAACAAAATACAAATTGATTTAAAAGCATTCATAATTTATGGGTTTTGGTCATTATCCTCTCAATCTATTAATAATAAAACCATATCTATTATAAGATGATAATCAATGGAATTTGTTTTACCTTAAATTTAAAAAAGATCTCCTTACTTTAAGAGATTGGGAACCATGATACTATACTATCATGTCTCTTTTTCCTCTTCCTTTAATCAATGAAAAAACGAGGGTTAGAGTACATCAGATCAAATCTTACTTCAGAACCTCACTACTACCTTTGTTACCTTGGATAATTTATTTAACATTTCCAGGCTTTAATTACCTCAGCTATAAAATGGAACTGGATTAAATGGCCTTTGAGGTGTTTTTTATCCTTAAATCTATGATCTTATTATTTTTTTCCCCCTTGCTGGCTATATATCTAAATCCATTATAAACTTTGCAACTTTGTTTTTTGTTGTTTTTTTTGTTAAGTTATACAAATCTTATTTGTCATTTTTATATTCTTATGATTCCATCTCTTTGACCTATATACAGAATAATATAATTCTTAAATCCTGTTTTTACACCATATCCTACTCCACGCCTTATATTTACTTTTTTCTTACTACTCAGACTCCAAGTTGGAAAAAAAAATTGATGTTTTTAGAGTTCATAGACAACTTATACTTCTCCCACATTTTTTCTATCTCTTTTTGCCTTTCTCTAATTCTTCAACCATGAGATATCATATCCATAAGAATATATCAAGATCATATTGAATATATGTTCCAAAGCACCCTTAAACACATTTCTGTACACTCAAAGCTAGGAGGAGAACTCATTTTCTCACATATTTTGAAAAGTTAAATAGGACTTATGAATTATATACACATAATTAGATTAGGACTAAGGGCAGCAAGGCTTAGCAAGAATTATTAGTTAAAATATGAATCTATATGTGATGATCAACTATGATCCAAGACAATTCCAATAGACTTGGGCTGGAAAATGCCATTGGTATCCAGAAAGAGAATTATGGAAACTGAATGCAGAGTGGAACATACTATTTTCACTTTTTTTGTCTTTTGTCTTCTTTTTCTCTTTTGTTCTGATTTTTTCACAACATGACAAATGTGGAAATAAGTTTAAAATGATTGTACATGTATAACCCATATCAAATTATTTGCTGTCTTAGGGAGAGAGGAAGGGAGATAGAAAAAAAAAAATTGGAACTCAAAATCTTACAAAAATGAATGTTGAAAATTATCCTTACAGGTAATTGAAAAACAAAATACTATTAAAAAATATGACTCTATCAGATGGTAAGCTTGGGTGAATTCCCCTCTAGACCCATCTCCTTCCCAAGCCCAGCTATATGGAATGACTCACAGTAATTGTCTCATCCAAACAACCTGCTGTTTGTGTCTTTCTCAGAAGAAAGTGGTGGAGGTGAGACCTCTCATATATGACTGCCCCCTCCTTTTTTCTTTCTTTCTTTTTTCTTTTCCTTTTTGTTTCCTCCTTGTCATCAAGAATGTAAAGTAGAATTGGAGTTTTCTCTGTTCAATAGGATGACAGAAGGTGAGAGTAGAAAGTTTTTGTTTCTCTTTGCCTCTTCCCTTCTCATTCTAATAGCAACAACAATTTGACACAAAGAGTCATATGAGTATAGGTTAAGTGGTGGGTAGAGGAAAGGAAGATGGGTGTGAGATCAGTGCTTCTAGAAGCAACTTGTCCCCTTAACCTCAAAAGGATTTATCCACTAAGGAATCAGTCATTAGCTACATCTCTGAGAAAAAGGCCATCTAATCTTAATTAGGTCCTCATAGCAGCAAGACCTAATTATCTTTTTATAACATTCATTTTATTGGTTGTTCTAAACTTTTCTCCTCACATGTCATACTTTACTCTTTTACAGTCCCCTGTCAACTGAGGACCTGAGGACCTTGCCTCACAGTTACCAAAAAAATCAAGATATTTGCTATATAATCCTTCTCCTGTTCCTTCTCCTTGGTTCATCACCTACTGGCATTGCTATACTCCCATTGTTTCTTCCTTTATATCAGATTCTGATAAATACATAAAACTCTTCTTAAAGCCATTCTGCTATCATCTACCATTGATACTCTTCCATTCCCTCTTCTCTAAGAGGTTGCTCCATTATCCCTGCCCCTCCCCAATCGTTACATAATTTTTCACTATTATTTCTTCCCTTACTTCCTCCGAACATATCCAAATCTTTTCCATTCTTACCAAAATCAATAGACTACTTAGTAATTTAATCAGGTAAATTTCTTGGAAAATCTTTTTACACTCATTTCCTACTTCTCTCACTCTCTTCCAACCCCTCTGTAATATGGCCTCAAATATCATTGTACAACTAGTTTTTCCAAAGTTAGTCTCCTTATGGCCAAATTCAATGATCTTTTCTGAATCCTTATCATCTATTAGCAGTGTTTGACATTGTTGATCTATTTCTCTTCTTGAATACTGTTGTGTCTGGACTAGCTCTCTGGAGGACCTCAGTATCAGCCCGAGTCCTTGGTCTTAGAAGAAGAGCAATGAGACAGCACTCACGTGGATAGTCAAACATGAGTCCATTTATTCCAAATTCTCTCAGCTTTATATACCCTAATATCCTTATATAACCAAATCAACACTGTGTATGAGCTAACCATATACTGTGCATGCAGGACCACATAATCCACTTGCTATTGTTTGTAGATGACTCTTTGCCACTTGGTATCATTCTGTTTCAACTACAACACAGGTTACCACCAAACCCTTCTCAGGAAGGCTGAGAGCCTTTTGGGAGATGGGGAGCTGAACCAGACATGGTCATCAGGTTCCCTCTGGACTGAATCATCCAGAGTTCCCCCACTATCTATGACTCTTTACAGATTACTACAGCCTCTTTATATTTTTGTGACATTGCTCTCTTCCATTTTTCTTTCTATCTGTCTGATTGCTTCTGCTCAGTCTTATTCTTTGGATCATCATTCATGTCCTGTGTTTTGATTGTAGGTGTACTAGAATATACTTAGTATACTAAGTCTCTATCCTGGGTTCTTACTCTTTTTTCAATTTTTTTTTTTCTCTCACTTGGTGATAATAATAGCTCACATCAGTCTAAATTAGTATCTCTATGAGTAATACCCAGATCTATATATCTAATTCCCTTTCCCTATTTACTTAATCGAGATTTATCTTAGTCTATTACAATAGAATAGCTAAGTGAGTATAATCACCCTGGTTACTTACCAACCAAGTAAACAAACCAACCAACTCCCTAGTAAACTGAATTCATCTTTTCCTTTTCTCCTCTCTTCTTTTTTATAGCTCCTTTAATTAATCTTTTTATTTTTCATCCTTAATGTTTCTATAGCTAGAATATTCCTATTTCCTCTAATGATAAAGATTATATTCTCTCTGAGCTTTACAAGATGAGACTATAAATCACTATGTTTGAAACAATCATTACCATGGGACCAATATAGTTATGGGATTGGTCCTCAAATGGCAAACATATTCTCTGTATGGCTCATAATGGAAGTATTTCTGACCTATTCATGCTTTCATTGCACTGACATAATCCTTAAGAATTCAGAATAACTTCCTAGTCACTGTTAGGTATGTGGGAGTAGGAATTTAATGGGGGGTATGTATACAAACAGATACCTTAATTTAAGTAAACTTATCTGTATGACAAAATAAAAATTTTTTCAGTAAAAAAAAAAAAAAAAACTGGTTATTAACTGGATTCAGTCATGATTATTTGAATTAAAAAAATACCTTCAAACAAAAACATTGATTTCTTCTCATTTTGTGTCAGTCATTTCTTGAACTATCTTTTCCCCAATATTCTGGAGCTGATCTCTTACCCTCACCATTTTTGGTAACAAAGGAAAATAGTTAAGAAAAACAATGAATACAATTACATTCTCTGATAGTCTACATAATATTGTCCTAGTAGCCCTACATTTCTCTCCTGAGAGAATGGAGCTCTGTTTCATCATTTATTTTCTGTTACACACACACACACACACACACACACACACACACACACACACACACACACACACACAGAGTTTGGCTTCCTTAGAGTAGTTCTATTTCTTCTTATTTAATGCTTATCAGTTTATACAAATATACTCATGTCTCTTGTATTTATCATGCCATCATTTCTTAATGTATACTATTTTATTACAATAATATACCATATCAAACATCATTCCCTTTCCCTCCCCACCCAAATCTTCTATAAAAGTGTCAGACATGACATCTTATAAGCTGGTGCCCAGAACCATATTAAAATGTAATTGGAAAATGTTTAACCAAATATGTGAAAATACATTAAAACAGAGATAATGCTAATTTGTGGTTTTGTAAGCCAACACACAGTCTGGAGGAATCTGTTTCTACTTAGGCTTGACATCATTGCTCCATACAGTCTTGGATATGTGGAGCTGACCATGGTTCTCAGAAGTTAAAATCTATGGAGGTGGAACATAAGACTTGGCATATTTTATGAGGCTGAAAAAGGCTTCAAGTTCAGTGGTACATTATTTTTTATTGTCTAAAGAATAGCTTACCAAAGTATGGGGAGATTTGTCACCCAGAAGTGAATTTTTTGGTCATGGTGACATCAAATGCATTCAAGTAGTCAAATCCAAATGCGTTTTAAAAGTTCATTTTATAGATCGCTGTCACCAAAATTCATCCCCTGAGGACAGCTCCTGTTCTTGAATTTAGCATTTTTTTTTTTTTTTTTTTTTTTTTTTTTTTTTTGGATAAATTGAAATACTAGTGTTCTCTGCATGTCCCTTTGTCTGTTGATCAATGTGTTGGTACACTCCTGGGGAAAAGGAGTCATAGCCCTATTGACATTTTTATTCTAAATGAAGCCCACACGCCAGAGAAGGTATGGTGTAGTAGAGTGGATCATGGTATTGAATTCAGGATTTTTGGATTTGAATCTCAGTTCTGCTGTTATTTCTGAATCTCAAGGTGTCTTTAGTAATTTAATCTTTTAAAATTTCAGTTTCCTCATCTGAAAACTGGAAAAAAAAAGGATTAGATAGACTCTAAAGACTTTTTAACTATTATATTACATAACTGACTTTTATTTTAAGAAGTTCCTCTGATTTTATTAGTAAACTACTGATACTGAAAACTCTTCACCAGTGATGGAAAGCCAGTTAACTTATAGTTTACAGGCCTAGAGAATGATCTGAACTACTAAGAGGTTAAATGACTTGATCATGATTTCACAGTTAGTATGTGTTGCTAGGATTTGAACTTAGTCTTCTTCTTTTTTTTTTTTTTCCTGAGGCAATTGGTATTAAGTGACTTGCTCAGGGCCCCACAGCTAGGAAGTATTAAGTGTCTGAGATCAGATTTGAACTCAGGTCCTCCTGATTTCAAGGCTGGTGCTCTATCCACTGTGCCACCTAGCTGCCCCCTGAACTTAGTCTTTTGGATTCCAAAACTGGCTCTCTAACCACAATATTTTATGTTTCTCATATGTACAACTAGGTGGCACAGTGCATAGAATATCAAATCTGGTAGGAGTACTCTTCTTCCTGAGTTCAAATCTGGCCTCAGACACTTAATAGCTGTGTGACTCTGGACAAATCATTAACTCTGTTTTCCTCAATTTTGTTATCTGTAAAATGTGCTGGTGAAGGAAATGGAAAACCCCTCTAGTATCTGCCAAGAAAACCCCAGATAGGATAAAAAAAGAGTTGGATATGACTGAAAAATGATTGAATGTTCTTCACAGTCTTATACGTGATATAAGGAATATTGTTCTATACTTTTCTAAGTGAAGCTGGAATAATACTTCCTACATACAATCTTGATGCCCTCTCTTTATTTAACTTATTTGTAATTAAAAGAATCATAAATATGGATTTAGAAGAAACTTTAGATGTCAATAAGTTCAACTCCCTCATTTTATAGATGAGAAAACTTAGTCACAAAGATGTTAAGTCACTTACTCAGGTCTACTTAGTCTGTGACTGAGGTTGGATCTGATTGTGAGACAATGTGTACTGCCCCATCCACTATCCTAGATTTCTTGGGGAAATGAGTAAAACAGAATGAAACCTTTTCTATTCTCAACTAGTTTATATCTAATAGGAGAGATATGTTCATCCATCTGTAAGAATATGCAGTATAAATATTAAGTTGAAAACATACAAATAAATACAAAGAAGCTAAATCCAAATTTGTGAAGGAAAGCCTTGGCTGTTGGATATAGGGGGATGGAAAAAGTCTTCATATAGAAGATTGAACTTGAACTTTATAGATATTTCCATATGTACTTGTTTCCTCCAATTAAAAATGTATGTTCCTTTTTAGTAGATATTGATTTATTCTTTGTGTTTGTATTCTCATTACCTACCACAATGCCTGACATAATAGGTGCTGAGTAAATGTGTGATGATTAATTGACACATATACCACAGTAAAAGGAGGCAATGAAACAAAGTAATGAGATTGAGAGAAAGACAGGTTGGATGTTAGTATTCCTATCCATAATACATTAAAAAAGCCAGAGAAAACCTTCCAACATAGTTAGTAGAACTCCTGCGGTGGAAATAGAGAAAAACACAGATTAGAAACCCATAGATTGGGAAGGCATGCAGTGAGAATGATTGCCACCATACCCAAGAGATCACAGATCTGCTCAATTATCTGAGTATTTTTCCTAAAGACCCAATTTAAAAAAATTCTTCCTTAAACTTTCTGGCAACATATTCATTGAATGTGTGTGTTTGTGTGTGTGCATGTGTGTGTATGTGTATTTGTGAACCTACCCTTAAAAACCTGGTAGCCTAGCTGAGGGTGAGGCTAATTTTCATTGTCTCTGACATCATCTTCTCATAGAAATATCAACCTCGGATAGAAATCCAGTATTATTCCATTCCATTTACTGTACACCATTCCCAGTATAATCCTCTCACTTTACAAACAACTCCAAAGGATGGAAGAAGATAGGGTAAGCAGCAATGGGAGACAGAATGACCCAGGGTTTCTGACAATTGAGAAATGCATACAGACTCTGGAACAGGGAATAAAAGTGGATAGGCATTAGTCTATTCCCACCACCTTAGATCAAACAAACCATCCAGTATTTGTCTGTCTTCAGAAGCTGACACTTTTACACCCAATGATAACATCAAAGAAGTCAGAATATTCTTGTTCCAGTAAGCCATTTCTTTAAGTAATACCAATCATAGCAAATTGTGGCAGAGGAACCAAAAGGAAAGGGAGAGAACTTTAAATTGTTACATCTAAAAAGAATGTCACTGGCTCAGGAAACCCCCAGGGCAATGCACTGATTCATTGTTCTTTACTCTTTTGATAGCAGTGAAAACCACTTGAAATTTTATGTTATGTTCTCTTTGGGGAATATATGTGTACATTTTTGCTTGCCTTTAAATTTTTGCAATGTTATTCATTTGGAGCTGTCTAACTTTGAAGAAATGCTTCTTGTCCCACAAGGCTGGGGTACTGTGCCACTCCCTGTTTCATACCCAGCTATGTGATTTGGACTGGATTTAGTCCTGGAGAGCCTGGCCTCTAATGTGAAGGAGCTCCTTGTTCTCTCACTCATTGTTTTAGGACTTTAGTCTCCCATTATAGTCTCAAAAAAACCGATTTTACTTTTAGTTCACATGTAGGACTTTGTATTAAAAGTAGCAGGTGAAGAAGCATAATACTGAATTCCATATATCATATTGACGAGGAGAGCCTGAAACTGAAGGGGTATCCCCAAAACTCTCTCTCTGAAATTCCTTTAAGGAGAAAATCTCCTTGAATTCTGGCCTCTAATAAAAGACCCTGCCTGAGGGAAACAGGATAAACACTTCATTCTGTAATCTTGAGAGATGGGTACCACCCCCATTGATAGCACTCACTACTGATTAATCTACTATTCATTCACTACTACTACTACTCACTACTAATTAACTATTGAGGTAAAGATTAGCCCAGAGACACTCATTTAATTCTAAGATTTTCTATTCTGATTCCAGTCCAGGCTGCACCCAGCCCTCATCAAGAGCTGTTAGCCTAGGCTTTTATTATAATATGAACCAACTTGGGGCTCAGTCCTTGCAGAGGACCTATTATGCCATGCCAAGGAACTTCTCTCCCTGGCATAGCAGCAACCCTCTGTTCATGTGAAGTGATATTCTCTTTTAGCATTATCCTCTCTTTATTTTTCTCACCTATTTCCCTAACAAGACTTTATACTTCTCTGTTGGGATTTCTCTGCTAGAAACTTTACTTCTCTGTCGGGACCTGGACACCAAGGAATTCAGTCTTTCTATTCATGCATAGCAAAGGCTGACTTCCCAATGCCAATAATAAACTTATTTTACCAGTCTAACTTTTCGGGTTCATAAGTTCCTTTATGAAGGACCTCCTACCCTGCGCCGAATCCTAGGGGGATTTAGGGGAGCCAAAACTCTTCATTTGGTTCCCTGAGTCACGAACCTGCCACTAACCTCATCATTTAACTTTCTGACCATCAGGAACCCTAACCTCATTAATATGAGTCAGATATGAAACAGATAATATTCATATACACACACACAAAAATGCTATACATTGGACTCATACAAGCACCCAGTAGAAGGTGTTCTAACAACTTATAACTAGCCTTAAAATCCGTTGAAAAACTGATCTAAAGTCTCAACAAAAAGAATCTGGTGGAGTAGCTGATTAAGAAGTTTACATTTCACTTTGGCTTCATACTATCACACTTTCCAAACTTAAGCTCCTCTGAATGTCCTGTTCATTGTTTCAACAGTCAATTGCCTCTTTCTGTATCTGCCATAAATACATCTGCTATTACTGATGCAACAAACCGTTGTTCTCTTTGAACTCAGAACCTATTCTAGACTCTTTCTAGCTTAGAAAGTCATCTCTAAGCCCAGACATATCAATTTCAAACAAACAAAAACAAATAAGCAAACAGAAAACTGTGTTTGCTTGTCTACTCAGGAAAATAAAATGAGGAAGATAAATGGGGTCCATGGACAATATCATTTAGTAGAATAAATTGCTGACCAATCCTCATTGTCTTTTAAAAATTATTTTATTTTAATAGTTTTTATTTACCAGATATATGCATGGGTAATTTTATAACATTGACAATTGCCAAACCTTTTGTTCTAATTTTTCCCCTTCTTCCTTCCCCCCTCCACCATGGCAGGTTGACCAATACATGTTACATATGTTGAAGTATAAATTAAATACAATACATGTATACATGACCAAACAGTTGTTTTGCTGTACAAAAAGAATCGGACTTTGAAATAGTATACAATTAGCCTGTGAAGGAAATCCAAAATGCAGGTGGACAAAAATAGAGGGATTGGGAATTCTATATAGGGGTTCATAGTTATCTCCCAGAATTCTTTCGCTGGGTGTAGCTGGTTCAGTTCATTACTGCTCTGTTGGAACTGATTTGGTTCATCTCATTGTTGAAAATGGCCACATCCATCAGAATTGATCATCATATAGTATTGTTGTTGAAGTATATAATGATCTCCTGGTCCTGCTCATTTCACTGAGCATCAGTTCATGTAAGTCTCTCCAGGCCTTTCTGAAATCATCCTGTTGGTCACCTCATTGCCTTTTACAGAGTACACAAATTATAATATGGAAAAGATACAAGAAAGGATTGAGGCAGAAAATGACTTTTAAGTGAAGATTGCTCTCAGTTCAGAGAATCATAGATTTAAGAGCTGAAAGGTACCTCCAACACCCTTATCATTTTTTTTTTTAACATGAGTGAATGAAGGCTCAATGTTACAGAAATACTTAGAGCATTAGAATTAGAATTTGGATCCATGTTTTTTGACCCTACAGCCAGTGATCTTTCTACTGTACTAAAACACTCTCTATTCTCTTGGTTTTTGTCCCTTGTGAAGAAAGGACCACTCATAATTTACCATTTGTTATTAAACTTGAGACATTTCAGTCATATAAAAGTCTGTCTCCTCATTTGGGGTTTTCATAACTAAAATCCTACAATAGTCTGCCATTTCCTTCTCGAGTTCACTTTACAGAAGAGTTAACTAAAGCAAACAGGATTAAGTGACTTGTCCAGAGTCACACAGTTTGTAAATGTCTGAATCCACATTTAAACTCAGGTTCTTCTGTCTCCAAGGCTGGCACTCTATCTTCTGGGCCGCCCAGATGCCCTAAATTTACTATATCATACTAAAATGCAAATACCTTCAATCATCTAATTATGGCCAGAAGCAACAACAAATTAGCTTGTGGTAACTGGAATCACAAATGACAATTATGAGCATGCTTCATGGGGAGAAGGAGTGGCCTCCACCATGGACTCTTGATTAAATTGATTTACCTCTCCAGGTCACTATTTCATAATCTGTAAATGTAAAGACCTATCATTTGGATTAATTTTATGGATCCTACCAATAAATGTTATTATTTGTGTTTCAAATATAGCTGTCTCTGTGGAAAGAGATGTTGGATGCTTACATATTTTTAGAAGTTCTTGAGACATTTCTTTTACATACACCAGAATATATTGGCTTACTTAAAGTCAGTACAAATAGCATTTGAATTTAATCAGACAAATTCTAAATATCAGATTGAACTGAATTTTAAAATTTGTTATTGTATTATACCCTTTATATGATGAATTTGTCAGTAATTAGATAATTTAACCAAAGTAGTTAGACCAACAGTGCATATTACTACATTCTGGATTCCACGCAGATTGAAATAGAGTAAATACAAAATGAAATCTTATTGATACAAAAGTCCTTCATTTCCATGCATTCAGCAAGCATTTGTTGTCACATAATGACAACAGGCCCTGGCTTTGGTGCTAGGGTGAGGAAGAAAAGCAATAAAAAAAAATAAAAAAGGTAGTCCCTGCCTTCAAGGAGTCTAAATTCTAGTGGAGGGAACGTGAAACAATGTATCACAAATAGGTAAATAACATGTAAATATTATTTTAATTTCATGTAAATATCATGTAAATGCACTCATATTATGTAAATACTAAATAATATGGGATAGAGAAGCTAACATCTGGGCAAATCAGATAAGGGTGCATATTTAGGAGTATCTGAAATAAGCCTTCAAGAAATAGAAGAATTCTTAGAGATGATGATAGGAAAGCAGAGTCTCAGACATGGAGACTGGTGTTTATTGAAAGGGTTAGAGATAGGAGATAGAATGCTGGATATAGATTGATCAGTTTGGCTGGAACATAGTATGTATGAAGGAGAGAAATGTGACAGGAAAGACAGGTTGAATTCAGATTGCAAAAGACTGAATAATGAATAAAGAAGGTTTTGTATTTTATCCTAAAGGCAATAGAGAGCTATTAAATATTCTTAAGCAAAAGGACAATATGATCAGAACTTTAATAATATCAATAAGACATTTATGTGAAGATTATAGCATCATAGATAGAATCCTGGTTGGGGAGTCAGAAACCCCAATTACGATTCCAGCTCTGCTACCAACTAATTATGTTATCTCCAAGGAACTTAAATTTCTCCTATACAAAGTAAATATTTTGGATTTAATGTGGTCTGGTCATTCTCTTCTTGTGAATGCTGAAAACACAATTCTTGGGTGGGCATAAGGTTAAAATCTTCTCTCTAAAGCCTAGGAAGTTCAATAAAACTATACTTTGCAAAGAAGGTGATGATCTACCAAGGCAGATTCCTCACCTAGACATCTCTAAACTAATGAAATCACAGATCTGGTTCCTATCCCATTTGTCATTTCCATAACATGCAGGAGGAGGAGGAGCAGAAGGAAGAACGGGTTTTCTTGGTCACAATAGTCTGTGGCTCAGGAAAAAAAGATCTTGTTTTGTTAACATTTATGTTAATCCTTGTTTAATCTTCATTGCTCCCTCACCTTCTCAGGAAATTGAAGTTAATACAGTCATTAAAGTTGACTCTGACTATAGAAGATGATTAATGAACCTGACATTTACCCTGATTGTATGCTCTTGACAAAGCTTTTCTCCAGTAAAGAGCTTACATTTCAGAGCTTCCAGATGGAAATGTTGTCTTAGAAGCAGAAACTTAGTGAAGGTGGGCTTCACTAACCAGATTTTCAACTGCAGATTCCTATCATGGTGACTGGAGGAGTTGTATTCTTGCTTTGAAGTGAAGCACTCCAGTTCCTCAAGACTGAGTTTTATAGCCTGGCTCCATGCTTTTTTTTTTTTTTTTTGCTTCATTGGAAATGCTAATGTCCTGCCTCAAATTAAAAGCTGATTTGTTTGAAAAATTCCAGGAAGCATTTGTTGGAGAAACTTCAAAGCTTCAGTTATGGCTGAAACTGCTCATTCAGGATTTGAATATCTAAAAAGCAGTAAGTTCTTCATTCCCTCAAAGTTACCTTCAGTGTCATGCAATACCAAAGAAAGGGCTAATAGAAGGGGCTAACCACTTGCTCTGATCTCAAAACAGTGCTTGTCTGAGGAATCTGGCAACATGTCTCATTGCACTGAAATGCAGTCATTTTGCCAATCCATGTCAGACATCAAAAGCCTTGAATTTATTTAGGAAATATGCAAGCCAGAGTAGACTAGAATCATCATTAATTTTATTACAGCATCATTTACACAGAGGAATACTTCCAAGAAGGAAGTATTCTTTTTATTTGTGTATGTAGGACTGGAAATGGGAAGGGGTATCAACTGGGTGAAGTGACATTAAATGCAAAAGACTCACAAGATTCCAAAAACAAATAGAGAAACAAGAATTACACCAATCATTCATTACATTCTCTCTAGAAGGTAAATACATTAAGGAACTCATAACCAAGTACTGCCCATTCACATAGAACTTTCATTATCTGAGCATTTGACAATAGCAGATTAGTCAAGGTACAGATTTCTTGCCCCACAATGACATATCTTTTATCCATCAGATATAGGCCATCATCTTTTAAGGAATCTTTTTGTTCCCCCTTCAAGCATGCTGTATGAAGTCATCTCCTTTAGAGGCCAATACTTAAAACTTAAAAACCTTTGATCTCTTGGAAAATTGCAGGAGCAGATCATTCTCAGAAATGCTCATTCAAAAGCTAAGTTCAGAAAAGACAGAAAGCATCTATGAACTCTTCACTTAGGATTGCCTGGGTAAATGCAAGCTGCTCACCTTATGCTTCTGCAAATCACCATTTTTATGTTTGGGGAAAGGGAAAGGGAAAGGGAAAGGGAGATTTCTCTTCTTCCCCTCCATTCCCTTGTTGTACTTTCTTCTGAAAATACAAGTGGTAGAGAGGGCAAAGTAGTAAATGGAAGAGTTCTCTTAAAGAGAACCTTATTAATGTCAATAATGTCTAGACTTAAAACTCTTATGGGAAAATGAAGTTACAGCTAATTAAAAGTAATAAACTGACCTTTTTATACATATATATATATATATATACATATATATATATATTTGTTCACATATATACATATTTGCATGTATGTACAAGTGACAACTAGATGGTACAGTGAATAGATACCAGTTCTAGAGTCAGAAAAACCTGAGTTCAAATTTGACCTCATGCATTTACTAGATGGGAAAGTTACTTAATCCTGTTTCTCTCAGTTTCTTTATCTATAAAATGAGCTAGAGAAGGAAATAGAAGGAAATCTACATATAAACACATATGTGTATATAAAAAGGGCAGTTTTATTACTTTTAATGATTGTAGCTGTTCAATGTAGGCTAACAAAGTTTTTCTAAGTAGAGGTCCCTGAGGCCCTGATTTAATGAATTGTTTTTGCTGTTTAATTGTTTCAGTCTTATCTGACTCTTCAGGATCCCATTTGGGGTTTCCTTGGCAAATATACTGAGTAGTTTGCCTTTCCCTATTCCAGCTCATTTTACAAATGAGGAAATTGAGGCAAAACAGGGTTAAGTGGCTTCCTCAGAGTCACATAATTATCTGAAGCCATATTTAATGAGTAGATGACACAAATTATATATGTGTAAATGAGTTTGTTTTTATAAGTCAAATATTTCCTTTGCAACTGCATTTGGCTTAATTAGTAGTATACAAGCAAACTATGCCTGTATTTGTTCAAATTTCAAATCAAGGATTTCATATTAAGGAACTTTTATTCCTCCATCCAAGTATCTCTTCTTGATTTTGGAGGAAATAATTTAGCGTAGACCTCCGATTCCCATTATTGCCACCTATTTTTAGGACTTTACCTTTTAGAAGAAGGGAGATGAGTATCACAATAATTATAAAGTTTGGATGACGGTTGTCTTCTATACTCTAACCCCTAATTTTACATTTGAGAAAACTGAAGTTCAAGACATTTGATGAAATTACCTTAGGATATAAAGATAATAAATTCTGGGAGGTAAGACTTGAATCTAGTTTCTTTGACTCTAAAGTCAGAGGTATTTTTATTAAGCAAGCACACTTATCCAATGCCAATTGTCTGTATATTGGCTGGGGGATATTAGAATAAAGAATAAAAAAGGATCTAGTCCTTTTCCACCCTTCCCCTCACCTCACAAACAATCTTTTTTCTTTTTTTCTTTCTTTCTTTTTCTTAAGAATCTATGCTTTTTAATATTCAGAATTATAGATTACTCCAAGGAGGGAATGAAATTGGTTACATTTGCAGTTTGAAAATAATTGCTGCTTTGCTCTGGACTTGTGCTTGGCAAAGTGTCTTGCATGTAGAAAGTGCTCAATGCTTATTTCAATTCAACTGAATTGGGTCACTCTTTCTTTGAAGGCTGATTGCTGGAATGGAATCACAAAAACAGGCTGGGTAGAGATGGGAACATGTGAGCCAGGACAGAACCCTAACTAGAAATTCTGATGTCTAGGGTAACTTCATTTCAGGAGATGAAGAAGGATATGTATTGTAATAAAAAGGACCGTGAATCTGTGGCATTTTTCAGATACTCCTCCCTTGTCTCTACAATGAAAATTATATAGAGACTGCACATCCCTAAAACAGTTTGTTGTTTTGTCCCTTCACAAGTTGCCTAAGGGAGACCTCTTTGAGTCTTAGTATTCTTATATTACATAGTTATTAAAAATAACAATTGTAGTAGCTATCAGATTGATTGTTGGTAATTCAGTCATTCAGCCAACAAACATATATTACCAGACCTTGTTCTAAATGATGGTGATATCAGAAAGAACAACAAAAAAAGAATTCATACTCTAATAAGGAAAAGTCAACATACTAGTATCTTGTACATACAAGATACATATAGTATAATCTTAGAGGGAAGTTACAGAATCAAGAATGGGGTTTGGGCAGGAAAGGTTTAACTCAGGAAGTCAGATTTGAACTAAGTATTTGAAGGAAATAAAGCATTCAAAGAGTGGAGGTTGAGGAAAGAGAGGATTACAGGCATGGGAAACTGCCAAAGAAAATGCTCTGAAATAGGAAATATGGTGTCCTCTGTGTGGAACAGCAATAACATCAGCATAGCTGGATCATAGAGTGTGTGTAAAGATTTAAAATCAAGTTTGAATGAGATATTGTGCCTAAAATATCATGCAAATATAAAAATATCTGTATTAAGCCAGATGATGATGATGTTTCAGGGATGTGGAAACCATAAAGAAGTGTTTCTTATCATCCAGTGATATCATGGGAGTATGAGTGCTGGTTGTGGGCACAAAGTATAGATACATGTTGGTTGGTTGTTCTTCATTCTTGAAGAGAACTAAAGTGACATCATCCTGCCAACTATGAGAGAGTAAATTTAGATATATATTAAGAAAGAAACTTTAGAAAATTAAAGAATATTGGGAATTTAATTCTAGCTGAAGAGCTGTTGTTCATCCTTCATTTCAAAAAAGGGACAATGATATTACAAGTGTGATGTCTTGACATGTGCATGAATTGAATTTAAGTGAGGAAGAGTTACACAATGTCATTAGCCTCATTGTCTCCAGCATCTTGGGAACCTATCAGTAAGACAAAGGTCAAGATGACTGGCTATGGACCAAGATGTAATGGGTGACCTTAATCTTTCTAAATTAAATCTTTCCCAGGGAAATGGCCAAAACTTAAAGCAGCATCTGACATTTATATAAAGCCTTAAGCATTTATATTAAATGTATCATGTGAACTCCATAACCAATCTGTGAGTTAGGATATTTTTTGTTCTCATTTTTCAGAGAAGAAAATGGTGGGCTAGAGGTAACATAGACCTCTCTATTAACACATTGGGTAATCTGTTATAGAAAGTAAGTGGAGATGGACATGTTTGTGGCATTTGGATAAGCAGTGATTGAAAATAGACTACATGGTACAACATATAACCTTCTGGGTTTTATATCAGAAAATCTGGGTTCAAATCTTGACATAATTTTATATTCTTGGATTCTGATAAGCTTTTATGATCTTCAGCAATTCAGCACCTTTATGTCTCAGTTTCTTTATATGTAAAAGGAGGCAGATGAACTAGATGACAGCTTACGTGCCTCTTGGGAATCTGTGGGTCCATCATTATCCAGTTAGGCAGGTTTACAGTGAAAAGGGATTTGTAAATGTTAAATAAGGGGGTGAGGAAAAGGCAAGGTCTGCCATTTGCTTCTGGGGAGGTAAAAAATTCTGGCTTCATTCTGAAAGTCAGAATATTATGGTCATTTCTAAACAAGAGGCACATAAAGGGGAAGAGAGAAGTTAAAATCAGTTGGCTAAGTGGAACAATTCACAGAGTTTAAGGATAAAAAAAGGTGAGATAAGAAAAGACAACTAGACTATTGTCATAGAAACCCATAGTCAAAGCTTATTGAAGACAAAAAGCTGTCGTTTACCCTGTGAGTTATTGTCTGGCAGTATCTAAAAGAAGTAGTCTAGGCTAACATATGGAAGTGTAGGCTTGAAGCCAACATGCAGCAGCCAAAAAAACAAATGAAAGAAAGGACACAATTTGGCATGTAGAACTACCAAGCTTCTTCAAAATCTTTTAGATTAAAAACCTATTGATAAATAATTCTTATACATGGGGGAAATATTAAGATTAAAAACAAATATGTAGTTCTCAAATCCAATATTAAAAAATAAATAAATCATAAATGTAAAAATAGCATGTATCGTGTACAGACCCAGGCACTGAACTATGCAAGATGCAAAAGCAGAATGCTTGTCCTTAAATTGTTGACAACCGATTTTATGTATATATACATATATATTATATATATGCATCATATGCATATATATGCATATATATACTTATATAATATATATTTTTATATGAGATATATAACAAATGTGTCATTTATCACAGATAGAGAGCTGGTCTTGGAGGCAAGCAGACCTGATTTCAAGCCCTGTCTCATTAATAGCAAAGTTTCTTTCCTTTCTCCTTTCTTTTTTCCCCCTCTCCTCTCTTCTCCTCTCCTCTCTTGTCCTCTTTTCCTCTCTTCCCTCCTTCTCTACTCCCCTTCCTTCTTTCTTTCCTTCCTTCCTTCTTTCCTTACTTCTTCCCTCCCTTCTTCCTTCCCTTTCTTTCTCTTTTTCTTTCTCTTTTTCTTTCTTTCTTTCTTTCTTTCTTTCTTTCTTTCTTTCTTTCTTTCTTTCTTTCTTTCTTTCTTTCTTTCTTTCTTTCTTTCTTTCTTTCTTTCTTGCTTGCTTTCTTGCTTTCTCTCTTTTCCTTTCTCTCTCTCTCTTTCTTTCTTTTTTTTTTTTTGTTTTTTTTTTTTGTTAAGCGATTTGCACAAGGTCACACAGCTATGTAAGACAAGATTTGAACTCAGATCCTCCTCTCTCCAGGAATGGCACTCTATTCATTGCATCACTTAGGTGCCCCAAAGCAGGGTTTCTTGACCTTTGTTGTGTTATATAGTCCACTTGAACACTCTGATGAAACCAGGCTTTCTAAATCAAGTACACCGGATATGCATATGGATAATATGGTTCAAATCCTAGCCCTATCACTCATTGTCTTTGTGACCTGGAGCAGGTAATTTAATATCTAGACCTCAGCATCTTCATCTTTAAAATGACATCCTATAAAATAATGTTATTGGGCTCGACAATCACTGAGATAACTTGTCGTAGCTTTAATGACTATGAATACAGTCCTAGATCCTTTGGAGGGTACCATGAGATCCTTCTTATTGATTAGCAAACATTTTAAAATTATTTACTATAAATTGTCATTGTGGTGAAGCCCTCATTACCTGGACTATTGAAATAGCCCACTGGTTGGTTTCCTTGTCTTGATTCTCCTCTCACTCCTTTTCATCTTCCATTCAGCTGTTAATTGATTATCTTAAATTCTAGTCTGACAACATCACTTATCACCTCTCCCTCTCCCAGATAATAAACTCCAGTGGCTCTCTGTTACCATGAAGATCAAATATAAAAAACAAACAGAAAATCCCTGAAAAAAAATTAAACTAAAACAGAACAAAACACCCCCCCACACACACACACAAAGAAAACAAACAAAAAACCTGTTTGGCTTTTAATAGTTCATTATAATGTATCTCCTTCCTACTTTCCTAATTTTCTTACTTTCCAATCTTCTTATTCTGTTGTATTTTTCATCCTCTCAAGTGTTCTGAATTTCTGTAACACCAGCTTCTTCCATGTTATTCATCAAAGACATTCCAAGTAAAGTTCACAAATTTTCTCTGTCTGTCACTTATGAATAGAAAGTTTCTTCTCATCTCCACCTTCTGGTTCTCCAGGTTTTCTTCAAATTTCAACTAAAATCACACCTTCTACAAGAAGCCTTCCTTGATATTTCTTAAAACTAATATGTTCCCTTCATTATCTCAAACTTGTCCAATATATATCTTATTTCAATATCCATGCTGGCTTCCCTATTAGATTGCCAGTTCACTGAGAGTGGGGACTGTCTTGTGTCTAAATCTTTCTTTATATTCTAAGACTGTAGCATGGTGCCTGGCAAGTAGTAGGTGTATAACTAATGTTTGTAGGTCACTTACCTTATACTGTGTCAATTCTATTGCTTCTTAAAGTGAGACTATGTAGGATAATCCTGAACCATTTTGTAAATAGGAAAATGGTATGATCAGAATGCTCCTATAACACATTATTGGTATTGTTATATAATACATTCTACCTAATAAGAACATATAGCTACAGTGTGTGTATGAATGTGTTGTGTTTGTGTGTGGTGTAAGTGTATATGCCTGTGTGTGGGGAAAGAGAGAGAGAGAGAGAAAGAGAGAAACAGAGAGAAAGAGAGAGAGAGAGAGAGAGAGAGAGAGAGAGAGAGAGAGAGAGAGAGAGAGAGAGAGAAGGAGAAGAAGAAGAAGAAGAAGAAGAAGAAGAAGAAGAAGAAGAAGAAGAAGAAGAAGAAGAAGAAGAAGAAAAATAATAATAATAAGATGAAGATGATGATGAAGAAAAAGATGAAGATGATGAAGAAGAAGAGGACAAGATGGAGGAAGAGGAAGAGGAAAAGGAGGAGGGGCAAATATTTATTAAGCACTTAATATCTTAGTAAGTGCTTTGCACTATATGAAGTGTTTTACAAAGGTCTCATTTGATCCTCACAAGAGAAAGAGATGTTATCTGATTTTATAGTAGAGAGAAGATCTAGATAGATAAATGATAGAATAATAATAGATAAATGAAATATGGATGATAGACATTTAGATAGATGATGGATGATAGACACAAATATAGAGTGTGAGAGAGAGCTAAAGATTGATAGATTAATATGATTACCAATGCTATATTGTAAGATGTTTGAAGATTGGGACCTAGTCTGATTTATCTTAATACCTCTCAGTATCTAGTATCATGTCTTGCATAAAATGAACATATTCATTTTGTTGCTCTGTTGATAGTAGTAAAAATACCTGACTGATATATAATGTAGATTTTTTTTCCTTTTTTTTTTTTTGGTGCAGTTTCTTAGATTTATTTGAGTGTACAGCATTCTGAGATGAAACTTCTTGCTGAAGTGAAACTACTTTTATAGAATTTCCTGAGGATGTTGAGGTTTTAAGAATCTTGACCAGGATCACTTAGCTAGTAAGTATCAGAAGGAGGATTTTTCTCAGAAACTCAATTTTTTTTCTGAATTTCAGGATAGCTTTCTATTTATTAGCACATGCTCTCTTTATATCTATCAATAACAATTAAGCAACCAGCCTTTAAGTATTTACTATGTGACAAGCACAGTGCTAAGTACTAAGTAAGAAAAAGCATCTAGAAATTTATGATTTAAATTTGATCCTTACACATTATGAATAAAGGAGGCAATTACTATTATTCTCATGTAATAATTAAGGAACTTGAGGAACAGATTATGGGATAGTGAAAGAAAAAAAAAAAGCATTGACTCAAAAATCAGAAGATTTGTGGTCAAATCCTATCTTTGTCATAACTACTTAAGTGATGTTAAGATCATTATCTTAGGTGTCCTACTCTGTAAAATGAGGCAGTTCAATTCAACCCTGTGGTACTCCGAGATTCCCTTCTGTTTCATATCTATCACCCTATGGCTTTCCTTAAAGCATAGAATTAATAACTGACATATCTCTGATTTCAAATCTGTAGTTGTTTTCTTGTTGCCCCAAGTGTTCAAGTCCAGCCTTGACTGGTCAGGTTTATCATTCTTTTTTTTTCAGTTACAAGGAAAGAGCCAAAATTTTTGGAGTAGTCTTTATCCTCTGACCTTAGCTGCCCTCCATTTATCTAAGGATCAGTGACTAGAACAGATTGACAGGTGTGAAGGGCAATGCAGCCGGAACATAAACACAATTCATGTCTCTCGTGCTCAGTTGGACCAGCTGGCATCCGAGGTCTCTTCCAACTGTCTGACTCTGTGTTTCCTTTGTAAACAAATGGCTATGTAAATACAACATGGATGCTGACTCTTTAATGATTAAATTTCATTTCCTAATTCAACAAAGAACAGGATTTGCTGACATTGATATAGCAGCTTAAGTTTGAAAAGCCTACATTCTTTTTACCTCCTCCAATCTTCACAACAATCCAGTAAAGATTTTTTTGCAGATTTTATTTTCACCCCCATTTTGCTATTGAGGATATAGAAGCTGTCATAAACTCAGTTAAAAAACTGCATTGCTTAGTGGAAAAGATATTCAACTTGAAGCTAAGATGACTGAGCCCCAATATTTCTGTAAATATTAGCTGTTTCCATAAAAGTCATTTTTTTCATCTGTGAATATGGCATTTATGTGACTAGAATCAGTGACCTCTAAGATCTCTTCCAGATCTAAATGATCTTAATAACGGTGATCTTAATAACTGTGAGACTTTTCCATGGCCATGAGAAAAAAAATTCAAACTCTTCTCACACCAATTTAATGGGCTTTCTACTGTCTTACACTGTTCACTACATACAGATTATCATTCTAGGCTATTTGAAGGAAATAAAGACATTTCTTTTTAAGGAAGGACTAGATCTAGAAACAGAAAAACTGGAATTGAATCATGCTGCTGTCTCCAAACCTCATTTTCCTTTTCTGTTAAATACAATGACTAGTCTAAAGAGAGTCAGGTCCTTTCCAGCTCTGAATCTGTGATCCCATTGACATTAATACCTGCTTTCATGGATTTCACAGTTTAGTTGACAAATAGGTGTTAGGATTCTTACAAGGTACTTATGTACTTAGTTCACACCTTTAAAGGAGTTTGATCATTGGTCCACACATTAGACTTCACACCATTACCGAACACATAAAAGGACAAGCTCACTGGGAGGAGATGGAGAGCCAGGATTCAGTCAAGGAGAGAACTTTGGGAGAGGACCTTGGGAGATTCATAACTAGGATTGATTTATGGGAAACCCATAATCCCACACTCTTGGAGGTAGAGTCTGATTCATTCCCACTTTGACTTTTGTACTGGCTGGAGACATTGGGAAGATGGGAGGCTGGATTCATTCGGACAAGAGCTCTTGGGAATCAAGGAGAGAGATAGGCCTCTAAGAAAGCTAACCGAGATCAGAAAAAGATTCAGGATTTTGAAGGACACAATAAAGGATCTGGACTTTAACTCCTGGCTGCATTTTGGGATTATTGAACTGAACTGAAGGGAAGGCTGCCTCCAGAAGCTCTCCAAGAAACCTGCTCCAAGAGAACCTGCTCTCTATATTTTAGAGAAAACAGAACATCACAAATAGGAAAGGTATTTTCAGAATATCTTTCTCCTTGTGAAAAGTGGCTTTCTTTTCTTGAAATCAAAATAATCCTAGAAGTTATGCACAAATTGTTAGAATATAAAATAGAACATGTATACATAAAAAGATATGAATAAATTCTGAAAACAGGAATTTCATTATTTCTCAAGATTAAAGTAACTAGACCATCTATGTAGACATATTTTCAGTCCTAAAACTCTTCATTCTCAAGAAAAAGAAAACTTATCTTTGAAAATGCTTATCTATATCTATATCTATATATCTATATACATCAACGAGTGTTTCTGAACAAAATGATTGACTTGGTAATTTCAGTGACCACAATATATAACCATATGGGCTGTTAGGATAATCGGGAACTGAGGCTGAAAAAAAAATATTGGCCAGCCTACAAGGAATCATTTTAATGGCACATGTCAAAAATAACTAAGCAATTTAGAGTTGAGGCTGAGTCCAGACAGTTTTTCTTTACAAAGAAGGTTGGTTGGAGTAGCTTCATTTAGAATGATTTCCTTGAATTCTAAAAAAGCTGTCCTCCCTATTTATAGCCAATCTGTGTTGCCTTCCTGAAATCTTGGAATGTCACCACTACTAGTACACGTGTGCACTGGGTTCATGTCACAGAAACAATAAATATCATATGTATATTTGAATGTGTATATATACATACATGGTTATGTAAACATGCGATCTATTAGATATGCTTGAATATATATATGTTTATACATAGTACAGGTTGCATGAATTTTTTGCATTTATATAGTGTTTTGTTTTCTTTTGGTAATTTTTAAAACTGGTAAACAAATACAAAACGAGAAAAGTACACAGCATAATGTAAGAGAGAATTCAATGTAAAACAATAAATTTCCATTTTTTTTTTTTTTTTTTTTTTGAGGCTGGGGTTAAGTGACTTGCCCAGGGTCACACAGCTAGGCAGTGTTAAGTGTCTGAGACCAGATTTGAACTCCCGTCCTCCTGAATTCAAGTCTGGTGCTCTATCCACTGCGCCACCTAGCTGCCCCCTAAATTTCCATTTCAAGAAAACCTACATAATATATTCTACACATTGTTTTCAAAACTGCCCAATTTTGCTTTCTTGTTGCTTTTCTTTTGTTTTCTTTTGCATACTTTTTACTTTATTTTTCTTCCTCCTGCCTCCACAACCCTAGAAAAGGGTACAATTAATCATGGAAATCTAAATACACTGCCCATATTTTTGTACATAGCATCACAGGATTTAAAACTAAAAGAGACCTTAGAGATCACCTAGGAGAAATCCACTATTTTCCTTTTTTTTTTTTAATTAAATTTTTTAAAAAATAAATTATTTATTTTGAACTTAAATAAAATAATGATCTTAGAAAAACATGGATAGACATGAACAAAATAACAAAAAAGCAAAATGAGCAAGATGAAGAGAATGTTGTATACAGGAACAGTAAACCCTTCACTTTTCAGATGAGAGAGAGAGAACTCAGAGAGCTAGAATCCAGTGAGAATCAGAGTCAGTATTTTAACCTAGTGCTTTTGATTTTAAATACAAAGTTTTAGTGTTTTTCCTCCTCTATTCAAAGTTGTCGTCAATATGACTTCTTAATGGAAGAATTTTGAACTGGAAGCTTCTCTTTGAAGCCATGAGAAGTTATGGAAAGGGTACCACATTTGGATTTAGATGATCTGCTTATAAATGTGTGGTCTTCCTAGGTCTTAATATTCTCCTCTGAAAAGTGAAAAACATTATCCTCCTTGGACCAAATGATCTCCAATAAACTTTTGAGCTTTTGATTTATGATCCTTGATGAGAGATCATCTAACCTAGCAAGGAGAAAAGGAGACAAACATTAAGTTCTTCTCATGGGTCAGTCAGGGTGTTAAGTACTTTACAAATAATATCTCCTTTGATTTTCACACCAATTCTTAAGGTAGGTGCTAGTATTATTTACATTTTACAGAGGAGGAAACTAAGGCAGAGAGAGATTAAGTGACTTGCCCAGGATTGCACAGCTAGTAATATCTTAGGCTAGATTTGAACTCAGTTCTTCTTGACTCTAGGTGAAATGCCTTTATCCATTATGCAACCAAGCAGCCTACCATAAGAAAGTTCTAATGAGGGGGAACCCACTGTGTCCCAAATCTGTCCAGTCTATCTTTGGATTGTTGTGAAATTTTTATTTATATCAAACCTAACTGCATCTTTGAAAATTCCATTAATTTCTTTTAATTCTTTATGTATTTAAAAAATCATCGGGTCCTAAAGTGTTTTTATCTTCAGTTCCCTATATCCCTAGCTCCTTTGGGTTTTTTCTCTTTCTTCTCTTTTTCCTCCCCATATTCTCTTCTCCCTCTTCTTCCTTCTCCTCCTCCTTCTTTTCTTCTCCAATAAGATCTCAAGACTTCTCAATATCTTTGTTGTCCTCATTAAGATGAATCATAATTACAGAGTTGGAGAAGTTGTACACAAAGGGAATCTTTACTATAACATGTAGCAAGTCATATCATATTGAAGACTTCCAAGTAAAGGGAATTCATCACTTCTTGAAACAGCCCTTTTATTTTTGGAATGCTTTGGAATTTTTTATGAAATCCTGAAAATAAGCACCTAGTACTGAAGACCAGCCTCAGGACATATGTGATCTGGGCATAGTGCAATTGGACCATGTCTTTCCCTGTTCTTGCACAGAATTTCTTTCTTAATTCGAACCCAAATTATATTAGCTCTTTAGTTTCTACTTGATATTACTGATTCATTCTGAATTTGCAGACCACAAGACTTCTTAGATTTTTTTTCCCCATAAGAACTGTTGCTTAGCCATGCCTCTTCCATCTACTACATGGAAATTTGAGTTAAGTGTGATGTCTTTATAGTCAGTTTTCTATCTTTTGTGACAATTATTCTATTGTGACATCTATGTTTTTATCAATATAATTGACCCAATTTATTCAGCTACTATGTGACAAAAATATTGTAATCTCTCAGACACTGGAGCAGAATATTTAAAATTTGGACTGTCCCAGAGTGTCTGGGACATATGGTTTGCATATGAATCGCAATCTCCTGAGAGCAGCTGTTCTACTCAACCAATCCTCCAATACATAATCTTGCCAAGAGCTCTTGGAAGTTCTCTAGTGGGCTCATCTTGCTTCTCCATATTATTGGCAAGAATATGAGTATTTTCCTTTCGCTAGTTCTTGTCATTAAAAAAGACAACAGAGATTAAAAAGGCAACAGAATCTGCTGGAGATTTAAATCTTGCAAGTCAGAAGAACTGTGAAATTATAATGAAGTTAGGTCCCTTTTTCTTTGTCTCAGAGTAAATAATAATTGATAATGATAGTTGCCCAATGCTTATTTTCTCCCAAATTGTTATTAATAGAAATTAGAGATAGGGATAGAGATTAGTAGGAAAGAAACAGGAACTGGTCTGTTGATTTCAATGACATAAGGAATTTCTGGATGAAGAAACTTCTATCAATGCAAATTCTAAAAAATTCTCTACTGTTTACAATCCTGGAGAGTTGCCTAGGGCACTTATACAATTAAGTAATTTGCACAATTTTATACGAGGAGTTTATGTTAGAGACAGAGCTAGAATCCAGGTCTTACTGATTCCTTCTTTTTTTATTTTTATTTATTTATTTTATTTTATTTTATTTTACGAACTGCACCCCAAGATGCCACCTATTACATCAATATTCTCATGAAATAATTTTTTTCTAACTGGAATCCAGGTAGTTGGATGTCAAATAAGTTGAAATAATTACTACTATTGAATGGACCGAAGGTTCATATGAATCAAAAGTTGGGAGAGCTTTGTATGTGATAGAGGCTTAATAAATGCTTGAATGTTTGACCTTTATTAGCTACATGATCTTGGACAAGTTATTCCCCTTTCCTTACTTCAATTTTTCTTCTTTTTTTGTTTATAAGATAATGGAATTTCTTGAGCAATCTCTAATGTTCTTTAAGATTTTAAAACTTCATTTCCTATGGTCCCTGAAAGGAGGTTTTGTCTTATAAATGGCCTGATCTAGCTCACCACTGCATATACTGATGATGGACAAAGACAGTCCTCTTGGCAGGAGAGCTTGGCAGCTTGGATTTACATTGTCAGGAATTGTTTGGTCACAATAACAGACCAAGATTCATCTCAGGGTGAAATTATCTAATATCTATCCTGAGACTGATATATTTGGATTGTGAAAGTGACATAAACAGAGAAAATCACTGAGATAAAGAAAGGAAGAGATTGACTATGCTCTGAAGGATTACATATTTCTCTCAAGTTATTTTGCCTAGTTGAAAATCATAAGTTCTTACAATTGTTGTATTTATGTACTGTTTATTTTCATGAAAACAACACAACAAAAAGTCCCTACAAAACCATTAGATAGAGAGTTTGGGAACTAATCATTCAGCTGAATTTTCATTTACTTAAAACAACACAAAAAGAAATATCAGCTGGGATGATTAGAATATGTTCAAACATCTGTCATGGGTAGATTATGTCATTTCCCCATTTTTTGTTTCTATTATCTGTTCTATTAGTCTGCAATAAAACTAACAATGGGAATTTTTGTTGTTAGACAACAAATGGAAGCTTTGGAGGTAAAACTAGTCTCCTAGCATTTAGCATGTGCAAATGGATGCTTGCCATCCTCTGGTAGGTAATTGTAATGTAATGGTTCTTTATCTCAATTTATTTTTGCTTGCAATTATCAAAGGGGAAATAAAATGGAGCAAAAGAGTGAAAGACAAAGGGAGATTAATTTAAGATTTATTTATTTTTTATTAAAGTTGTCCTTCAGTAAATGTATATGATAGCTTTATTCATTTCCATGCACTTGAAGATTTTTGGAAAGTTATTCCTACAACAGAGAATACTGGATTAATGAAATGGCTTATATCTACCTTCAGTTCTATGAATTAAGGAATTTATCAGTTTCTTGGTGGTTAATGTGGATGGTTATGGGTGATTACCTTGGCAAACCATAACAATAGCATTATATTTCTACATAATATAACATTATATAGTCTGTAATAAATACTACAGAATAACAATAAATAAAATTATATTTTGTTTTATATTATAAATAAAATATATAATCAGATAATTATATATAATACTATATATACACATACACATGTATGTATAAATACATATATATGTGTGCACACACACATACATACACATGTCCTCTACTTATTCCCAGATTTTCAGCTTCCTTTTAAATGTTGCCTTCCCTCATTAGAATGCAATTTCCTTGACATTAGGCAATGTCCTCTTTTCTCCCTCCCTCCCTCCCTCCCTCCCTCCCTCCCTCCCTTCCTTCCTTCCTCCCTCCCTCCCTTCCTCCCTTCCTCCCTTCCTCCCTTCCTCCCTTCCTCCCTTCCTCCCTTCCTCCCTTCCTCCTTCCCTCCCTTCTCTTCCTCAGATTTGGGTGAGCACACATTTTTTCAATAAATTGCCCAAGTCTGGGAGTAACTTAAAAATTAAATGTCATAATCAAAGTTCAGGTCCAGGCCCTCATTGTAATATTCTTTCTCTCATTAATTGTCAACCAATCAGAGTTGATTGACACCCTCAAGAACACCCCTCTTCCAATGGCCATATTAGCTGTAAGCCTGCCTTTATGATTGACTTTGTGCTAAGAGAGAGATGGCCAAATGACCATTACTTTTACTAATAAATATTCTGGCATTATTAATAAAATAATTAAATTACTCAAAATGCCACAGTACCTGACACAGAAAGAACATAATCAAAGTACTATCTATCTATTTAGCTATCTCTACCTATTTATCATTCATTCCCTCTGAACAGGAAACTCACTCTCACCTGTAAGATTTCAAGTGTGAATATAAAATAACCTTTAAATAATGTAGAATTCTGCTTTATGAATTGACTATGCCAAAAGTATATATGACAGTTACCTGGAATCAAACAGAGCTTAGTGATCTTTGTCCTGTAGTGCTGAAAATAGGTCAATCTGTGACTTTCAGGCACAGACTTGATAGAGCAATTTGATGGTTTTATAACAATGTGCCTTCTCTTTCTTTCATAGTAAATTCCCTCTGACTATGACAGAACCACAAATGTTTTATGATGAATCTTATTATTGCTATCATCAGGCATCCTTGAATTCACAATGATGGGATACAAGGAGAAAGAAACCCTGCTACTCTTCTATTACCAGAGGAAGCAATTCTTCATAACTATTCTACCCTCATTATATTTTCTTTAAGCTTACATAAATCATGTGCTCCCACCTACAGTGTTCTTTGGATTCTAAATCTTCCTTGTATCACTAGATGACCCATCAAATGAAGATACTAGAAGAGACCTTTGACCAGAGATTCTTTTGTCTTGTACAAAAGGAAGGATTGAAGAGAATTAACAAGATTGATTCTATCTTGTAGTTACCTTGACAATTAGAATTTATATGACAATCACATTATTATGGATAATTATGGATATTAAGGATTGAAGCAACAAATTTTAGAATGTAAAACACAATTGTTGCAGTTTGAAAATATAAAGAAACAGTAAAATGTTATAATATTTTTGACATTTTCCCACTATCACTAAATTCATGTCTACTTTAAACATCTAACAATATAAAATTATACAATGCAGAATTGAAAGTGTTCAGAATAATATAATTTTATTTCCTCTTGTTCTAAAAAGGCAAAAATCACAAATCTTTTTTGGTGATTAATTGTATTTGGTGGATGAAAAAGAGTAAAAACCTAAGGAAGACACCAAAATTATGAGACTTGGTGCCTTATAATATAGGAAATATAAAATAGAGGAAACACAAGAAGTATGATGAGTTTTATGTAAAAGTTAATGAACTCTATTTGAACATAATGTGTATGAAATGCAACTTAGAAATATCTAGTAGGCATTTGGTGATGTGGGCTACAGTGTAGGCTAGACAAAATATATTGGGATCATCTTTACATAGATTTTAATTATAATAAAATATGATTATAAACCCTAGAAAGTAGATACAGAGGGTGAAAAAAAGAGATCTCTGGGCAGAGCCTTGGGAAATACACATGGATATGAATTAGGCCATGAAAATAATAAAGAGATCAGATTGATGAGAGAATTGAGAGGATAGAGTGTGATAAAATCCCAGAGAACAGAGAATATTGAAAAGAGAGAGTGGTCAACTAAAAACTCTGTATGCTCCAGAAAGCTCTAAAATGTTCCAGAGATTAGGACTGAGAAAATATCCATTGTATTTCTCAATTAAGAGTTATTTGACACTTTGGAAAGAGCAGTTTTCATTATCAGAAGATAGACTGTTAAATCATTGAGAAGTTTTAGTATAAGAGTTAGTTAGATTCCAGGATTTTTGGCTGCATATATAGTGTTTTTCATTTTACCTTCATGTGCTCTGAAGAAACGGAGTTAACAGCTGATATTTCAGACGCTTATGTGGAGTAATTTACTCCAATCTGGTTTATTCTAAACCTAAGTACTTATTCTTATTCCTGTTTTCCTATCATAACTAAAGGTTAGATCTCCATGGTACTTTGAATCAACTTCTTGGCATGGGTCCAGGCTAATCCTGGGTCCAGATTCCATTTGCCTTCTATTCCCATGATCCCACTATGTTATTCATATGTGGCAGCGAACCCATAAAAATAATCAGCTACCTAGTATTTTTCCTCAGTTCTGGTTCCTTTTTTTTTTTCCTTGAAAGAGGAGAATCAGGTTTAATATTTAAAAAACACTTTAATAGTTGCACCCTGATTTATAGTTATTTACTAGTTAGCCTTCAAACCTCCCCTGAGGATGGATGATAAACATTATCTCTTTTAGAGTCAATTGAGAGACACTGAGGTGCAGAGAGGTAAGGTGAGCTGCCATATATCTCACTGCAGAGTTGGAGTCAATGGAAGGAAGACTAGCTTCAAATCAGCAGCTTCTCACCCCCTGGGCTACTAAACTGTTTCCTGGCCAAGAATTTAACAAAATAGAACTTAGAGCATTTTGTTTTTTGCCACTGTGAATAATATCTTCTCAACATGCAATGTAGCTGATTTTATGAAATAGAAAATACATAAGAAACCTTTTCAGCTTGATAAATATTGTTTACATTTATTCATTCCTGGCTCTCAAATGCAATCATATTAGGGGGTATATGCCCCAATTTTTATTCAAACTGGAATTCTGGCAATTTACTTTCTGCTGTTTTCCTTTGCAAATACTATGAGCTCAGTAGGAGCTTAATAAATGATAATTGCCTTATGTGGAGCATATTTATAATCAGGCAAAATGTGGCAGCCCATGTTTTCACCCTTCATAATAAAATATGCCATTATCTCCCACCAAATGTTTTCTTCCCTTCCAGCTCTTTAGACAGATTGTACCTACAAATATTTTCCTATTGATCCAGCCTTTATCATTATTAGTAGCCTGGACCAGGGATTTATTTAATCAGTATATGGAGCTGCTGAATAAAATCCTTAGAGCAATGCAAAAACAGTTGCTGTTCTCCAACTGATAAAGCAGGAATTCTTAATCTGAACTCTATGAATTCATTTAAAAAACACTTCAATAACTCTGTTTTTTAACATAAATGACTTCCTTTTAATCTTATATATCTTGTTTTCTTCATTTAAAAATATTCCTGTAAGAAACAGTCCATTAAAATGAATGGATGCCCATCAATTGGAGAATGGTTGGATAAATTATGTTATATGAATGTTATGGAATATTATTGTTCTGTAAAAAACTGGAAGATGAATGGATGTCCATCAATTGGAGAATGGTTGGGTAAATTATAGTATGTGAATGTTATGGAATATTATTGTTCTGTAAGAAATGACCAACAGGAGGAATACAGAGAGGCTTGGAGAGACTTACATCAACTGATGCTGAGTGAAATGAGCAGAACCAGAAGATCACTGTACACTTCAACAACGATACTGTATGAGGATGTATTCTGATGGAAGTGGATATCTTCAACAAAGAGAAGATCTAATTCAGTTCCAATTGATCAATGATGAACAGAATCAGCTATATCCACAGAAGGAACACTGGGAAATGAATGTAAACTGTTTGCATTTTTGTTTTTCTTCCCAGATTATTTTTACCTTCTGAATCCAATTCTTCCTGTGCAACAAGAAATTCGGTTCTGCACACATATGTTGTATCTAGGATATACTATAACACATTTAACATGTATGGGACTGCCTGCCATCTAGGGGAGGGGATGGAGAGAAGGAGGGAAAAATTCGGAATAGAAGGGAGTGCAAGGGATAATGTTGTAAAAAATTACCCATGAATATGTACTGTCAAAAAAAAGTTATAATTATAAAATTAATTAAAAAAATAAAATATATAAAAAAAGAAACAATCCATTAACTTTACCAGGTTGCTAAAAGGGTCCCTACAACAAGAGTCAAGAATTCCTTCTTTGAATTTCCTGGGCCTCTAGGAGCTTGAGTGATTTGCTAAGAGAACAGCCATTATGTGTTGGAAAAAGTACTTGAATCCAGATTTTCTAAGCTCTTGAGGTCAGGTTTATATTCCTCAAACCAGGGTATCATCTTGTAAAGGCAGAAAAGTATGCAAGAAAAGAGTCCTAGAATTAGGAATGCAAGTTCAAATCCTGCTTTAAATCTTGCAAGAATTTGTTGTAGTTATTTTCATTACCCAGCACAATTCATCTAGTCTCTCTTGGCCTTATTTTTTTTCCATAGGTAAAATGATTATAATAATAGCAACTACTTTACAGAGCTGTTGTGAAGATTGAGATAATATTTACATAATGTGCTTTGCTTGAGGTGTTATATGTGTTAGATATTATTATCCTACAATTTCATGTTGTTTTTTTCAGCTCAGAGCCAGGGAAAGCTGCTGTTACTTTCTCTAAATTCTTATCTTTCTGTGCTCTGAATAATGATAGCATCATATTCTTTATTTTAGCCCATAGCAGAGCTGCAATTAGGAAATTTTGTACTCCAGGCTAAGTACCAAAGATTTCAATGAGAATCCATTGTATGAAGCAATTCCTAAACTTGTTAGGGGACAGGAAACAAAGGTCAAGGAGCATTTCCCTATGAGGGGGAAGTTTGAGCCCTCTCTACCCAGGTGGAAGAGAGAATGTACCTACAATTCCTGGGATACGGGATATGTTTGGACTTAGATGCTTCCAATATCTTTTCAGTTAATATTTTTTTGAGTGTGAAAGCTTTTAATATGATTTGTTAATTGATGATGGGATATTATCATGAGTAATAGGTAAAGATAATATTGAAGAGATAATAATTGGCAATGGAGATTGATATTGAGAGCATAATATACTAAAAATACTCTCAGAGGATACTGGGAAGATGATGAAGTAGATTAGAAATTTCTCCAGGTATATTGTAACACATGTAAAATGTATGGGATTGCCTGTCATCGGGGGGAGGGAATAGAGGGAAGGGGGTAATTTGGAAAAATGAATACAAGGGATAATATTATAAAAAAAAATATATATATATATAATAAAAAAAATTAAAAAAAAAAAAAAAAAAAGAAATTTCTCCAGGTTTCTTGCCAAACCAAATTGTACCCCAGGGTGAGTAGAGACCAGTGAAAAACAAGCAAGACTTGGGGCAGAGCAAGTATCCTCCTGGGAAAACTCAAGAAGTCCAGAAGACCCAAGGACCAAGGTTAAAGTTGTATAAAGTTTAAATACTTACAGGTTAGATCTGCAGAAACTATCAGTGGACAGCCCTGAAGATAGCTGGTTAGGGGGTGGCTTCAGTCTGAACAATAGGAATTTTCATCTCCTAGATAGCATGAGGAGTCAGGGGTGTGATTTTGGGAAGACTGAGGGAACTTTGGCTGATAAGGAGCCAAGCCAAACTGTGCTGCTGAGATTCTGCCCTTGTAAATGCAGAAGCAGTGGGGCAGGGGATGAAGTTCTTAGTTTGGGGTTCCAGGTCAGAGGGGAGAAGTGAAATGAAGCCAGAGGCACATCCTCCCAACCACAGGACTAGAGGTTGTTACTGTAATAAGTTCTCATTAAAAAAAAAAAAACAAAAAAACCCAAACCAAAACCAAAAAAACCCAACCAACCAAACAAACAAACAAAAAACCCCACCCAAAACAATAAAATGAACAGGTAAAGGAGAAAGAACCCAATCATAGGAAGTTGTCATGGGAATAGAGAAAATTGGGCTTCATTTTTAAAGGAGGATATTGAGGCAGAAAAAACCTCTCCAATCCCAAAGAATGTCCAGAATGAATTTATACATCACAAAAAGACTTTAAAAATCAAATGTGAGAGATAAAAGGAAAAGTTTAAAAATGAGAACTATCTAAGGAAAACAAGATTATATTTGCAACTAGATTTTAAAATTCATTTTTTTCCTATTCTTTAGCGAGATTGAAAATGTCAGTGCCCTTTTCACTATACACACTGGAGATAGAGGCTTGGCTATTCAAATCTGGTTACAGTCTGGTAGAAAACATTCAAAGTGAGTTTGGTAAGAACTCATTTAATTACTATTCTATTTTTGTTTAGTAGTGCTTGAATGATTTGGCAGCTTTGTTAATACAAATACTCTAATTACTAGTGAAGTACATCAGAGACATTGGTAAAGTCTGGGTTATACTAATCTAAAGGAATTGACTCTTATTCTTATTGAACTTATTGACAATCATTCTTATTGAAGCTATTGCTAATATAATTCAGTCAAAATGATTTTTTGGAGGATGTACAAAGAGTGTTGGGCAGAAAATCAGATGATTCTGATTGTATCTCAGCTCTGCTATTCCTGCCTAAGTGATATTGCTTAAACTTTTTTAGGAGTCAATTTATTTCTCTGAAAAACCGAAAGTAATGCTCTGGATGGAATTTAAGTTGCAATTCCTAATCCATGATTTTATGAATTCTTAACTGAGTAGGGTTTTCAAAGAAGGGTTAGGTAGGCAGAAATAACTTTGATTTTCTTTTCTTAATAAGGAGAGAACTACACAAAATTTCCTTTCTCTCTTTTTCTCCTCTTTTTTGCTTTCATTATGTTTTCAAATTTCTTTTCCCTTTTTTCTCATATCCTTTTTTTAACTTCAACCTAAAATCAGAGAGCCAAGAGGAATAATTTCTCAGGTTTGGGAATAAAGGTCAAGAGAGTAGCTGATTGGTGTGGTGGTAAAGGACTATTATCCTTGCTATTATAGATGCAGAGGTCAATGGGTTGCTTAGTTTGCACTGACACTGATTTGGTGAGCCTTTAGGAACACAGGACTACTGTGTTGTATAAGCAGAGAAGATGATTTAGCCAAGGTCGGAAACTAAACAGTTTAAAGCTCTCCTGATGACCAATATTAATGTTGCTTATCAGACAGGGAGATGGGGGAAAGGGAAAAAAAAAATAGAGAGAGAAAAAGAGATGGGGGGAGGGGATGGTAAAAGAGAGGGAAGGAGGGAGGGAGGGAAGGAGGGAAAGGAGACAGACAAAAATAGAGACAGAAACAGAGAAAGAGTAAAAGAGCCAAAGAGGAAGGAAAAAGAGAGGGAGATAGAAGGTTCTCAAAGATGGTCCATGATCAAGATAGTATCTTATAGTCATGATCAAGATAATCATGATCAAGATAGTCAATGTAAAGCAGAGGAAACTAGGTAAGCAGGTTCCTTTCTTCTATCCTCCCCCCCCCCCATTTAAGTCTCAAAGTCCTAATTAAAGGACTTTGTATTGAGTCACATAGTTTTCTGTTGCTAGTTTTCTCCTGGAGGAAAAAACAAAGAAGCAATTTTGCCCATTTGCCTTTACAACCAATGTGAATCTATGACCAATTTATAAACATACCCTTAAACTTTCAGTCCTTTTAAGAACTGACTGGATTGTAAAGTTTCATATATATATGGACTAGACTAGAGGGAATTTGAAAAAAATATGTTTCCTTCATTTTACTCCAAAAGTTGTAACAATCTAATCCAATCAGGCAACTATTTATTACCAAAGTGACATTCTCTTTTTTAATCTATTGTGCCAAATTTGTATTCCTTGAAGATTTATGCAATATTGTAAAACAGAAAATATAGAGTAGGATAAGTAAATCCTGGGATGATTTTGCTCTTTTGTTTATTGATATTATATCTGTATTGAAATATGTGCTGGCACACATTATCATGATGTATTTGTGTGAATGGCTCCATTCTCAGCGTAGTTGAACATAACATCTCTTTACTTTGAATGTTGATTCCATTCCTATAGGTTTGCTTAGTGCAAAGACCTACTTTTCTAATATCTTTGCTTAAAAGGTGGGAGTTGGAGTTTGGAGGAATGATGATCATGAAGAAGCAGATTGGTAATTTTAGGAGCTTTAATTAAGTCTGGGGCCCTTCTAGCTTTTTTAAAAATATAGATAACAAATAATTTATGGCGTTCATATTTGGATCCAATGTTTACAAATTGTTTTTTGAAATAGGGCAGGGATTTTTTTCATTTTTTTTAGCTTGTGTCTTCCTCTGAATGTTGGCTAGGTTGTAGAAAAACATGTAATGACTTAACAGTCTGGTAGTGATATGAGAACTTGAAATCTGCAGCTATAAGAATTTACATTCAAAGAAGCTTCTAGCCGAGTGGCTGTTTTTGAATTATTTATGCAAAGGGGAACACAGTTCTATTCTTTATTTGCAATTGCACCAATTGCATGCTTAAGAAAGCAAAAATTTCCACTTCTGGTGGTTTCTTTGTGAATCTGAATTTTTTACCTTGTTACTAACTGTTCTCCCTGATGAAGACAAATCAAGATTACATGGTTCTATGTTTTGCACTGACTATGAAAGAGTAATACTTTAAAACAAGGACACCAGATTCCACAAGCTGAACAGGTTTCATCTTCATTCAAGACACTGTTCAGTTTAAGAATATTTGGGGTCAAGTATTCCTGAATCAATAAACAAAAGGCATTTGGTGCAGCTGTCATGTGGCCCCCTCAGTTTCAAGAACTTTTATATACCACTGACAATGTTGGGGTTGGATTCCTAATCAGGGGAAGTTTGCAGGGTATTCTGCTGGTGCTAGATACAGAGTAGAAGAAGTTCTAGGCTCTAGTTATAGGTGAAGAGGATTGAGTATGTTCAAGTGAGTGTAGAACAGTGGGTCCCTACTGGCTGTGAGCCACTAGAGAGTGGAATCTCTAGTTTTGGTTCCAGGGCAAAGTGATGCTACAGGAGTGATCTCATGGAATAAGAGTGTCTGCAATGACAGTGTAACTATGGGTAGAAAGTAATACCTGAGATCAGACTCCTAGATAGATCTCAGAAAAGAATAGCGTAAAAAATCTGAACCTTGAGTTATCCCCCACATTTGGAGACTAAAGCCCAACTCTAATACAAATTAATAGCTAAAGAAAAAAGCTATTTTTTTAAAAATGAGGAAGCAAAAGAGAAAGAACCTATCAATAACCATTATGGTGATAGAGATCTGGGTTTAAACTCAGAAGACAGTGAAATTAAGATAGTTACTTCTGTATCAAACACAAATGTAAAATGATCAAAAGCCTCAAAAGAATTCTTGGATGATCTTTAAAAAGACTTAAAAAAATTTGGTGTTGAGGAAAAATTAGGAAAAAATAACAGTAATTTAAGAAAATCATTTTTTAAAAAATCAATCATTTGGGAAAAAAAAAAACAACTTAAAAATTAGTGTTAGGCAAGGGAAAACAAGACACCAAAAAATAATAAAAACAATATCAAAAGAATGAAAACATAGAAAAGAATGTGAAACATTTCATTGGAAAAACAACTGATGAGTGGAGAAGGTGGGTGGAAACAAGGAGAAACAATATAAGAATTTTTGGACTCTCTGGAAGAGAGAGAGAGATTTTATCAAAAAGTGTCTAGATAATATACTAAGGTTTAGAATTAGAAGATTAAAAATGGAAATTGATAAATAAAACAAAACAAAAATACCAATCAGTACCTGAAAAAAAAATTCCAAGATAAACACTCAGAAGAGTAGTATAGCTAAGTTTTGAGGTTTAGTACAAGCAAGTAGGAACAAACAATTTAGATAGAAACAATTTATTGGAGATATACTCAAGATAACACAAGATTTAGCAGCTTCGACATTTAAAAAGAAAAAGGGAATGAAATGGGATATTCTGAAAAAACAAAGGTCCTGCACTTGCAACCAAAAATAACTTGCCTGGCAAAGCTGTATTATTCTGCATGGAAAAAAAAATGTATATTTAATAAATTAAAGAATTTTCAGGTATTCATTTAGGAAAAGACCAGAACTGAATGAAAATTTGTGTCAATGGTTTTCTGTAGTGTGAAGAGGAGAAGGGAAGGAGACAGTTTGGAAATTAAAATGTAACCAAAAATAAATTTTAAAAAATGGTAATAGAAGAAAAAATAAAAAGAAAATAAGCACAGGGGTGGGGGAGGGCAAAGATTCCCTATGTTAACCAAAATCAAGGGTTCAATTTCTATTCCTCTATAAATGTTATAAATGTTATGTTATTGTGCATTTAAAAATGATGAATATGAAGAATGCATAGAAACACAGAAAGATTTGTAGGAAATGATGACAAGAATAAACAGAATTTAAAGAACAATATTCAATGGAAATGAAACCATGACTAAAAAGAATGTGAACTCTGAATAATTGGAAAGGGGAAAATAGAAACATACTTCTCTTTATAGAATAGATACAAGGTCCTTCTGGGAAAGAATGATTACACAGGTGGATGGGAGAGGGTCACTATATTGAGTGCTAATTATTATTTGTTAAAAGGATATATGCTGGAAAGGGAGAATATTATTTGTGCCCAAACTTTCCCCCCAAATCAAGCATGAGCATTTATTCAGACATTTACTTGGGAGAAGAGGTGATGCACCCTGCTGAAACCCTTTTTTATGTAAAGAAAAAAATGAGAGCTTAAAACTGAATCATGCTAATTCTATATCAAAATATAGAGCATCAAATGCAAAACAGCACACAACAAAAGAACTATGGTAATAGTGTAGACTTACTATTCCATTTCACATTAACTAGGAGGTGAGATTTGCACAATTATGATGCTCACATTTCTGCTAAAGTTTTTTTTTTTTAATGCTAATAATGTAAGTCCTTTTTCAAATATCAGTTGGTACAATCAGTGAATGTTTCCTAGTAATTATGGAATTATCAAATTATCTGGAAGTTTTTCTTTGAATCAAAATGAATGTATTTATCTTCATTTTTATTTATATTTTAAAAATAATTTAAATATATATTTTTAGTATTGTACACATTTTCTTGTCTGTATCTCTTCATCCCAGAGAATTATCTCATTTTGAACTTTTGAAAGGAAAAATAAATCAGGCCTCTCTTCAATTATGCCTATTGTGTTTGGTTATAACTTATATGGCTGTGCCACATTTTCAAAGAGAAGAGACAATTTAGAAAAGTATATAGTTTTGAATGAATGAATAAAAAAAGACATTTATTAGACACTTACTATGTAATAGACACTATCCAAAAAGACTGGAGGAACAGAAACAAATTTAAACAGTTCTCCTTAAGTATTTTATATTGCACTATAAAGATAGAGCACATAAAGCCAGGGAAATGATTTTTTGTGCTGGGAAGTTGTAGAAATAGTGATTTAAGTCATAGGACAGACAAATGACATGCCAGAAACAAGGGTAGTATTGACTTAATTACTGGCTTACATTGTTGATGTAGTATAAAGACTTTGGGGAGTATATATTCCTTTGGATTGTCACAGGTGCCCCATCCACTAGTGGCTGAGCAATTATTTGAAACTATAGTTAGGTTTTTCATCTGCCAAGGTCTTCCTTTTAAAAATTTGACCTTATAGTCTTGAGGAATCCTATTAGGATTAGTCAGCTAGATGAGGTAGTGGATACTAGAGTCATGAAAACCTAAGTTCAAATCCAGCTTCAGACACTAATTACCTGTCTGACACTAGGCAAGACACATAATCTTTATTAGCTTCAGTTTCTTCAGCTGTAAAATAAGGATAACAGTAACTACTTCACAGAGATAGTAGACTCTTAATAAATTCTTTTCCTTTTCTCCCCCCCTTCCACATTAACTGGAAATCTAAGCAAGGTCTGCTTTTCTACATATACAAATCAGTTTAACTGATTTCTGGGTGTTGTAACACACAAATAGTCGGATTCAGTAATTTGGTGAATGAATAAGGTTAATGAACTATATATTAGTTCATTCATTCCCCCCCCCCTTCTCTCCCCTCTATTCTTCTTCACTTCCCTCCCTTCCTCTATTCCTCCTCCTCCTCCTCCTCCTCCTCCTTCTTCTTCTTCTTCTTCTTCTTCTTCTTCTTCTTCTTCTTCTTCTTCTTCTTCTTCTTCTTCTTCTTCTTCTTCTTCTTCTTCTTCTTCTTCTTCTTCTTCTTCTTCATCTTCATCTTCTCCTCCTCCTCCTCCTCTTTCTCCTCCTCCTCCTCTTTCTCCTCCTCCTCCTCCTCCTCCTGTTTCTCCTCTGCATAAATGACTTACACGTAACTATTAGACTGAGAAATCACTAAAACACAAATAACAAGACCTAATCAATTGTGGGATGATGCCCAAGTTTCTTCCCTCCTCCTCCTCCTCCTCCTCCTCCTCCTCCTCCTCCTCCTCCTCCTCCTCCTCCTCCTCCTCCTCCTGTTTCTCCTCTGCATAAATGACTTACATGTAACTATTAGACTGAGAAATCATTAAAACACAAATAACAAGACCTAATCAATTGTGGGATGATGCCCAAGTTTCTTCCCTTTTTTGGAGTATAATTTTCTTTTCTATAAAAATGAAAGCATTGGACAGGATGATCTTCAAGATTTCCCTTTTGGTTCTTATTTCTGAGTACCTTTTTATAATGTAGGTTTTGTATATTTTGTATAATGTATATTTTGATTCTTATCTGTAATTTAATATGCATTAATTTATAAATTGATCTTTTTAATCCAAAATAAATATTAAGCTCATATATCTGCTTACTCTGTTTCATGTATAGAGGAAGCCTAAAAGACCAACAAATTGATTTTTATTTGCTATTAAATGCAGGTCATAACTTTTGGTTGCATTTATATAAATCCAACTAAATTTTTTTATGTGACAAAGTTGAATTCACTTAATTTTTTTTCTTCATTTTTCTATATAATAGAATGGAAAAGTCCACGTGCATAGTTCAAGCTGAAGAATAACTCCTCATGGATAATAAAGTTCTCTAGATATTCTTGTTTATGGATGATATCAAGTCTGGCTCACTGCAAAGCCTCTTAGATGAGCTTAATGCCTATCGTGTGGTTCAGACAGAGAGGTGAGTGACCCGCCAAAGATTTCTCTAGGAGTAAAATGAAAGTTTATTATACTTTGTCAGGAGAAGCAGTGTCATTTTAGTGGAATAAGCAATCAAAGGGAGAAGGCTCTCTACAGAAGCAGAGCAGCAAATTATATAGTCCCTAATTCAGAAAATAGTTCCCACCACTGACACTCATTCTCATTAGTCAAAGGAATGTGGTCTTACATTCTAAAGGGGGCACAAGTCCCTTCCTGTTTAATTAAAAAAAAAAAAAAATTCATTGAATAGATTGAAAAGAAAGTAACCATTGAGCAATGGTTAGTTATACTGTCTACTTCCTGTGGGTCATATGACTTCCAGAAGCTTAGACCTAGGGTCTACCTTTTTTGCCCTACAATCCCTCTGACCATAGGGATCATGTGACTTCCTGAAATTTAGGCCTAAGGTCCTATAGCCTCTGAGAAATCTTCACTTGCCCTATTCAGTCCCTCCTCTTTATTTCATACCTTTGAAGATTTCTCACACTAATACTGATACATTTCTTTCACTAGGACATTTTTGTTATCTAGGCCTTCAGGCTTGTAATCTGCCCTCTACCATTTAGAACCAATATCTAGTGGAGGCTTTTAGGAACCATTTTAGTTAAGAAATCTTGACCTATTCTAGTGATTAGTGCATAAATAAGGAGGTAATAGGATAATGCTACTTAATGCAATGAACAGGAATCAGAGAACCTGCTTCACCAACTCCTACTATTTGTCTTGAAAACCCTGTCATCATGGACCAACAGACTGGCCTCTGGCAACCAGTGTTATCTGTGGAACTACAGCTTTGTCGAGGCCTGGTGGTCTCAGAGCTATTATCTCAGCATTCCCATCTCAAGCAGTCCAATCAGAGCCATTATCCCAGCATTCCCATCTCAAGCAGTCCAAGAATCAAATTAATTGGGACAAAGGAACAAAGGTCTCATCTTCTGGAGCAGCATCAGGCTGAGAAGGGGCATAGAGCTGCCCCTGCAAGGACAAAATATGAGCAAAAAAAATAATAAATAAACAAAAATGGAGTTAATTTTGGGGTTACTGGGGAACTCCAGGAATCTCACCCAGAGGAAGACTGGGGATAGGGGTAGAGGAAGAGATGGGGCTATCATAAATGTCTCCATTCCAGATAGTTTTTCCTAGGATAAATTCCAAAGAACATTTCCTCCAAATTCCTGCTTTTGTTTCCTCAAAGGAGATGGGGCAATAAGTGGAACATTGTGGTCCTATACACAATGAAAGGTGTGCTCAGGTGGTCTAAGGTGCAAGCACCATAATGTTTAGAGAGGATGGCATGTAGGGTGGAGATAATTAATCTTAAGTGGGTATGATCTCCTTTCTTACGAGGGAAGGCTTTGACCCAATTAATACAATGAGATGCAAGAATTGGGGTGGGAGATCCCCTCGGAGCTGCAGGTCCTATGCAAAAGAATTCGCAAACTGTAAATCTGTGGCAAAAGGAATTTTATTTCCCTAAGAAGCCAGCTTGCTAGGAAGTCAGCCTTCTTAGTGGGCAAGGACTATAGCAAAGGTGGGTTACACTGAGAAGAGTCTGCCAAGATAGATTGACAAAGCCTTGATTATATCAGGTAAATCTTGGCCTGGGGACTGGGGAGCAGTTAGAGCCACTCAATAGGGAACTGTTGACTATGAGATCTGCAAGTGAATGAGATCACTTAACTGAGATTTAAAGCTATTCAATGTTGGTTATGCCCCAGGGCCTAGATTTCCAATTGAAAAGAGATTACTTATCTTGAGAGTTTCCCTTAAGGACAGAAGTGTGTCCTTAAAAGGGGACATATTTTCAGGGACCCCTCAAAGGTTAAAGGGGACACAATTTACATCAAGTACAGGTGTCAACAAAACCCGAAAGCAATTTGAAGCCTCAGCCAGGGGGTATATGTGCAAAATCCATTGGCCAATCTTCCCCTAAGTATGTACCCCTCCTCCAGATAGGCTTCAGGATGGGGGGTTTAACAGCCCTTTCATATTTACTTGCCTGGGAGCTATATGAAGGAATGTAGGAGTCAAGAATTAGGGAATTATAAGTGTTATGTTCAGGGGCAAACAGGCAGCACAGGAAGCTGAATCCTCAAGCTTGTTTCCCTTGATCTGAAATTAATCCCCCTTATGCTGTCCTTCATGAAATATAACAGAAACTTCTTTAGGTCCATGGACAGCTTGCAGTAATTGTTCCCCTGCATATTTAATGGGGGATCTTTGGCTGTCAAAAATCTCCTTTCTTTCCATATATAGCCCCCATGAGCGTACAAAGCATGAAAGGCATATTTGGAATCAGTATAGATATTTATTCTAAGTACAAATGCTCTCAACCTGGTGGGGAGTTAGAACCTCCAATGACTGGCCTATGGTGAGCTTAGAGGCTTTCTCAATTAGAAAGGCTATGGCAACCACAGCTCTAAGGTGGGAAGATCACTCCAAGACTCCAAGTTTCTTTGAGAAGTAAGGAGTCTGGGATCAAGTCCCAGAGACTGAGTCAAAACCTTAGGACCTGGCCCAGCCTTTCATCAACATATAGAGTAAAAAGTAGGACTCCAGTGGGGAAGAGGCCAGTTTAACTTTCAAGGTCTTAAAAGTCATGGCCTGATCAGGGAATGATATGATTGTCTACTTGAGCAAAAAGGAGATGGGAGTTAATTCATGGCCCAAATACTTAACAGAATTATAAACAAAGTGGGCTTTCAGACAAAGAAACTCTTGCTCCAGGAAGCTAGAAAGTTAAGAGTTTTTATGGCAGCAGACAGAGGAGCCTCCAGGGCTGGGATGTACAACTTATGTAACTTTTGGCATTTCTCCCAAATGGTGGGTTACTGACTTCATGATCCATCAGGCAATCAAATCCAAATTCGAAACTCAAAACAATGTTACAAAACTCAAAACAATGTTACAGTCCCAAGAGATTTCATCTCAATAGCAAGTTTCACTAATCAGGTTTTAGATTCTAACCTATCTATGCCATGCACCCTTAAAGCATAGCCAATGCTAGACTGCTAGACTGTGGAATCCTCCTCTACGTACTTCAAGAAAACTATAGATCATATTTGTTATCATACTCATTAAATAAGGAGATCATTATGCATTTAAATAAATATTAAATAATTTGCTGGAGACAGATGGAGATCTTCGTAGAAATCATTTTCAGAGAACTTGCAGTTCTAAGAAACCTTTTAAAAGTTTTTTGCATCGCTAAGCAGTGGAATCTTTGATATAGTATCAAAAATGACTTTGCCTTAAAAGCAACCATAAACTTGAAAAATAAAAAGATTCAGTTATTAGCAATAGAAGCTAATATTGTTAGTGGGGGAAACGGTGAACTCCAGTGAGTGGGTTTGTTTTCTCACTCCTAAGGAGCAGCAGGGTGGGGAGAGGAAGGTGGATAAAGCTTTTACTTTCTGCTTTCCCTTCCCCCATGCCATGTACTCCACTTTGCTTTTCAACTCCACTTCTCCATATTGCTAAATCTTTTAGGTTCCTGAGTTCCTTTCAGGATTTAGCCTGTCAGCTAAGAGCATGCCCCAACCTCATGGGGTTTGTACTTTGTACTGGGTAATTGTGAGTTCCATTGAGGAACTTGCCCTTTCTTTCTTTTCTTTCTTTCTTTCTTTCTTTCTTTCTTTCTTTCTTTCTTTCTTTCTTTCTTTCTTTCTTTCTTTCTTTCTTTCTTTCTTTCTTTCTTTCTTTCTTTCTTTCTTTCTTTCTTTCTTTCTTTCTTTCTTTCTTTCTTTCTTTCTTTCTTTCTTTCCTTTCCTTTCTTTCTTTCTTTCCTTTCTTTCTTTCTTTCTTTCTTTCTTTCTTTCTTTGAACTATGCCCAAAGAGTTATCAAACTGTGCATACCCATTTGATCCAGCAGTGTTTTTACTAGGATTATATCCCAAAGAGATCCTAAAGGAGGGAAACAGACCCACATGTGCAAAAATGTTTGTGGCAGCCTTTTTTGTAGTGACAAGAAAGTGGAAACTGAGAAGATGTCCATTAGTTGGAGAATGGCTGAATAAATTATGATATATGAATGTTATGGAACATTATTATTCTGTAAGAAACGACCAGCAGACTGATTTCAGACAGGCTTGGAGAGACCTACATGAACTGATGCTAAGTGAAATGAGCTTGTTCATGGCAACAACAAGATTATACAATGATCAATTCTGATGGATTGGCTCTTTTCAACAATGAGATGATTCAGATCAGTTTCAATGATCTTGTGACGAAGAGAGCCATCTACATCCAGAGAGAAGACTGTGGGAACTGAGTGTGGTTCACATAATAGTATTTTCACTCTTTTTGTTGTTATTTGCTTACATTTTATTTTCTTTCTCTTTTTTTTCTGGTTTGATATGATTTTTCTTGTGAAGCAAGATAATTGTACAAATATGTATGCATATATTGGATTTAACATCTATTCCTACCATGTTTAACATTTAAAAAAAGATCCACAATATAGCTAACATCTAAATATCTTTGGACCAAATTTTGTAACATTTATACATAGCTGACAAAATTTTAAATCATAGTTCATAATTTTTATAAATTAACTAATATATTTTTTAGAAAGAAACAGATTTCATCTAATTAGGGGATATAAACAAGTGAATTCTTAAGGCAAATTACCAGAACTTTGTTTTAATAGACTATTTTTTTTTTTAAACTTCCCCAGGCAAAAAAAAAAAGATTAGGTCTTGGCCTAATTCTTTGACCAGGAATTGGTTAAATTATTCTGCTAATCCAGTGGGATTAAGGGTCTCACTTCTTAAAGTTCCTGACTTCTGTGGTAGTCAGAGAGGCATTCACCTATCTTATGCCTCCATGAGCCAAGGGAACTTTTTTTTATTAAAACTTTTTATTATCAAAACATATTCATGAATGGTTTTTCAACAATGACCCTTGTAAAACCTTGTGTTCCAAATTTTTCTCTGCTTTCCTTCTACCTCCTCTCTTAGATGACAAATAATCTAATATGTTACACATTTTTAAAAAATGATTTAAATCTAATATATGTATACAAATTTATACAACTATTGTGCTGCACTAGAAAAATCAGATCAAAAAGAAAAAAAAAATGAGAAAGAAAACAAAACATAAGCAAACAACAACAAAAAAGAGTGAAAATGCTATGTTGTGATCCACATTCAGTTTTCACATTCCTCTCTCTGTATGTATATGTCTCTCTTCATCACAAGATCATTGGAACTGATCTGGATCATCTCATTGTTGAAAAGAGCCAGGTCCATCAGAATTTATCAGTATATGTAGAATTGACCTCAGAGTTAAGAACATCTGATTTCTCACCTCTGCATATGTTGACTGTGAAGTTCTATGAATCTTCCTTTACTTTTCAATGCAATAGACCACTCTCTAAGACTATATAATTGGTAGAATAGCATTGGTAGAAGGAAATTCCTTCCAGAGGACTCCTTAATTTGAACCAAAGAAAAATTTGGAAAAACAAACAACAAGAACAATGAAAAAATCAAAATCATCATATTCATTCTCATTATCAAAACATAATGTTTTGTTTATATGTAGTGAGTCCTGAAGTTATATATCTTCATAAAATGAAAAATTTTAGACAACCAATGGGCAATCAAGAATATCATAGGATAGGTATATTATAACACAAATGAAGAATGATGCAGCAGTAACATAAAAGATCTCATCAGAACAATGTCAATCTAGAAAAAAAGATATGCAGTCAAATGCAGATACACAAATATAGATAACTAAAAATAGCCATGATACTCCCTTACATTCATATAATTCCAACAAAAGAACTCTCACAATTACCCCCTTAGGTAGTACATGTTCTGACCTGAAATAATATTGTGTTTATCCCATAATATATTTTCATTTACATATATGTATGCTTATTTTTCCTTTCAGTAGATTGATTGAGAGTAGAAGCTCATTAGTTTTGATGCTTAATAAATGCTTATTGAATGAATAAATGAATGAATAGGTTTCAAGAAAATACAAGGGAACTTACCAGGATATTGGGTAAATGTCCTATGTAGGAGAACTTGACAACAGTTAAATAAAAGAAGCAGATAAGGGTGGATTATGCTTGTTGTTCATCCCTTGTGAAGAGGTCCAATGACATTGGGAAGATGATGGATGTCTTGATTTGCAAGTGACTCTAAAGTGAAGCAGAGATGTGTAAAGTCTTTAGACTCATTTTCTACTATAGAGTCGCCTGAGTCCTATGAAAAACATAGGTCAAGGCAACTGATGATGGCCTGCAGTGATTTATGATATCCATTGTTGAATGAAATACCCATATTAATGAGATAATAGAACAATTGGTACATGAGGATAATTTATTATTTCAATGTGGCTAAGACAGACTTTTAGTACTAACTCACAATTGTCTCTGCAGTGTTTAATAAATATAAATAAAGGATATGACTAGCAAAATGAAACCAAAATTTCCTACTAAATCATTCTTGATATTTTTTAGTTTTTCTAGAGATGGGTCTAGCCTAGATAACCCAATTTTCCAAAGTATTTGGGTAGCTGTTCATGTGAGTGAAGGTGCCCCAAATCCCCAAACAATATAACCAGGATGATGGAAAATCCTAGAGGGATGTGTTTGTATTATTTTTCATTTCTTTTATCTTGTATTTTTGCTCCTACTGAAAAGATTTAAAATTGATCTTCCTCATTTCCATATATGCTCTCCTTCAGAAATAGCTTTCTATACAAAACTTTTTCTAAGCCTATCTGTTTCTTAAAACTGAAAGTTTAAGAGAAAGAATGAATCCAGTGTAGAATATTTTAGAAAATCATAAAATTGAAAAATTAGAAGGGACCATTGTGGCCATTTAATTTCACCCTCACTAAAGACAATAGCCTTTTCTTCAAAATTTCTGCTAAATGCAAATTCATTCTCTACTTCAATAAATAATGGGGACCTCACTTTTACCTGTGGTAGTCTATTCTATTTTTGTACAACTCTAGTAATTAGGAAGTTTGTGTTTATCATAGAGAGTATGATATAGAAATTATCTAAGTAAATGACTTCATTTTCATCTGAGAAAAGTTACATAGGATTGATGTAAATTGTATCCCCTTTAACCTTTGAGGGGGCTCTGATATAAACTGTGTCCCCTTTGGGGAGAAGGATGTTCCTGACTCTCAAACCCTGAGAGGGGCACACTTTTCCCAGATAACTCTCAGATAAGTAATCTCATTCAATTGGAAATCTTGGTCTGGGACAGAGTCAATATCCTCTATTGAGTGGCTCAAACTGTTCCCCAGCTCGATCTAACCGGGGGTTTGCTAACCCACCTTTGCTGATTCCTAATCAGGAAGGCCTGCCCTTCTGGACTTAGCCCATTGATGAAGATATTTTCTTCTCCATGTAAACCCAATTTTGCAAAATTGTCCTAACTGGATTCTTTGCCCTCTAAGAAAGCTATCTTCTCTGACAGAGACCCACCCTTCAGGGCAGGTAGGTGGTCTCATTCAGTTGGAGATCTAGCCAGAAATATGATTGCACCCTCTATTGAGTTGAAGATTAGTCCTGGATCACTCCCAGTAGCTCAAACTCCCAGTTATTGAGTGACTTGAAACTCCAAGATAAGTACTTTCTTTTCAACTGGAAACCTAGGCCTGACAGGCACTGACAATATTGAAGGAATCTCTCCTTCAATGGAAGCCTTAGCCTCAGACTGCTATAAAAGACAATTCTGAACTCCAGATCTCTGCAGAAGTCTGAAGTAGGATTTTATGCTTTGCCAAGGGACCTCTCTTCTTGGCACAGCTGCCTGCCAGAACTCCTGTCCACTGTGAAGATACCCTCTTCTTAGTGATAACCTTTATTTCTCTGACACTATCTTGTCACTAAGAAGTCTGTCTTCCTAGAAAAGCTGGCTTCTCAATGCCAATAAAAATCCCTTTTCTTGCCACATTCAGATTTTGGGTTTGTGAATCTTTCATGTTGGACCTACGCCAATCAGAGGGATTCTCATACCCCAATTCTCTTCCACTAGAACCGTATCACTCTGGTTCTGGGATATCAGGGCAATTTTCCTCAATGACTTCTTCAGAGATGTTGTCTAGCTTCCTTTTTTCATTCTGACTTTCAAGTAATCCAATAATTATTAGATTCTCTTTCCTGGATCTATTTTCCAGGTCAGTTTTTTGGTTTTTTTAAAATGAGATATTTAATATTTTCTCTCTCTTTTTTTTTTTTCCGTTTTATTTGACTACTTCTTAATTTCTCATTGTTATTCACTTCCATTTGTCCAATTTCAATTTTTAATCAATTATTTTCTTAAGTTAATTTTTTCATTTCTTTTTGCATTTGACCAATTGTACTTTCAAAAGAGTTGTTTTGTTCGGTGATTTTTTTCTCATTTCATCAATTTTATTTTTTAAGGAGTTGTTTTCTTCAATCAATTTCTGTGCTTCCCTTTCCAAGATGTTGGCTTCCCTCCTCCAACTTTCATAACTTTTTCAAAGCTCTCATTCCCCCATTTCTTTTTCTTTTTTTTTTTTTTTTCCTCTCTTTTAAGATTCTTTCTGAAGTCTTCCAAGAGAGTTTTTTGAAGTGGAGAGCAGTTTGGTATCTTTCTTTGGGGCTTTATCTGCAGGCATTTTGTATTTGCTATCCTTTTCTGGGTTTGTGTTCTGGTTTTCATTGTCTCCATTGTAGCTCTCTATGGTCAGAAGTCTTTTTTTTTTTTTTTTTTTTCTCATTTTGAAAGTTTGATGCTTGAGGAATAGGGAGATTTGTCTTGCGTTTCCTCTGTAGGGTGACAGGGTTTTCTCATTGATTGCTCTAGAATAGATCTATAGTTTCATTGGTTTAGGGACTTACCAGATGAAGAAACAGTAGCATGGAGAGGGATTGGTAAAGGCCAAACATGAGGGTCAGCCAGTGAAAATGCCCACAGTCAGGAGATGGGAGTGTTTGGATTGAAGAATAGCAAGATGGTCAGTGTCACTGTATTGTACAGTATAGAAAGGGGGATAAAGTGAAGAATACCAGAAAGCTAGAAAGAGGGTAGGTTGTAGCATTAGATAAAAGTCTGAGCCTAGAGTCACAAAAACCTGAATTAAAAAATAGCTCAGACACAAACTGGTCAGCTAATCATTATCTACCTTAATTTCCTCAGTTTCTAAAATGGGTCTAACAATAGCACTTACCTAATAGAGTTGTTAGAATCATATTAGCTATTATTTGTACAGAGCTTAACATAGTGACTAATACATAGTAGGAACTTAATAAATAGTTGTTACCTTTCCCCATTTTCCTTGTGAAAGCTTTAAAAGCCCAACAGAAGATTTCATATAAATTACAAGAGATAATAATGCAGTTTATTGAGTCAGGGAGTTGAAATGGTCACACTTGTGCTTTAGAAAAAAAATCACTTTGGAATTTAGATGAATGATAGAGAGAGGAGTCAAGACTTGTGACTGAGAAACCAATCAGAAAGGTATTAAAATGGTCCAAGTGTGGGACAATGGGGTCCTATATTATAGAGTTAGAAAACATAGGCATGAATGAGAATGAAAAGATTTCATACCTGCATGACTGGGAAGATGATGATCTACTCAGAAGTCCAAAAGAAAGGAGCAGTTGAGGGGGAGGGGGATAGCTCTGTTTTGGGCACATTGAGGTGAATGTATCTATGGGACAACAAATTTGAGGTGTCCAATAAGTAACTGGTAAGATGAAAAGAGAGGTTAGGACTAGATAAATAGATCTTTTTCATATAGAAAATAACTGAATCCACGAGGACTGATGAGACAACTAACAGAAATAATATAGAAAGAGTAGAGAAGAGAATCTAGGACAGAGTCTTGAGGATCACCACAGTTAAGGTTTATGATCTGTATGAATATCCAGCAGAGAAGACAGAAGTGGTAAGAGAGAGAGTTGGACAGCCAGAAGAGAATAGCATTATAAAAAAAAAAAAAAAAAGAAGAGAGTATCAAGAAAATGTGATCAATAGTGTTAGATGTTAAAAACAGGCCAAGAAGGATAAGTACTAAGAAAATGCCTTTACAATCATTAGTAACTTAGAAGAGAGAAATTTGTGTTCAATGGTGAAATTGGAAGCCAAAAAGAAAAGAGTTTAGAAGAGAATGAAATGGCAAGTTGAAACATCAATTATAAAACAATTTCTTAAGGATTTAGTCATAAAAAGGGAGATGGGATGATAATACTGGGGATGGTAAACTCAGTTGAATTTAATTTTTATGATAGGAGAAACTTAGATAAGTTTGATTTGTAGACACTAGTAAAACAGCCAGCAGCCAGGGAAATGAAGATTAGTAAGAGAGTGGGCATGATAAATGGAGTATTTTCTGAAGATAACATGGAATAGAATTATGAGTCTAGTTAAGTGGCATCTTTTTCCTTTTATCTTCATATCTCTTCTTCTTCTTCTTTTTTTTAAATTATAGCTTATTTATGTATTTATTTATTTTATTTACAAGATATATGCATGGATAATTTTACAGCATTGACAATTGCAAAACCTTTTGTTCCAACTTTTCCCCTCTTTTCCCCCACCCCTTCCCCCAGATGGCAGGTTGACCAATACATGCTAAATATGTTAAAGTATAAATTAAATATAATATATGTATATATGTCCAAACAGTTGTTTTGCTGTACAAAAAGAATCAGACTATGAGATAGTGTACAATTAGCCTGTGCAGGAAATCAGAAATGCAGGCAGACAGGGATTGGGAATTCTATGTAGTGGTTCATAGTCATGTCCCAGAGTTCTTTTGCTGGGTGTAGCTGGTTCAGTTCATTACTGCTCTATTGGAACTGCTTTGGTTCATCTCATTGTTGAAGAGAGCTACATCCATCAGAATTGATCATCATATAGTATTGTTGTTGAAGTATATAATAATCTCCTGGTCCTGCTCATTTCAGCATTAGTTCATGTCTCTCCAGGCCTTTCTGAAACCATCCTGTTGGTCATTTCTTACAGAACAATAATATTCCATAATATTCATATACCACAATTTATTCAGCCATTCTCCAATTGATGGGCATCCACTCAGTTTCCAGTTTCTGGCCACTACAAAGAGGGCTGCCACAAACATTCTTGCACATACAGGTCCCTTTCCCTTCTTTAAAATCTCTTTGACACTGCTGGATCAAAGGGTATGTACAGCTTGGTAACTTTTTGAGCATAGTTCCAAACTGCTCTCCAGAATGGCTGGATGTATTCACAATTCCACCAACAATCTTTTTTTTTTTTTTTTTCCCCCAATAATAGCCTTTTATTTATCAAAATACATGCAAAAATAATTTTTGACATTCACCTTTGCAAAACTTTGTGTTTTATATTTTTCTCTCCCCTGACAGCAATAATCCAATATAGCTTAAACATATCTTCGCATCTCTTATGAATTATTGATCATTTTGATAGCCATTCTTCCCATGTGGGAAGTATTGTGGAATGATGGAAAGAACAGTTCAATCTAAATTGGGAACTTGAGAAAGTCATTAAATTTCCCTGGGCCTTATTTTTTCATCTGTAATATAAGTGGTGAATTAAATGGCTTTTAATGTCCTTTCTCACTCTAAATCTATGAACTAGTTATCTTTTTGTACTATATGTACTATATATCTTTATGTACTATATGTACTATATATCTTTATGTACTATATGTACTATATATATTTCTGTACTTTCTGTACTACTATATGAACTTAAACCCTGTATCTGGGCATTCCCTCCCCTATCTTCAATTCTGAGACCTCTTATCACATCAGCTAATCTCTGGGAAAATATATTTGTCCTGGCCCTCAACAGAGGCACTCCAGCCCTGGCTTAGAGCCTATTATTCCTTCATAATATGCCATAGTCCAGAAAGGTATATCCTCTCTCCCAACACCATTTTCTAAGCCATATGATCTCTTTATATATCTTATTTTCTCATCTAAAAGTGCATGCATTTAGTCCACAACAATAATTAACATACCATCTGTATCCTTAAGTCCTTCAGTTTCCTGCCCAGGTCTTTGTAATCCCTAGATATTCTTTCCAGTTCCTTCTGGCAGTTTAATTTGTACCCACATGAATCACAAGATGTGGGTAGCAGTTCTCAGGTTTGATAAGTCCCATGTGTTTTACTTACACATGTTCCAAGAGTCTTGTTAATTTAGAATCTTTTGACTTTGGCAATCATTCATTTTGGCAGATTATACCCAACAGCTCATACTCCAATAGCTTCTTAAAAAAAACAAAAACAAAAACAAAAAACCCCCCAGAAATGTACATATTTTGAGCATTCCAAATTCAAATATGCATTGATCATCTGGGAGAAATCTCAGCACAAAGCGAGATATGCAAATCGTTACTAATCAAAAATGAGACTCAGCTAAATCAGATAATTATTTTCCATTGGAGGATTGATTCTAATAGCTTCTGACTACAAATCATACACCAAAGTCACACAGTAACACACCAACCCAGCAGGGATGAATGAAGCTAAATAGTAGAAGGATATACAAGGACTCATAAAAACAAACAAAAGAAGAAGAAAAAACAAACAAAAACAAATAAACAAATAAAAAATAAACAAACCTGGGAATAGAAGTAACAATTCACAAAGCAAATCAATTACTGGGAGAAGTTCTTCCTTCTTATCTCCATTTCTGACTTTACTCTTGACTTAGCTCAAATATTACCTTCTGTGTTAAGTGCTTCCTGACACCCTCTCTACCAGCTACTAGTATCTTCCTCAGCAAGGTTAACTTACAGCTAATGCTGTTAATGTTATTTCCCCATTACAATGCAAATTTTGTGAGGATAGAATTTTTTTCTTTTTTTTTCCTTTTTTTTTTTTTTGTATTTCTAGAGCTTAGTACAGTATTTGGCACATTGCAAATACTTAATAAATTTTGATTGATGGATTGATTGAGACAGATCTTTCCTCTTGGTGGTCATTGTTGAAAGTTTTATTGATATGAGAAGGAATAAGAAAGAGGGAGAGGAAAAGGAGAGAAAGTAGTGGAAGAAGAGAGAGGGAGCAATTCTGAGATCAAAAAAAGATAAAGGGAGCTTAGCCTTTAGGGGCAGTAAGTGATTTCTAAGGCGTCTACAAACCAGTTTTTTCTACTTCAGGTGTACAGTTTTGTAGTATGAAAAGGAACTCCTGACTTACTTTGGTTGGGATATATTTTAAATATATTCATTTAAATGTTAATTTATGGAATAAAGCAAGCATTTCCATAACATCATATAATAAATATAATAATAATAAAGATAATTGCATATGAAGCTGCAAATCTATTGTGTACAACTTGCTATTGCTTTTAAATATATATTAAAACTATCATATACATTTCTTCTTTTTTAGTTTTTTCCCTCCCTCTCACCCTAGAAATTAATATTGAACACGAATAGGCATATATAAAATATACATATATATATATGTGTGTGTGTGTATTGTATATGTGTGTAAAACTATTCTAAACATATTTCTATTTATTTATTTTCTCTGGATACAAATAGTATCTTTCTTCAAATATTCTTTATTGTTAATTGGGTATTTATAATAGTCAGAATGACTTATTTTATTCAAACAGTTTTTAGTATTATTTGGCTGCTTACAGTTTTCTTATATTTGTCCAGTAATTTAGCCTTATAAGCATAATTAAACTGCTATTAGTCCACATTTCTCTTACAATTTACTATTTTACCAGAGATTCTTTATTTAGCTTCTAATATGAAATCTATAGAGAAAAGCTATTAACTACTCAAGAGTGAAATCAAATTGTGAATGGAGGAGAGGGCTAGTTGTAAACTATAATCTTCTAGATATTGGATTGTAAATTAAGGATTAGCCTAATCCAGTTTGGCTAAACCTGATTAATTTTGTGACAATTTGTTGCTGCTATTGTTCTTAGTAAAGGCATGGCCTAGAAATTTAATCAATAAGCACCCTTTCAAAGGTTTAGGCTTATGTATTTTGCTTTTCTTAATGCTTAACAACAAAACCACAGCAACAGCAAAACATTGTGCTCATCACCCTGTGTGAGATACTGAAGGATTAACACTTCCCCATCAAAAGTAAGGATGATTGATATTCTTAGAATATATAATAAGTAGAAAAAAAACCCTACAGAAATACTTTTTGGAATAATCAGATATTTCACTGAGTAAAATGCTAATAACAACCGATATACCCCTGCTAGGTTTAATAAATGTAACCAAAAGAGATTTATTTACATAAAAAGCTCATGATTTTGAACCAAGTGGTACCAAACTATCCTCTATGGACAACATCTACATGAAATCAATTAAAGATATAAAAAAAAAATGAAGAAAGAAAGAAAGAAAGAAAAAAAGAAGTCCAAATTGTATAGATTTATTTGCAGAAATAGACAGGATTCATGAAGGCAATTCAGAATCAATTATCACCAGAAATTACTTACAACAAAGTTTATCACTATTTTGTTCAAAATTAGTGATCAGTAGAAAATTAAAAATAATGATGAAAATAACAATACATCATTATAGGATATCAAATACATTATATCATGAATGTCTAAAATTATCAAAAGAAAACCAACTTTTATAAACTAACAGGTAAGAAATTCTCATGCCAAAAACACAGATCAAATGAAAATAATCAAAGACTTAATATATGTAATGCACATATACATGCACATATACATATATATTTCTACATATAGTACGTGTATGTATATTATATAGGAACATATGTATATATGTGTGTGTTTGTGTGTGTGTGTGTGTGTTTATGAAACTATTGTACACGATCACTTGGATATAACATTAATTCATTAAAAATCAACAACCAGAAAAGAAAAAAAAATAGATGTGTCCTTTCTTAAATAATCATATTCTCCAAGCTATATAGAATGAAAGTTTTCAGGGTAAAAAATATTCATCAAATAGATCGATATCATGTGGAAAGGGGATTAAGTATATTTCATTCTTGATGTCCTGTCTGCTACTGGAGCCATAGCAAGTACCCTTATAGGGAAACAACATTAAGAAATTACTATGAGGCCAAGAAATAGTTCAGCAAAGACTTGTAGGCTGGTCCCAATGGAAACTATTGTTCTGATCAGCTTGGCAGTGGATCAATCAGTAGAAACTAGTGGATCCAATAGTACTCTTTTAAGTTCTGGTATCACAGGAAAGCAATATTCACCAGAACACATCATAAACATCAGTACCCTATTGGTTATAAGTATTTCAGCACAATTGGCACTGCCAACTATAAAATGGGCAATCGACATGGACTGAAGACCTGAATGTGCTCATTATGTCATATCATAAGAAAATTGGAAACAAATTTCGATAGTTATAGGTAAAGAGTTTATACTTAACTCCAAGTCTCATAAAATCACACAGTTGATCAGTGTAAGGCAATATTAAGGAATAATTTAATCTCTAAATCTGGATTAGAGAAAAGAGAAGAAATCAAGGATTCAATAAAATTCTGAAGAGGGAAAATGTAAAGCTCCTAAGGTCATTGAAAATCTTTACTTAATGTATCCAGCCCAAATTATAACTAATAATGTATTATAGAAAAATAGAATTCATCTCTAAAATGGTTTTATAAAGGAAATTCTCATTCTTATAATGCTGTAAAAAGGAGTTTCCAGTATAGACCTTTTTCCACTCCTTAATGCCTTTTTCTTTGATGTCATCACATCAGTGTCCATTTACAACCACACCCTCAGTCCATGTGATGCTCCCCCTCTATCTGCCCCAGTGATAGATACAATTCTCAAGATTGGGTTTTCCCATCTAGGTATGTAAACAATTTAACCTTTAAATAATATACATTCCCCCCCCCCCCATTTACCTTTCTATGCTTCTCTTGAGTCCTGTGATTATACATTAAGTTTTCTGTTTAGTTCTGTTTTTTTCGATATAAATGATTGAAAGTCTCTTACTTCATTGAAGCTCCATCATCTCCCCTGAAATGTCATGTTGAATCTTACATGATTCATAATTTATTTTTTTCTTGATTATAACTCAAGGCCCTTTGCCTTCCATAATATCAGAAGAGTATCCCTAAGGAAGAAAGATATAGGAAATTTCCGGTCATTTATTAGCATGGTGTCTTGCACATAATAGCCACTTAAAAATGTTTGTTGATTGATTAATTCATATATGGTTCCAAGAAGTTGAAATCCAGCAAAAAATTCAAATTGGACTAGAGTTTGAGTACCATTAGCATAATGAAAATTAGTACAGTTATATAGAAAAGATGACCCATCCCCAAGCTTTTTTGTAAAACTTGAAAGTGGTAAGTTCATAATAGATACATAGCTATTTGCTCACAGCAAAACACTTTACCAATTACCTTACAGATGCAAGCCAGAGGTCACCCTCCTTAAGAGAAGACACACATATCTTGGAACAAAGGATGAGACTAATTAGGGATCTTTCCAAATGAAGGCCAATTGGTTGTAGAAAGTTGTAGTTGTAGAAAGCTGTAGAAAGCTTTCATAGCTTCTTTCTATATATCTGTCTATCTATCTTATTTGTCTATCTAACCTGTCAATCTGTTTATCTGTCTGTCTATCTGTATCTATCACACACATGTGTATGTGTATGTATTTATATTTATAAACATAGTATAAATGCTCTGGCTTAATATCTGAGAACCAGATCTGCTACATTTGCCAGCTTAGATTTATAGAATACCTGGATGGGTAGGAGTATTTTTTTTTTTTAATAATGCCATTGTTCAAGTCCTCACTGACTGTGTTCCCTAAATTGTTAAGGGGCTGGGCTAATGCTAACATTCTATCATTTTAAACAAGCTGATGGTTCCTGTACAAGAACTGGTTTTAAAAGGAAATGGGATATTAGCCAAGGAATATAAAAGAATGTTCCAGAAAGTCCTAAGGCTATAAAGAACAGCTTGTTGAAAATATCAGAACATTTATATTGCTTATCACACAACTTTTGATGCAGTTCCACACTCATGACTTATGTATGTACAGTAAATTCATAAAAGAGATCACAGTATGTTGAGAATGCCAGGACTTTTCATGTGCAAAAAAGTTCTCAATTTAAAATATGTTATCAATGAGATAAAGATAAAATTAACTGATACAAAATGTGGCATTTTACAGGCAGACAACTTAAGCTAATTTCAATTTTGCTTTTAAATTGGCTTAAGCTAATTTTGATTCCACTTAGCCTTCAATCCATTATCATCTCTCTTAAATAATTTGGAGGCCTCCAAATTATATAAGCACGATATCAATTTTCATAGTTCCATCAAAAATACATTAGACTAATCCTTCATTTTATATAAGATATATAAGATGTCAATAACATCTTTCACCATTGATATAAAAATGGCATTTGGACTTGGCAAGTAGAAAATTTGAATGTTTTTCAGAGAATGATAGAAGGAGAAGGGAACAAGTTATTAAGCACTTATCAAATTCCAGATAATGTTCTAAGTGATTTATAAATAATTTCATCTGATTCTCATAGAAATCCTATTTGGGAGGTACTGTTATAGCCATTTTATAATTGAGGAAGTTGAAGCAGACAGCAGCTAATTGACTTGTTCAGGATCACAGAGCTAGTAAGTATCTGAAACCATGTTTGAACTTAACTTATCTTGAGTCCTGGCCCAGCACTTGATCCATTGGCAAGACAATATAAGCTTCAATCTGGAAGTCATATTGAACTGGTGACTGAAGATACCCCTTGGTTTCCTCCATGCAAGATAAAGTGTACATAAAGATATTAAAAAAGAAGACTGGCTGAATATATTATGAGAATTATAGAAATCCTGAAATAAAAGGTGAGTGGGAAGAACAGATTTAAAACAATGGACACCTATAAAGCACCAGTTTTACTGTGTACTCTGAAAAGTATTAAATGGATAATCTTTGATTTAGAAAACATTCTTATATCATGCAATATTAACGCAAAGGATTTTATCACCTTTGGCGACCATAGGAAGATTAATATTTCTTTACCAAAGGGAAGCAGAAGGTTAATGACTTTTCTTAGAGCATATAAGTCAAAAACCTATACCTATACCAAAAGCATTTATTATGTCATCAACCAATAATAGTCAAAGCTGATAATAAATAAATGGAACAATGGATATGCAACCACATGGGAACAGTATAACATATTTATAATTTCTATTCCTCTATATGCTCAGTAGTTCCCTATGAATTTCCTTTGCTCATCATTCATTAGTTGGGATGGGTGTATGAGTTTGAATGGCCAAGCCAATAAATACTCAGTTTTGATTTAAAAAAAAAACCTGTATGTGGCATATAGAGTAAAACAAAATTTACTAGATTATAGAATTGTAGATTTATAATTGAAAGGTATGTTAGCGATCACTGAGTCATTCACATTATTTCATAGATAACAACCTAATGGTTAAGTCACTTAACCAAGATCAAACAAGTTATAAGTAACAAAATTTGAACCCAGCTCTTTAATGCCAAACCTAGCATTCTTTCCACTATAGCACACTGTCCCTGTGCTAGGATTTATAAAAAGAGATATCATTTATCATCATCTTGTACAAATGGATGTAGCTTCCACAGGCCATAAGTTGACAGTTCAATTAACTATATGGCATCTTGGGCCAGAAGCTCCTTCTTAATGAGGATGTAGAGTCCCATCAATAATACTGACAATGGCTTGGTAACAGCTTTCCCTTCCTCCACCCAGATAGTTTTGCACAAAGTCACTCAAAATTTGTCTAGGGGTATAGTAGCAACTTGGATCAGAAGGGACCTGGCTTATCTCAGGATGAAGCTGAAAGAGTGATGTTAACCCCTTAGTAAACAGTAAATAAAAGAGAAGAAAAAGCAGAAACTCAGAGTATAGCTGTGACTAACACACAAATAGTTAAAGGCTAAATTTAATATTACTCTTGTCTCCCACAGTGGACAATGTAGGTAGGTAAATACCTTGTTGCTACAAGAACTGTTGGACAAGATTGTACAAAGGTGAATGCTGAAATCTATTTTTGCATATATTTGGAAAAGTAAAATACTATTAATACAAAATGTTAATGCAAAGCCTATATCAAATTGCTTGCCTTCTCAATAGGGGAATAGAATTTGGAAATATTTTTTTAAAAAGATAAATATTAAAATTTGTTTTGACATATAATTAGGGAAAATAAAATATTAAATTTAAAACAAACAAACAAAAAAGAACTGGCAGAAATTTATATGGATTGAGAAAGTATCACAGGATTATAGATTTAGAGGGAAAAAGAGTTTAGTGGTTGCTGAATTCAATCTCTCTTTTTACAAATGAAAAAACTGAAGCCAAAATAATTTAAATCGTTTGACTAGTTGTATATATTAGTTCCTGAGGCAGGAAAACCAAATTTTCTTGATTTTTAAGTCAAGCTCTTTTTCTATTTCTACCCTTAATTGTAAGATCATGGATTCAACATTGGAAGCAAACTGTGGCTAGTTCTTCAATTATCTAGTTCTGTAGCTGAAAAAAACAAAAAAAACAAAAACAAAAAAACAATTCAGGCATAGAAGGTTACCTCCATTAGATTGTAAGATCCTTGAAGATAAGTGTTGTCTTTTGTCTCTTTTGGTGTCCCTGATGCTTAGCATAGTGGCCGGCATACAATAGACACTTAATAAATGTTTATTGAAGTGAATTGATTTAGATATTACATATTAGATAAGATTTGAATCCAGGTCATCTGGTACAAGAGTTAATTTTTTTTTTTCTCCAATGTACTGTGCTACAGCAATTATCAGGCCACAAGTCTTTTTGATTGGGAAGGAACTGATCATCCATTCCGCCCATTGTCTGGAGGGAATGTTAGTGTGCAGACTTCAGGTAGTCAGTTAGACATGATCGCTTGTGTAAAGGCTCGTTGGGGTTACAGTGAATTTCAGCTTCCTATTTATATATACTGCTTTAAGTGCTTTGTAGGATATGTTGTCCATCAGACCAGCAGCCTTCAATTCCCCTAGATAGTTATCAGTGTTTTGAAACATGATTCATAGCATAAGTATGAAGAAGAATCTAGAAATCATAGTATATAGAAATATGGTTGACACTGTGGGTAGTGAACAGCATTATTAGGACTGAGTTCCACTTTGGGCAATAAAATAAATTGGTAACGTAGGTGATATGGTATGTAGCATCTGAGATATGTTTGGAAAGTATGCTTTATATGTTATCCATCAATTGGATTGAGTGTGATAAGCCATGGAGAGATTTAAATTTAACTATAAGTTGTTATTCTGACATATTTCATGAACTTACCAAATATAAGAGCACAGAGGACTTTGAAGGTCATATAGTCCAAGTTCTACCTAAATAAGAACTTCTCTTAAAAAAAAAAAAAATCTCTGACAAGTTGTCATTCAGCCTCTACTTGAAGAACTCCAATGAAAGACGTATGACATTTGCCTGCTGCTGGCAATGCTCTTGGCAAAGAGAGGAACATGTTTCCTTGAGTGCTCATGTTCTTCACAATGTGTAAATTGTGTAGAATCAGTCAATGGACCCTTATTACTATAGGTAAGAAAGGAGAATTGATTATAATCTGGTTGCAATTTTCACTGTCTCTCAAATTAAAGTTCACAGAACACTGGTCTTGTGGGTCATTATTATTGACATTCTCAAAAGCAACGAAAAATCTAAAGAAACCTTTTTTTTGCATCAGCTTAACATCCAATCTAGAGTAAATTGGCCTCTAGCTATGTGATCATGGACAATTAATCAGTCAAAAACCATTTATTAAGTATTTACAAATGCTGAGTTAATTTAAGTGGGGTGAGAGAAAGAAAATTACATCATCAAGCCTTTGTTTTAATCTCTTCCCTCTGGGGAGTTCCTCTGAAACTATCCTTTTCCCTAGCTTGATAAACTTCCTTTTTGGTTTGACAGAGTCATGGATGTTCTGAAGGATCTGGAGGATCGCATGGTCCAATTGTACATGCTAGGAGAGGTCTTAGAAATTGATTGAAAATTCAAATGAAAATTGAGATGAATTAGTGAATGAGTGAATGAATGCATAAATCTAGTGAATCTAGAGAAAGTGACCTCCTTCCTGTTCCTCAGAAAAAAAATCTATTATCTCAGCTCACAACAATCTTACTGCCTATCCATCATCTCTGGAATCTCTCTTCTGCTTCCCTGGCTTCCTTCAAGTTCAAGTTAAAATCTCACCTTTTACAAGATGCCTTTTCCAAACCTCATTAATAATAGTATCTTCCCACTGTTGATTTATTCCAATTGATCCAATGTGGATGTAGACATAAAAAGATATTGATAGATACACTTAGATTATAGATAGATATAGACATAAAGATAGATGTATCTTGATTTTACATTATAAACACATTGCAGCTTGATGGTATAATGCAGTTAGGTACTAAGTCTGGAGTCAAGGAAACCTGAGTTCAAATCCAGGCTCAGATACTTAATAGCTATGCGATCCTGAGCAAGTCATTTAACATCTGCTTGTCTCAGTTTCCTCAATCTGTAAAGTGAAAATAGTGTTACCTCCAGTGATTGATATGAGGATCAAATGAGATAATAATTGTAAAATTCACAGCACTTGACACACAATAAACACTAAATCAATGTTAACAGTGATGGTGATGATCATGATGATGTTGATATCTCCCCACTAGACTGTGATGCTCTGGAGAGCAAGGAATATTTTTTTTACCTTTCTCTGTATCTCTAGCACTTAGCACTGTACCTAGGATATAGTATCTTGGGCTGGGCACATTGTTTGAACACAAAATGTACGCTTTCTAGAAAGATTATTTTATGGAGAACTCATACAGAATAAGCGCTCACGAGATTGTCAGAAAAAGCGATATAAGTACATTCTCAATTGCTTGTATGACATGGGAGACACTGGCACAGGATGATCCAAGAGGGTGTGCCCTCCTCAAAAAAGGTGCTCTAGAGGCAAAGCAGAATTGAATTAGCCGAGAAGAAATGCAAGATGTACAAAGTTAGAGAAACCTCCCAAATGTTCAAAAGGATTATTTATGTCCAACCTGTGGCAGAGAATTCCCAGCTCATAGTTGTCTAATCAGCTACAGTTGGACACACTGTAACTTGACTTTAACATAGTGATATCATTTTAGTCCTCTTCAAAAACAGAGGATAACTATAAAACAACCAGCTAATAGTTGATGCTTAATAAACATTTATTTATTGATTGAAATTCAGTTCTACCTCTTTGTAAAAATAAAGTCCTTTTCTCATAGAACTCACATTCAAATGGAAAGAAATAGTGCCTATTGGAGGTTTCAACTTTGTACAATGGGAATGCCCAAGGATCCTTTGATTGCTGTAGGGATATGGAACACTGCTATCAATAAGACAATCCAGTATTTATGTAGGGAAGATGGGCTCTGATCTGTTATTTTTTTGTTTGATTCTTATTTTTGCTTGTTTGATAACAGAGATCTCTCCTACTGAGTGGTAATTTGAACAACAATGACTCTGTCAGGAAAAGTATTATGAATGGTCTATCTTGGCTACTCATTCAGTAGTCATTTGTTTATTCACTTTACAAATATTTATTAAGACTCCCATTGTGCTTGAAGAGAACAAAAGATAGATAACAGATGTTCCCTGTCCTCCAGATTTTAATTAGTAAGAGTTCTGAATGATAATGATTTCAGGGTACTATTATCATATCAGATTTACAATTTTACATTCTTTCTTTTATGTTGTCATTCCCCCATTAGATTGTGAGCTTCTTAAGAACAGGGACTGTCTTTTGTCTTTATTTATTTACTTTTTTAAAGTCCCCTGTGATTAGCATATAACTGTTTCTCATATATTGATTCAGTTCCCTTATACTGTTGTCTCATTCTTGGGAGGTTCTCTTCTTACCTCTATCTCTTCATTTCCTTTAATTTTCACCTTCTGAAGGAAGATTTTCCCATATTCTTTTGAGACTCTCCATCTTTCCTTTGAGACTACCTTTCCACTAATTTGTATATATCTTGTATGTATATGTTAATTATATATTTCCTTCCTTTAAATGTAAAGACCTTGAGGATAAAGTTGGTGATTTTGCCTTTTTTTCCCCCTGAGGCAATTGGGGTTAAATGACTTGCCTAGGGTCATACAACTAGGAAGTATTAAGTGTCTGAGGTCAAATTTGAACTCAGGTCCTTCGGAGTTTAGGGCTGGTCCTCTATCCATTGAACTACTTAGCTGTACCCGATTTTGTCTTTTAATTTTTTTTTGTTTTGTTTTTTTATATCCCTATGCTTAGTATAGTACTGGACACATAACAAGCACTTAACTAATGCTTGTTGACTGATTGACTTTCAAATTCATTGCAGTCCAAAGCACTTGCCTTGGGTTGAATGTGCCAAATTTTATTTAATTACATTTATTTTACAGATGTGTATATTGGCTTGCTCAGAATCACAGAGCAGTTGGTAGGTAAAGGTAAAATCATAGAATCATTGATAAGGAACTGGTTGGATGTTACAGATATAATCAGCTCATATTACAGATAAGGAATTGAGATTTATCTAAGGCCACAAAAATAGTAAGTGGTAGTGAGAGAATTTGAATCCATTCTCTGGATTCCAAACCTAGTGCTTGAAATATGAAAAAACAGCGCTTTAGATTTCAGGGTAGATTCTTCACTAAAAAAAAGATAAAGATGAAATAAGGAAATAGAAAAGAACAAATTAATTTTGTTGATTTTTTTTTCTTTTATTTCTCTTAAGGAAAAAAGAAGAATCTGATTGATGGGGCAAGAAGTACCATTTCACTTGTGTACCAATGGAAATAAACTATCATATTATTGAAACTATAACAGAGAGTGGTCCCCTGACCTTTTAGAAGGCAATAGTAGTTGAAGAAAAGCTTGAATTATTGCCCTTTGAAGACTAATTCAATTCATTTCATAAGTACTATGGCAAGCAGATACTGAGAAAAGTTGGGCATGTGAAGTTCTCATTTTTCAAAGAACCTTCTTTACTCTGAGGATGGGGGGAATGAAGTAGTATATATCAAAGAGCTCTTGACTAATGATAAACAAAAGGCCAATACAGTAAAGATTTCCCCTAGTGGAATGGGCAGATAAGAGCAATTTTAGGGAGAAAAACAACAGCTACTTATTCTAAAGGCCATGAAGGCCACTGAATTTAAACAAATGAATAAATCAATCTGGGAGAGGAGTTCCTGCCTGAAACAGAAATGATTGCTATTTACATTCCATCTGAATCAATCATTACCCAAACAATGACCAAATAATTGGGTCTTGGCCTGGGACCTTATTGGTGATCAGTCAATGAGAATCATATTGATTTTGGTTTAAGGCACTGTCCTTAGGAAAGAAATCAAGCTAGTGAATTCCAAGATATTTTGGAAGACTTCAGAGGTCCAAAAGAAGAAGAAGAAAAACGCTTTTAAGGGTATCTATTGGTAAGGGTTACAATACTCTATAGGGAGAGAGGGAGGAGAGAGGGGAAGAAGGGAAGAAGGAAGGAATAAAGGAAGGAAGGGAGGAAGAGAGAAAGGAAGGAAGGAAGAGAGGAAGGGAAGAAGAGAAGAAGGAAAGAAGGAACAAAGGAAGGAGAGAGGGAAGAAGGAAGGAGGGAAAAATGATGGAAAGAGGGAAGGAGGGAAGTATGGAAGGAAGGAGAGAAGAAAGGAAGGAATTTTTCCAACTGACCAGTTCCAGTTTGTGAACTAGCTCTACTTACAAAAGTTGTTTTTTGTTCTTTGTTCTCAAAGAGGACCATGACATCAAGGAGATGATGCCTTCTTTTGGCATAGTGGATAGAGTGTTAGCTTTGAATGAAAAGGACCTGAATCCAAATCCAGTTTCAAACACTTACTAGGAGTATGATCCTGTGCAAGTCACTCAGTCCTGCTTGCCTTATAAATGAGCTGGAGTCCTGAAATCTCTCTAGTATCTTTGGCAAGAAAATCCCTAATGGAGCCACAGCAAGTCAGATGTAATTGAAATGACCCAACAACAAAAAACCATGGTACCAAAGTCTCAATAGTTCCTTTTTAACGTAACATTTTAAAATGCATTATATTGAAAGTGTTTAACTAGGAAGCAACACCATCTTCACCTCACTTAAAACTAAATGAAAAAGAATTTTAAAGCAATTATTTTGAAATGAAAGTTGTGTCTCAAACTTGTATGGCCAGCTTTTATGGTCCTGAATTCATCAGTATCATATTTCATTTTCTGATGTTGTTCAAGTATTACAGGTAATGATTTGTTCTTGGTTGGTGTTTCTTTGATTATTAATCTTACTCACTAGGAGTCTTTCTTTTAGCATTTTATAACCCAGTATGTCAATATCATTTTAACATCCCCTCTATGACAGGCAATCAGTTTGTTTGTGCAAGATTCGTGGAAATTTTATGATGCTTCTCTGAGGCAAGTTTATGAGGGGAAATCAAGTTCCTAGCAAGTCTGGAAAGATGATGGGGAGATTTAAATTCTGCCAGTTGTTTTGTAGGTATAAACCAGGGATCAATTTATTATCATTATTATTATTTTCCTATTTTACTGAAGGACTAATTCACAGGAAGCAAAGCTGTTTCAGAATCTGCTATATGGCTTTTTTTCTCTATAAGCCTTCTGAAAAAAATTGGAAGTGTTCTAGATAGACGAGGGAGAATCACACATAATAAGCTATGCTATGTACCATGTAGAATAGTATTTTTTTTTTTTTTTTTTTTTTAGCCAGAAGATGAGCAGAAAGGGAATGAATATTTATACTCTGCCCCCTTTTAAAAAGGGCGTTCCAATTCCTCTCTCTACTTGTAATTAGAGCTACCCAGGGCTCGAACATAGATCATCTCTCAGACAGAAAAAAACATTTCTCACTATTTATCTTCCAGTCAGTGCCTCCAATGCAGAATGTAGCTGAGGTAAGCTGGAGATTCTCTGAGATATAAATAGGATGGCTCCTTGATTTTATTGCATTTTGAATCCTTTAAAAATATCTTTCATTGACTTTTCTTCCTCCCAGTGTGTCATTTTTCAAATAGTCAGGTGCTATATAGGAAAACATTTGCCTACTAAATATTCATTAAGATAATCCACTGGTTTTTCACTTCTTGCCACTCTTCTGGGTCCTGATGCTATTAACATGCTGCTGGACTCTCCTATGGAGAAACAGATTCCTGATAAGAAACACTTTTTCTGCCTTCCAAGAAAATTAATCATTTCAAAGCTTTGAAATTCATTTGTATGAGTCAGAGAATTTCAATTCTATTTCTAGCTCTGTTATTGACTTGCTGTTTGACCATGAGAAAGTTGCTTAACTTCTCTGGTTCTCAGATTCTTCATTTGTGAATTAAGTGGATTTGGATTAGATCTCTTCCTGAATTCAGTGCTACAGAACAGTTGGGGGAGAAGAACAACTCAACACTGACTTAAGGAGCCCATGAATTTTGGGGAACCACAAAGATTGATCTTTATTTAATGTCAAAGAAAAAAAAAGGTCACGACAGCACATGAAATAAGTAAACAACCCATCTTTGATTTATTCATATATGTAAATTATTTTTCATACATATAAATATATACATATATGTATGAATTAAATATCTTTCATGTATTTTCCCTGTGTATTCATGGTCCAGAGGGAAGAATAGTGGATTTGGAGACAGAGAACCTGGGTTCAACTAGGTTTTTGAAACTCCTTGTTCATGATTTTAGACAAGTCGTTTACCTATTGTATCTTTTTTTTTTTTTTTTTTTTTTTTTTTTTATCTGTAAGATCAGGGTAATTGAACCAGATGACCTCTGATGTTCCAATTTACGACCCTGTCAGAATAAAAATTCATTGTAAATGTTAATTTAATTCACTAATACTTATTTTTTTCCTTCATTCTAGAGCTATCTTGTGTTTTAATATTCATTTGTGTATATACTTATATGTGTATGTGTTATCTGTCTTGAGAAATCATAAATTCTTTAGGGGATTATATATTGTTCATTCATCTATTAATTTTGTATCTTTAGTGCCTAGGGTAATGTCTGATGCATTATAATAATTCAGAAAATATATGATGGGGTGTGTAAGATAGCTCAGGGGATAGAATATCAGACCTGAAGTCAAGAGAACTCATTTTCCTGATTTCAAATCTGGCCACAGATACTACAAACTGTATGACTTTGGCCAAGTCACAACCTTCTTTGTCTCAAGTTCCTTATTTGTAAAATGTTTTTTGAGAAGGAGATGGAAAAGCACTTCAGTATCTTTGCCTAAAACCACAAATGGGATTAAAAAGAGTTGGACATGATAAAAAACTGACTGAGCAATCACAAAAAATATTTGGTGAAAAAGAATAACTTTTTTTTAAAGCTTTTTACTTTCAAAATATATGCATAGTTTTGAACGTTCCTTGTTGCAAAACCTTGTGTTTCAATTTTTTTCTCTCACTTTTCTCCATTCTCTCAGACTGCAAGTAATCCAAAATATGTTAAATGTGCAATTTTCTATACATATTTCCACAATTACCATGGTGTATAAGAAAAATCAGCTCAAAAAAGGAAAAAAAAAGAGAAACAAAACAAAAAACAAGCAAACAAGAGCGAAAAAGTGAAAATACTGTGTTGTGATCCATCTCAGTCCCCACAATCCTCTCTGGATACAGATGGCTCTCATCATCATCACTGGCCTGAGTCATCTCATTGTTAAAAATAACCATATTCATCAGAATTGATCATTGTATAATTTTGTACAATGTTCTCTTGGTTCTACTCACTTCATTTAGCATCAGCTCATGTAAGTCTTTCCAGGCTTCTTTAAAATCATCCTGCTGATCATTTATTATGGAACAATAATCTCCATAACATTCATATATCATAATTTATATAGCCATTCTCTAACTGATGGACATCCACTTAGTTTCTAATTCTTTACCACTACAAAAAGGACTGCTACAAACTGCTACAAAGGACCCATGTGGGTCCTTTTCCCTTTTTTATGATTTCTTTGGGATATAGGCCCAGGAGATTCACTGTTGGATCAAAGGGTATGCACAGTTTGATAACACTTTGGGCATAGTTCCATATTGTTCTCCAGAATGGTTGAATCAGTTCACAATTCCACCAATAAGGTATTACTGCCCTTGTTTTCCCACATCCCTTCCATCATTCATCATTATTGCCATCTTAACTAATCTGATTCCTGATTTGCATCCACTTGATCAGCTAGTCATGTCTTGCCCTCATGCATGAATTTTATATTTTCCTTTATTCTGAGATTTTCCTATATGAACATCACTACCTCCTTAGTACTTTCTTAGACTATTATCCTTGATCTGATTTCACTTTATTCCTTCTCCATTCTCATCCTAATGATGTGTTATTTCAACTATGTTGTCCTCTATTCTGAAATGTTATTCCTATTATTTTTATTTTTAACTTACAAGATTTCATTCTGAAGTCATTAGAGGATCATAGACAGTTTAAAAGGAAGTGATCTCTAATCCAAATTCCTGATTTTACAAATAAGGAAACTGAGGGTCAGGGGAGTTATATGGTTTGTTCAAAGTCAAGCAGAAATAGCAGAGGGATATGGGTAGTGCTCTTTAGAGACCTCTCAATTTGGATTTGTAAATCAATATAATTATTAAGAATTATTTGAGATTGATAACTTAAAAATACTTTCCATGAACTACCTCATCTTTTTCAGGAATCAATTTTGCTTCATTTGCTTTCAATTCCTCTTCCCAATAGCAATTATTTTAAGATGCTCTTATGCTAAAGATTTTAGATTGCATTTTAAAGATTCTGATTTAAAAGACTATGAACAAAACCATCTTTTTAACATTAACTGAGTGCTTCAGATTCTATGGATAGGAGATTGAACAGACACTGTTCATGGAGACATCGATGGAATGTTAAAGGGATGATTAATTGACATTCCAGTAGGAACCAACAGGGCCTAGTGTCATTCATCAAATTGATTTGATATGAGGGATGTGGGACTTGAAGGTTAGGCAAGGTGAGATGAGAATTGTATGGGAATTATGTTGCTTTCCCCCTCCCCATCTCTTATGAATGCAGAGTGTCAGCCCATAATAATAATAATAAGAAAAGACATGGATTATGTAGAGAAGCTCTTACTGGGGCAATAGGTTGTGCTTTTTGATGGCAAAGGCATTCTTCATTATACTCTTTCAGAACTGTTCAGTTTTTTTTTTTCATGTTAGAAGAGCAATTTTTAACTTTAAAAGAAATCAAATTAATAATCAGCATGCATCTTTCTCAAATCAAATGTCTGTGACAAAAGGACCAAAAATGTAAAAAATATATATTAATAAAACATCTGTTCAACTTAACGAGATGAAAGTGAGATATGCAATGAAAAAGCTGAAACTTACTTTTCTCAAGTCTTCTCTTTGTACTACACCCCAGAAATCATTCCTTCTCTCTCTAGGACAGGAATTCTTGATCTTTTTTGTGTCATGAACCTATTTAGATGTGTGGGAGAACCTGTAGACCTCTTCTGTTAAAATTTTTTTGAAATGAATGAAATAAAGTGTATGAAGAAAAAGGAAAATAATTACATTGAAATCAAGATATATTTTTATTTCAATTTGAGAACATGGGCTCTTTGAGGTCTCACCATAGACATCATGGGCATCCACAGACTTCACTCTAAAAATGCTTGTTCCATACCATGCTACCTTTTGTCCCCTGAATCCTCTCTCATCTGCTTATCAATATACTCAGGCCTTCTAGGTAGTTTAGTGGATAGGCACTGACCCTGGATTCAGGAAACCTGAACTCAAATCTAGCTTCAGATACCTACTTGGTCTATGGTTATCTCTATTTGCTTGATTCTTCAATTTTAAAATGGGAAATATTAGCACCTACTTCATTTATATAGTTGTTGTGAGGATCAAATAAATAATATTTATAAAGGCTTCAGCGCAGTGTGTGGTACCTGGGGTATGGCTGAATAATTGTGATTTATAAATGTTTTTATTTCTCTTCTCTCTATTACTACTATTATTATTATTGAAAAAGTTGTCTATATATAACGTTTAAAAATAGACAAAGTTGTCTATATACAATGAACATATACAATGTTTCATTTATTTAATCAATTATAAGAATATATTGAATACTTACTATGCATCAAGTACTGTGCTAGCACTGAACATACAGAGATAAAATCAAAAAGATTTCCTGCTTTCAAAGGCCTTTCAATTTGTCTGGGATGACAACAGGTGTGCATGTATGTGTATGCATGGTTTAGCTATAGAAAATTAGCAATTTGGGGGGGGGATCAGTACAGTAGAAAGTCATGTTTCAATTTAGTCGAGTAAAATAAATGAAATTCCTGGTGGAGGTGAAGGAGGGTAGTGTAAACATGGGAGATTGATGGTGGAAAAGCTCCAAGATGAGAATAAATAAAGATTGGATATGTGGAACACCAAGAAAACTGTTTGGCGAGTTTATTTTGAGTAGAGATTGCTCATTCTTGGAGTAGCTAGTTGGTATAGTGGATAGAGCACCAATCCTGAAGGCAGGAGAACCTGAGTTCAAATCAAACCTCAGACACTTAACGCTTCCTAGCTGTGTGACCCTGGGCAAGTCCATTAAGCCCAATTGTCTCAGGAAAAAAGAAAAGAAAAGAAAAGAAAAAACAAAAGAGAGGTTGCTCATTCTTTATAATTGTATTATTTTGCTGAACATGGTCACATCAGCACATAAATACATAGTAAATAAATGGTGATTAACTGATTGATCAGATATAGACTATCTTTTTTGTGTCATGAATAATGACTAATGAATAATGGCTAGAAATATATGTTGTTAAGACCAATTAGGATTTAAAAGTAAAAAAAAAGAAAGACTACAATTATTTTAGAGGCAGTAAGGAAGCATTAGAGTTTATTAAATAGTGAAGTGACAGAGTTAGGCTTAAGGAAAACAATTGTGTATGCTTGGGAGAGGATGAATTAAAGTTAAAAAATTCCTATAAGTCTAGAAATCAAAGGAATATCTGAATACCTATAGTTTAATTTTCCTTTTACAGATGAGGAAAATGAATTCCAGGCATGGTAAAAGATTTGTTGTGGAATAGGCAGATATTAATCCTCAGAGGAGGAATTAAATTCAATTTCCTCTGACTCTAGAAACAATATTTTTTCCCTTTGAATCATTTGATGTAGGGAGACTTATTAGAAGCCCATTGCAATTGTTAAGGCAAAAGCTGATGAAAATCTGGACTTGGGTATTATTATATGAGCAATAAGTAAGTGATGAATGTGAAAGGTTTATGGAAGTATAAATGATAAAATTCATTCAACAATTGGGTATGTAGAGTATTAGAGAATGAAAAACCAAGGTCTTATACTTGAGCCCCAAAAGATGGTAGTGCCATTGGTAAAAACAGGATTTTGGAAGAGAGATGGATTTGGGGAGAAAAATAAGTTCCATTTTGGACATAATGATTTTGATATATTTATAGGATATTCAGTCTGAAATATACAACAGGTATTTGGTGTTGAAGGAGTAGAGCTCTTGAATTGTATATATAGATTTAAGAATTATCAACACAGAGATAATGATTAAACCAATAAAAATTGATGAAGTCTCTGGATGAAAGAATATATAAAGAAAAGAAAATAGGAGCTAATACTGAGTATTCATGTACTTTTTTTTTTTCTTTCTTATTGTTATCTCCTTGTAACTGGGCTTTTGCTTCTGCCATTTTATGAAACATTTCTGCAAGGTCATTTATGACCTCCCTAATGACCATATCCAGTGGTATTTTTTAGTCTTTAATTTCTTTTAGTTTTCTTGACTTTTTTGACCCCACACTTCTTAAAAACAATAGTTAATGGCCCAACTATTCTGGAGAGCAATTTGGGCCTATGCCCAAAGGGCTATAAAACTGTGTGTACCCTTTGATCTAGCAATACCACTGCTGAGTTTGTATTCCAAAGAGATCATAAAAAAGGGGAAATGACCCACATGTACAAATATATTTATGGCAGCTCTTGTTTTGTGGTGGCAAGAAATTGGAAATTAAGGGGATTTCCATCATTTGGGGAATGGCTGAACAAGTTGTGGCATATATATGTAATAGTATTCCATTCTTACTCTATAAGAAATGATGAGTAGGTAAATTTCAGAAAAACTTGGAAATACTTTCATGAATTGAAACTGAGTGAAATGAGTAGAACCTGGAGAGCACTGTAGACAGCAACAGCAATGATTAACTTTAGCTTAGCTCTTTTGAATAATACAATGATCTGAGATAATTTCAAAGAACTCATGATGAAATATACTATCCATATCCATTCTTTCTGTTCTGATTCTTTTTTTTTTTTATAACATGACTAACATGGAAACATGTTTGCTATGATTGTACACATATAACATGATTACTTGCTGTCTTGGAGGAGAATTAGGGGGAATGAGAAAAAATGGAAATCAAAACCTCATAAAAGCAAATGTTGAAAACAAAAAAAAAATCAAAAAGAAGAAATATATAGAATAATAGTTAATATTGGTACAGTCTCAGAGAGGATAGGTAAGTGGGTTACATAATTTTTCATTGTTTCAGATGCAGCCTCTTAATTGTTCCAAGTCTAGTATGTTTTTCAGTATATCACCTTCTGGATGGTTCCTAGACTCCACCCTCTTGTTCTTGTTCCCTTACTTCTCTAATCACTCTTTTTTTATGCCTGCTGGTTCTTTGTCCTTTTCCTATTTCTACAACAACAGAAAATATAAAATCCAAAGGACAAAAAAGAAGCTAAACTTCATATCACTATAAGACCTTTACTCTATAAATGCTACCATCAACTTTTAAAAATTATTTTTATTAAACAACTTTTTTTGGAAGACCAGTCTCAATTAGGGAGAAAGTATAGGAACTACTCACTGCACAGGTCCACTCTGATCAGCAAGGAAACTGGCTTGGTCTGTTTCTAACCTGGACCATCTTGGCTCTCCATAGACAATCTGGTGGTCCTCCTCTCACTGAGCTCACAATATTAATGCCTAATATAATGTGGACACCTTGCAGGTCAGAACTCTGGAGCTCAAGAGGTGATCTTTCTTCAAACTTCCCAAATACAAGAATTATAGGCATGGCTAACTATGTTCAGCTTACTTTGAATGTTTTTGATTCAGGCATTGGACTTATACATACATTTAGGATAGACCTAATCTACCTTCTCTAGGTATGAAACAGGAGATCTTAGGGTTATTTCTATGCACTGAAGGTCAAAAACATAATCCAATGAGTAAAGATCTAAATTAGGAAACCTTGTTGAGAAAGGATGATGACATAATATTAAAAGCAAAAATGGTCTGATGAGGTAAGTGAAAAAATATAGTCTGGGAAGTTTAGACATTTTACTTTGAGATAATAAAGGGATTCAAATTCCATAAAGAATCTGTATTATGATTAACTTACTTTTATTCAAGCTCATGAATTTTTAATATTTAGCTGTGTGAGGAATGTCCTGTCCCTATACCTCCTAGTTGAAGCTGGACAGCTCCCACTGTCATCACCTGCAATGTCAAATGACTGTATCTAAGTAGCAAGAGATAAGAATGGTTGACTTTCAACTTGACAGTGTTTTATAAATACAGGAATTAATTCAGAAATCCCTGAAACATACAATGATGGAAAAATAGAAGTCACAAAAGAAGAAAGAAACTAAGAATAATATATATTTTATCACAAAGACCACTTGAATACATGCACATATATGTAAATGCACAGATGTAGTAGATACTTAATAAATGCTTGTTGATTGATTATTCAATTAAAAGTATGCCAGAAATCATGTTCCTCCTATGTGCCAGGCACTGTGCTAAATTCTGGATATACAAATAAAGACAAAAACAATAACTGTTTTCAAGAAACTTATTATCAAATGAGGTAAACAGTTGTGTATAAACAAGATATTAAAACAACATAAATTGGAGTGAAGAGTGATTATAAAGTCTTCTTGTAAGATGTGGGATTATAGTTGAAACTTGAAGGAACCCAGAGGAGGAAATGAGGAGAGAGAAAATTCCAGGCCTAGGGACAGCTAGTGAAAATGGACAGAGTTAGGATGATTACAATTCTTTTGTAATTTCACTCTATATTCTGTTTCTCTTTATTTTTTCTCAAAGGGTCCAGAAAATTTGGAACAACAAGTAATAACTAATATTTAAATAGTATCATAAAGTTTGGTAAACACTTCAATTGTCATTTCATTTAAGACTCAGCTAGATGATATTATTGGTTGTATTATCTTAAGCAAGTTATTCATACTTTTTGGACCTTGGTTTTTTCATCAAAAATTGGAAAAAGAAGGAATAATCCTAGATCATTGCTAGATTTAATAATTATATATCTATGTGAAGAAAGTTTTCTTTAGTGTTATATTTTACTAAGATATGAGTAATTATTGATTCAGATAATTAGGTATTAATTTTATTTTCTCCAATCGCCAAAGTTGATTCCTTTTTATAATATAAAGATAAGGGTGACTTTAAAAGGGGAAAAAATTAGCTAAGAAGATGTTATTATCCTTATTTTAAATGAGGAAAATAAGGAGAAAAGTTAAATGACTTACTCAGGAATATGCAGCTAGAAAGTTTCTGAAGCAGTTTTTGATTTGGGTACTTTCTGTCTCCAACATCAGCACTCTTTCCATTGTATCACTTTGCTGCTCTTTAACTCTATATTTTACACCAGGCCTATATATTTCCAAAAACTCTAAGAAGTTCTCCTAATGAAACCTTATATTTGATTTTTAATTACTGTGTTAGCTGAATACTGAAAGATTATTTTGGATAGAATGTTACCTTCAGTAACCTTCAGTTACCTTCAGGCACATATTATAAATAATTTTTTATGTATTAGAGAAAAAAATTATTAAGGTTCTAACCTACATGACCTAATAGCGTTCAGTTTCTGTGCATATGCTAATTTACAACATTTAAAAAAAATTTTGATTAGCAACAAGTGTAGTATTTTTTAATTTAATAACAGCAACTTGCAATTATACAATTGTATCTTTGGAAAGAAGACTTGTTTAGAATAAATAATAACTATAATTTCATGCATGGAGGCACTTTTTTCAAAGGTTAAATAATTCATTCCAAGTTTCACTGTTAGTTATAGGTTGAGATAAAAAGAGAATTGAAGGCTTGGGCTCTTTCTTCCTATTTCTTCCCTATCCTGCTTCTCATTAGGGACTCATTACCCTTTCATCCCCAACAGTAAATTGGTAAAGATGAAAAAAAAAAAGTTTCTAACAGTTTATGTTGGAGTTGATGCCAAAAAATAAGGATCTTAATGGAGAGATCACAAAGCCATTCTGGAAGGAATATTGAAAGTATGTGAAGAAAATGACTAAAATAATCCATAACTTAATTGATTCATTGTTCAATCCTAATCTAAAACTTGAATCTTCCCAACAATGTGATGGATATCATTATCAAATCTTTGATTGGTTATCTCTTAATGATACATCCAAAGGGTGTATTTTATACATTCCATTTTATACTAGTTTTGATGATTCAAAAGTTATTTATGACTTCCACTCCTCCATTTGATTTCTTCCCTCTAGAGCTACTCTAAATAGATTTGCTTCCTTTCCGATATGACTGTTCTTCAAATATTTGAACACAACTCTTTCCTCTTTTTATTTTCTTCTTTTAACCAAATATCTCAAATACTATCCACTGCTTCTTGTACATGATAATTCTGAAGGAAGTTTTAATGTAGCTGTCTTGGAGGAAATTAACAAAGAGATTGGCCATTCTTCTAGATAGTCATTTGGATTACTTGATTTCAGCATTCTTGTGGATCAAAAGATTAGAAATTTAGATCTGGCATGGACCTTGGCAATTTATGCTTCATCTAGCAATCTAGGATTATTTCTTCTTTTTCCAATTTTGGACGAGAAAACTTAGGTTCCAAAAGTATAAGTGACTTAAGATGATCATATTATGTTATATATAATTAATACTATATATTATAATATTTCTATATAATATTACATAATATAAGGCTATGTAATACTATATTTTATAATGATTATATAATTACAACAATAATATTATATAATAATAAGATAATACAACCAGCAACCATTAGGACCCAGGGACAATAACTTTATATCAGAAGATCTTTCAATTATAATACAGGAACAATTTCATAATTCTATGACTATGTGGTTTGAAGAAAGTTTCATTTAGTGGTATAGTTTTACTAAGAAATGAGTATTTTGTGATTCATATAATCAGATATTAATGGTATTTTGTCTAATGGTTCAAGTTGATTTCTTTTTTATAATGAAAAGATAAGGGTGACTTTAAAAGAAAAAAATCACTGAATTCTCTATTTGTATTTCATATATAAGCAACTAAGAAAAAAATTATTTTTTCCCTCTCTACCTTTAATAAAAGAACTTTTTATCAAAGGTAAGAAATAGGAAACATGAGTTTTGATGGTGGAAATATGGAACCTTTATAAATTGAACAATCACCCAATAAAACAGTGAATACTAGTAAAAACACAATGGGAAAAATGAAGTGCTATCAAATTCTTTACAATGAGACTTCTAATAGCTTCTATCAAAGACATTTTTCTCCATTCTTTTCTTTTCTTTTCTTTTTTTTTTTTTTTTTTTTTTTTTTTCTTTTCTGAGGCACTTAAGCATTTCAGTAAAATATTTGGACAGTATGTTGCCAGGAACTAGCTTATAGCATGGACTTTGCTAATATACAAATCTGATTATTATTTTTTTGGATACCATACTCTTCTAGATCTATTGTAAAGTTGTTGACAGGAAGCTCTTCCCTGATCTGATAGCAGATGGAGTTCTAAGTAGATACTTTTCTTCTTTTTCAAAAGCTATAACCTAATCTGGAAACTTTTATTTTAAATGCTGTGTGTCATTAAGAGTGGTGAAAAATCTCTAATTTGCCTCAGGATCAAAATATATGGATAACTATTTCATGATATGAAATTGATGATATACTTTTAAAGATCTTTTTATTCTGTGACAATGGTGAAAATTAGGGCCTCAAAATAATTAATATACATAAAAATCTTATTTAGAACAAAGATCACCATTCCTAGTTGATATATGTGTTAGGAATAAGATATATATGTCTATGTGCTTATGTAAATAGAGATAAATGATAGATATAGATAACAGCTATTTTTCACTTAACTATATATTTATAAATATAAATATACATGGGGATAGATATAAATATAAATATATATATATATATACATTCATACATATATACATATTCACACACATACATTTGCCTAAATTTTGAACTCTAAGGAGCTGATCCGGATGTTTGGCTTTATTATTATAAGTATATTAATATATATTAATGCTTTTAAGTTCATGTGCAGCCTTTAGCCATGGAGACAAAAGAAAAGGCTTTTGGAGAAAATCTTATATACATACATAATAATATGAAGAAGAGAAGGCAGATCTTTGAATTGAAAAAAAATTGTGATTCATGTAGACTGAAATTGTTTTTGACTGGGCTCCCCTACTCTAGCTATAACCTATTCTTGTTGAACATTTGTGTTTATTCAATTTGAATCTACACACAGATATTTGTATTATTAATTTAATTTTTTTAAAACTGTGAACATGCATTTGAGGTCAGACTGTACCTGGCCTAAGACAAAATGTGTTTTAACTTCTAGCATTATATGATAGATGATGAAGAGCCTAACTGGTCCCTTGCTCATGAAGCTTTCACTCATTTCCTGCTCTCTGCTGGAAAAATACAAACCTGTTCCTAGGGCATTTCATTTGAGCCTTTATCATTATGCTCCAACTCCTCTCTCAATCACAGACCATATGTTTACAGGGAAAGAAAAAATCTCATAATAAATAATTGTAAATGTTTTTCATCTTTCACTTTCAAAGAGGATCAATGGCATCATAACAATTATATCTTGACTTGCCGGTGAATTGGATATAAGTGAGTGAGAATTGTGCAAAGTTGTATTCCTCACTCTCCCTTCCAGAGTCACTGAAATCCAGTGACAAGAAAGAAATGTCTTGAATGTCTTGTGATAGTCCAGAATTCAATGGATGGGCTTGGCGTTTTCTACATTTAACTAAACTCTATGCGCTCCCCACTGCCTTCCTCAGTCACCTTCATGGCCATTAGAGCAAATTGTTTTCATCTATTCATTCTGCTGAGGAAAGTCTTCAGAGTTAATAAATAATTGTAAATAAACATTTGAAAAGGAACAGAAATTGTGATAGCAATTGCAATAGCCATAGTCACTTCTCTGCTCTAGGAATGAGCAGAAATAAATTAATGACTTTATTCTGCTGTCATCACCTACCCCAAATTGACTTAGCTATTAATCTGTCTTCAGGGTCTTGTCTGTTTTCATTTTACTTTTACCTATCCATGTACTTATATAATATACTATGGGATAAAGTCCTTTCCAAAATGTCACTGGTACCATCTAAACCAGCTGAGCTCTTCTGAACAAACTGAGCTCTCATCAGAATATCTGTGAATATGGAAACAAGATTATGTTATATAATCAATTGTGATGGACTTAGCTCTTCTCAACAATGCAGTGATTCAAGGCAATTCTAATAAACTTGGAATAGAAAATGCCATCTATATCCAGAGAGAAAATAATGGAGACTGAATATGGATTGAAGCATAGTATTTTCAGGTTTTTGTTTGTTTCTTTATTTCTCATGATTTTCCCCATTTTGATATGATTTTTCTTACAAACATGACAGATTGCTCACTGTCTTGCAAAGGGAAGAGAGAGGGAAGGAGGGAGAAAAATTTGAAATACAAAATCTTACAAAAATGTATGTTGCAACATAGCATTTTCATTCTGTTCATGCTGTTGTTTGCTTGCATTTGTTTTCTTTCTCAGTTTTTTTTTTTTTTTCTTCTTGATCCTATTTTTCTTGTGTGGCAAGATAACTGTATAACTATGTATACATATCTTGGATTTAACATATATTTTAACATATTTAACATGTATTGGACTACCTGCCATCTAAAGAAGGGGGTAGAGGGAAAGAGGGGAAAACTTGGAACACAGGGTTTTGCAAGGGTCAGTGTTAAAAAATTACTCATGCATATGTTTTGTAAATACAAAGCCTTAATAAAAATACCAAAAAATGTATGTTGAAAACTATCTTTACATGTATTTAGAAAAATAAAATATTATTGAGGAGAAACAAAGAATGTCTAAAAGTTTAAAAATTATTTTTTTTCCAAGACAAGCCTCCAAAGTTTCTATGATCTTTCATTAAAAGTGCACCAGCAGTCTCTGATCTTGTTTCATATAAAACGTTGGTGCTCCAGTTTTACATTTACAATAGGATAAACTAGAAACAAATATGGGAAGAGAAAAAGCACCCTATTAATGTAACAAAAAGCCTTCCAGTGTCAATGAAGTAAATATAAGACACATATAAAGAAGTAATGGGAAATAATATTAAAATAATAAGTTGGTATTTTATATTGAGGGTATTGAAAGGTAAACCATAGAGTTTGGAATTTAGTATCTAAGCAGCGTGAAGGCATTGAGTATTGTTGATTAGGGATCTGAACAAGGGCATGATTAAATGATCTGTGCTTTGGAAAAACTAATCTGGCAGGAATGTGTAGGATGAATTGAAAGGTGTAATCCAAGTAAGAAGTAACAAGATAAAGTTTTCTAGGAAGAAGAAAGAATGTGGGACTCTATAGAGAGGTCTGGGTTTGAGATAGTGCTTTTGAAGACATTTACATAAAACAGATGGTTGATATTTGGGAAATAATACTAATACCAAAATAATTATAATAAATTATCTAGTGTAACGCTGATCATTCTGACTCCAACTGCCTGATATCTAATTTTAATATCCCCCATGGCTTTTCTGGTACTCTCAGGGAGGTGTGGTGGGGGGTTTTTGTAATTCTCTGCTAAAGGCCCTACTATCACTGACAGTGCTTTGCAAGTATAAAGGTGGGTCCTCTATAGTTCAGTTTCATTTAGTCATTAACATTTAAAGTAGATTTTACAAAGGAATATTTACTTTGAATATATATTAACAAGCATATAGACATATTTCCTCATCATGTAGGGCTTAGTTCAACATCTCCCTCTCCCCCATCAAGTTTCTGGGACAGAAGGGAATAAATTTAAGTCTTACCACAGTTCCAATATAGCAGTCCCAAGTTCTGAGTCTAGATCTCCTTGGATTTTAGTTTAGTTTTACTTTGACTTCATATTATCCCAATAGATTGGCTAGCTACAATATCTCTCCTTAATCCCGATTTCAATGTTGCTTGACTTAAATTTCTAGTCCAATTAGAATCAGCAGTGATCCTAGAAACTGAAGACAAATGACACTAAACAGAAACATACATCACTAGGCCAAAAAAACCCTCAGAGCCAAGGATTAAGAGGGAAAGTAGGAAAAGAAAGTCCTTCCTCTCTCACCTGATTTGTTTCATTTCACAACAATTTAACTGTGGGTAATCTTCATTCTTTGGATACAAAAGGAAAGAAATCTTAGGAAAGAGAGAGACTGTCCAAATCTGGCTAGGTTTAAAAGTCAGTTTTCCTGACATCCAATTAAAGAATGGTGTCCTTAGGAGCAGCTAGATGGCACATGGATAGAGCACCAGCCCTGAAGTTAGGAGGATCTGGGTTCAAATTTGACATCAGATTTAACTTAACACTTCCTGGGCTGTGTGAACCCTAATTGCCTCAGCAAAAAAAAAAAAAAACAAAAACAAAAACAGTGCCCTCACTCATTCACACATTAGGGGATGCAGAGACCCTACATACTAGGCAATTGGAGGATGCTATTGATGAAACCCTTAGTGCTAACATTTATGTAGCAATTTAAAGTTTGCAAAGTCCCTTGCAAATATTACTTAAGATAATTGTTTGGGATGTAAGCTCTTCAAGGGGAGGAATTATTTCAATCTTATATATTAGATGCTTGGGGATAAAGATTATTTCAGTGTTTTTTTTTTTTTTTTTTTGTTTGTTTGTTTTTTTTTTCTATGCCTCATACCCAACATAATACCCGATATAATAAACATATGGTGAATACTTAATTAATTTGTGTTAATTGATTAAGATGATCACATTCTCTAGACAAATTCATTGCCTACATATGAATTTCTACTTAATTTCACACTTTGAAATGCAATTTTCTCTTTTAGACCAGCCTTTGAACCCTTTAAGAAACTGATATTCACAGAAAACAATGAAGAGGTGAATGGGTAACCTGTTTATCAGCCAGGGAATCAAAAAGGGAATGAATGCATGAGAATCCTTCATTCCTTTTGGTATGCTAGTGGAGGATGGTGTTCAACAATTTTGAGAAACAAAATCAAAACACATGAATATTTTTAATTAAGAAAACGTGGATAAAATAAAAATAAACTCTCCAAGGAATCAAGAATCCAGAACCTCTGGCTAGCTTGTAAGCCTTGAAGAAGTTAAAATGGTTGGACATTTGGATTTTTGGAAATTTTACTTTGGAAATGAAAACCACCTGGAAATCAGAGCTTTTGCTTAGATATCAATTATAATATTATAAGCATAAACAACATACTCAATCTGAAAAAGGATCATTAATTCCAGAGTAGAGACATCTTTTTGCACAATAATAGGATCATTTTCTCTTTGGCAGTAAAAATGGGGTGGTGGAGGAATATTTTCCATTAATTCTCTGCTAAAGATTCCATTCCTGACTGATGATGCCTTGTAAGTGTAAAGGTGGGTCATATATATACATATATGTATATATATATATATGTGTGTGTGTGTATTATATATATGTATATATAATATATACACAGTGTGTGTATATATATAATATATACATGCATATATATAATATATACACACGCGCACACACACACACGCACACACACACACACACACACACACACATATATATAAAAGTGGTATCTTGCAAAATTTACTACTTGCATTTCCCCACTGTTTATTCTGGTCTCTGAAAACACACTTTTTTTTTTTTTTTTTTTCCCCCTGAGGCTGGGGTTAAGTGACTTGCCCAGGGTCACACAGCTAGGAAGTGTTAAGTGTCTGAGATCAGATTTGAACTGGAATCCTCCTGAATTCAAGGCTGGTGCTCTATTCACGGTGCCACCTAGCTGCCCCCCAAAAACACATTTCTTGTTCAATGTGTCTATGGTCTAATGGGAGAGACAACAAGCAAACAATTCTATAAAAATTATACATATACTGGATCACCCAGAGATAATCTCAGAAGGAAGGAATTGAAAGTTTAATAGGATCAGGAAAGGCTTTAGAAATTGGGATTTCACATGAAACATGGAAGAAGCCAGCAAGGTCATCAGGTATAAATAATGCAGGAGAAAATTTAGATAGAGAGGAGTGAAAATATTCAAAGATGGAGAATGTTTTGTAAAGCACAGCCCAGATGGCTAGTGTTACTGGATCATAAATTATATGGAAGGTGTGTAAGTGGTAAGAACACTGGAAAATTGGAAAGGATCCAAGTATCAGGGACTTTCAAAGCAAAATAGACTATTTTATATTGATTTCCTGGAGATAATCAGAAATTATTGGTGTTTATTGAATTTGGGGAGTGAGTGGTGCTACCATGTTCAGACCTGTGCTTTTAGGAAGATCAAGTTAATGTTCAAGTCGAGAATAGGTGGGAGCATCAAGGGATTGGATGCATGGAACCTAATCAGATAAAATTTATAATTGTCATGTGATATGATTTCAAATAGAAAAAATTAGACCATGTATGTATATGGATAATTCTATCTCAAGAACAATTTTACAGAAAATATATACTTTATGTAAAGAACATAATATTTTTTTCTTCACAATTGAAATTTTATAAAGCAATGCTGAGTTCTTCAATACAACCTTGGAAATAGGCCAATTCACTGAAAACATTAAATCTATTTGTCAGTTCTCCTTAGAGATGATGATCCAAAGTTTGACATGGAGGTAGCCAAAATCAAGCCATAAATTAAAAAGAGAACAAGCAAAATTAAGACATAAAACTGGTAAAAATCTGATGTATCCATTGTTGTCCAAATAAGTTTCATTTCCTCCGAGAAAACTTTTTAGGCTATTGTAAATTTCTCATTGATTTCCCTGTTTCCTGGCAATACACAAAGTCTGTATTACCTAATTTTAAATCTATTTAAAGAATATACTGAATTATTCATTAGCTGTTTCCTGTATCATCTTTGAAAGTAGATTGTAAACCTCTTTAGAGGGAAGACAATGCTTTTTATTTCTGAATCTGCCATTAGGTTTCTTGGCTTAGTTCTGGGACATCACAAGGTCATAAAATTAGAATTGGAAAGGAATTTAGATGTCATCTAATCCAAACGTTTTGTTTTAGATATGAAAAACTAAAGAAGAGAGGAGTGAGTTTACTTGTCTGTGTTACATAAGTAATAAGTGGCAGAGTTGGGATTCAAATTCAGTTTCAAATCTCTAAGATCAAGTGCAGCAAGTTCTGTGGTTACATTACTGAACTCTATTTCCTAAAAATTGGCAGAGAGGATCAGAATTTGATTTATATTCTCAGACTCATTTATACTCTAACCCATCAGTCAGATTGGGAAACATCTCAGAACAAAGCAGAAGCTCTCCCACATCTACAATATTTCTTAAAAGAGATAAAAAGAGTTCTTTTTGAAAAAAATACATATTGTATAAAGTAGATATCAGCTATCGAACAGTTATGTACTCCATCAAAAAAAAAAAAAAAAGAAATGCTTAGAATACAAAAGATTTATTGGTATTCATTAATCAATACATATAATATAAAACAATGGCCCATCATAATTATTGTACTCTTTCAGGAGTTTAAGTACAACTTTGTAGTTTTGTCAGATATTTTCTTTGAATTTCTAAGACAAAGTAGGCCAAGAAAGCATTATGCTATTTGAGCAAGTTATAGCATTTTGATGTTCTGGACTATGAAGAAAGCTTCTTAGGTATCTATCCCAATCAGAAATATAGTTGTAGGAAATTCTTCTTGTTGAGCTATAATACCAATCCATAAACTCTCAACATTTTGAAATCATGAGATTACTGTCAGGGCTACAAAGTCAATTTCTTAGGCTCTCCAGTGATTTATGAACAGGCAAAGCAATGTAGTCAGGGATTAAGAGTCCAGTTTAAGGCTCATTTAGGCAATTAAACTTTTTACTTCCATATGATTGGATATGAATTTGGAGCCATCATTGCTTCTGGGGAAACCACAACAATAAGAACAACATCCTTTTCCTTCTCTAGCAATCTAGGAAAGAGCTATGCCTGTATCTGTCCCAAGAACTGGTTGGTTCAAAAGAAAGGTGGTAGAACTATTCTAAAAATTTAGGAAGAAGTCCCATCAAATATCTCATTTCTATGATTTTCAGTGGTCAATTAAAAATATTTTATGCAACCTTTATTTACAGGAATAGAGAAGAACTATTCAATAGTGGATGCATCATCTCAGCAAAATGAGTAGTGTGTTCCTCAGCAAATAATTAGAATAGATCATCAATGGGATTTTACTCCCTCATCCCAATCTCCACCAGATTTATTAACAGGACAGTAAATTGGAAAGAATCCTCAATTTCAGAGGGCCTGCCAAATGTATTCCAAAATGAAAATGCTCTTTCTTATTCTTCTTCTTTTCATTAATCTCCTTATCTTCTTCCATTGTTATTATTTTTACTATTATTAATATTAATTTCTTCCTCCTGATTGACCTGAAGATACCATCAATATCAATTTTGTTTTCATAGACCAAGTGCCTAGCTCATCTAAACAATTATTCTTAATTCTCTCAATCCCAAGTATTACTGGCTTAATGTCTCTAATTAACGAATTTATTTACGCATACACCCATATACCCACACACCCACACCTACCCACATACACACATTTAATGAAATTACCAATTCAAACTTGTAATGGGGGCACTTGTTTATTTCAGACCAGAAGCTTTTCTGGGCTTGCTTACAATTCATAAATCAGTTCTCAAGAATAGTTAGTGTAGAGCTTGTGGACAGAGAGGACCTGCAACATATATGTGCGGTGGGTAGTAAAGGGAGGGAAAGAGCATCTATCAAAGTATGACAATACTTAATTGTAATCTTATCATCCAATCAATATCATCCCACGTGACAATTCTTAGTCCACTGAAACCTTCCCATTTTGAGGAACTTTTGTTCATGTTGACCTAAATAGAGAGAGCTACTAGCATTCTCAGATTTTTATTCTTGATCCAATTCAGATATAAATGCTGCATGAGTGTCATCAATTTATTACATTCATGCTACTACTATTGAACGTAATATTATGTATACTATTGTTGAACAATTGATCCCTTAGATACACTCAGTTTATTCACATAAGATTATCACTCATTAAAAGAAGTTTATGAGTATATTAATACTATATTATAAGGCAGAAAAAAAGAGGAGAGACAAAGAGAAAGACACACACACACATACACAAAGACAGAGAAAAAGAGAGTTAATTGAACATTTTATCTTTGGCATTCTAAAGGGTTACTCAGGGAAGTCTGCACTAGCAAAACATGGAGTGTATAGAATTATGCATATCAGTTGAAAGGAAAAAATACTGAACACAATAAAAAAAAGCATATGTGATACTTCCAAGAAATACTAAAAGGGTAATATAGTTGTTAAACTAGCAGAAAAACTCAGAATATACAATTTTTAAAAGTTGACAGGGAAAGATATCTCTAGGCAATGTGGCTTAGACCATCTGTCAAAGAGAGAATTGAAACCATATTTCCATTAGATGTAGTCATTGATCATTTGGTGAAGATTTTTGTAGACAAATTATATAGACTATGTCATCTTCCACTATCTTATCTTACATGTACAGACCACAGACATTCTTCAGGGAAAGACAATTTGGCTCTCAGAATTTGAGCAGAGTTGTTAAATATGTTGAACTTAAAGGGGATCTCATGCAGCATCAGTTGGGAAAATGGAAGTTGGAGAATATGGATGGGACCGATATATTTTTTAAGTGTAGCAGTAAATCAGACATATGCCTTTCTTTGATAAGGTCTCCCACCTTTTAAAATAGTTATTCCATTTGGTTGTTTATTTATTTGAATTTTTGGTGGATAAAGAAAGACTGAATTTAGAAAGGCAAACTTCTCTGGCATGGAATTTAGAGAGATACATAGATCTATAATTTTTTAAATAGAGAGTAATAATGACATGCATTGTAAGTATTTGGAAAGGAAAATAATGTCATCAGAATAATTATCTTTGAACTTTATCAATAGATGAGAGCAATTATAGATGTGTATATATACATATATATATATATACACATATATACATATACATATATAATTATCAGAGTCTGGTTAATTTCTTTTGATATTTTGATCAAATAACCAAGAATGAAGAATGGAATGTTTAGGATAGACACTGGACCTTCTTTTCTATATCTGTTTTTGCTGCAGATTAGCTGTGCAACCTTGAGCATGTTACTTAGTTTCTCCAGGGTTCAGTATTTTCATTTTTTTTTTTCCTGAGGCTGGGGTTAAGTGACTTGCCCAGGGTCACACAGCTAGGAAGTATTAAGTGTCTGAGACCAGATTTGAACTCTGGTCCTCCTGAATTCAAAGCTGGTGCTCTATCCACTGTGCCACCTAGCTGACCCTAGGGTTCAGTATTTTCATCAATAAAATGAAAAGATTTTATTAGACTATCTCCTCTAATCTTCTATAATCTCTTTCGGCTCTGAGTCTATGATTAATTAAATCTAAATGCATAGTTGAAATAATTTCATGGATACATCATTATTATTAACTTTTCATGAATTATATTAGTAACAATATCATATTATGAGAAGCTTCCTTCCTTCCTTCCTTCCTTCCTTCCTTCCTTCCTTCCTTCCTTCCTTCCTTCCTTCCTTCCTTCCTTCCTTCCTTCCTTCCTTCCTTCCTTCCTTCCTCCCTCTTTTCCTTCCTTCCTTTCTTCCTCTCTTTCTTCTATGATACAAGAGTTAAATAACAATAGAGAATGAGAATCTGAAATTAGTGTCTCTCTTTTGAACCTTATATTTGGGTCCCAGTGGGAAAATATTGTTTGGAAATACTTGTCAAATATAAAGTTAATTCTAATGAGGTTGGTGTTGGAAGAGGAATTCCAATTATTCTAAGGAAAATTAGTTCTGTTTTGTGTTTGTTGTCATTCATGTCCCCAGTCATGATGTTCCTTATTCCTTTTCCTCTCTTTTTTTCTTTTTACCATAACACATATCAGAACATGTGTTTCCAAAATGTTCTTCATAATTTTCAAATTCTTAAAAGCTTTGATAATCATGTTGTGTTAAATTAAACATTATCATCAACTGGATTTTTCCAGTCAGAAATTTGAAAAAGATTTGTTGTTTGTACATGTGAACTATTCTGAAAAAAATGTTGAGATTTTCTTAAATCTTTTTGATGGTTCTATTGATTTTCCTCTGCAAAATGTGCTTCCAACATGTGTGTGCATTGGAAAATATAACATACATAGTTTTATAATTTTGTTGAACACTTTTTCAATGCATCTAATGATTTCATGCTTTCCCAAAATTTTGTGACCAAATTTAGCCTTCAGAAAATAATTTCCTTTCAAAGAGTACATGACTATTTCCATTTATTAAATTGCATTTTTCAGTAAACAATTATGATCATAGACTTAGAGCTAGAAGGAAATTCAGAGGCCATACAGTCCAAACCCTAATTTCTACTGATGAAAAAATTGAGGTCTAGAGGGAGGATAAATGATTTGCTCCAAATTTTGTTGTTCAGTCCTATCCAAATCTTTGTGATCACATATTTGGTGTTTTTCTGCAAAGACACTGGAATAGTTTGCTTTCGATTCTCCATATCATTTTATAGATGAGAAACTGAAGGAGTTAAGTGATTTGAACATCTACTAAGCATCTGAGGCCAGTTTAAACTCATGAAGATGAATTTTCCTAATTCTAAGCCAAGTGCTCCATTCACTGTTCCACTTAGCCTGTCTCTTTGCTCAAAGTTAAACAGGCATGATTTGAATCCAGATTCTCCTGGTCCTGTTGTTTGTGTTTCATTCTTAGAAGGACACCAGGAAGATGATGCACATGACTTGCAAGTGAATTGGATTTAATTGAGGAAGGACTATGCAAAGTTACCTACCATTCTTACTTTCTTTCCAGGAGCCATCTGGTTCAGTAGTCAGATATAGATCCGGATGACTGGAGATGACCCTGGATGCAGTGAGAGACATAGACCTTTTTTAAGTGAAGTTCTTTCCCAGGCTTCAGTTTGATTAAGGCAGCATCCATTCCTTGATTAAGGCTAAGTAAGAAGAGAAGCAGAGAATGACCACTTTTACCTAGTTAAAAAATCCTGGTGGGGAAGATCTTCAGGGTTCCTGGCCAAAACAAATAATTGCTATTTAAACTTACTCAGAGTTAATTGGGCCCCAAATCTACAAATCTAAATTGGGCCCACTACATCAGTATGTAGTGGGGCTTGATCTGGAACCTATTTGTGGCCAAACAATGGGAGCCCCTCTGACAGTGCTTTTCCCCCTGTGAGAACAAGGCCTCTGAAAGAATTAATGTCCTGCTTAAACCTAATCCATTCATTCTCATCTCACTTAGCAAAATATTCATTTAATGATCTGCATCCAATGTTTATTCTGCCTATTTTAGACAGGAGCCATTTTACTTCCCATAGCAACCTCCTTATACAAAATATAATACCAGAACATCATACAAATGTTGCACATCTTAAACTTTTCAGAGTAAAAGAAAGGAGGGAGGAAGGGAGGAAAGATGGAAGAGCAGAGAAGATAAAGAAAAGGGAAGGAAAGGAGGAGGAAATATTTATTAAGCTCCCAATTAAGCCTCATCTTACAAGTGAGAAAACTGAGATAAATAGAAGTTAAGACACTTACTAGGGTAACAAAGCTAGGATAGGAAAGAAAGGAGAAAGGAAATGAGGAAGGGAGGGAAAGTAGGAGGGGAGAAGAGAAAGAGGAAAGAAGCAAGGAAATATTTATTAAGCTCCTATGTACTATTATTATCCCCATCTTACAGATGAGAAAATTGAGATAGATAGAAGTTAAGAAACTTACTAGAGTAACACAGATAATAAAAGTTTTAAGCCAAATTTAATATCAAGTCTTCTAACTTGGGGCCCTGCTCTCTACCCATTGTATATCCAGCCTTCTAAGCACATAAATGTTTATAAATTTATTCATTTGGTTAATTTTCCAAACTTTCTGCTTTAATGCTTTTGTGAAAAATCTACATAATATACAAAAATATACATAAAATCAACAGCAATTATAATAAGGCACTTACATCTTTCATTGTAAAAAAAAGCACATGTGTAATAAACGGATAACTTTGTTGATCTTCCAGTTATTAGCTTGTAGAGGTAGAATTGGTTGTGGGTTCTGTTGATATTCTGTCCCTGATACATATTGGTTGAATTACCCTAATTGTCACTTAATCTCTCAGTTTTTTTTGGCATTTTTGAATGCTATATGTTGCAGAAAAGATCCCAACTTGCATTGCCAAATGGTTTGCTTACCTATGAGTTTTTAATATCACTGAAATCCTAAGCACATTCTTTGTCCTTTTGATATTATTATGCATATTGTTTGTATTTACTTACTTTAATACTTATTATATCACTCAAAAGAATATAAGCTCCCTAACTGTTGGGACTGTTTTCTTTATTTTTCTTTTGTTTTTGTTTTTTTTGTTTTTTTGGTGGGAAGGGAGGAGAGGTACCCCTAGAACAGTAACTTGCACATAGCATTTGCTCATTAAGTATTCATTGGATTGAATCAAATTTTTGTTATTAAGTCCTAACACAATTGACAAAATCTCTTCAAATAGCATTCTTCTGAAAGTACCAAGTGAAGAAAGAATGCTGATTCTCTTTGGGAGAACTGTGAGCCATTCTGACAAATGAATGATAGCCTGAAAAGATGGATCTTGAGGACAAGTCAACATGACTAGGAAGAGACACTTTTCCTCACATTTTTATTAGCAGTCTTCAGAAACCCAGAGTCTCTTTTCAACATAGCTTTCAAAATGATTCTTTCTGATAAAAAAAAAAAGAGAGAAAGAAAAGGAATTATTTGCAACTTTAACATAGCAAAGAAAATAATAGGCTTTCCATTTCTTGTCAATAAACAGCTAAATGCTTTTACATTTCCAACTGCAATAGAATAAATGTGATTTACTTCTGATATAAAATACTGTCTTAGTGATTTAAATCACTTAGAGGTATAAAGCAAAGGATTAAAGCTTAAAGGAGACTTGGGTCAAATAGATTTAGTCCCCAGTGTATATAGTATGGTCCCTATGGAATCTAGACTCAAACATTTTTCCTCACTAAGTCTAAGTCTTTCCTCTTCATCTAGGAAGGAACTATGAAGCATGGTTGCTATGAACTCTTGAACTATCTGAACTTATTCTCCCCATAGAAATATTGAAATGCTTATTTCAAAGAGTGACATGACAAGCAAGGTTGGTGTGTTCTATATCATTTAGTTAGAAGTTATTTCTCTGGGAATTACATTCAATGTTATTTGAAACTCCCTGAAAAATATAGGTAGGCTAAGTGAAAAGCAATTAACATTAGTACAGCTATTATACTCATCTAAAGACAAAGTCCATTGTGCTTTATGAAATAAAGCACATTTATGGAATACATAAAAATTCAAAGCAGCTTTGGTTTAATGTGTCAATCATACATCTTTTAAAAAAACTCACCAACCATCCATTTAAAATTTTATGTAAATGAATTTTGCACTTATGACTTGAACCATTACAAGATCTTTGTCAGCAGCAAACACAAAGCTGCTTGAAAGCATGGGCACAACATATAAAAAATACAGAATGCAAAAAAGAGGAAAGGAGGAAGAGAGATTCAATCACTTTGATCCCTGTCAGTAAATGATGTCCAATTAGGATAAATAATGTATGTATGTGTGTGTATATGTGTGTACATGCATACATATATGTGTGATCACAAAAGGGTACTGATTCTTTGTTTAAAAAAATTAAGAATTTTGAGAAAGTGTTAGCTATAGTTGGGCTACTCAGGAGACTTATATAACTAAATGATTTTAAACAACTTTTTTTTTTTTTTATCAAATTCCTAAGATTATATAGGCAAATAAACCTTAGATTCTCCAAACTTAAATTATGCTTGTATCATTAAAATAATCAGTGGATCATGTATTCTAGTGTAAAACAATCCAGGCAACAAGTTTAATTTGATGAACATTTGATGAAAATTGAAATGTCCTTAAAAATTGAACATTTTTTTTCTCTGTTATCTTTTTCTTTTTCTTTTTTTTCCTGTGGCATGCTGTTTTGGTGTTAGAATTTCTGTGATAAATGAGAATCTTATGGGATCACATTGGAATTCTATTTTGTCATTATCCAACTGTGTCCCTGTACTGAGCATAATGTCTGATACATAGTCAGTACCATATAATTATTTATTGAAGCAACACAACATTAAGATCTGATATTGTTACCTTAAACTTACCTGCTCAAGTTGGAGACTCAATTCTCTTTTTCCCTCAAGGGTCCCCTCTTCCTTTCCTGACTAGTGGAGAATTAAGGGACAATAAAAATTTAAAACATTTTCAAGAAAATTTTTGATAGATTCTAAGAACTAGGAAGTTGGAAAAGTTTTCAGTACCATCAGTCCAACCCATACCTAAGCTAATTTTTTTTTTTTTAGTTCAGATTTATATTCCTTATATTTTACCAAAAGAGAGATTTAGTGCACTAAGTTGCAAGGTCAACTTTTCAGCTATTCAAGAAATTGTTATACAGTTGTATGTGCCACACACCAACACATCTAGATAGGAAGGGGCTAGATTACTTTTTCAATATTTTACTTAGACCTATTCCTCAGTTAATATATAACATGTGTGCATGTGCACATGAATATACATTTATATTGGCATTTTAGACCCTGAGGCTCCATCTGTATTATGAGGCTGTCTGTATATAAATTTCACTTGTAACTCTTTTGTAACAGTGGGATTTCTAAATAATTAAGAGGTATAATTTATCTTTATGTTTCTGTAAGTGACCAGATCATGGAAAATTGACATACATTACTTATTTATTCATTCACCTATTTTTTGGCTTATCAATCAGTCATCTATATACCTATATCTATATATCCACCTATGTTCCCAGGAGATTGAAAATTCCTCAAAAACAAGGACAATCTTATCATTTCATCTCCAATACAAAATATAATTCCTTGCACATAGTAGACACTCAGTAAAAGTCAGTTGAATACCTTAGCTCATTTTGCACCCACTGAAAGTTGAGATCATATTTTTTCTGTCTATTCCTAATAGGTACTGACCTTAATCTTAACAGCTATAACTCAGATATTAGATCATATAATAGGTAGGTTTTATCCTCATATATTAGGGAAAAAATGTCTCTGTGTTCTATTATCACTTAGGAGCTTATTTCAGTAATTCAGATGAGAGAAAATTAAGAATGAAGAGAAGGGAAAAGTAGCAAAAATATATTTCTGAGTTGAAAACAACAGGATTCAATAATTTGTTGGATGTAAAGGTGTCTTGAGTAGCACTGCCTTATTTTTTTTCTGTTGTGACTAACCTCGTATCATGTATGATTTTCTAATTTCAGAAATGAGGCTAAGAAAAAGCTTAACCCCACACAAAAGAGAAAATAAAAGGCAAAAATTAGTTCTTTTTTCAGGATCATGTTTTGTTGGAGAAGATAACAGGCATCTGAATAGGATATGAAAGAGATCTACAGAGCAGATGAAAGGAAAAGAAAGGAAATTTGAAAGGAGAGACATTAGGAATTGAAGAGTCTGAGAAAAGTATTTTGCAGCAAGTTATCTTTGAGCTTAACCTTGAAAGAATCTAGGAAAGCCAAATTGCTGTCAAGAAGGGGCAGCATATTTTAGGCAAGAGGTATACACTACAAAGGCATAATGATGAGAGATGGAGCAAACTGGTTGAGAAAATGCAAGCAGTCCATTGGAGTTGGATTATAGATTATGTGAAGAGTGAGTGTCAAATGTAAGAAGATTAGAAAGGTAGGAAGGAGCAATGTTATGAAATCAAACAAAGAAGTTTATATTTGGTCCTCTAAGTAAAGGGGTCATTAGAGTTCCTTGAAAAAGTAGGTAACGTAATCAGACCTGTATTTTAGAAAAATCACATTGGCAGCTGAGTGGAATTTGAAATGAAATGAGTAAAGATGGAGGTAGAAAGGTTGCTTCAAAGCCTCTTGAAATAATCTAAGCAAGAAGCATAGGGAAAGGAATATATATATATATATATATATATATGTGTGAGAGACACACACTCACTAGCGTGAGTGACTATGAGGTATTAACAGAACATATAAGCCTGCTGAGAATCTTGAATGTGTACTTAATGTTCAATTTTAGCTGATACCCCAGTGGGGTGTCCATTTCATCTGACTATTATAAGTAAAGCATCTAATTTAAGTTTGTTTTTGTTTATTTTTCCTAAGATTTCTTATAATCTACAATTTTTTTTCATGTTTTCTTTCTTGTGCATTAATTCATAGTCAAGATGGTACAGTCTAAGTATTATTTAGAGCTTCCTCTTTTTCTCTATTCATCAAACCCAGTTTAACTTTGTATCCCTACATGTAGGCTGTAAGCAGGCTTTGCCTAGGGATTGAGATATGCTTCAGAAGGAAGGTAATCAAAGACATTTTGGCTAGGATAGAAAATCCCAATCATTGTTTAAGTCTCAGTGTTAGAGCCCTAGGTCAGTTTGCATTCTGAACCTTTTTTCTGGGTCCTGATCTCTTCAATATTTAGACTCATAAGCTCTTCCTTCCTTCCTTCCTTCCTTCCTTCCTTCCTTCCTTCCTTCCTTCCTTCCTTCCTTCCTTCCTTCCTTCCTTCCTTCCTTCCTTCCTTCCTTCCTTCCTTCCTTCCTTCCTTCCTTCCTTCCTCCCTCCCTCCCTCCTTCCCTTCCTTCCTTCCTTCCTTCCTTCCTTCCTTCCTTCCTTCCTTCCTTCCTTCCTTCCTTCCTTCCTTCCTTCCTTCCTTTTACCCTCCTTCCCTTTCTTCCCTCCCTCCTTTCTTTTTGCTTATCTTCTTGTAAAAAATGACTAGTATGGAAATATTTTACATGATTTCATATGCACAACTTAAAAGAGATTGTTTACCATCTTAGAGAAGAGAGAAAAGGGAGGAAGGGATAGAATTTGGAAGTCAAAACGTTACATAAAATCCAAATGTTAAAAATTGTTTTAACATATAATTGGGGAAAATCAAATACTATTAAAAAAAACTGACTATGTCACTCCCTTAATATTCAGTAACAAGACTTGATTTTTGATAAGGTTTGATATTTGATTTATTATTGATTTTGATTTTGTAGATGTAGAAAAAGTAAGCACAGCCTATATATCACAGTCAAATATTATTAAGAAGTCTTTAAAGGAGGTTTTATAAGGCGCATATACATACATGCATACATATATATGTGTATATATATATATATATACATATATATAGTTAGAAACAGGAAATGTTTGAAAGGACAAAGAGAGGGTCAGGAACAGGAGGGATTGAGGGAGGGAAAAAAGAGAGCACAATATCTTTGTCATGGGAAGGTAGATATGTTGATTAATTTCTATGTATGTTACAGCTTAGAAAACAATATACTACTAGGAAAGACATGGGGAGCCACTATGTTCTTTTTCATTCTCTCATAGCTTACAGTTTTTCTCTAATTTGGGGGATTCAAGCATAGATAGTGAATTCTTTGGAACAGAGAACTCTCTCTCTTTCCTTATTTTTTTGGACCATATGTTTTACTATAGTCTCCTAGTTATTTTTTCTACAATAAACTACAAGAACTCCTTCATTAACATCTCATTAGTTTAAACTCTCACAGTAGAGATACTTTTCCTATGAATTGAAACAACTGTTTCCCAATTTTTCTGTTTGAATCTATGTGTGTTTGATGTCATTTAATTATAAAAGAAAAATAATACAATGTGATAAAATATAATGTAACAACATAAAAATGTCACATATTATGACAATATAATATATGATAGGATACAACATAATATAATTACAAAGAATATACTATATTATATTATACCATATATGAGATAATATACTACATGGTATATCATACATGAGATAATATAAGATTTAATATAATGCAATGTGACAGAATATAATTAATATGACATATAATAAATGTGATATGTTAGCTATTTTAAAAATTATAGCTATAGTCAAAAGTTTAGATGACCTAGCTTATGCAAACATGCATGTTTTTTATAAATGATATTTTTGGTGTAATTGTCTAGAAGTTTTTCTCCTCTTTGAAGGAGATTTCATTTTAGGGGTAAATACGGATGTATGAGAATGGCTCACCAGATTTGTCTAATTTAATTTCCCACTATTTAATGGACAAAATGCACAATCACAGATTCTCAGATTTCAGTCACCCAAGATGCCATCTAGTACAACATTTCTAAACAGCAATAATGCTAAACTTTTTTTTGACAAGAGACCTTATAACCATGATTTTAAAAGTATCAGAGATGAGGAAAGTATCTGACTTTGAGAGACCTCTAAATATTAGCTAGGTAATACTCTCCCTCACATTTCTCAAATATCAATAGTTCTATGTAGAGATGTGAAGGGTTGTTCAATCATTTGAAGATATCTAGGGGGTAGATAGAGAATCAGGAAGTTCTGATTTCAAAGACTATTTCAGATTATCAACATCCATCTGAGTCTAGGCAAGTTACAATCTCTTCTTCACTGAGTTTTCTCATCTGTAAAATGGGAATAATAATAGCATCTACCTCCTTAAGTTGTTATAAGGATCAACTGAGATGATAATTATAAAAAAATTTAGCACAGTGCCTAGAACATAGCAACATCCCCATCATCATCTATTGAACCTGCAGGAATTTCCTAGTATGAATGTTATTATTTTGCTCTGGGAAACTATAAAAATGGATATTTAATTTCCTTTATCTTTTTTTAGCTCCACACCTCACGTCAGAGAGTCTTTGGGCAAAATTCATCAGTTTTAGACTATATTTTTCTTCCCTAAAGATGTTATCCAATCAATTGATTTCTCCCAAATTTATTTCCAATAAGTAAACACAAACTAACTTGTGGTTAACAATGTTTATTTTTTATTTCTTTTTAATTTTGCACAAAACCACAAAATCGGGGAATATTTATTTTCAGAATCAAATACTGGTTAGCAATAATATTTATAGTTTTTTTCAAATAATAGCTTTTTATTTTCAAAATATATGCAAAAATAGTTTTCAACATTCACCCTTTTGAAATCTTGTGTTCCAATTTTTTCCCCTCCCTTACACAGTAAACAATCCAATGTGTCTGTGAAACTTGTGCAATTCTTCTTCTATACACATTTCCACAATTATCATACTGCAAAAGAAAAATCAGATCAAAACAGAAAAAAAATGAGAAAGCAAATAACAACAAAAGGGCGAAAATACTATGTTGCAATCCACATTCAGTTCCTATAGTTCTCTTTGGATGCAGATGGCTCTCTTCATCACAAGTCTATTGGAATTGGCTGAATCATCCCATTTTTGAAAAGAGATATGCATGTGTCCATCAGAATTGATCGTGGTATAATATTATTGTTGTTGTCATATAGAGTGATCTCATGGTTCTACTCACTTCACTTAGCATCAGTTTATTTATCAGTATTTATAAAGAAAAAAGTAAATGATTAAAAACAAAGAAAGGTAAATGGACCCCTCCTGAGGAAGGTCCAAGGGAAGAAAATAGATATGGAGAGAAAGTGAGACAGAATCAAAGACAGAGACAGACATGCTTCCTGGACAGTACAATCAGACTCAATCCCAGAGACTTGACTATTTTTGCCCATATTTCACTCCATAAGTTTTCTAAATCTTTTCACTTATTCCTTTCTCCAAATCGATGTATCATCCACAGATCTCAAAGTCTGAGGTCATTCTGGTGTCTGACTACTAACTAAACAGATTTGAACAGAAAGCTCTGGGCAAGAGTAGTCTTCACTACCTGTCATCTCAGACATGGCTGTAATTCTGAAATGTGATTGTGCTGTGCTGCACATTTTTAAAAGGAATTCTTAGGGAAATGATTTCAAAAAAAATCTGGAAGGACTTACATGAACTGATGCTGAGTGAAATGAGCAGAAACAAGAGAACATTGTACACAGTAACAGCAACATTATGTTACAATTAGCTCTAATCGAGCTAATTATCTCCTCTCAGCAATATAGTGATCTAAGATAAAAACAAAGATTTAATTAGAAAAATGTTATCTACTTCCAGAGAAAGAACTGATGGAGTCTGAATATAGAGTAAAGTATAGTATTTTCACTTCTTTTCCCCCTCATGGTTTTTCACTGATGTTCTGATTTTTTTTGACAACATGATTAATGTGGAAATATGATTAATATGATCAAATATGATTATAATCATATGTGATCAAATTTTATTAATATAGTATGTATAACTTATATCAGTTTGCTTGCTTGGGAAAGGGGGTGGGAAGAGAAGAAGGGAGAAAAATTTGGAATTCAAAATCTTGCCAAAAAAATGAATGTTGAAAACTATCTTTACATGTAATTGGAAAAAATAAAATACTATTTTTTTAAATTGTAAGAATGATAAGCTTCCTCAGTCCCACTTTCTCTGGATCATCATTCTTCTCTTGCCAGACTGAGAGAAATGGTCAGTTCCATCAAACTGGTGTCCTGTAATCTTAGAGTTAAAAGTGGTAAAAATTTAAGCAGCTCTGGGAAGGAGGAACATAAGAAACACATTTTATTTGCCTGTTTGTGTTTAAGGATTTTATTGTTTTCTTTTATTTTTTATCTTATTGACATTTCTTCTAGTGCCTCTTTCCCTTCCCCCCCCCCCCCGGGAGCTATCACATATACTATATATTTTAAATAAGAAGAGGAAAAAAAATTTAAATCAGAAAAATATCAATATATTGAAAAATTTGGAAATATATTCAAAGTTCCATATTCATGGACCTCACCATATTCTGCCTTATAAAGGAGTGGGTTAGGGATATTTTCCTCGGAATCATTCTTGTTATTTCTAATTTTATACTATTCATTTTGATTTGGGGGGAGGAATTTATTTCCCCTTACAGTATTGTAGTCATTGTACATATTGCCTTCCTAGCTCTACTAACTTCACTTTGCATCATTTCTTTTAAGACTTTCCAGGTTTTTTCTGAATTCACTGGTATCTTCTTATAGCACAGCAATATTTCAATACCTTATGTTCCACATGCAATTTATTTAGCCATTCCCCAATACTTTATGTCTAGTTCTTTCTTCTTTCTACTGCTAAAACTTCTGCTATACATACTTTTATATGCATGAATACTTTTTTCTTATCAATTATCTTCTTGGGGGTTTATAACTAATAGTGAAATCTATGACTCAATTGGTCTGAACATTTTAGTCTTTTTATTTGCATAATTCAAAATAGTTTCTCAAAAGGATTGCACTGATTCACACCTCAATGTACTAGGGTGCCTATCTTCCCAGAGTCTCCCCAATATTAACCATATTCATATTTTGATATTTTTACCAATTTGCTGAGTTTGGGGCAAAATCTCAGTGATGCTTTGATGTACATTTTTCTTGGTATTAGTGAGTTTGAACATTTTTTCATATGGTTGTGAATAGTAGTTAATAAGCAATCACATCATGAGAATGTTTGAGTGTAGCCTGATATTCTCTTGAGAACAATGCATTTGTATTCTTTGACCACACACAAATATGTATGTATGGATGTTATATGAATATGTGTGCATATGTATATATATATATATATATATATATATATATATATATATATATATACACATATATATGAAAACACACATACATGCAATTTGTTATATTTAATCACATAATCTACATTTAGAAATAAACTCAGAGAAATATAAACTCTTTGATGACAAATAATATTTTGTTTTGTATCCTCAGGACCTAGCATAGTACCTGATCTATTAAAAAATATTTATTGACTGGAACTGCAGGATATGAGGACTATGAATGGGATCATAAAATTATAGATTTAGAACTGGAAGAGATAAAACTCATCTGGTACAAACCCCTCATTTAGGAGAGGCTTAGAGAGGTTAAAATAATTTGCTGAAGATCACATGGGTGGAAAAGTGTCAGAGGCAAATATCAAAGCCAAGTGCCCTTATCTTGTCTAACTCTCCATTTACTATACTAGTGGTTCTCAAACTTTAATCTCAATATCTTTATGCTATTAAAATTATTGATCATCTGCCCAAAGAGTATTTGTTTATGTAGGTTATGCTAATAGATTTTTGCTGTTTTAGAAATGAAAGCTAATTTTGAATTTATGAATAATATCAGAAAAGGTTTCAGACACCCTCAGGATTCTTTGGAGGTCACTTTGAGAACCAGTGTACTACACCATGAAAATTGTTCTGATATTTGAAAATGCCCACATTATTATATGTAATAGTACAATTTTCATATCACTCCCTACCTTATCCTGACTATGAATGATCTATTTTATTATAATGTTTTTATGTATTCATTTATTTCTTCAGATCATTAAAAGAAAAACTAATGCCAAGCCCCACAATCCATAAGTATTCAGTTTTTACATTTAAACATATTTAAATTGATTTAATGTGTTTTGTTTAAAATGATAAATATGCTCACCTCCAGAACATTACTGAGGAGAAAAATGGAAGGGGGAAAGAGAGATTTGACAACTGGACCAAATATTATAGATTTTGCTAAAATAATATGAATTCTAATCAGATGGTGGTCTATAAATACCACTTCAGACATTAGAGATGATATTTCATCACCAAAAAGATCTGTATCTGTTTACTATAAATTTGCTGTGGTTACACTAGTTACACTGTTCGGTCAATCTCAGAAGTGCTCACTTATTTTATGGAAATCTTAGGGACGCACAATTGCTATTTAATGCTTCCCAGGCTCTAAGGAGAGATATTGGGTGAGGGAGAAAGAAAGAGGTGAGAGACTTATGAGAACAAGATATATTACCCTGTTTTTGACGAGATCAGCTCTGAATATAATGTGCTTTCCCAGATAGTTTATAAATCAGCATATTCTGACAAAAAAATAAAGGAAAGGTCTTTTAATGGAACCAATTTCATACTCTTTGTGAGTCATAAAAAGTCTATTTGTAAAACTGCAATAATAATTAGACATCCAGTTGGTGATGATTTCAGGGTCTGTACTTGTTGAGTGGTTGCAAATGCTTCCAAAATGTGCCTTTTAGAAATGTTCACATCTAATTAAAAATAGGTAGTGCTGTCACTATATGCTGTTCATTGTAGGGTGATTTTTTAAAAAGGCATAATTTTGTGATTTTCTAATAATTCAAAAATTCTTGCTTGGTCAAATGAATAAGAGAAGGATTAACCCTCAGGGAAAAGTCCAATAGTCATGGTTATTGAAAAGGTTAAAACATAGGTAGGGGATGTTTTAAATACCAATTACCCCCACTCTGAAATTTTTCTTTTGAAGTAGATCTCCACAAAATAGAAGTCATTTGAAATAAATTTGCCCCCAATTGAATAAAAGGAAAAGAAATTTGTATCATAAAAATGATGTCTGGCAGAGGCAAAATTTAATCTGCTAGTCACCAGCATTTAAGAACACCATGGATTTAGGCTATACAGGATCTCAGAGACTATATTGCACAATACTAATATTTTACAGATGAGGGAATTGGCAAGTTTCAGTCATCTGTCCAAGATTATACAGGTAGCAGGAATTCAAGGAAGGATTTGATCTGGGGGTCTTCTGACTCAGATGGAATAACCTTTCTATGGTGTCCCATCTTTTACTCCTTTGATTACTATATCTCTTTCCCAAGATTATCTATTTCTGTGGTTAGTATCAAATCTTTTCCATTCACCCATGCTTGCAAACTCTAGTCACCATCTACTCTCCCTAAGTCTTGCTCTTGCTCTCTTTAACTCCACATCTTTCCACTCAAATAACCAGCATAGTAATTCCAGTCCACATCATGCACTCCATATTACAGCCAAACCATCCTGCCTGTTTGTCCTTAAATTTAGTATTTCATTTGCTACATGTGAATTTTTGCTTAGGGTTCTCTTATGGCTGAAATTTATTTCTTCCTAACATCAATTTCTTATTATCTCTACCTTCTTTTGAAGTCTTAATTCCTGTCTTAATTCCCAATAATCATAATAATCACACAAATATGTACATGTATTTATAATATATAATATATAATCATTATATATCCATATGTGTATAAACATATTTGTATATGTATATTTATACACAATTATTACTGTACATACATTCTATATCTCATGTATATATGCAGGCATACACATGCACACACACATATACAAATAGACAGATAAATAGATCTTGTACCATATCAGTAAAATGCAAACTCCTCCATTTGTCTCAATTTCTTCCACTGTAAAAACAATAACAAAAACAACAAAAACAGGGCTAGTAATAGTGCTTATGTCTCAGTGTTGTTATGAGGATCAACTACATATTTGTAAAGAGCTTTACACAGTGATTAGAACAAAATAGACACTTAATATGTGTTTATTCTTCTTTAAATGTATAACTATTTTTAATTTTATTTTTACATAAATCAATCCAATGATTAGCATATACAAACTTACATATACAACAATTAGTATAGAAACATAGAAATTATACTTTCCAATTTTTAAAAACCAGATCTTTGATTTCATTGCCAAAATATTATAGGAAGGAAATGGAGAGCTGGCCTTGGAGGCAGTTCAATCTGGCTTCAAATCCTGACTTAACATATATTAACAGTCATAAAATCATATCTTCTATCATATAGTCGTGTAATATGATAACAAAAGAGAATACATTAAAATCTGATGTTAAGAAAATCCAATCCAAGAAAATTCATTCAGTTTTTAGTAGGTAAAATAGTTTAGTAAGAAAATATGATTTTATGACTGCAAGAAGACTATCTAGAAATATGTAGACAAAATAAAATATTTACAATTTGTTCTGTTTTTTTTTTTACTATAAGTAATTTCAAAGCCTCATACAGCTTGCATATAAGTAAATAATAAAGTTGTTGATGCCATTTATTTTCCTATTTCCTGGAATTATCCTCTTTAAGCCTTTACCCCAGATCCAATCAGTTAGAACTATTTCAGAAACAGTAGCTCTCCAAATCACAGAATCATTGAACTCAAGACTTAGAAGCAATCTTAGAAGTCATCTAGTCTAACCTGTGTTGAATTATTAAAACTATTTCTATAATAAAGTTTAGATGAAAGTCTTCTGGATGAGAAACATGACATGTAACACAAATCCATGAAGGACAGACTTTCATTGATTTGCTTCTGGAAGTAGCATGTTCTTTTTTTTTTTTTTTTTTTTTGGTATACTTTCTTCTTTTATATAGAAGTGGTATCTCTTATATAGAAGACAATATCGTCATACATATGTATATATATATATATATATATATATATATATATATATATATATATATTTATATGTGCCAGATATATTTTAAAATTGAATCATTGGAACAAATACCCAGATGAGATCATAGAATCTTTTAAGTAATAATAACTCTCATAACTTAATAAATCACTAATCATTGATTACATTTAATAATGTGATTGAATATAATTGAATGATTAACAATTAAATGTTAAATATCATAATAGTAATTAGATTAATAATTATATTATATGTTATACAATCTTATATTTATTTTACATTTCTAACAGTTTTCAGAATGAGAATCAATTCTGATAATGACTATAATACTACTAATAGCTACATATAGGAACAATTAGAGTTAACATTTACAAATGTCAATATCTGATTCATATAGTATTATTATTGGGCAGAATGGCACAGGGGATATTGTTTCAGGTCTGGAGTCAGGAAGATCTCCGTGCTTAAATCTGGATTTGTGACACTGACCTTAGGTTAACCTTGTTTTGTTTTCTCATTTATAAAATGAGCTTCAGAAGGAAATGGTAAGCACTTTTCTCTGGGTAAATGCATTTATTTTCAATATACATTGCTTCATGAATCATGTTGAGAAAGAACAATCAGAGCAAAAAGGAAAAAAAAATGGAAGATCTTAAAAAAAAAAAAAAAAAACAGAAAAATAAAGTGAATATAGCATGTGTTGATTTACATTCAGTCTCCTATTTCTTTTTCTGGATGCAGATGGTATTTTCTATCCAAAGTGTATTTCCATTGCTTTGGATCACTGAATTACTGAGAAGAATTAAGTCTTCATAATTGATTATCATACATTCTTGCCATTACTGTATTCAATGCATTCCTGGTTCAGCTTGTTCTGCTCATCATCAGTTCATATAAATCTTTCAGGCCTTTCTAAAATCAGCTTGTTAATCAATTTTTATAGAACAATAATATTCCGTTTTCTTCATATACCACAACTTATTCAGTTATTCTCCAGTTGATGGGCATCTACTCATTTTCCTATTCTTTGCTACCACAAAAGGAGCTGCTATAAACATTTTTGTACATGTGGGTCCTTTTCCCTCCTTTATGATTTCTTTGACATACAGACCCACTTCCCTCCTGGGTTAAAGGGTATGCATATTCGATAGCCCTTTGGGCATAATTCCAAATTACTCTACAGAATGGTTGAATCATTTCACAACTCCACCAACAATGCATCAGTGTACCAGTTTTCTCACATCCCCTTCAAAATTTATCATTATCTTTTCCTACCATCTTAGTCAATTTAAGAGGTGAGAGGTAGTACCTGTTTTAATTTCTATTTCTCTAACCAATAGTGATTTACAATATTTTTTTCACATAAATGTAAATGACTTTAACTTAGTCATCTGAAAATTATCTGTTCCTTCACTTATCAATTAAGGAATGACTTATATTCTTATAAATTTGACACAATTCTTTATATATTTTAGAAATGAGACTTTTATCAGAAATAATGGCTGTAATAACTTCCCTCCCAGCTTTGTACTTCCCTTTTAATCTTAACAAAAAAAAAAAAAAAAAAAAAAAAAAAAAAAAAAAAAAAAACTAAATTTAATATAATTAAAGTTGTTCATTTGACCTTTCATAATGTTTTCTAGTTCTTCTTTGGTCATAAATTCCTCCTTTCTCCAAAGATATTACAGGTAAATTATCCCTTGTTCTTCTAATTTGTTTATGGTGTCATTCTTTATTCCCAAATTATGTACCTATTTATTACTATTTTGGGTATGGGGTGTGGTCTATGCTGGATTTCTGAAAGTTTTTCCCATCAATTTTTATCAAATAGTGAGTTCTTATCCCAGAAGTTAGAATTTGGGGATTTGTCAAATATTAGATTACTACAGGACTTGATTACTATATTGTGTGGATGTAAACTATTCTAGTGATGTGCCACTTTATTTCTGAAGCCAGTGCCAAATGGTTTTGTTGACTGCTTTCTTTCTTTCTTTCTTTCTTTCTTTCTTTCTTTCTTTCTTTCTTTCTTTCTTTCTTTCTTTCTTTCTTTCTTTCTTTCTTTCTTTCTTTCTTTCTTTCTTTCTTTCTTTCTTTCTTTCTTTCTTTCTTTCTTTCTTTCTTTCTTTCTTTCTTTCTTTCTTTCTTTCTTTCTTTCTTTCTTTCTTTCTTTCTTTCTTTCTTTCTTTCTATCTTTCTTTCTTTCTTTCTTTTCTTTTCTTCCTTCCTTCCTCCCTTCCTTCCTTCCTTCCTTCCTTCCTTCCTTCCTTCCTTTCTTTCTTTTTCTTTCTTTCTTTCTTTGTTTTCTTTTGTTTTCTTTTGTTTGTTTTCTTTTCTTTCTTTCTTTTCTTTTCTTTCTTTCTTTCTTTCTTTCTTTCTTTCTTTCTTTCTTTCTTTCTTTCTTTCTTTCTTTCTTTCTTTCTTTCTTTCTTTCTTTCTTTCTTTCTTTCTTTCTTTCTTTCTTTCCTTGTTTCTTTCTTTCCTTGTTTCTTTCTTTCTTTCTTTCTTTCTTTCTTTTTCTTTCTTTCTTTCTTTCTTTTCTCTTCCTTCTTTCTTCCTTCCTCCCTTCCTCCCTTCCTCCCTTCCTCCCTCCCTCCCTCCCTCCCTCCCTCCCTCCCTCCCTCCTTCCTTCCTTCCTTCCTTCCTTCCTTCCTTCCTTCCTTCCTTCCTTCCTTCCTTCCTTCCTTCCTTCCTTCCTTCCTTCCTTTCTTTCTTTCTTTCTTTCTTTCTTTCTTTCTTTCTTTCTTTCTTTCTTTCTTTCTTTCTTTCTTTCTTTCTTTCTTTCTTTCTTTCTTTCTTTCTTCCTTCCTTCCTTCCTTCCTTCCTTCCTTCCTTCCTTTCTTTCTTTTTTTCTTTCTTTCTTTCTTTGTTTTCTTTTTGTTTTCTTTTCTTTCTTTTCTTTTCTTTTCTTTTCTTTTCTTTCTTTCTTTCTTTCTTTCTTTCTTTCTTTCTTTCTTTCTTTCTTTCTTTCTTTCTTTCTTTCTTTCTTTCTTTCTTTCTTTCTTTCTTTCTTTCTTTCTTTCTTTCTTTCCTTGTTTCTTTCTTTCTCTTTCTTTCTTTCTTTTCTTTCTTTCTTTCTTTTTCTTTCCTTCTTTCTTCCTTCCTCCCTTCCTCCCTTCCTCCCTTCCTCCCTCCCTCCCTCCCTCCCTCCCTTCCTCCCTCCCTCCCTCCCTCCCTTCCTTCCTTCCTTCCTTCCTTCCTTCCTTCCTTCCTTCCTTCCTTCCTTCCTTCCTTCCTTCCTTCCTTCCTTCCTTCCTTTCTTTCTTTCTTCCTTCCTTCCTTCCTTCCTTCCTTCCTTCCTTCCTTTCTTTCTTTCTTTCTTTCTTTCTTTCTTTCTTTCTTTCTTTCTTTCTTTCTTTCTTTCTTTCTTTCTTTCTTTCTTTCTTTCTTTCTTTCTTTCTTTCTTTCTTTCTTTCTTTCTTTCTTTCTTTCTTTCTCTTTCTTTTCTTTCATTAATTTCCTTGATATTATTGACTTTTTGTTCTTACAGATGAATTTTGTGATTATTTTTCTAGTTTTTATAAAATAATATTTTTGCAATTTGATTTAAGTGTGGTACTAAAAAATGTAGACCAATTTAAACACAATTGTCATTCTTATTATATTAGCTCCACTTACTTGTGAGCAATTGATAATTGTCCAGTTAGATCTGACTTTGTTGGTGTGAGAAGTGTTTTGTAATTGTGTTCATGTAGTTTTTGGGTTTGTCTTGGTAGGTAGACCCCCCAATATTTTATTTTGTCTATAGCAATTTTAAATGGAATTTCTCTTTCTGTCTCTTCCTGGTGGATTTTGTCATTAATATATAGAAATGCTGATGATATGCATTTACTTTATTACTTTATGTCCCATGACTCTGCTAAAGCTATGAATTGTTTCCAGTGGATTTTTGAATGATTTTCTAGGATTCTCTCTCTATATATATATCATCATATCATCTGTAAAATAATAGTATTATTTCCTCATTGCTTATTCTAATAACTTAATTTCTTTCTCTTTTTTTTATCGCTAAAAGCAACATTTGTAGTACAATGTTGAATAATATTGGTGATGATGGACATCCTTGTTTCACTTTTGATCTTATTCAGAATGCATCCAGCTTTTCTCCATTATAAACATTGCTTGTTGTTGGTTTTAGATAGATACTGCTTATTATTTTAAGGAAAGGTCCTTTTATCCCTATGCTCTCTAGTGTTTTTAATAGGAATTCATGCTGTATTTTGTCAAAAGCTTTTTCTGCAACTATTGAGATTATCATATGATTCTGTTAATTTTGTTATTGATATGGTTGATCATGGTAACACTTTTTCTGATATTGAAGCAGCCTTACATTCCTGATACAAATCCTACTTGGTCATAGTGTATTATCCTGCTGATAATTTGTTGTAATCTCTTTGCTAATATTTTATTTAAATTTTTTGTTTCAATATTTATTAGAGAGATTGATCTGTAATTTACTTTCTGGGTTTTAGATCTTCCTGATTTAGGTGTCAGTGCCACATTTGTGTCATAGAAGAAATTAGGCAAGACTCCTTCACCTATTTTTCCAAATAGTTTATATAATATTGGAATTAATTATTCTTTGAATGTTTGGTAGAATTTACTTGTGAATCCATCTGGCCCCGAAACTTTTTTTTTTTTGTTTAGGGAGTTCATTAATGGCTTGTTCTATTACTTTTTCTAAAATGGGGCTATTTAAGTGATTTATTTCCTCTTCTGTTAATCTGGGCAATTTAATTTTTGTAAATATTCATTCATTTCAATTAGACTGTCAGATTTGTTGCCATACATTTGGGCAAAATAACTTCTAATTATTTCTTTAATTTTTTTTTTTTCATTGGTGCTGTTTACCCTTTTCATTTTTGATGATGGGGTGATTTGGTTTATTTCTTTTCTTTTTCTAATCAAATTAACCAAAGGTTGATCCTTTATTTTTCATAAAACCAACTCAGTTTTATATATTTGTTCAATAGTTTTCTTAGTTTCAATTTTATTAATCTCTCCTTTGAATTTCAGAATTTCTAATTTGTTATTTAATTGGGGGTTTTAAATTTGTTGTTTTTCTAGCTTTTTTTATGTTACCATAATCAACCATATCAATAACAAAACCAACAGAAATCATATGATCATATGATAATCTGCATGCCCAATTTACTGATCTCCTCTTTCTCTATTTTATTCATATAGCTATTTAAATAAATAAAATTTTTCCTAAGAGCTGCTTTGGCTGCATCCCATAGGTCTTGGTATAATGTCTTATTATTGTCATTCTCTTGGATGAAATAGGAAATGGCAAACTCTTTCAGTATCTTTGCCAAGAAAATCTAAAAGAAGATTCTGAAGAGTCAGACAAGATTAAAATAACTAAACAACAGTACTATTACATTTATAATATTATACATAGGTCAATAGGTAACACTTTAAGGTTTAGAAAGTTGTATATCTATCTACACAACTGTGTATAGATTTGCATATCTATATTTATATCATAGTTGTGTATATTCATATATATATATATTTATAGACATGCATGCACATACATATATACCAACACATTTACATACATACACATCAGATTATATATGTGTGTATATTTATGTATCATCCACCTATTTATCTGTCTGCCTGTCTATTTATCTACATATATATCTAATTTGATCCTCAAAACAATCATATGAGATAGAGACTATCTTTATTCCAATTTTAAAAATAAAACCAAAAGAGGTTAAATCGTTTTTTCCGGGGTCACACAGTAAGTATCTGTGACTACATTACATCTCAGATGTTTGTGATTTCTATTGAAAACTGTGTTAAAGTTGTAGCTTGATCTTTCATCCCAAGGTGGAGGTGAGTCTTGCTTCTCAGAGGCTATGTCAGCACATTTGTAAGCTGTCGTCAATTCTACCAAGCTGGAAAGGCTTTGAAAATAGGTTCAGTGACAATTGTGCATTTACCAGGGATTAGCCTAGGTAAATTGAAACAAACTTTTGTGTTTAGCACAGCTTGGTTGATGTTTTTATAGATTCCCACATTTGAAGTACAATCTCAGAGTCATTGAAAGGTTAAGATTTGATCTTGTGATGAATCTACCCCTAAAGATAAAGACACCCCCCCAAAGAATTAACACTATCATAGTACTGAAACAACAGTGTCTAACTTGTAGCAAAAATACATACATTAATGAGCAGATAACTATTTTATACATTGAAGCTTGAGTCTGTGAAATGTAAAGATTTTTGAATACCGTTGAGCAACTGCCAAATACACATTTTTCATGTTCCAATTAGTGTGATTAAACATCTAAATAAATAGATTAAAGCCTCTTTATTGATGTGGCCTAGAACATATCATTGAGTTAAAGGATGACAAGCTGACTATTGAGAAATGAATACCACAAAATAGAAATGTCTTTATTATTAATCTTTCTTTTTGAAAAATAAATGGTTCAAATAATTTTACATCTTATTTCAAATGAGTAACTTATATTCACTTTTTTGATCATGTTGACATTTTCTTTTCCTGACTTCCTGAGATCACTACCTCTCTCTGATCTCTCTCTTCTTTCTTACTCTAAAAGGAAAAGTTTCTTTATGTGATTCAGAAAAAAATGCCTTTTCTAACAACAATCATTCCACAAGGTAAGATGGGGCTTTTTGGCTAATGGCAGCTTTATATTCTCCATTTGAGGCTTTTATCCTTGTCCTGAGTGAGTAATGGAATTGACGATAGTTTTTTCTTTTCTTTTTTTTTTTTCCTCTTAAGACTATCTTTTTATCTTTATAAGGGGAAGATATACAGAGGAATCATAGGTTGCCATATTGGGAAGGGTCATTAGAAATACTATCTTTAAACCTCTTTAATTTGCAGATGGAAAATTGAGTCCAAGAGTGGTGAAATTATTTGTTTAAGATCATTAGGGGCAGCTAGGTGGCGCAGTGGATAGAGCACCAGCCTTGAATTCAGGAGGACCTGAGTTCAAATCTGGTCTCAGACACTTAACACTTCCTAGCTGTGTGACCCTGGGCAAATCATTTAATTTCAATTGCCTCAGGGAAAAAATAAAAAGATCATCAAAAAAAAAGTTGAGAAAAACAATAATGAACATTAATGTAATTCTTTTAGATTCACAAAGTACTTCATATATATATACATACATATACACACATTTATATATTTATATACACACAGACACACACACACACATAATTTGTTCTTCACATCAGCATGTGAGATAGGAAATGATATTATGCTCATTTCCTAAAAGAAGAAACTGCAGGTTAGAAAGGTTATGTTACTTGCCTAGGACCACATACCAAACAACTGTAAGAGGCAGGATTTTAAATCCATCCAAATCTAAGTCAATATTCTTTCTATTAACCACAATGGATATCACTACTAAAATTTCATTTTATGTATGCTTATAGATTCCTAAAATTTCAAGAAAATGTTGCTAGAAAAATTAGGAGAAAATTTCAATGAATGAAAAAGAATTTATAACACAAGAATTTTGTTCAATTCTGGGAATACTAATGTTAAATCAAACATGTCACTACTCTTGAAGAGCTTACATTTGCACAGGAGAGACAATATACACAGTGAAGCAGTTATCAGGGAATGATCTGAAAATTAGAAAATTGTGAATATGTCCATAGGAGACTAGACACTCCTTCCAGAAGCAAAGGCAGTTGATTTAATCTGGATTCCAAAACTGGATTGAAGGGGGTAGAGAGGCTGTTTTTTAGTTAAGAAAGTTTGTGGGAAGGTAGTTAGGAAAAATAAGTGAAGTAAAATGTAGCTGAGATCTACCTGGAAGAGATTGATAGTGGAACAATCACTATTCCCCATAAGGTTTTCAAGATGGAATTTCCAGAGATGAAAGAATTAAAATCTCCTAGGCATGCTATCTAGATAGCAAGGCTAAGAAGATGACTAGGGAATGTAGAATTTCATACACAAATATTTTATAGTAATAGAGAAAAATGTTCTCCTGATATGGTTGAACTCTTTATAATATACTTTTTTTTTTAACAGGTGAAGCATTTGTAATATAGTCAATTTCATTTTTACATTTATTTTTATATATCTCTGCCAAGTTTCATCTAGGCATTTTCCATGGTTAGCAGACATCCAATTTTCCTAGTATTGGAATAAAAATATTATACATTTCTCTTCCTGGACATTTCCAAACAGGCTTGACTTTCTTCATCTCCCTCCTCTTTTTCTTACCAATTGAACTCTTCCCCTGGTTGTTTGCAGTTTTTTGTCCTTTGTTCTTAAAAAGAACCATTGTATCAGGGAGGTGATATCATGACATGCAAGTGGATTGGATTTGTGAGGGAGGGCTGTGCAAGGTCACCTGCCTCACTTTCCTCTCTAGAGCCAGCTGAATCCAGAGGCAAGATATACATCAACACAACTGTGATAAATGAAAATTTTACATCATCTTGTCAAAAACTCAGCCTCCTAGACAACTCCAAAGTCATTTCTAAATCATGTAACCATGACCATATGCTGTCTTTTTTTTTTTTTTCATTCTACTCTTTCTATGCTATCTTTCCCCATTAGAATTTAAATTTCTAAGCAAAAGACTGTCTAACTCGATTAGATTTGTAATTTCAGCATTTAGAAAGCTATTAAAAATTAATCATCATCATCATTATTATCATCATCATTCTCTCCATTCATTACTTTTATATTAAATCTATGAGGTCACAGAGAAGGGACCCTAATAATTTAGTTAAGTAATCCATTGGAGGGTATAGTGAATGGAATGCTAGGCCTGGAGTCAGGAAAATGAGTCATCCTGACTTCAAATCTGGCTTCAAAACCTTATGTTTTGACCAATATGTATGTATGGCCCTGGGCAAGTCACTTAACTCTGCCTCAGTTTCCTCAGCTATGAAGGAAATAGCAAACCATTTAGATGAAGTCCTGGTAGTTAGGTGGGTGCAGAGAGAGCCTGAATTATTGTACACAATCTGAAAGTTTAGCTACTCCTGAGGCAAATAAGGAGGAGATTGGCAGGATCATTTAAGCCTTAAGTGGGCCTTTTATTCTTAAGTAGGCATTGTTTTTTTGAAGTGGACATTTTTTTCCCTAAGACTTCAAGTGAAGGTTTTAGGAAACCCTACCTTTATTGTATCCTATCAGAAAACCTAAGTTATGGTGTTAAACTCTACAGATTATGTTACCCTATAAAAGATCTATTCATACTGTAAATCCTCCTTAATTTGTTTAGGAATTTAGCCTTCCATTCTATGTTTGTATTCTCACTTCACACTGTCTTTCTCCTTGTTATAGCTAACTCCTTTTTGGGGTTAATGCACTTGCTATACATTACAATTGCTAAGGCCTATTAGGACCCTAATGTCCTTTTAGAATTAGCCCAGGAATTCCCCACTTGCCATGCTTTAGTGTCATCTTCCTCCTGGTTAAATGCGAGTTCTACTAAGAAACTTGTCTTTTCCTTAGTTAATTGCTAAAACCCCTTTCCTTGCAAACTTCTTTAGACCTACTCCTAGCAGTGTAATAAAATCTTTGTTCCTTGATTTGGAAGTCTATGCCTACAAATTATCTTGAGACACCTCATGATACTGATCCATAACCCTAATATGCTTTTGGAGTGTTATCCTATAACACATCATTTTATGGCTTAAATCCATGATTTTCTTGATTTGGTATGAAGAGAGTCTGACTGTAATGCAATGGGAACTGTCCTCCTGATCTTTGTGGGCGTGAACCTGGGTTGAAAAAACCCTAAATCTCAACCCCTCCTGACCTTTGGGAGAATCCCCACTCTCCTACCTGATTCCCAAGGGAAACTCCCACAATAGTATCTACCATTAGGTGGAAATCTTCATTTGGAGATCTTCACCTAGGGCATAATTATCACCCATTTTTGATGAGTCCCTTAATTCATCTGGAGATCACTCCCTAATACTGGGCCATGAAACCTAAATATAATCAAGATTCTGTATCCAAACCTTTGCTAATTGCTATCAAGTACTGGCCCACTGAGTGCCTTCTCAGTGTAATAAACCCATTTTTGTTGTTGTTGTTGTTGTTGTTGTTGCTGTTGTTGCCAAAAACCTCACCTGGAGATCAGGACTGTGAATTTTTTCTCAAAAACCTCCTATACCAGCCTGGGGATCCCATCGCTGTTAGGGTATCTCTCACCTCTCATTTCTCACCCCTCAACAATTGCACCTCAAGAATTTCAGTATCTGACTAGGCTAAGTTCATATAATAAAAATGACAATTATGCCTAAATTGGTCTACTTGTTCAGTGCCATAACAATCAAACAACCAAAATATTATTTTATAGAACTAGAAAAAACAGTAACAAAATTCATCTGGAAGAATAAAAGGAATATAAAGGAGATTATTGAAAAAAAATACAAAGGATAGTGGCTTAGAAGTACCAAACCTAAAACTCTATTATAAAGCAGCAGACATCAAAACCATTTGGTAATGGCTAAGAAATAGAGTGATGGATCAGAGGAATAGATTATTTACACACCACACAATAATCAAGGCTTATAGAAATCTAGTATTTGACAACCCCCCAACTCTAATTTCTGGAATAAGAACTCACTATTTGGCAAAAATTGCTAGGAAAACTAGAAGGTAAAATAGATACATGATTTGGGCATAAAGGATGGCAACATAAACAAATTAGGAGAACAAGGGGTAATTTATCTATCAGATCTGGGGAGAAGGGAAGGAATTTATGACCAAAGAAGAACTAGAGAACATTATGAAAGTCCAAATGAACAAAAGGTTTTTGTACAATCAAAAAACAGAAACAAAATTAAAAGGGAAGTAGAAAGCTGGGAAAAAATCTTTATAGCCAACATTTCTGATAAAAGTCTCATTTCTAAAATATATAAAGAACTGCGTCAAATTTATAAGAATGCAAGTCATTTCCCAATTGATTAATGGTCAAAGGATATGAACAGACAATTTTCAGATGATGAAATTAAAACTATCTATAATTATGTAAAAAATGCTCTAAATCACAACTAATTAGAGAAATGTTTAGAATGGTGATTAATAGTTTTCTAGTTCAGTATGATTGATTTAATCTTATAACACATAATGATTGGTTTATACTCAGTATACTGTAAATGATCTAATTATAATAGAGCATATTAACTGGGACAAATGCAGCCAGGGTCAGACAATGCAACAGCCTTTCAGTCAGAGAGGTCAGAGAACAGCAATAGTCTCCTTGTATCATCCTCTCACAAGAGGAGATTCATTCTGGATTGAATCTCCAGCTGCCACTGTCAGGTGGCTCCTGTGTATCTCAGCAGCTCTCCCGTGTATTCTAACATAAAATAAATTATCTTTGTCTTTATGAAACTATACAGAGCCATGCTAGTGTGTGTGTGTGTGTGTGACAGAGAGAGAGAGAGAGAGAGAATGTGTGTGTTGAACTTTATGAGTATACTTAGAAAAAAGAAGCATGTGTGGCAGAATATAGCTGATATAGCTCAAAGGTAGATCCTGAAAAGTCTGAATAGGAAGCAGTATGATGTAGTCAAAGGTTCTGAATTCAGATCTCAGTTTTTATTACTTTGTGTGACTTTACTAGAATCAGGTCACCTCTCAGCATTTCATTTTCATTTCACATAAAATGAGGAAGTTGAACAAGACCTTCATGATTTTTTTTCCAGTTGTAGATCTAAGGCACTCTGAATAAAGTGGAATTTCCTTAATTAAAATAAGTAAAATTGATTCTTTTAAAAAATAATATAAGTATCCCTCTGTGATGTAAAAAAAAGTTAGCATAGGAAGTTGTTCTTAAAGTATAGCAAATGTTTATATAGAATCATCAATTTAGGATTGGAACAGACCTTAGAAATCTATTCCATTTACTCTGTTGTTGCTGAGTCATTTCAGTCATGTTTCTCTCATGTCATGTACTTTATGACCCCATTTGGTTTTTTTTTTTTTTGCAAAGATACTACAGTAGTTTGTTTACTTCTCCAGCTCATTTTACAGATGAGGAAACTGAAGGAAACTGGGTTAAGTGACTTGCCCAGGGTCACACAGCTAATAAATCTGAAGTCAGATTTGAAGTCAGGAAGATGCCATTAAAGTAGCATAGGTTATTGAATAAAAAGAAAAGAAGAACTCTCTTTGTATCTTGAAGATAGAAGGCTCTTTATGGTTTCCATCTTGGAAACACCTTTTTCTACTGGTTACTCTCAAGGTCTGTTAGATACAGACCTCCAGTATCACTAAGCTGGTCTGATGCTATTTGCAATTAACTACAAAAATGTTCACCAGAAAAAAACCTATTCTTTGGAAATTCATGAGACAAGATTAAGACACTCTTCTTCCTCTATTACTCAGCCTCCTAAATAAGGGAACTGACTTAGCAGAAACATTTAATAATTTTTTTAATCACTTGTAATATTGCTATAAATGTGTGTACAATACTGTGTGTGTGTGTTTGAGTGTGTGCATCTGGGATGTTAACCATCTGGCAACTGTCCATCATTTAATCTTAATTAAAGTTTATCTTTTAACCTCACTTCTTGATTTATAGCCCTCTATTCAAACTGACCAATGTCAGAGGAATAACTCTCCATCAGGATGGTGATAGCTAGGTGGTGCCATGGATAGAGTGCCAAGCCTGAAGTCAGAAAGAGACCTTCATGAGTCCAAATATAGCCTCAGATATTTACTACCTGTGTGAACCTGACAAGTCACTTAACATGTTTGCTTCAGTTTCCTTATTTGCAAAAAAGCTGCTGGAGGAAATGACAAACCACTCCAGTATCTTTGTTGAGAAAACCCTAACTGAGGTAAGGAAGTTAGACATGATAAAAGGAAGTAAACAACAATAGGATTATAGGATAGCTAGGTTGAGGAATTCTCTAGTAATTGACAAATGGCAAAATTTCTTTTTTTTAAATTAATTTTATAATTATACATTTTTTGACAGTACATATGCATGAGTAATTTTTTTTATAACATTATCCCTTGTATTCATTTTTCCAGATTTTCCCCTCCCTCCCTCTACTCCCTCCCCTAGATGACAGGCAACCCCATACATTTTACATGTGTTACAGTATAACCTAGATACAATATATGTGTGTAAATCCAATTTTCTTGTTGCACGTTAAGTATTGGATTCTGAAGGTATAAGTAACCTGGGTAGATAGACAGTAGTGCTAATATTTTACATTCACTTCCCAGTGTTCCTTCTCTGGGTGTAGTTATTTCTGTCCATCATTGATCAGCTGGAAGTGAGTTGGATCTTCTTTATGTTCAAGATTTCCACTTCCATCAGAATGCATCCTCATACAGTATTGTTGTTGAAGTGTATAGTGATCTTCTGGTTCTGCTCATTTCACTCAGCATCAGTTCATGTAAGTCTCTCCAAGCCTTTCTGAATTCCTCCTGCTGGTCATTTCTTACAGAGCAATAATATTCCATAGCCTTCATATACCATAATTTACCCAACCATTCTCCAATTGATGGACATCCATTCATTTTCCAATTTCTAGCCACTACAAAAAGAGCTGCCACAAACATTTTGGCACATACAGGTCCCTTTCCCCTCCTCAGTATTTCTTTGGGATATAAGCCCAATAGCAGCAATGCTGGATCAAAGGGTATGCACATTTTGATAACTTTTTGGGCATAGTTCCAAATTGCTCTCCAAAATGGCCGGATTCTTTCACAGCTCCACCAACAATGTATCAGTGTCCCAGTTTTCCCACATCCCCTCCAACATTCATCATTATTTGTTCCTGTCATCTTAGCCAATCTGGCAGGTGTGTAGTGATATCTCAGAGTTGTCTTAATTTGCATTTCTCTGATCAGCAGTGATTTGGAACACTTTCATATGAGTGGAAATAGTTTCAATTCATTATCTTAGAATTGTCTGTTCATATCCTTTCACCATTTATCAATTGGAGAATGGTTTGATTTCTTATAAATTAGGATCAATCCTCTATATATTTTGGAAATGAGACCTTTATCAGAACCTTTAACTATAAAAATATTTTCCCAATTTGTTACTTCCCTTCTAATCTTGTTTGCATTAGTATTGTTTGTACAGAAACTTTTTAGTTTGATGTAATCAAAATCTTCTATTTTGTGATCAATAATGATCTCTAGTTCTTCTCTAGTTATAAATTCCTTCCTCCTCCACAGGTCTGAGAGGTAGACTATTTTCTGTTTCTCTAATCTATTTATGATCTCATTCTTTATGCCTAAATCATGGACCCATTTTGATCTTATCTTGGTATTTGGTGTTAAGTGTGGATCCATATCTAATTTCTGGCATACTAATTTCCAGTTTTCCCAACAGTTTTTTTCGAATAATGAATTTTTATCCCTAATGTTAGTATCTTTGGGTTTATCAAACATTAGATTGCTATAGCTGTACCCTTTTTGTCCTGACAAATGGCAGAATCTCTATGGATTTCAGTTTCCTCAATTGTAAAATAAGGAAGTTGGAAAAAAATTATTTCTAAAATCTTTTCTTACTCTAAATCATATGACATTGCTCTTTCCACTAAGATATGCTCCCTCTTCTGACTATAGTATTTTTGAAGGACAATAATTCAGTATAAATTACAGATTTTGTTATTGTCCTTCAAAAATACTTTAGAATTTTCATTGGCTCTCTTTCCAATGCAAAATATTATTCTATATTATCTAATTGCTTACTTTTGTGGCCAACTATTTCAAATTATATGCCAAGCAACTGGCCTCTATGAGTTTAGGAAATTGGAATAATAATAAAAATAATTTGCATGTATAGAGCTCTTTAAGGTTCATGAACAACTTTCCCCAGAACTCTAACTGGTAAGTAGTGCAAGTAAATTATCCTCATTTTCTTGATGAGGAACCTGGAGCTCTGAGAGAATACCGAATCTTCATGTTTACATATAACTGGTGGCAGAGCTGGAAAGCAAGGCCAGATTTCTAGATTCTCAGCCTGCTGCTCTTATAATTTGCTAACCCTCAAGAGATCAGATCTAAAGTCTCTTGCAATCCAGTCTCCTTAATGTAAACCAGGTAGAACGGATGGGTATTAAAACTTTCCCTCTAGTCTCACTAACATTGGCTTCACTAATTGAAGAAACTGCAGGAGAAGGTATTGGATCACAATAAGACTAGGAAGGTATAATAAGGAAGATTGAAATTCCATATGGACTTGGGTCCATATAATAAAGCTGATGCAACTGACAATTTGTGGAAATTTAGGCAATCACCTATTTTTACCTATTCATTAAGTCTGTGCATATAGCAAAATGAATTCTCATATTTTACATGGCCCCAAACCTTCCTCTCCCCCCAAAGTAAAAAAGGGAATTCTGTTTTTGATATTCAGGACCAAGCAAAAAAATCCCCATAATTGAAATTCTAACTTGATATTTAAAACCCTCCCCCCAAAAAACAAAACAAATAAACAAGTTCCTGTTAAGAAACTTGCTGTATTAAGGCAGACCAAGGAGGATTTGCTCTAATTGGAGAATTTCTGAGATTAAATGCTTTACCAAGGTAGGAAACATAGGGAGCATATATAAAAGGCAAGCTTTGATCCCAGGTCTTCTTGACCCTTATTTCATATTAGGTTGATTGGGGTTCTATCTGGTTTTCAGAAAGGATTAACACCTTTAATGTTAGATAAGAAAGAAATAAAGCAAAAAAAAAAAGAGGCCTTGTTATCTAATCAAAAATAAATAAATACATAAATAGAGATGAAGTGATGGAGAAAATGTGAATAATGCAGATCAAATATAAAACTGTATAGGACTTTTTTTTAAAGGAGCCTGTATGTTAAACCTCTGCCATCATATTCCAATGTAAAGAATATCACTGAGAATAATATATCATTAGAAAAAGGAGAAGAACTGATCATTTGGCAAAGACAAGAATTCACAGAGGTTTGGCTCATATATTTCATTTTTATGCTTAAAGTTAAAAATGATTTAACATAAAGAAAGCTCTCTTAGCAAGGTTTATGGAGAGCATATGAATATGGAGGGCATATTGAAGAACATGCAAAATGTGCATAGGATAAGAGGAGATGAATAGATTATGAATAGCACTGATGGAAAGGATGCATCTCATCAATACCAATTCATATACTGAAACATATTCACAGGGCTGTCCTTGGTACCATAATTCGAACTTGAAAAAAATTAGTTATTAACTCAAGAAGTGTGCAACCTAACTTAAGAAGACATATTCTATTATTTTATTATTTATATATTATAATAATGATTAACATAATTAATTAGTTATAATTATATATTATTTATTATATTATATTGTATACAACATAATATTGTCTTATGCATACAGTATGCAATATACAATTTAATGTATTATGAGGTATACAATATAATAAGGACAGATGGGAGATTCAAATAAAACACAAAATTGGAAGTTAAAGAGACCCATTAAGTTTGAATGGGATTGGGAATCACTGATGATCACATTTCATGGAGGAAATGGTATTTAAATTGGCCTTGAAAAAAAAAAAATATTTCAACAGGTAAAAATGTTGGGATACGTTCTGTGAAAATGTATTGGAAAAGAAGATTTCAGGATTAAATTAAAGTTATCAATTATATTTGGCTAGGAAATAATATGAATCTTGGTGAGGAGAATGATATTAAAGATTTCTTTTGACTCTAAAATGTTCAGTTCAGATGACCAATTTAACCTTATATATTACTTCACAATCTCCTCCAAATAAATATCTTCATGCTAACATAAAATGTGATCTGGAGAAAGTTTTTTTTTTTTTTTCACCCCTTAAGATCACACTTGCCTCATCTGTAAAAGTAGGGGTTTGGTAAAATAATTTCTAAGGTTCCTTTCACAGCTCTGCAATCTGTCATATCATTTGTTGAGTTTCTTCCATTGCAAAAACATTTTGTTTGAAAGATTTTAAAGAATCAGAAGGCATTCTTTTTACCTTTAAAAAATAGAGAAGAGGAATAAACAATTAATTAATCATCACTCATCTAGCTAATTTTGGAGGATCAGAATTTTAAACTAAATTCTGAAGGAGGTAAAATTGAGGGAGGAGTGTTTTCAACTTCTGGGAGCCAAGATGGTGGAATAAGCAGTACATTTCTGTAATGTCCCCATCTTTACCTGCAGACAAACATAAAATAGCAACAAATAAAAAAAAATATATAATATATATACATATATATTATATATATAAATATATAATATAAAAATAGCAAACATAAAATAGCAACACTAGACAGGGTGGTGAAACTAGAAAGGAGACTGGGTGAAACAATCTTTTAGCCCAGAATTAGAGGATTGGCAGCAGGGCTTCCTCTTATTAGGGTAAAGACAGGAAGTTCCCCAGTGAGCTACCAACAAGCCTACTTCAGCAAATCAGCATAAAATCCTAACCTCCAGGGCAAACACCAACACCAATCCTCCTTCCCCACCCCTACCATTCTGTGTAATTTGGTAAAAAGAGGAGAGACAGTTCACTCAAGCTTTGGATATCACCATGTGCTTTAATGTATCTCCAGCCAAATGGGCATCTTCCAGTGGCCAGACCTCTATGTATTTCACTATAATCCCAGGATAATGTAGAATACCCTATGTGACCTCAGCATATGCCAGGTATAACCACCAGGATCCCAGCTTAGCACCAGGAAAACTGCCAAAATAACCTTTAGCACTGCTGGTCGCTTTTCACCTCACCTCACTTCCTCAACCTGCAACAGACATGAGGGTCCCTGGTAGAGAGAGACTGTAGTTACTGGCACAAGAAGCCTAAAGCAGTATATGGGGTGATAAAGTTCAAATTGAAATAGAAAGACAGAAAGAAAGAAAGGAAGAAAGCAAAGAAGGAAGGAAGGAAAAATGAAAGAAGGAAAAAAAGAAAGAAAGAAAGAAAGAAAGAAAGAAAGAAAGAAAGAAAGAAAGAAAGAAAGAAAGAAAGAAAGAAAGAAAGAAAGAAAGAAAGAAAGAAAGAAAGAGAGAGAGAGAGAGAAAGAAAGAAAGAAAGAAAGAAAGAAAGAAAGAAAGAAAGAAAGAAAGAAAGAAAGAAAGAAAGAAAGAAAGAAAGAAAGAAAGAAAGAAAGAAAGAAAGAAAGAGAGAGAGAGAGAAAAAGGGAGGAAGGAAGGGAGGAAGGAAGGAAGGAAGGAAAGAAGCAAGGAAGGAAGGAAGGAAGAGAGGAAGGAAGAGAGGAAGGAAGAAAGGAAGGAAGAGAGGAAGGAAGAAAGAGAAGGAGGGAGGAAGGGAAGGAGAGAGGAAAGAAGAAAGAAAGAAAGAAAAAGAAAGAAAGAAAGAAAAAGAAAAGAAGGAAGGGAGAAAGAAAAAAAAAAGGAAGGGAGGAAGGAACGAAGAGCCAAAAATAGAGAGAAAACTTGCTAAAAAGTACATAGATAATGAAGAAATATTGATACTAAACACATATGCATCGAGAATATTCAGATTCTTAAAGGAGAAATTATGTGAACTACAGGAAGTAATAGACAGCAACATTATACAAGTATCCCCTCTCAGATCTCAATTAATTCAGACAAAAATGAACAAAAAAGAAATCAAAGAGGCAACTAGAATATTTTTTCTCTTGTTTTTTTTTTTTTTTTTTTAATGTTATTATAGCTTTTTATTTACAAGATATATGCATGGGTAATTTTTCAGCAATGACAATTGCAAAACCTTTTGTTCCAATTTTTCCCCTCCTTCCTCTCATCCCTCCCCCAGATGGAAGATAGGCCAATACATGTTAAATATGTTAAAGTATATATTAAATTCAATATATGTATACATATCCATAGTTATTTTGCTGCATAAGAAGAATTGGACTTTAAAATAATGTACAATTAACCTGTGACCGAAATAAAAAATGCAAGCAGACAAAAATAGAGGGATTAGGAATGCTATGTAGTGAGTCACACTCATTTCCTAGAGTTCTTTTGCTGGGTGTAGCTGGTTCTATTCATTATTGAAACAAATGGAGTTGATTTGGTTCAGCTCATTGTCGAAGATAGCCAAGTCCATCAGAATTGATCATTATATACTATTGTTGTTGAAGTATATAATGATCTCCTGGTCCTGTTCATTTCACTCAGCATCAGTTCATGTAAGTCTCTCCAGGCCCTTCTGTAATCACCTGCTGGTCATTTCTTACAGAACAATAATATTGCATAACATTCATATATCACAATTTATTCAGCTATTCTCCAATTGATGAGCATCCACTCAGTTTCCAGTTTCTGGCCACTACAAAGAGGCATGCCACAAACATTCTTGCACATACAGGTCCCTTTCCCTTCTTTAAAATCTCTTTGGGATATAAGCCCAGAAGTAATGGTGCTGGATCAAAGGTATGCACAATTTGATAACTCTTTGGACATAATTTCAAATTGCTCTCTAGAATAGCTGGATGTATTCACAATTCCACCAACAATGTATCAGTGGCCCAAATTTCCCACATCCCCTCCAACATTGTGCATTATCTTTCCCTGTCATTCTAAACAATCTGACAGGTGTCTAGCACTATCTCAGAGTTGTCTTAATTTGCAGTTCTCTAATTAATAATGACTTGGAGCATCTTTTCATATGGCTAGAAATAGTTTCTATTTCTTTGTCTGAGAATTTTCTGTTCATATCTTTTGACCATTTATCAATTGAAGAACGGCTTGATTTCTTATAAATTAGAGTTAATTCTCTATGTATTTTGGAAATGAGGCCTTTATCAGAACCTTTGATTTTTGCTTCCCTTCTAATCTTGTCTGCATTAGTTTTGTTTGTACAAAAACTTTTCAATTTAATATAATCAAATTTTTCTATTTTGTGATCAATAATGACCTCTAGTTCTTTTTTGGTCCTAAATTCCTTCCTCTTCCACAGGTCTGAGAGGTACACTATCCTATACTCTTCTAATTTATTTATAATCTCATTCTTTATGCCTATATCATGAACCCATTTTGATCTGATCTTGGTGTACAGTGTGAAGTGTTGATCAATGCCTAGTTTCTGCCTGTCCTTTATTCTTGAAGAGGACCATGACATAAGGTAGGTAATACCATGACATGGAAGTGAATTGGATTTTGTATGTGGAACTCCCAGATTCACTCTTCACATCCACTCTAGGTCAGGATCTTCTCTGCAATTTATATTTTTAGATAGGTGTTTATGGCACAAAGAGGTCAAAAAATGTGTGCAGATTCATCTAATTAAAATGATCTTGAACCTGCTTCTTGAACACCCAAAGCAAGGTTTAGACCCAGTTCATCCTGGCTTCAATGCTATATCTTTGTATCCACTCAACCATAGTTGCTTCTCAAATAATGACTATAAAAAAGTCAATAAAATGAACATTGAAAGACAACACAACTATGTTGAAATTCAGAATATAAATGTTTGTACTTACCATACTGCTAAATTTTACAGTTATCACTTTCTTTTTTGTTAACATTTGACTAGATAGGTTTTGGGGGAGTGAGGATATAGGGAGATGGTGGTAGAAATGGATTTTATATTACTCTAGGTGTTTATCAGAAAAGTATTATGATTAGTATTTTTAATAAAAGATATATGAGAAGTGATGAATAGGATCAAGTGAATGCTTTACTACTCAAGGAAAAATCTGGCCATATTTAACTAAAGAAAGGGGGAAACTCCAATGGAAATGGAGAAGACAAAGTTGCTTTAGTGGAAAAATATAGATATCTCAAACTGAGTTCAATTGTTTCATTGAGAACTTACACAAAGATAAAACTGGTGCTAAAAAGAGCTCTTTCCAAATTTAATGCATATCATATTAACTGCAATAACTAATACAATTCTCTTATTAAGAGGACATGATTAAAATTCAGAGAGATTAAGAAGAGTTACATAGTGAATTGGATTTCTTTTTTTCTTTCTCTATTGCATCTGTCTCCCCTTACTAAAGTGTTTTAAAATTTATCTTCAGGTTCACCAGGTTAAAGTGGGCTAAATTAAAATTACTTGACATTAATTCATAACATGATCAGATTCACAACCTGAGTTTCCCATGAAAGTGCCAATCTTTAAAAATTTTTATTGTTTTTTGACTTAAGAGGATTCAAGAACATTTAGAAGCTCTAGAGTCAACTACAGGAAGACCACTCTAATTTTTTTTTTAAAGTTATTTCCATTGAGACTCTGCCAATGAGCAGTTTTGAAGATGTGATCTATTTTGAGGTAGTATGCTTTAATTCATAGAATCATCCTTAATTAAACACAAAAATGGCATTAGGAAAAAATGAAGTTTATAGGTTAAAAGGATCTGCTTAGTATAAATAATATTATTTTGAAGAATACCTCCATTTTGACATCTTCATTAATCTAATCTTATTTTTCAAAATTTCTATCACATACGTAATAAAGTATCTGACACACATTAAGCACTATGAAATGTTAGCTTTAATAACAGTAATCATATACTATCTTTAATAAAATTATAATAAATAAATAACACAATAGATAAATTAAATTTAATAAACATTATGATCGTAATCATAAGCATTATTACTGCTTTCAAAAAGAAAATAGTCATAACTCTACACTATAACCAAAGAGTCAACAATAAAAAGTAAGGTAGTCAAATAAACTTGCCTTTTGTCTTCTTGCTATTGAAAATTAGGTTTTTAGCAACAAATAAACTTCTTTTGTTTAATAATAATGATAAATGAGTACTGAGTAATCAAGTTAATGCAAACAGATGATTCCTTTCTACCACAATCCTTACTCCCAATCATATCTGTCATTTAGAAGGTCCAGTTGGCTTAGCCACTATCATTTAGTATTTGATTGGTTTTGATTGATTGTACTGGTAATACTAATCTGCCTTTAGTTAGGTAGCACAGCCCATTTCAAGATGATTCTAAGGGCTTAGATCTGAAACCAAAAGAGGTTCTTAGTTCATGGATATGAATTATAGGGAATTATATATTGAAAAATCAACTCAAGACATAACATTGATTCAGAAAGAATGTAGGTGTAACAAATTCATAGTGGCACATAATGAACTAATTGAATTTTAAGAATCTTAGGCCAGCTGCAAAGGCCTTTACCCTGCCCCCTCCCCCCCAAAAAAAAAGAAAAGAAAGAAAAAGCTTGAAGTCAGAAAAAAATGCCTCTGGTAACAGGAGCCATGGGAATGACCTAGATGAATCCATCATTCTCTCTTTGTTTCCCAAGGACAGCTAAGTGTTTCAGGTTGTTGGCAATGATGTTCCTTTTCCTTCTCATGGAGAGGGTAAATCCCATAATTAGAGCCCTAATGAGTTAAGTGAAGAGCTGTGTTCCATTTTACCTATTGGATAACTGTAAAGGGCTGAAACTCTGAATAGGTACACTGGAATCAGACAACCGAGCACTTAAGGCTAATTATCTATTGGACGATACTCTATTAGCATATGCTTGGAAAAATGGCCCTTCCCACTATTCTGTGCTGGCTCAATCTTTTGGTGTAGACAGATAATTCTAGGAGGGATTAGGGGGTGAAGTAAGACAAGCCAGAGTCACTTTGGAAGAGGACAACTAAAAGGAGGTCGATTGGTGGAAAACATGAGCAATCCCCTTCACTTCTCTCCCTAAAGACCAAAGACTTTTGCTGATCCTGACTGTGGCTGATCCTGAGGTCAACAGGGTACTAACTTGGACTTCACATTTGGTGCCCAACATGTGAACCAAGGACCCTAGTTTCACTGAAGAAGTCCCTGGTGACCAGGAAATAGGGTGAATATTTTAATAGACAAACAGGGAACTTATTTTGTTAAGGGCTAAGCTAGTAAATTTTTCTAGCTGAAACGGGGCAGCTATTAGGAAAAGATTCTCCCCCATCCCCAGGTCCACCCTCACTCCCACCCCGAGGAAGTGCTATAGAAAGCATACTTAAGTTGATCAAGGGACAAGGCTTACTTGTAACTTGGGAGCAGATTGGTGGACTCTTGGATATATTAGAATGCATGACCCTTGGTTTTCAAAGAAAGAAGATATAGGGGCAGATAATTGCAAACTAGTAGGTGATCAGCTATGTGAATATTACAATGATAAGGGTCCTGATTCAATTTCCAAGGAAACATTCTATATGTACATTATAACACAACTGGCCTTAAAGAATCCTGCAAGTTATATAAAAAAAGAAAAGTTTTAAGAACATCCAAATGAGGAAGTATGAGGAAAAAGAGGAAGACAAAGGACAGATTAATGGCAATATCACCAGAGGGCATGAAGACTTAAGGGACGTTGAAGGGCATGGTGATTCTTGCTTTCACAAGACAGCTTCAGACAGAGATGGACCAATAGGCCCGCAGGAACCCACTTGCCTCAATTTTTTTTTTTTAATTTTTTTTTTTACAAAAAAATTTTAGTAGAATTTATGACCAGAGGAGAACTAGAGATCATTATTGATCACAAAATAGAAGATTTTGATTACATCAAACTAAAAAGTTTCTGTACAAACAATACTAATGCAAACAAGATTAGTAGGGAAGTAACATGCCCCCATCAATTTCATCTTCTAGGATGGAGGGAGGAGAAATAGTGAGAGGGGCAGTGATACCACCAGCACCTCTCCCTCAGCAATCACTTCCTCCTATGACTAGATTACAAAAGGCACTATTTAAAGCCATAGAGGAAGGGCAGAATACAGCTGATTTGAGAGTAGAAATGTTTCCTGTGTTTCAACAGTTTAACTCTTCAGGCCAAGAAAGTAGAAGATACACTTCTTTTGATCTAGAAATCCTCAAAGACCTGAAAAAGGCTTGCACTCTTTATGGGGCCACATCATCTTATGTTAATTAATTAATATTACAGAATTTGGCTTATAAAGTCTTAACCCCTAGGGACTGGAAATCTATAGCAAGGACATGCTTAGAATCTGGACAAAACTTGTTGTGGCTTTCTAAATATAGTGAGCTCTGTAGGATATAAGCTCAATAAAATAGTCATAGTGGAGTTAATATTCCAATCACTTATAACCAACTAACAGGTGTAGGTTCTTATGTGTACATTTCAGTACATATTAATTACCCCATGGCAGCATATGAGCAAATTCGCTGCTACTGTTATCAGAACATGGGGTTTTATTCCTGGTGAACATGACAAGGGTGAAGCCTTCACAAAAATAGTACAAGGGCCAAATTTTTGGTGAAAAAATCCTTTGCTGATTTTATGAGATGTTTGCAGACATCTGTCATATGAAATGTCATATGAAAATGCAGTAACAGAAATTATGATAAGGCAACTTGCTAAAGAAAATGCTAATGAGATTTGTAGAAGAATTATACTAGGAATATGCAAGGATGTTCCTTTAGAGGAGATCATAAGACACTGTGCCACAGTGGGCACAAATTGTAGCCAGGCTATGGTGCAGACTTCCCAAGATCCGAACATGAGATGACAGTGTCCCTTTTGGCAAGGGACTTCCAGAGAGACTCATCAATCCTTTCAGTGTGGTAAAGTAGGTCATCTGAAAGCTAAATGTTGGCATAGAGACAGAGTAAGAAAATAGGGTGGGAGAACAAGACCCAAAATCCCATGTCCAAAATGCAACAGAGGCTTATATTGGGCATCAGAATGTAAACTGATTCAGAGAAACAGGATGAGGGGCCCAGCCCTAGGGCCCAAGGCAAAAAATACTTGGAGCACGATGGCAGCCAATGCTACATCCAGAGAGCTTTTAGAAGTATGTCTGATGCCAGATTTGAACTCAGGTCCTCCTGTCTTCAGGGCTGGTGCTCTATGCACTGCACCACCTAGCTGCTCTCATATTCATTACTTAAAGCACAATGCATTCATATCCCATACTTTGCTTAGATGTTTCTTAATTGATGAATATTGTTTGCTTGAAGTTTGTTGATGTTATAAAAAGTGCTGCTATAAATATTTTCTTTTGTATGGGGCCTTTCCTTCTATGTTTGTCCTTTATGGGTTACATACCAATGATGATATCACTAAGTCAAAGGATGTATGTTTTAACATTAGTCCAATTTATTTTTCAGAATTGTTGGACATATTTACAACTTTACCCAAAATGCATTAGTGTATCTATTTTTCCACATTCCCAACATTTGTCATTTTCATCTTTTGTCATCTTTTTCACTTTACGAGTATAATTTGGAGCCTCAGAGTTTCAACTCTCTTTTAGAGAGTTGAAAAATTCTGTCATTGTTGTTGATAACTTGCAGTTTTTCTTTTTACAAATGTCTTCAAAGATGGTTTCTAAATATCTAAGAAGACTTGCCACTTACTGTCAAAGAAAAAAAACGAAAAGGAAGAGTGGGGCAGAAATGGTGCAGCTTTCATTTGCATTGTGACATAAAAATAAAAGCACTGACTGCTTCAGCATTTTAAAGAAAGAAGATCTTCTATAACATACCTGCCAATTACCTGCAATACCTGCTATCTAGTTTTCATTGGAAAACATCAAGTGGGGGAAGAGACCTACTTCTTGTCAAGGCAGGTCATTTACTTTTGGACAGATGTTATTGTTCAGAAGTCTGTCCTTCCCTTAGTGATTTTTCCCTAGTTGTTCAAGTTTTTTGCATGAAATTGCCTTCCATAAAACAATTCTTCAGATAACTGAAGGAAGCCAAGATAGGATCCTTTGTCTTTATTTTTCCAAACAAATGATTCCTTTCCTTCCTTCCTTCCTTCCTTCCTTCCTTCCTTCCTTCCTTCCTTCCTTCCTTCCTTCCTTCCTTCCTTCCTTCCTTCCTTCCTTCCTTCCTTCCTTCCTTCCTTCCTTCCTTCCTTCCTTCCTTCCTTCCTTCCTTCTTTCTTTCTTTCTTTCTTTCTTTCTTTCTTTCTTTCTTTCTTTCTTTCTTTCTTTCTTTCTTTCTTTCTTTCTTTCTTTCTTTCTTTCTTTCTTTCTTTCTTTCTTCCTTTTCTTTCTTTCTTTCTTTCTTCATGCTTTTGAAGTCATTCAACAGATTAGTCATATTCCTTTGGACACCCTCAAGTTTTCACTATTTTTCTTAAAATGTATCACTCAGAACTGAACTATAATATCCCAGATGTGATCTTAACAGGTTAGAGTACATTAGGCAAACAAATTCTCTCCATCTCAGCACGGAGTTTCCTTAGCTGGCACATCTCTCCATTGTTGACTCTTATTGAACTTTTCGTTGACTAAGCCCTAGAATTTTTTCTCTTTTAGGAGCTATTGTCTAGCTGTACTTGTTATGGTTGACCCATGGTTTCTTTATCCATGGAGCTTACAAATCTTCATAAGAAGTCCCCTTTCAAGGCCCTATGTAGTTTGAAAAATTTTATTTGAGAAGCTGGCAATTTTTTTCTTTAAAAAGCTTGTGCTGTGATTTTTACCTGTTGAGCACTAACCATTTGTGAATTCCAGATGTAGTAAATTTGATAGGGAGGTCACTGACAGTACTCTTTTTCCTTGTGTCAGACCTGCCTAAATAGCATTTTTAAAGCTAAGGTTTAATCATGTCTTCCTTTCTCAAGAAGTACCACCATGGGTTTTAGTTGCTTCTTTCATTGCACACAAATGTGTGATATTCCAATCCTACCATAATCAAGCCCTTGTCTACCTTCCTAGAGTTATTATCACAATTTTCCACTTCATACACTGCACTGGACAAACATGAATTCCCATCACATTTCATAGTGACAATAGCTAATACCTGAGCGTCTACAGATTTAAAAAATGCTTTTCTTTCTTTCTTTCTTTCTTTCTTCTTCTTCTTCTTCTTCTTCTTTTTTTATCAGTCACTGTGTTTATTTGAACACCTGCTTTGATGTTTTCCACATCCCTCTAGTCAAGGAGAAGGCAAAATAAATCATTAACTCCTTAATGTAAATTAATTTCATATTACTCCTTCTTTCTTGTTCCTACCCTTTAAAAATCAAAACAAAACTCCACAAATGATGAGAGGAAATAGCATAATGGATAGAGTTTAAATGCAGCTTCTGACAGATTCTATTTTTGTGAGGCCGACCAAATCAGTTGGCCTTTTAGTGTTTAATAAAAATAGAAAAACAACAAGTTCATGGACTTTAAGTTTGGATCCCCTGTCCTAACCGCATCCACTTACCTAAATTGAAGAGAAGGTTCCAAGCTACAATGGCAGAGAGTATTCTATCACTTAGAATTTCCCTATGACTTTTGAACTCAAAATATAGTCTAGTCAAGTTTACCTCCCTCAGGGGTATTTGCATGTAAAAAAAAAAAAAAAAAAAAAAAAAAGTCTAGGAAAGAAGAAAATTCTGGGAGTCTGAAGGGAAATTCTAAGAATTCTAGATTGTTTACTTGAACACTATGAAAGGTTGTGTTTTGTAAATCAGAGCAGATTTATTCTGCTTTTTATGGAGCACAAAGCCTGGATGAAAGGTCAAAGAAAGGAGATTTTGTAATTATATATAAAAATATTTTCCAATGACAGTTACTCAGTCTTTTTAATCATATCTAACTCTTTATGATTCAATTTAGGGTTTTCTTGGAAAAGATACTGAAAAGGTTTGCCATTTCCTTCTTCAGCTTATTTTTCAGATAAGAAAACTGAGACAAATAAGATCAAGTGACTTTGCCAAATTCACATAGCTAGTAAGTGTCTGAGGCCACATTTGAACTTAGGAAGCTGAGTCTTCCTGAATTCAGGCCTGGTGCTCTATCAATTGTGCACAATTAGGCTTGGCCAAGATCAGAATGGATTGCCTTGTTAAAAAATGAGTTCCCTATAATTGGAAGTATTTAAGCAGAGGCTGAATAACTGCTCTCAAGAGATGTTTCAGAAAGAAGGCCTCTAATCAGTTGGTAGCTGAATGTGGACACTTCTGTAATCACAAACCAATTAAGAAAAATGATTTGGTGATTCATCTAGCCTTAATTATTTGAATAATTAAATATATTGTGGAAATCATCATAGCAGGAAAGATCACAAAGACATATGTGTATTTAAATGTATATATCTGTATTTCTATATATGTATAGCTACATATACATCCATACACATGTGTGTATACTCATATACACATGTATATATTTTTCAAAAGTCATAAGTAATTAAATTCTTGGAGGTATTTTAAATATGTGGAAATACTGACTTTGGGGATCCAGAAAAGACTAGAGTTCCATTACTGTGCTCATCAGATTGACCAAACTATGATTTCTTGAAGCTTTAAAAGTAGTTCACAGATTCATTTTTCTTTAAGAAATTTCAGGCTCTTTTTGGTGGAATTTTGACAGTTTGGGTTTGAGTTTTGTGGGATTCATCACTTTGAAAATTTGGAAATTTACATTACATCACATTAAGAATCATATAAGGTCTTCATTTTACTATTTGTTATTTTCACAGTGCCTTTTGTTGTCTCATCCTTGAGCTAAGATTTTGATTATGCATGACTATCTTAGTACAACTCTTCTGCTTGACTCCCCCAGCCTCCCAGCTAAGATGTGGGACACTCTCTTTTTACAATGGTTTACTCTTTACTCTATGTATTTCCATCTCTGTAGTCTCTTAATAAATAAATGTTTGTCAAATTGGATGACATCTGGAACTTTTTCTCATTGGTCTCAATAACCAGGACTACTCTATCCTAAGGAATTTAGTTTCTTTTTTTTCTTTTCTTTTCTTCTTCTTTTTTTTTTTTTTTTTTTTTTTTTTTTTTTTTTGTATCAGAGATGGCTTTAGCAGTTTCGCCTACATACTTCTCATAATAATGTTTCTAATCATCTACAATAAAATACATTAAATACAAACAAAACAGAACAAATTTTAATTATATTGTAATACATTCAATTAAAAAAGAAAAACAGGGGCATCTAGGTGGCACAGTGAATAGAGGACCAGGAGGATCTGAATTCAAATCAGATCTCAGTTACTTAATATTTCCTAGCTGTGTGACCCTGGGCAAGTCACCACTCCAATTGCCTCAGCAAAAAAAAAAAAAAAAAAAAAAAAAAAAGGAAGAAAGAAAGAAAGAAAGAAAGAAAGAAAGAGAAAGAAGGAAAGAAAGAAAGAAAGAAAGAAAGAAAGAAAGAAAGAAAGAAAGAAAGAAAGAAAGAAAGAAAGAAAGAAAGAAAGAAAGAAAGAAAGAGAAAGAAGGAAAGAAAGAAAGAAAAGAAAAACAACAAGTTCATGGACAACAATTTCTGTTTCCCTATTTTAACCCCTCCCTTTTACTAATTCCTAGATTAAATGCCGCCCTTAACTCACATCTCATCTTTCCATCCTCAGCTCTCTCAGCCTATCCTAGCCACCCTTTAAAAAATTTATTAAAATTTTTTTCTGGTTATACATGTATATTAATTTTTAAAAATACACATTTATTTATGAATCATATTGGGAGAGAAAAATCAGAACAAATAGGAAAAAGTACAGGAGAAAAAAAAAACAAACAGAAAAAAGAACTGAATGTAGCATGTGCTTATTTACATTTAATCGCCATAATTCTTTTTTTTGGTTGCAGATGGGGTTTTCATCCAAAGTCTATTGGGATTGCTTTGGATTACTGAGCCACTGAGAAGAACCAAGCTTTTCATAATGGATCATTGCATATCTTTGCTGTTATTGTGTACAATATGTTCCTGATTCTGTTGGTTTTACTCAGCATCAGTTCATGTAAATCTTTCTAAAATCAGCTTGTTCATTATTTTTTTTTTTAGAACAATAATATTCCATGTATCACATGTATCACAACTTATTCTGCCATTCCCCAAATGATGGGTATCTTCTCATTTTCCAATTTTTGCTATCATAAAAAGAGCTGCTACAAACATTTTTGCATATGCAGACCCCTTTCTCTCCTTTAAGATCTCTTTGGGGTATAAACTCAGTAGAAACACTGCTGAGTCAAAGGGCATGCTCAGTTTGATAACTTTTTAAGCATAATTCCAAATTGCTCTCTGGAATGGTTGGATCATTTCACAACTCTACCAAAAATGTATTAGTGTCCCAGTTTTCCCATATCCACTCCCACATTTATTATCTTTTCCTGTCATCTTAGCCAATCTGAGAGGTGTACCTCAGAGTTGTTTCAATTTGCATTTCTCTAATCAGTAGTGATTTAAAGCATTTTTTTCATACATCTATAAATGCTTTAATTTCATCATCTGAAAATTTCCTGTTCGTATCCTTTGACCATTTAGCAACTGGGGAGTGATTTGTATTCTTGTAACTTTGACATAGCTTTTTTTTGAGATGAGAAATTTATCAGAAATATTGGCTGTAATTCCCCCCTCCCCCCAGCTTTGTACTTCACTTTTAATCTTGTTTCTTTTGGTTTTGTTTGTGCAAAAACTTTTTAATTTAATGTAATCAAAATTGTCCATTTGGTCTTTCATAATGATCTCTAGTTCTTCTTTGGTCATAAATTCTTCCCTTCTCCAAAGATCTAATATGTAAATTATCCTTTGCTGTCCTAATTCTTTTAAGGTATCACCCTTTATGTATAAATCATCTACCCATTTGGACTTTAGTTTGATATGAGGTGTAAGATGTAGGTCTATACTGAGTTTCTGACATATTATTTTCCAGTTTTCTCAGGAATTTTTGGGGAATAATGAGCTCTTAGCCCAGAAGCTGGAGTTTGAGGTTTTATTGAATATTAGATTACTACAGGACTTGATTATTATGTTGTATCTATCTAATCTACTCCAGTGGTCCCACTCCTCTATTTCTTAGCCAATACCAGTGCCAAGCCATCATCCTTTGTGTTCTTTTTTCATTAATTTATTTGATATTCTTGACTTGTTCTTCCAGATGAATTTTCTTATTATTTTTTTCTAGCATTATAAAATAAATTTTTTGGTAGTTTGGTATAGCACTGAACAAGTACACCAATTTAGGGCAGAAATTATCATTTTTATTATATTTGCTCAGCCTAACCATTAGCAATGGGTATTTCTCCAATTGCTTAGATCTGTCTTTATTTGTTTGAGAAGTGTTTAGTGTTCATGTAGTTCCTGGATTTGTCTTGGCAGATAGACACCTAAATATTTTATTTTGTCTACAGTTATTTTAAATGGAATTTCTTTTTCTACATCTTCCTGCTGGGCTTTGTTAGTAATATAGAGAAATGTTAATATTTGTGTGGATTTGAATTTCATATCCTGCGACTTTCCTAAAGCTATTAATTGTTTTGAGTATGGTTTTGGATGATTTTCTTGGATTCTCTAAGTATAACATTATATCATCTGCAAAAAGTGATATATATAATTTTATAATTATAACTTTTTTTGACAGTATATATGCATAGGTAATTTTTTTTTTTTTTACAACATTATCCCTTGTACTCCCTTCTGTTCCGAATTTTTCCCCTCCTTCCCTCCACTCCCTCCCCTAGATGGCAGGCATTCCCATACATATTAAATATCTTATAGTATATCTTAGGTACAATATATACATGCAGAACTGAATTTTGTTGTTGTTGTTGCAAAGGAAGAATTGTATTTGGAAGGTAAAAGTAATCTGGGAAGAAAAACAACAAAAAACAATTCTCACAGTTTACACTTATTTCCCAGTGTTCTTTTTTTGGGTGTGGCTGATTCTAGTACAATGTTGAATAATTGTGGTGATAATGAGCATTCTTCTTTCACCCACACTGATCTAATTGGGAATGCATTCAGTTTATTTCTATTACAACTAATGGTTGCCATTGATTTTTGCCAGATAATGCTTATTATTTTAAGGAAATTCTCCTTGTCCTTTTGCTCTCTAAAGTTTTTAATAGGAATGAGTGCTGTATTTTGTCAAATACTTTTTCTGCAGCTATTGAGATTATCATATGACTTTTGTTGGTTTTGTTATTTATATGGTTGATTATGGTAATAGTTTTCCTGATACTGAACCAGTCCTATATTTCTGGGCAAAATAGTTCCTTTGATTAATTTGATTAGAAAAAGGAAAGAAAAATAAATTATCAGCACCAAAAATGAAAAGCCTGACTTTATCACAAAATAAAGACTTATTACAATAGAGGAAAATAAGGGAGGGGGATGAGCATAATCTGAAGCTTAATCTCAACATTTTGGCTCAAAGAGGTAATAATTTAATCATTCAGTTGAGTATAGAAATTTTTCTTATTCTATAAAAAATAGGAGAAAGGGTAAAGAAAAGGAAGGAGCTGGACAGAAGGGAGGGCAGAAACTTTAGGAGAAAAGGGAAGGAGAAGGCGGGAGGTTGATAAAAGATAGGTCAAATAGAGGGTGAGATGAGTTAAAAACAAAACACTCCTAATGAGAGACAAGGTTAAAAGATAGGGAAAAAGTATATACCGGGAGAAAAATAGGATGGAGGGAAACACAAAGCTGTTATTTATAATTGTGAATGTAAATGGAATGAACTCTCCCACAAAATGAAAGCAAACAGCAGAGTGGATTAGAAAACAGAATTCTATAATATGTTTACTCAAAATGTATAACTCTGTTTCAAATATGTATCTTGTAAATAGTTTCAGATTATGCTCATCCCCCTCCCTTATTTTCCTCTATTATAATAAGTCTTTCATGTCTCTTCATGTGATCTAATTTTTCCATTATACCCCCTTCCTTTTCCTCTTCTTTCAGTACAGTTTTTTCCTTTGTCATAGAAATTTTTTTCTTTGATATCATCTCATCAGAGTCCGTTCATAACCAGACCCTCCATCCATGTCTGCCCCCATCTGTCTACAGATCTAACACAGATTTCTACAGATACAGATTTCAATAATAACAGATATCATTTCCCCACCTAAGAATGTATAAACAGTTTAGCCACTAAATAATAAATATTCCCCTCTGTTTACTTTTTTATGTTTCTCTTGAGTCCTGTGTTTGAAGATCAAATTTTCTGTTTAATTCTATTTTTTTTTTCCCAATAGAAATGATTGAAGATCCCTGACTTTATTGAAGATTTATCTCCTCTGCTGTAAGATGATGCTCAGTATTGCTGAGTAGTTTATTTTTGGTAACCCCAGATCCTTTGCCTTCCAGTATATGGTATCCCAGAACCTCTGATCTTTTATTGTAGATTTTGCCAAATTCCGGGTAATCTACTTGAATTGTTTTTGTCTGGCAGCTTGCAGTATTTTTTTCCTTGAGATTATAGTTCTGGACTTTTGCAACAATATTCCTTGGGAAACCAGGAAAACCTTGTGGTATCTCTTTCTGTAGGTGATTGATAGATTCTTTCAAAGACTGTTTCCTTTTTGGTTTTAGATATCAGGGCAGTTTTCCTTAATGATCTCTTGTAGAATGCTATCCAGGCTCTTTTTTTGGTCATGGCCATTAGACCAATAATTTTTACGTTTACTGGATCTATTTTCCAGTTCAGCAGGTTTGTCAATGAAGTATTTCACATTTTCTTTCTTTCTTTTTTCATTCTAAAGTTTGTTTAACTGATTCTTGATATTTCATAGAATCCTTAGTTTCCATTTGCTCTGTTCTAGTTTTTTATGTGTGATTTTCTTTCTTTCTTTCTTTCTTTCTTTCTTTCTTTCTTTCTTTCTTTCTTTCTTTCTTTCTTTCTGCTGAGCCAGTTGGGGTTAAGTGACTTACCCAGGGTCACACAGCTAGGAAGTATTAAGTGTTGGAGGCCAAATCTGAACTCAGGTCCTCCTGATTTCAGGGCTGGTGTTCCATCCATTGAGCCATCTAGTTGCCCCTATGTATGATTTTCTTCAGTTAACTTTTGTATCTCTTTTTCCATTTGATTAATTATATTTTTTTCTTCTATGTTGTTTTCTTCAGTGAATTTTTTTTTTTTTCAATTTGGCCTATTGTATTTTTTAAGGAATTGCCTTTTTTTTTTTTTTTTTTTTGCAAGTTGTTGATAATCTCTTTCATACATCTCATTTCTTTTCTCATTTTTTTCTTCTACTTCTCTTTTTTTGCCTTTTAAAGCCTTTTATGGCCACTTCTAAGAAACCTCTTTAGGCTTGAGATCAATTTGTTATGGGCCAGAACTCTGAAACAAGGATTCTTACAAGGTGTTAAGTCAGTGGAATTGATAAATACAATGGTTATCTAGTTTACCATGGTGCTTAATAGTTCTCTAGTTCATACTTAGCACTTAATATAGTTCTACAAGATTCACACCTATGATAATGGAGTATATAACAACCAGCAAGGACTGGAGGAGATTCATTCCATCTTTGGTCAGGCTCATGGTGGCTGGCCTGGCCTCCTGCACTTCTCCACTGAAACTAAGACTACGGAAGACTTCTAAGAAAGCTAGCCCAGGCCACAGACAAATAAACTAGATTGTGAAGGAGATATTAAAGGATTTGGACTTGAACACCTGGCTGTTCTTGTAGTGATTACTTAACTGAAAAGAAGGCTGCTCCAGAGACCTCAAGAAAACCAAACAAGAACACTATACCAATTCATATTATTTTTTGAGATTTCCTCTGTGGACATTTTATCCTCTTCTGAGTTGGTGTTTCTGTCTCCCATGTTATCTTAATAGCTTTCTATGGTAAAGTTCTTTCCTTCTCTTTTTGTATTTACTTTTGCTTTTACTTTTATGGTTGAGCTCTAAGGTAATGGGGGCACTGTACCAAGCTTCCTGTGCAGTTCTGAGCCTTGACTTTGAGTACAAGATCTCTTGTGCTTGGTGTTTTGCTCCCAGCAGTGGGTAGCTTTGCTTAGTCTTTCCAGGAAACAACCTGGTTTCCCATAGTTTGCCTTCAGAGCTGTTACATCAAATCATTTCTATGATAAACTTTTATTAACCATCTGTTTGTTCCAGGCATTTAGTGTTAGAATCTGGGAATGACAAAATAGCTCCTGTTTATAGGAAGCTTATGTTCTTTTAGTCAATCACAATTGAGAATGGGATAGTGAGAAAAGCAATACATGTGCAATAAAGAGATTTGGGTTAAAATCCTCTGTTGTGACAATGAGGAAATAATTTTGTGGTTTTGTTTCTCAGCTCACTCATTTATGAAATGCAAGGGTTATTATGTTTTCCTTTTATAAAATGCAAATAAAATTCTGCCTCCCAGGATTGTTGTATAGACCAAAAAAGATATTATAAGTAATGTGTTTTTCCAAGTTACTGGTCTTTATAAATGTTAACTATTAGGAAGGAACAGCATGATTGTAGTGGAAAAAAATGTTGCTTTTACTTGAGTTAGGAAATCCAGATTTGAAAGGTGCTGATTCTGCTAATAACTCTCTTTGTGACTGTAAGTTGCCTTATATGTCTGGCTGTCCTTTTTCTTATCTGTAAAATGGGAATAATTGCACTTGCTTTAACAATCTTGCAACCTAATTATGAGGAACAAATATTAATACTAAATAATTATAAATGATTTTATAATGTCAAATGCTATTCAATACCCTTGGAGTATTTGTGGAATGAAATTGTTTAAATGAAACTCTAGAACCAACATTGAGATTTCCTGTTGCAACCTGCAGTTATTATCCCCATGGGAAAAATGAAGCTTTATGCCAGGAGTGGGGAAATTTTTTTCTTCCAAGAGGCATTTGGATATTTATAACATCATTCATGGACCATACAAAATTATCAACTTAAAAACTCAAATAATGGAAAGTTGTCCTACCTAGTTTTCAGCTTATCATCACCCATTATTGGCTTGGCAGGGCCAGACCAAATGATTTTGCATACCTTACAACCACCAGTGGACCAGATATTCCTTACTCCTGTTTTATAAAGGTAATAAAAATTAGAGACCAGGCAAGGAATTTGAAGATGTCAGAGTAGGTTAGAAAATTTCAAGCTCTCTAAACTTCCTCCACAAATAGAACAAATTTTTCACCTCAGGGCACACATACACTGGTGAAAAATCAAGGAGCTAGGGGCAACTCTAAAAGAACAGAAAAAAGCCCCAGGCCTAGATCAACCAGTATGAAGTACAAACACCTCCAGGTTAATGCCACAGAAATACCTAGTGGGGACCTCTGGAACTAACTGGGTTTGCCTGGATCCTCAACCAGAACCACAGAAATTTTCACCTCCCAGACAGTCTGAGTTTGAGAAGACTGCGGGAAATCTTGACTGATTAGGAAAGCCAGGGCCAGTTTTGCTGCAGAAATTTGGTTCTGGGCAAGATGGAACTAATACATCTAGTGAGTGTCCAAGCAGGGGGGAAGGAATGTTGCTGGCTGTGGTACTTGTAGGAGTGGGGAGCTCTTAGTTTGGGGTTTCATGTCAGAGGAGAGAGCTGAAGTGAAGTTAGGACACCATATCCCTCAACTCATGATAATAATTTTTATTTTTAAAAAATGAATTAAGAAGAAAGAACCCAATCATAGTAAACTTATTATGAAAAAGGGAAGACTGGAGTTCATCTTCAGAGAAGGACAGTGAAGGAAAAAATACTTCTATGCTTATGAGCAACATTAAATGGTTCTCTGCCCAGAAAGGGAAGACATTAAAGATCAAGTGAGGTAAGTTGAGAAAAAAAATAAAAGCAAATAAAAACCACCAAAAAAAAAAAAAAAAAAAAAAAAAGAGAGAGAGAGAGAAAGAAAATAATTCTTTGAAAATTAGAATTAGGTAAGAGGAAGCTAGTGAAGCTATAGGAGACCAAATAATTTAATGAAACAAAATAGGAAGAATTTAAAAAATGGAACATAATGTGAAGCATTAATAAAAAAATGACAGATTTGGAGAACAGCTCAAGAAGAGAAAATATAAGAAATAATTGGATTACCTAAAAGCTGTGACCCAAAAAATAACTTTGACACAACAATGCAAGAAATAATCCAAGAAAATTGTCCTAGAAGTGATAGAATGTGAGGGGAAAATAGAAACAGAAAAAATCCACCAATCACCCACCGCAAAGAGATCTTTTGGGGAAAAAACAGAGAAATATTATTGTCAAATTTTGAAACCCTAGATCAAAGAGAAAAATTTGCAAGAAACAAGAAAAAATTTCAAATATACTAGAACTATAATTAGAATTGTAGAGAATTTAACAGTAGCCACAATAAAATACCACAAGTCCTGAAATTTTATACATATATACACATATATAGGCAATGAAAAGTACTAGGTCTCTGGCCAAAAATATCATATCCAGGAAAATTATTGATAATATTGAATTAAAAAAAAAAACAAGGAAATTAAATGAATTCACTAATTTTCAGGTCTTTGTCTCAACCAAACCTAAACTCAATAGAAAATTTGAGTCAATATCAAATATTAATTTCAAGGAATTTAACATGGAAAGTTATACCATATGTTTAAGATTGACATCAGTAATTGGGTAGCTCAAAAGAAATATTGGGGCAGAGTTGAATGGGATCTGAACTCTAAAAAGCAAAACAATATAGGAAAAGGTAAAAATAGTAATTATTGTTATACAAATGCAATGCAGAGGAAGAATAGACATAGCAGTAATTGTTGGTGGGGGAGGAGAGAAGGGTTTATAGTTCTGAAAACCTACTCACAGCAGGAATGGATTAAATAAGAAACACTACATATATACCACAAAGGGTGTAGCTACCTCCAGAATCTGTAAATAAATAACAAGGAAGGCAATAGGATTAGGTGGGGTATAGAAGAATGTGTAGATTTATGGAAGTGAGATAAGGTGTGCAGATTAATGGTCAAAGGATAAAGAATAAAGTGAGGTATAGCAGGGTGTGTAGAGTTATGGTAGTGGGATAAGATTTGTAGATTAATGGGAAAGAGATAAACAGGGGGTGATGGGATAGGATAAAGTGAGGTACAGAAGGGTGTTTAGATTAACAGGGGTAGGTTAAGATGTGTAATTTAATGGGAATGGGATAAAGAAGGAAGGGAAGGGTATGAGAAGAAGATCTATGAGAAAGGTTAAGTAATAGCAAGGGAAATTAAGCAGAATTAAAGGGCTATTAATCACTGATCTTAGACAAAGTCAAACTTAAATATTCAATCAAGAGAGAAATCTATATTATATGTCAGTTGTATTAATATTGCTTTAAATGTATGTTTACATATAGGTAAATGTTTATACATAGATGTGTGTGTGTCTGAGTATATGTGGGTGTGTATGTAGGTGTGTGTATATATAAATATACATATATAAATGTACATAGGGCATATATATGCAGGTTTTTACACACCCACACACCCACATACACACACACACACACACACACACACATATATATATATATATACATACATGCTTAACTGTGGCTTGGTGGAAGTAGAGATGAAAGGGGGAAAAAGAATAAAGTAAAAAGTGCACAGCAGAGAACAAAAGAATCTTACAAGTTAAAGAAAGATGGACAGTCATGATTATAATCTCTTCTACTTTTATACATGCTTTCTTGAAATGAAAATTTATTGTTATATATTGTGACTCCTCCCTGATGTTCTACTGGGCATATGACAATATTTTTGTTTTTGTTTTAATTTTCCCTGTTTTTCTTTTTATATTCTGTTTTTTAAAATCTTGTATTCTGTTCTATTAAAATGTTTTATATTATGTTGTATTAAAAAAGAAAAATAAAAGTAGAGATTTGAGCCATTATTCCATGATTTTGCTAAACTGCACAAATCTGGAGAGTTGGGGTCATAAATGCTTTCTTTCCCTGAAGTATTTTAGTAATTGTTTTAATTTCTCACCCCACCTTGCTTATGAATATATCCAGTAGTCCTTTAAGGTTTACAATCTCAGTTAATTCTCACATGATCCATTTGAGGAGCCCTCAAAAGATATTATCAGCCTCATTTTAATGATGAGAATACTAAATTCCAGAGATATAAAGTGGCTTTACTAGTGACATAGTGACATAACTAGTAAGTGTCAGAGAAAGGAAGTCTTCTGGACTGCAAGTCCCATCAAGTATCCACTATCCCTCATAAGTAATCAGCCCCATGTCTGCATTATATGCATATTTACTCACTCACTAGAATCTTTTCTAAGAAGGAGTGCTCTGTTAACACCAGAAAGAGGTCTTAGTATCCTCTTGACCCACTTTAAATAATACTAATTATGTTATTATATAAAATACTCTGAAAAGGTGGAGAGCCATGTAATGTCAACATGTGGCTGATTCCTAGAAGATTTTTCTATTTTTTAAAGGATAAATTTCAATGAATTCCTAATGAACAAATATTAGAATTTTGTTCATTTAGCATGTGCATAATCACTCTAAAATATTTGCTATTCATTTATTTCCAAGAAATATATAGTGTATTCTATGGAGCCATGGTGTTTCCTAAAGCAAATTTAGAATAACTGTTTTTACTAATGAGTGAAGTAAAGCTAGACTTTCTTCCTTATTTCTCTGAATTGAGGCTATATAAAAGTTTATAGGTAGCAAGTGAAAACTTACCTCTGTTGTTAAAATGCTTTGGTCTTTTATTTCAAAACTACTCATCTAGAAAGTGACTTTTTAAAAAATAGAATAAAAAAATCAGCAACAGGCAAGACATATCCAATAGCAGTTGGGTGAATAATTCTAGCTTTTCCCATTTAAAAAGAAAGAAACTAAAGACTTGAAAATTTAGAAGACAGTGCCACAAATAATGGATGGAATTACTTTTAACAGGAGAAAACACATGTTCACAGTTGAATAGATTGCCGACATATACTGAATGCCCATAAATTGAAGATGTAAGATATCAATTTCTAGCTGAAGAGTTTTAGAAATCAGCTCTATTTCACTCAGATGGTCTTTATTTCTTTCTATCACTAGTCAGGATTCATTGGTAATGAGGATTCTCTCTGTTCCTAGAATGTTTTCTTAGTACAGAATGGAAGAAAGATACTAGAATGAACTCAGATAAAACTATTATGCTTGAATGAGTAAGGATGGGTTCTATTATCAAGCACATATTGGACAATTGGTTAGTAGGTTTAATTTTGACAAAGATTCTTGTTGAAAGGCAATGTGATCTACTGAGTAGAATTTAAGGTTTGGTATTGGACTGAAATTCAAATCCTGATTCTGTAATAGTGAAAAGATGACTAGATTTGAAGTTATCTACAAATTTTACTTCTGTCACATTACGTATGTGATATAATTAAGCTACTTTGCCATTCTGTGCTTCAATTTTCTCATCTATAAAGTTATTTTGTAACATAACTTTAAAAAGTTAACTTGTAGAGTGGCAGGATACCTTACTTTCAACTGTGAGGTTAGGTCAAGAGTTTTTTTTGTGGAAGATGGACTTGGAGGTCCAACATGAGTTGAAGGTCTTTTTGCTCGTTAAAATCTCCAAATGATAATGCACAGGGGACAATGTTTGTGGTAACCAATTCTAAAGTCAACAAGCATTTATTAAGTGTCCAGTGTGCCAGCTATATTATTTCTTGTTTCAGAATATTAAGATGTAGTGGCAAAATCACTGGCCACGTGTGAAGAAGTATGTATTAGTCCTTTGCTGTATTTATGAACAATTTAATTTCTCTGACCCTTGGTTTCTTCATTTGTAAAATGATGCTTTTCCCTACCTACCTACCTCACAAGACTGTAGGAAGTAAGTGAAGTAAATATAAAGGTGCTTTGAGATCCATGAACTATGTCATTATATCCATATTGGATCCTGAGTCCTGGACTATAGTAGAGAATATTGAATTAAAACGAGAACTTTTCACTAACATTGTATCTTTCATAATCTTTTAAATAAAGATAATTGATTTCTATAAATTAATTAACTGTGGTTTCTATAAGTGTGACAGGTAGCAAAAACCAATGGAGAGGGAGCTGACCTCAGAGACAATTATATTATTATTGTTTTTTAATCATTTAGTCATGTGAGTGAACTAGGGACATTAGTCTTTCAATGACTGAGAAAAATCCTCCAAAATTATAAAGTATACATAAAATGGAAATTCATTTTTGGGGAAGCAGAGGGAACTTTCACTAAGGAATATCTCCATTAGATTGTAAGCTCCTTGAGGGCAGGAATTGTCTTTTGCATCTTTTTGTATACTTAGAGCTAAACACAGTGGCTGGAGCATAGTAGGTGCTTAATAAATGTTTGTTGATTGATCGAGTTAATAGGTATATGATGTCCAGTAAAATAATTTAAGCTTGTATTCTTCTATCAACCTAAGAGCCTTGTGGAGAAGATATTATTAGACTGTCCTGTGTTGGTACCAGAAGTTATCACTACTGGTGTTTCATATGTTATTCAATCACAGATTCTTACTCCATGTTTGTTACTGTTTTTTTAAATAGACCTTTTGGACTAGAAAGATCTTCACAGTCATATCATATTGTATATTCCAATCTCCTTCAGGAAGAGTGACACAAATAGAGAATAGGGATAGAACTAGGTATTGGAATTCTGATTTCATTTGTTTAGGGACCTCCCAGCTAAAAGTTCTTTGTTTATACAAGTCAGTATTTTTTCTGCTGCTTAAAGAGTTGTGTTCAGAGCACTGAAAGTTTAAAGGACTTGTCCACAATCATTAATATTGGATGTTGGAGAGGCACATTTTGAAGTCAGATCTCCTTGATTAGCTTGCTTGCTTGCTAGACACTATACTCTTTGCCTCTGAACTTTTAGGACAACAGTCCTATTTATTTGTGTATTTATGCTGCATTTGGGCAGAATTGATTGTTATATCATACAAGGAGTAGAACTTTTCAGGAATCATAATTGATATTATATTTGTATTTCTAGTTTATATATTTTGAGCTGGCATGAACTTGAGAGGTCTTTTTCATCCAACCCTCTCATTTTTAAAATAAGGACACTTCTCAACATCTTATAGCTAATAAGTGAGAAAGGTGAAATTTGAACCCACATTCTGTTATAATACATATAGTGCTCTTCCTATTTTTTTTTAATCTTGAAACATTTTTTTCTCCTTCACTTTTTCCAATATTCTGTTTCTAGTATTAATTATTCCTTCAGTTTTTTCTTCTTCCCAGAATAGTGATTAATGTTTTAATAGAGTAACATTTACAACAAACTTAATCTGATACACATTTAACAATATATATACCCTTCTCTTCTGCTTATGAGAACATTTGAAAAATGATGACTCATTAAAATTTTAAGTACTTAATACTTCATGTATAATTTGCTCCTTTTTCTTGTTTTCATTTTCTTTCTAAAAGCTTTCTAATTTGGGTTATTGCTTAGTACTCATTTTAATTGGTTTTGTAGTTTTTAACAAGGATAACTTTTCTTACTATAATAATTTTTGAAACCTTATTTCCCACTAAATGGTAATACTAGTTTATTGATCATTTGCATAACTTTTTTATTATTGATGTTGTTGTTGTGTTCTATACCACTAAGTCAAATAGAGACTTGGAAATTATCTGGTTAATTTGACCAAAGTAGAAAGTTTCCACCAATACTAATTTATTAGCAGGCCAGGCCTGGTATTTCCAAGAACAACATAATTATATTTCCATTTGTCTACTGTATATGCCCAGTGTCATACTGCCTCTAATCTGAAATTCTTAATGCTTTTGAAGCCATTAAATTGAAACATTACTAAGAAGCCAGTTGACTTTCATTGTTTACAAATTTAAGATTTTGGTATTTTAAGTCAACCTTTCTTCCTTCTTTTTCCTTTCCCTTCCTCCAAAACTATAATCAAATACAATTGCTATATTAGGCTTTTTACTTTAGAACATAATACCATTTAATTCCAATAGACTTGTGGTGGAAAAAGCCATCTGCATCCAGATAAAGAACCATGAAGAGTGAATGTGGATCAAAGTATAGTATTTTCACCTTTTTTGTTGTTTGCTTGCTTTTTTCCCCCTTTCTCATTTTTTTCCCCCCATTTGATTTGACATTTCTTGAATAGCATGATGGATATGGAATATGTTTAGAAGAACTGCACATGTTTAAGTTCTATTGGATTGCTTGCTGTCTAGGGGAGGGGAGGGGAGGGAAAAAATCTGGAACAAAAGGTTTACAAAGGTGAATGTTGAAAATTCCCTTTGCACGTATTTGGAAAATAAAAAGCTATATATAAATATATATAAGGAAAATAATGCCATTATGAAGAAATGTAGGGGAGTACAGAGATGAAGTGGGAGTCAAGAATAATTAGGTTCAAATCCTAATCTGAAACATACTAGCCATTAAACAGTGCATATGTCCATTTACTTAAGTACCCTATCCAAATCACAAAGAAGGTCCGACATTATAAGTGTGCATTTCATTATTTGGGTCTTCTTTATATCAATTAAGTCACTGGTTTAGTATATGTTTCCATCTTTATATTAGATAATACATCTCTTTATGTAGTACACAAGTCTGTAATTCCAAAATATATAACTCCTTGACTTTATTCCCAAGTCATTCACAGACCTTGAATTTCTTCTACAAAATCAAAAAGTGACTTTCAATTTTTTCTGCCATAAAATATTAAGAAGAAACTTTAATGGGATCCAAGAAAATTCTTCCTTCATTTTACACTATCTTTAAATCTTCAAACTATTGCTTTATAATACAATATGATGTGCTATGACATAATATAATTAAGTATAACAATATAATGTCATACGATTCAATACAATACAATGTAATATAATGCAATAAATGCTATGATACAAAAAAAGTATGTTATCTATGATATTTTTAATTAATACTTTAACACATTTCTATTTATTTAATCACCTTTTATTTCTCCTAAGTTTAAATTTTCAGAGATTTAATAAATACCTCTACAACTCCCCCTCTTATTTTTAGAGTTATATAAGGATGACAATTGATACATGAGGTAGGCAATATGGAGATGAAGGATGTTTGTATAGAGATCAGTACTGCAATAGAATAAGATTTACAACAAAGTTAATCTGATACACATTTAACAATATATGTACCCTTACTTTCTGCTTTAAAAAACAACATGAAAAATAATTTGTTTAGTTCCTCACATATTTTTTGAAAGCATATCTGGTGCCTTTATGATCTCTAACTTTCATTCCTTTCTTGCCCACCATATAGAGATAGACGGTAGTAATGGATAATTCTCTAGATTTTGACTCTCAATAACCTGAGTTCAAATCCAGTTTCAAATACTTATATCAAGGTATAATGATAGTGAATGAGATGAGGTGAGATCTTTCAAGACAGTTGTGAAAATCAAGTAAGGCTTCATCTACTTCAGAGTTTGAGTAGGCCTGAAGGACTTCGAGCATTGATTCAAGGGCCTAATTGAATCCCCTTCCTGCTCTCCTCCCATGACACAATTTCCTCCCTCTTTCAGTCAAATATGGGCAACTATGTGCTGATTGGTCAAGTTCAATTTCATGGTAGATCTCGAGTTTAGAATGTAAGAGTCTCAGCCAATGAGGGTGAGGGTCAGTGGTGGGAGGGGGTGTTTTGCATTAGGGATTAAAGGTGCTGATCCTGCCCACAGGAGGCGCTTCCTCTCTTCTATTGTCTGCTAGAGGGGTGGGACGCCCTTCTCCAGAGAATGTACAAGAAACTTTGCTTTACTCTAGAGATCTCTCCAGCTTTTTTATTAAATGGTGACTCCTCATCATTTCTGTACCACACAATAGTTAAATTATTTAACGTTTGTCTGTGGTAGATTCATCCTTTGTGAAATGAGGATAAAAATAGTCTCTCCTCCCAGAGTTGTGAGGATAAAAATGGAACAATTTTTTTGAAAATAGATGATGCACTGGATAGAGTGCTGTTATTGGAGTAAGGAAGACTTAAATACAAAACCAGCCTCATACATTTGCTTATCTCTATGATCCTGGCTATGTAACAATCTTTATTTGCCTCAGTTTCCTCAAATGTTAAAATGATTGCATTTACTTTTCAGTGTTTTTATGCAGATGAAATGAAATAGTATTTATAAAGAGCTTATCACACTAGCTGGCACATGATAGCTGCTTAATAAATATTAGTTTCTTTCTTTCCTCCCTGCCTCCCTCCCTCCCTTCCTTATTTCCTTTCTTCTTCTTTTGTATTAGAAAGCCAATTCCAGGTGTCTGCGGTATAAACAAACAAACAAACAAAAAAACACAGCAATAAAAATTTTTCAAGACATATGTCTATGAAGAAACTTTCGGGGAGGGAGTAACCTCAATGACAATAATACATGGTGGAGTAAGGGAGGGGGTAAGACCTAGACTAAAGTCTATTAAGCAGAAGTGACCACAAAGGTACAAGATAAGGAATCACATGACCTGCATTGAAATCCTACTTTATCTGTGTGACCTTGGATAAATCATTTGTCTCTATGAACTTTACACATACAAAAGGAAAGACTTGTACTGTTCAGTCTTCCAACTCTTGAAAGATGTATTTACACGAACTTCTGACCATTTAAAGAATGAACTTTAGGGTCTTCAATAGAGAAGGAAGTGTGAGATAACAATGTTTAATCTGATTCCAAAGGGAGATAAAGGATTTTGGGGGATGAAATTTACAATTCCTTCCTTTCTATTAATCCTTAATACAATTCATATCCTTAATACATAGTTCTATATTATTCCTCTGCTTAAAAACTTCATTGGATTAATATTGTCCTTGAATAAATTGCCATTGAAATTCCTTTACAATCTGACTGTAATCTACTTTTCCTGCTTGATGTTCTCCAAATTTGACATTCTATTTCTGGCTTCCATAATTCTGTCTGACATACCAGGAATATACTCCCTCTTCATTTCTATCTCTTAGGTTTCTAATTTTTTTTTCAAGGATCAACTTAATTTTACTTCTTATCAAAAATCATTCCTGGTTCTCCTTGTTAATGGTGTTCTGTTCTCTTTAAATTTCATTTATTTTATTTATACTATATCTTGGGTGACATCCTGAAAGAAAATTTTCTGATCCATAGATTATATGATTTCTGATTGGCTGAGAGAAGGGTGAACCCAATATTTGTTAAAGATATACTATAAAACAAGACCTGGAGGGAGGCAAACATGAGTGAGATAAGAATCAAAATTTTGAACTGCAGATAGTAGCTCTGATGGTAGAAACAAGTTGGTTCCTTTACCAAAACTATTTGAAATTCTAAACTCACAGCGCAAATGCTATCTTTGTGTATGATTTCTTCTTATCTCCTTTATTTCATCTTATTTTATCTCTAGCTGAAGAAGACATTTACCCTTGTGTGTTTGGGGGATATTCTTATGTAATATAAAGATAAAATTGACAGGATTGGACAACTCATTGGATATATGGGATGATAGGCAGTGAGAAATTGAGAATGGCACCTGGATATTGAGCTTGGGTGATTGAATTTATGGTATTTCATTTAAAAGGAATGGAGAAATTTAGAAGTAGGGAGAGTTTTGGAAAAAAATAATTAGGTGAGTTTTTGCCATCTTTCAACTGAGTTCTGTAGACATCTTTACAATTCCAAAATACAATTTGAGATATTAGAGCAAATTCATGTAAAAAAAAGGACCACTAATCCATGCATAAACATACCTGTAGCTACATTTTGATTTAGTTTTAGATACTAATATTACCTATTTTTGTAGTATTTTGATTGTACTTTTATATTTGATAGAAATTTTTACATGACTCTAGGCATATAAATATATTAAATATGTATGCAAATCAAACATTTTCTGATAATAAATCATGATTTTATGACCAACACATTTACTTGTAAGACTCCCAATGTGGATTCAAGAAAAGCTTAAGAAGCTGGATTCTAGACAATTCCCTAGGACTTTAATTTGTAGAAAAGGTGTTAGTAAGCAATGGGAGATGTTTTTTTACTCATTCTTGAGTGTGATATAGCATTGCAATCTCATTATAAAGCCTATTTTTAAAACTTACGCCCTTCATGTGTTAGTGTCTATCTCCCAGTACATAATAACTTTTCTTTGATTTAGTAACAACTTAAGTAGCAATTACTAGATTCTACTACATTGCAAAGAAATGAATGGGATTAAGAAAAATAGTGACCAAGAAAAGCCATGTTTTACATGAAAGTCTCAGATCTTGTGTATTCCTTAAGCCCTAAGCAGTTCCAGGAAAAAAAGAAAAAAAAAAAAAAACTAACTAACTGAAATATAAATTCTTGATAACTTAATAATTTTGGATCTAATATAAAACAAAAAAAAATTTTTAAAGCATTTACTGCTTAAAACCTGAGGGATGCCAAAGGGAACTTTTGTTTGACATTAAAGTTTCTATATGTTGGTAAGGAGCAGAAAAGGGCAGTGTTGGGTCAGAAAAATTAGGGGTTCAAAAACCAGAATTTGCTTACTTAGCAATTTTGCCTGTTAATCATTCATTTACTTTACTTTAATCTGTGTTTAGACAAAAGAAAGACCCAAACAAATATACCACTAGCCCCTGATCCCACTCTCATGTTTTGAAACATTTGAGGTTGCAACCATGTGCCACATAAATGAGGAGCATTGCTCTTAAGTTTATTTGATTATAGCTTGGAGCCAAATCCATTCATTTACTATCCTCCTTTCCCAGTCTGCCAGGAATTAAATAAATCTCCAGTTTTAAAATTATAATCCACTAAATAATAACATTGTACATTACTTCCCCCTTTTCAGTCTGAGATCCAACTAAACTCAACTCCTCTCTGTTCCTCACATATATCACCTGATTTCCCACATCCCTTTAGCATTTATTATTATCTTTTCCTGTCACCTTAGCCAATATGAGAGATATGAGGTGGTACTTCAGAGTTGTTTTAATTTGCATTTTTCTAATCAATAATGATTTAGAGCATTTTTCATGTAACTATAGATGGCTTTAATTTTGTCATCTGAAAATTGTTTATATCCTTTGACCATTTATCAATTGAGGAATAATTTATATTCTTATATATTTGGCACAGTTCTTTATTTATTTTATAAGTGAGATCTTTATCAGAAATACTAGCTGTAAAGATTCCCCCCCTCCCCCAGCTTTATGCTTCCCTGTTAATTTTGTTTCTCTTGGTTTTGTTTGTGCAAAACCTTTTTAATTTAATGTTATCAAAGTTGTTCATTTTGCCTTTTATAATGTTCTCCAATTCTTCTTTGGTCATAAATTCCTCTCTTCTCCAAAGATCTAATAGTTAAATTTGTTTATGGTATCATCCTTTATACTCAAGTCATGTACATATTTTAACTTTATTTTGGTATGAGGTGTGAGATGTAGATCTATGCTGAATTTCTGGCATATTATTTTCAGCTTTCCCAGCAATTTTTGTGAAATAGTAAGTTCTTATTCCAGAAGTTGGAGTTTGGGAGTTAATCAGAAACTAGATTAATAAAGGCCTTGATTAATATGTTGTGTGGATCTAATCTATTCTACTGACCCATAATTTTTTTTTTCTGTTTCTTTTTAAAAATTTATTTCTAAATACACCTTGCCTTGTGAATCATATTGGAAGAGAAAAATCAGAACAAAAAGTGAAAAACTATGGGAGAGATTTAAAAAAAAACAGAAAAAAGAAGTGAATATAGCATGTGTTGATTTACATTCAGTCTTCTGTTTTCTGGATGCAGATGGCATTTTCAGTCCAAGGTCTATTAGGATTGATTTGAAACCCACTCTACTTTTTAGTCAGTCAGTACCAAATGGTTTTGATGACTGCTGCTTTTAGTTTTAGGTTTGGTACTCCTAAATCACCAATCTTTGTGTGTGTGTGTGTGTGTGTGTGTGTGTGTGTGTGTGTATGTGTTTTCATTAATTCCCTTGATATTCTTGACTCATTGTTCTTCCAGATGAATTTTGTTAATATTTTTTCTAGCACTATAAACTAATTTTTGGCAGTTTGATTGGTATGGCACTGAACAAGTAGACAGATTTAGGCAGAATTTTCATTTTAATTATAACAATTCAACTTAGCCATGATGATATTTTTCCAGTTTTTTAGATCTCACTTTATATTGTGTGAAAAATATTTTGTAATTGTGTTCATAAAGTTCTTGGGTTTCTCTTGGAAGGTAGACCCCTCCAAGTATTTTATTTTGTCTTCAATACTTTTTTTTGTGCTTTTTGCTGAGGCACTTGGGGTTAAGTGACTTGCCCAGGGTCACACAACTAGGAAGTGTTAAGAGTCTGAGACCAGGGGCGGAGCCAAGATGGCGGAGAAGAAACACACTACTCAGTGAACGTCCTCACTCCCTCACAACCAATTAGATAAATTAAGTCTCAAAATTAGCTCAGGACTGATAGATACCACAAGGACTGGAAGCACGACTTACCAGCTGAAGAGAATCTGGAGTTTCAACAGGAAAGGTCAGTTCTCAGGGGAGGAATAAGAAAGACCAGCACAGACGGTGGGGTAGGGGCACACTGCGCCCATTGCGCTGGGAGGGGCTCTGGGATCAGAGAAGCCACTGAGGTAAAGGAATCTGGCACAGGCTGTTAGCTCTTCTCTGCTAATTATTTAGCAGTTCAGAAGAGAAAGCCAAAATATTTTAAAACTCAGATTAGATTTTCCCCGGACCCTGGGGGTGACTCAGGCACCAGGGGGTGTGGCCTCAGCTACCTCCTGAGAATAGTTAAGAGACTGACAAGTGGGTGGATACGGCCCAAGGCAACACACACTGCCTAACTTAGCTGGAGGGAGTGGAACTCAGCTCCAGGAAGTCCCAGAGAAGCGGAACCTTTGAACTAGGGACCGCGGTTTCTGGCAGACACTTCCAGTTTGAGCGCAGGGGCTTCTCACATCACCTGCTGCAGACATCCACTCCCCACCCGGACACATAGGCTGGGCTTCGTGCTGTCTTCACTATTCTACGCCCTCAAAGCACAGCAGTGCTAATCACCTCTGAGGCACTTCCAGGGAGGGGGTGGGGAACTCTCTCCCAGAGCTCTCTCTTAGCGCGGGCGCAGGGGCCGCTGCATCCATCCGGTCTGGGAGGAAGCTGGTAAAGAAGTAAATAATTTCCTACCCCAGGGACAGACCCCAAAACATTTTTTAAGTATGAGCAAAAAAGCTAGAAAAACTATAGATTCCTTCTATACAGAGAAAGAGCGGGTATCCAACCCCGAGGAAGTTAACAGCAAAGATTCAGAAGATAACAACCTAAAGGGGAACGATTCCTGCCCCCCATCACATAACTCTCTCCTAGAAGAAGCTCTTAAGAAATTGAGGGAGATTGAAGAAAAATGGGGCAAGGAAAGGGAAGTTATGATAGAGAATAACAACGTCCTGAAATTGGAGTTGGAAAAAATAAAGAATTCACAGGAGATGCAGGGAAACAAAATTAGTGAATTAGAAAAGGTTAAAAAAACACAGGAAAGTAGGATTTCTGAATTGGAAAAGATAAAAAAGTCTCAAGAAAATAGAATTTCTGAATTGGAAAAAGAAAATAATTCTCAAAAAAAAAAAAAATTAGGGAAATGGAAAAAAATTCAATAGAGCAAAATAATTCATTTAAAAACGAAATTGGGCATTTACAAAAAGAACTAAAAACTGTGAAAGAAGAAAATAACTCCTTAAAAGTCAGGATGGAACAAATAGAAATGAATGATTCACAGAGAACCCAAGAATCAGTCAAACAAAACAAAAAAAATGAGAAGCTGGAGAACAACGTCAAATACTTACTGGGAAAATCTATAGACCTGGAAAATAGATCTAGGAGAGATAATCTGCGGATTATTGGACTTCCAGAAAACTATGACCAAAAAAAGAGCCTAGATTCTATTTTACAGGAAATTATCAAAGAGAACTGTCCAGAGATAATAGAAACAGAAGGGAAAGTAGATGTGGAAAGAATTCATCGAACTCCTTCTGAAATAGACCCTAAAAAAAGAACACCACGGAATATTGTGGCTAAGCTGCAGAATTACCACACAAAGGAGAAAATCCTGCAAGCAGCTAGAAAAAAACAATTTAAATACCAAGGTGCCACAATAAGGGTCACCCAAGATCTGGCTGCCTCCACATTAAAAGATAGAAGGGCCTGGAACCTGATATTCCGTAAGGCAAAAGATCAAGGACTGCAACCAAAAATGAACTACCCAGCTAAGTTTAGCATCTTTTTCCACGGAAGAAGATGGTCATTCAATGAAACAGAGGAATTCTATATGTTTCTAAGAAAAAAACCAGACTTAAACAAAAAATTTGATCTACATCCACAAGACTGAAGAGAAACAGAAAAAGGTACACAGAACCCTTGAGAACTGTAACTCTGTTGTGGGTATATAAAAAATACTCAAGGATAATTTGATTTTACTGATATAAAAGAAAAAAAGGGGGGTGTAGTAAAGGGAAGGAGGTCGGTTCAGAAAAAGGGGAAGGAGTGATAAAAAGAGGGAAACTACATCCCAGGAAGAGACATAGAAAATACACCATATCTGAGGGAACTTAGTGAGGGGGAGAATCATTGTGTGAATCTTACTCTCATCAGAAGAGGCTCAAAGAGTAAATAATTAACATATTTGTTTTTCAGAGAATTTTCTCTCACCTCATTAAAAGGGGGGAGAGGAAAAGGGAAAAGGAAAAGGGGAATAAGTGAAGGGACTTGGAGGGAGGGGGGAGGGATCCTAAAAAAAAAAAAAAAAAAAAAGAGGGAGGGTTGCGCGTCACAAGGGGGGTCTGTAAATTAAATATCGGGGAGGGGGATCAGGGGGGTCAAGGGAAAAAAGCATAATCTGGGGATAATACGATGGCAGGAAATACAGAATTAGTAATTTTAACTGTAAATGTAAATGGGATGAACGATCCCATCAAACGGAGACGGATAGTAGATTGGATCAAAAAGCAGAACCCTACAATATGTTGCCTACAGGAAACACACTTAAAGCAGGGAGATACATACAGAGTAAAGGTAAAAGGTTGGAACAGAGCCTATTATGCTTCAGGTAAAGCCAAAAAAGCAGGGGTAGCTATCCTTATCTCAGATCAAGCAAAAGCAGAAGTAGATCTCGTTAAAAAAGATAAGGAAGGAAACTATATCCTGCTGAAAGGTAGCATAAATAATGAAGCCATATCAATACTAAACATATATGCACCAAGTGGTATAGCATCTAACTTTCTAAAGGAAAAGTTAAGAGAACTGCAAGAAGAAATAGACAGTAAAACTATAATAGTGGGAGATCTCAACCTTGCACTCTCAGATTTAGACAAATCAAACCACAAAACAAACAAGAAAGAAATTAAAAAAGTAAATAGAACATTAGAAAAACTAGGTATGATAGACCTTTGGAGAAAACTGAATGGCAATAGGAAGGAATATACTTTCTTCTCAGCAGTTCATGGATCCTATACAAAAATTGACCATATACTAGGACATAAAGATCTCAAAATTAAATGTAGGAAGGCAGAAATAATAAATGCCTTCTTCTCAGATCACAATGCAATAAAAGCTACATTCAGTAAAAAGTTAGGGGTAAATAGACCAAAAAGTAATTGGAAACTGAATAATCTCATCTTAAAGAATGACTGGGTGAAAGAGCAAATTATAGAAACAATTAACAATTTCACCCAAGATAATGATAATGATGAGACATCATATCAAAATCTTTGGGATGCAGCTAAAGCGGTAATAAGGGGAAATTTTATATCTTTAGAGGCTTATTTGAAGAAAATTGAGAAAGAGAAGATTAACGAATTGGGCTTACAACTTAAAAGGCTAGAAAAAGACCAAATTATAAACCCCCAACCAAAAATTAAAGTCGAAATACAAAAATTAAAAGGAGAAATCAATAAAATTGAAAGTAAAAAAACTATTGAATTAATAAATAAAACCAAGAGTTGGTTTTATGAAAAAGCCAATAAAATAGATAAACCTTTGGTAAATTTGATCAAAAAAAAGAAAGAGGAAAATCAAATTGATAGTCTTACAAATGAAAAGGGGGATCTTTCCACCAATGAAGAGGAAATTAAAGAAATAATAAGGAGTTACTTTGCCCAACTTTATGCCAATAAATTTGATAACTTAAGTGAAATGGATGACTTCCTCCAAAAATATAGGCTCCCTAGATTAACAGAGGAGGAGATAAATTGCTTAAATAGTCCCATTTCAGAAAAAGAAATAGAACAAGCTATTAATCAACTCCCCAGGAAAAAATCCCCAGGGCCAGATGGATTCACATGTGAATTCTACCAAACATTTAAAGAACAATTAGCCCCAATGTTATATAAATTATTTGAAAAAATAGGGGATGAAGGAGTCCTACCAAATTCCTTTTATGACACAGACATGGTACTGATACCTAAACCTGGTAGATCGAAAACTGAGAAAGAAAATTATAGACCAATCTCCTTAATGAATATTGATGCTAAAATCTTAAATAAGATATTAGCAAAAAGACTTCAGAAAATCATCTCCAAGATAATACACTATGATCAAGTAGGATTTATTCCAGGAATGCGGGGCTGGTTTAATATTAGGAAAACTATTAATATAATTGACCATATTAATAATCAAATTAATAAGAACCATATGATCATCTCAATAGATGCAGAAAAAGCATTTGACAAAATCCAACATCCATTCCTACTAAAAACTCTTGAGAGTTTAGGAATAAACGGATTATTCCTTAGAATAATCAGGAGTATATATTTAAGACCGTCAGTAAGCATAATATGCAATAGAAATAAACTGCAACCTTTCCCAGTAAGATCAGGAGTGAAACAAGGTTGCCCACTATCACCATTACTATTCAATATAGTACTAGAAACGCTAGCCTCGGCAATAAGAGCCGAGAAAGAGATTCAAGGAATTAGAGTAGGAAATGAGGAAATTAAACTATCACTTTTTGCAGATGACATGATGGTATACTTAGAGAACCCCAAAGACTCTGCTAAAAAGCTACTAGAAATAATTCAAAATTTCAGCAAAGTGGCAGGATACAAAATAAATCCACATAAATCCTCGGCATTTTTATATATCACTAACAAAATGCAACATCAAGAGATACAAAGAGAAATTCCATTCCAAACAAATGTTGATAGTATAAAATATTTGGGAATCCATCTACCAAAGAAAAGTCAGGAATTATATGAGAAAAATTACAAAACACTTGCCACAAAAATAAAATCAGATTTAAATAATTGGAAAGACATTCAGTGCTCTTGGATAGGCCGAGCGAATATAATAAAGATGACAATACTCCCCAAACTAATCTATTTATTTAGTGCTATACCAATCAGACTCCCAAGAAACTATTTTAATGACCTAGAAAAAATAACAACAAAATTCATATGGAAGAATAAAAGGTCAAGAATTGCAAGGGAACTAATGAAAAAAAACTCAGAGGAAGGTGGTCTAAGTGTACCTGATCTAAAGCTATATTATATAGCAGCAGTCACCAAAACCATTTGGTATTGGCTAAGAAATAGACCGGTAGATCAGTGGAACAGATTAGATACAAAGGACAAAAAAGGGTACATCTATAGCAATCTAATCTTTGACAAACCCAAAGATTCCAACATTAGGGATAAAAATTCATTATTCGGAAAAAACTGTTGGGAAAACTGGAAATTAGTATGGCAGAAATTAGATATGGATCCACACTTAACACCATATACCAAGATAAGATCAAAATGGGTCCATGATTTAGGCATAAAGAGGGAGATAATAAATAGATTAGAGGAACAGAGGATAATCTACCTCTCAGACTTGTGGAGGAGGAAGGAATTTATGACCAGAGGAGAACTAGAGATCATTATTGATCACAAAATAGAAGATTTTGATTACATCAAACTAAAAAGTTTCTGTACAAATAATACTAATGCAAACAAGATTAGAAGGGAAGTAACAAATTGGGAAAATATTTTTAAAAACAAAGGTTCTGACAAAGGTCTCATTTCCAAAATATATAGAGAACTGACCATAATTTATAAGAAACCAAACCATTCTCCAATTGATAAATGGTCAAAGGATATGAACAGACAATTCTCAGAGGAAGAAATTGAAACTATACTCCACTCACATGAAAGAGTGTTCCAAATCACTACTGATCAGAGAAATGCAAATTAAGACCACTCTGAGATACCACTACACACCTGTCAGATTGGCTAAGATGACAGGAACAAATAATGACAAATGTTGGAGGGGATGTGGGGAAATTGGGACACTAATACATTGCTGGTGGAGTTGTGAAAGAATCCAGCCATTCTGGAGAGCAATCTGGAATTATGCCCAAAAAGTTATCAAACTGTGCATACCCTTTGACCCAGCAGCGCTACTACTGGGATTATATCCCAAAGAAATACTAAAGAGCGGGAAGAGACATATATGTGCCAAAATGTTTGTGGCAGCTCTTTTTGTTGTAGCTAGAAACTGGAAGATGAATGGATGTCCATCCGTTGGAGAATGGTTGGGTAAATTGTGGTATATGAAAGTTATGGAATATTATTGCTCAGTAAGAAATGACCAGCAGGAGGAATACAGAGAGGGTTGGAGAGACTTAAATCAACTGATGCTGAGTGAAATGAGCAGAACCAGAAGATCACTGTATACTTCAACAACGATACTGTATGAGGATGTATTCTGATGGAAGTGGAAATCTTCAACATAAAGAAGATCCAACTCACTTCCAGTTGATCAATGATGGACAGAGGTAGATACACCCAGAGAAGAAACACTGGGAGGGGAATGTAAATTGTTAGCACTAATATCTGTCTGCCCAGGTTGCATATACCTTCGGATTCTAATGTTTATTGTGCAACAAGAAAATGATATTCACACACATGTATTGTACTTAGACTATATTGTAACACATGTAAAATGTATGGTATTGCCTGTCGTCGGGGGGAGGGAATAAGGGAGGGGGGGTAATTTGGAAAAATGAATACAAGGGATAATATTATAAAATATATATATATATATAATAAAAAAAATTAAAAAAAAAAAAAAAAAACAAAAGAGTCTGAGACAGATTGAACTCAGGTCCCTTCTGACTTCAGGACTGAATGCTCTATACTACTGTGCAACCTACCTGCCCCTTGTCTACAATAATTTAAATGAATTTCTACATTCTATATCTTCCTGATGGGCTTTGTCAACAATATATAGAAATACTGACAATTTATGTGGATTTATTTTATATCCTGTGACTTTGCTAAAGTTGTGAATTGTTTCCAGGAGGTTTTTGTGTAATTTCCTAGGATTCTTTACCTATATTATCATATCATCTAAAAGAGTGATAAGTTTTATTTCCTCGTTGTCTATTCTAATTTTTAAAAAATTCTTTTTCTTTTATTATTGCTAAAGCCAGTATTTTTAGTATAATGTTGAATAATAGTGGTGTTAATGGGCATCCTAGTCTTACCCCTGAGCTTATTCAGAATGCAACCATCTTCTCTTGATTACAAAAAATGCTTGTTGTTGATTTTAGATAGATACTGCTTATTATTTTAAGGAAAATTCTCTTTATCTCTATGCTCTTTAGTGTTTTAACAGAAATGGGTGCTGTATTTTGTCGAAAGCTTTTTCTGCATCTATTGAGATTATCATATGATTTCTGTTGGTTTCGTTATTGATATGATTGTTTATGGTAATAGTTTTCTTGATATTGAACCATACCTGCATTTCTAATATAAATCCCACTTGGTTATAATGTATTATCCGGCTGATAAGTTGCTGTAATCTCTTTGATAATATTTTATTTAACATTTTTGCATCAATATTTATTAGAAAGTTTGGTTTACAATTTTTTTTCTCTGTTTTGGCTCTTCATTTTTTAGGTATTAGTGCCATATTTGTGTCATAGAAGGAATTTGGTGGGACTTCTTTTTTTTACCTATTTTTTCCAAATAGTTTACATAATATTGGAATTAATTGTTCTTTAAATGCTTGGTAGACATGTTTAACACATATTGGATTACATGCCATATAGGGGAGATGGTGAGAGGTAGGGGGAGAAAATTGCAATCCAAAGTTTTTCAAGAGTCAGTGTTGAAAAACTATCCTTGCATATGTTTTGAAAATTTTTATTTTACTTCAATAATAAACAAACAAACAAATAACATGTTTGGTAGAATTCACTTGTGCATCCATCTTGCCCTGGAGATTTTTCTTAGGGAGTTCATTAAATTGTTCAATTCCTTTTTCTAAAATGAGACTCTTCAAGTCATTTGTTTCCTCCTCTTCATCTGGGAAATTCATATTTTTGTAATTATTCATCCATTTCAGTTAGATAATTAGACAAAATAGCTCCTATTTATTGCTTTAATTTCTTTTTCATTGGTGGTAGGTTCACCTTTTCCTTTTTTGATGCTGGTCATGTTTTTTTTTTTTTTTTTTTTCCTTTCCTTTTTCTAATCAAATTAACCAAAGGTTTATCTATTTTGTTGGTGTTTTCATAAAACTATCTCTTAGTTTTATTAGCTCAATAGTTTTCTTAGTTTCAATTTTATTAATCTGTCCTTTGAATTTCAAAATTTCTGATTTGATATTTAATTGGGGGTTTAATCAGTTTGTTTTTTTTCCTATTTTTTTATTTGCATGCTATTCATTTTTATTGCAATGTTATTCATAGCATTGATCATTGATCTCCTCTTTCGCTATTCTATTCATGTAACTTAGAAATATAAAAATCCCCCTAAGAACTGCCTTGGCTGGATGCCAGAGATTTTGGTAGGTTGTCTGATTATTGTTATTCTGTTGCATGAAATTATGGATTGTTTCTGTGATTTATTGTTTGATCCATTAATTTAAAAAAAATTAGGTTATTTAAGTTCCAATTGGTTTTTAGACTATCTTTTCCTGACCCCTTATTGAATATAATTTTTATTGTATTGTGGCCTGAAAAGAGGTATTTAGTATTTCTGCCTTTCTGCATTTGATTGTGAGGTTTTTATACACTAATACATGGTCACTTTTTGTGTAGGTGCCATGTATTGCTGAGGAAAAGTTATATTCCTTTCTGTTCCTATTCAATTCTATCACTTCTCTAAGTTTTCTATCATTCTATTTTCCCCCCAAGGCAATTGGGGTCACATGAGGAATTGTTAAATGTCTGAGGCCAAATTTGAACTCAGTTCTTCCTGACTTCAAAGATAGTGCTCTATCCACTGTGCCACCTAGTTGCCCCTGTAGCATTCTATTAACCTTCCTTGTTTTTTTCTTCTTTATTTTGTGGTTAGATTTGTTTGATTCTGAGAAGGGAAGATTGACATTCCCTGCCTTGTGTAGTTTTGCTGTCTATTTCTTCCTGTAACTGGTTTAAAATCTTCTCTAGAAATGTGACTGCTATACCACTTGATGAATATACATTTAGTATTTTTACTACTTCATTGTTTACAGTACCTTTTATCAAGATGTATTTTCCTTCCTTATCTTTTTTAAATAATAATTTTAAAAATATTGACTTCATGAAGACAACCATCTTAGAAAGATTAGCCTGTAAAAGTGACAACTGCATTTTCATTTTGTAGTAAATGTATAGATTATCTCTTTAAGGGAATTTTGAGAGCATTGCAATTAACAGGAAGCCTTCCACAACTCCTAATGATTTAATAACTTCCTTCTGTTAATCATTTCCAATTTAATTTATTTATAGGTTATAGATTTGCTTACATGGTATCACTCCCATTAATTTTTTTTTAATCATCAGAAATGTTTAGCACAATGTATCACACATAACAAGTTTTTAATAAAAACTTATGATTGATTGACTGAATTTAAAATAAGAAAACAGATCTTTTTATATCTCAGAAGATAGAGAAGGAAATATTATTAAGATTGAAAGAAAAATTACATACAACAAGTAACAGAATGATTTTATTAAAAAAAAAAAAAAGACAAGAAACTCCAATCCAATGTTTTTGTGACTCCAAATGAAAAACTGGTTTGGAAATAAATATTCCCATACCAATTACTGACACTTCCTTGAGGAAAGTTCAGTTGAATAGATACCAAATAAAGTCCTTATCTATCAATAATAAAGGGCATATTTGCCTTTTGATGACTCAAAATGCTTTATCAGCAACTTTCCATCTGCCCCAAACTTTTAGCATTCAATATGGAGTACAGATATCTTGAAAAGAGTTGGTGCTCATCCTAATGATTTTTTGCTTGGAAAAATTGCTCTCTAGACAGACATTTGCTATGTCAGAAATTCTCAGATTAGACAAGTGAATAATACAACTAACACACAGATATTTGCAGTTTTCTCGTTCTATATTTGTCCCTTTTAATTTAGTCATGACAAATACTTTCCTTCATACTTTGAGCCTTAGTTCTGATTTGTTTTGCTTTCTTTTTGTGAAGAAATCTTACGAAAAATTATAGACTTTTACTGCTTTAACAAATCTGTAAGCAAAAAATTAGGAAATGTTGGAGTTTTACTTAATATTCAATAATGTCACCTCACATTAGCATTTAAATGTGCTCATATTGTTCCATTCTAAACTGGTTCAAATTGGTTCAAGTGATCCTGAGATAGCAATTTGAAACATTTCCCTTCAATATTCATTGAGGTGTGTCTCTGTGTGTGTGTCTATGTGAGTGTGTGTGTGTGTGTGTGTGAATGGTTGGGAAAAGCAAAGAGTTTTGGACTTGACTATTCATAGGTATTGTGAATCATTAATGTGAAAAATTCTTCCACTGATATAGATTGACAATCTGTTCACAAATTTCATTAGTAGTTGCTTAAGGGCAGCAAGAGGTTAATGGTGTATAGCACATAGTTAAAGGTCCATAGTCACATAGGAAATACATGTTAAGATAGGAATTGAATGTAGGTCTTTCTGGTTCTATGAACTGTCTCTTATATTATGCTTCCTCTCATTAAGGCTTGTAGACTAGGAAAAAAATTACAATGGACAGGATGAGAAGTGGCATTATATGGGGAAATTTGAAGTTATTAGAAGCTTTAATTGAAATAATCCCAAAATAAATAATAAAAATAGAGTAATGAATTATATGATGCTATAACTTAAACCTGGTTTATATTATGTTCTAGAGTTATTTAATTAATACTATACTACATTATTATATTTCTTTAATTAATAATAATATTACTAAAATATTGTAATACCAAGTATAACATTAATGGAAAGGAGGATTACCCCCAAGACAATTATTTAAAGATTAATGATTTCATATTAAAAGTATGATTGATAGCTCTTCTGAGAGCACATAATAGATGGAGCAAAAATGTATGGAAGTGTTTTTCAGATTAAAATACAACAAAGCCTGATAATAGGTATGTTCCACTGAATTTATAACTAGGATTAGATTACTGCTAGCTAAATTCAACGAAACTGCAAAGATTCAAGAATGAAATCAAAAAGCCCTCAGTGAGCAATATCTACATGAACTCAGTTAGCAATATATAGCAATATCATACAAATGGTCAATCACAAAGAGGTGTTTAAAATAATAGTTTAGTGTCAGGACAAAGCCATTAGAGTTACAAAATGATCAGGATCAATTACAACAGCTCACTGCTGGTGGCAGATATTAGTATTTACCAAATATCTAAAAAAATTATAACTTCTTGTTTAGAATTGTACCTCAGAAGTTCACTGACTTTCATAAATGAATGTATGACAATACCCATAATACAAATATAGTGCTAAAATTATCCTTGAGAAATTAACCTATAAACAGCTGAGACCAAAGTATTGTCATAGACAAAATCAAAACATTGCTCCAAATCATCAGGGCATAATGTTAATTGGATGTTTTATATATATATATATATTAGTATATATGTTATAATAGATGTTATATATTTATATTTATCTATAGCTATATATCAAGGCATTTGGGGATAAGTGACTTACCTAGGGTCACACAGCTAGGAAGTATTAAGTATCTGAGTCTGAGATATATAATCAGATCCTCCTGACTTTAGGGCTGATGCTTTATCCACTATGCCATCTAACATCCCTATTTAGTAAAATATTAATAAATTCCAAGCTACCTAGAATGAAAACTCGTCAAAACATGAAGGTCTATCCCAAATAATGTAGGAAGAAGAGCTACATCTTGTTTTTAACATTCTGTCTGCCTCTGTAGCTGTCACAAAGGTGTTGACAAGTGAGCCTATAGGTGATGAGTTAACATCTCAATATTCTAAAAAAAAATATTTACAAAAAGCAATTATTTTATTCACTTAGGAAATAGTCCTCAAATCATTAAATATCAAAGAATAATAGCTAGATAGTGACTTAACCCAATATTGAATTCCTTTTACCTCCATCAAGACATAACACGGCAAGGTGAAGAATGATAATATAAACATAGAGCTTTAAGGTTTGGAAAATGCTTTCATTACTATGGTCTAATAGGTAGGTAGTGTGATATAGATTAAGTCACTCAATTTATCTAGTTTTCAATTTCCTCAAGTGTAAAATTGAGGGGTTGGTCTCAGTGAATGATTGAATGAATTAACAAATAAGCAAATAAATGCTCAGGAAGTTTGCATTTTAATGGGGGAGGCAATACAATCTGGATTGTGAGAGTCACAAAATGGAAGTTTCAAAGCTTTTCAGTAAATTAGATTTCCCAAGAGCATTGGTTTATGTAAAGTCGATGCTTCAGAGGTTGCTGCATTAAGGCTGAAGAAGAAAAATTGACCTGGTGAGCAGCTGGTGGTTTAAATTTTAAGGTTAGTCCTTGCTCTAATAAAGTATGATTTAATTTGGTTCTTTAGAAAAATCTGGAAATCAACTATGACTGTTTTTTCCTTTTACTCTATCCAGGAAGCTCTTTTAATTTACATACTTTAATTTGGAGATATGCTGATGACCTGAAGAAGCCTAATAGCCAATGACAGGTTTATATTTTATATTTTCAAATTTTAAATTTGGGGTGGGAAAACACAGACACAATTTAGCTTTACTGAATTACCAACTATTTAGGATCAATAAAACCTCAAATTGATTTTGTCAAGCACCTAACTCTCTTAATATACAGCCCATGTTTACCCAAAGAAGAATTTAATCCATATGTTGGAATCACTTATGCTTAAAATCAGTAAAATGTCTGTGTAGGAACTGTTTGAAGTCTTAAAGACTCTTTGAGCTCCTCTTTATCAGCTACAAGATTTCCCCCTTATAAACAGAAAGGCATATTTTGTCAAAATTAAATCAACTTCAAATATCTCCAGCCACTTGGCTTAGGAACTAAGAAACAGAAGTAAATTCTGAACAGTGTCTTGAAACATCATTATATTTCTTCCCCGAATAGTTCTTCTCTTAGACACTGATCAATAAAACCAATAGTTAGAGATCTTATCTAATTGTCTTAAAATTAAAAAAAAAAATTCTATCTATCTAGTATAGAGATCATCTAGTACAACACTGACACTTTACAATTGCAAATTGCAAATTGAAAAATTCATATAATATGACAACAGGTAACAGAAAAAAATTTTAGAACTAGAATTCTTCACTCCCAGCTCAATGAGTTTTGAAGTACACCTTGCTGTCTCTCTAATTGACAAATCTCATCCTGACTCACTTAAAATATAATATCAATTTCATCTTCATATCTTTATTTTCTCAGCATGTGGTCAAAATATGGAGATTTTATTTTATTTAAATTTTTTTCATATAATTTAAAAAATCATCTTTACTTCCAACTACAGTTATCCTTTCTACATTATGGTGGGTAGAGGCCCAGCAATAACATAATCTGGAAAATTCATACAAATTTTTTTGGCCTTCTCTTCATATCAGAGAAGGTGTCTGAATTATTATGTTATTAAATGCTTATATAATACTATAAATATATTTTATGCATTTTTGCCTCTCTTCCTCACAGATATTTGTCATGCTTGCATTTTTAGTGTAACTTTATGAAATTATGCTATATTATTTTGTTATAGTTCAACTCTTTGGGCCTAAGCTTTTTTCATCTGTAAAATGGCATTTATATAGAATTTTAAGGCCATAAAATTTGGGATAAATGATTTACTGTCTCTTCTAAACCTAATAGGGTAACTTCTAATTCTTTTGAAACCTTGCTCCATTTTTAAGAGCTAGCTCAAGAGCCACTTCATCTAAAATCCTTTTTTCCTGGTTTCTAGAAGTTCCCTAGAAACTCCAATTTTTAGAGTCCATACCTTATTATTTTTCATATAGCTTGTATTTGCTGGTATACAAATTATTTTTTACCTCCAGGACATAAGTTCCTCAAAGAGGAGGGAAAGGAGATTGTTACATTCCTTGTTGCCTTTTACTAACAAAATTAGCATTGTTAGGCACATAAATGTTGCCTGATACATAATTGTTGAATGGAATTGTAGAAAGAGGAAAGAAAGATTAGTTTACATGCAGGTTACCCCAAATGCAGGCAGGATGAATGCCTTATTTTTAAACTCTTAAGACTTAAATCTGTATTAAAATTTTGAGTGACCTTTATGTTTATATGTATGAATACATACATAGACACACATAAACACATGCACATATACATATGCTTAAAAGAATAACATATACATGTTCATATTTATAAATGTACACGTGCATGCATTTATAAATACACATAAATATAAATATAACACAAGCTTGTGGAAGACAAAAATTCTAGGCATGTAGAGAAAAGAACCACAGATTATTCACCCCCTTGCATCAATTAATTCTTTCCAAACATTAGTTCTCCAAATGCACTTCTGTTAGGTGGAGATGAACTCCTTTTGAGAATTCAAAATTTGTGATTGGATTTTGGCTGTAGGCTATAATCATGCTATAGTTTCCATGTGATTTAGCTTCTTTCTGAATTAAATTCTGCTTCCAAAAAGTCATTTTGAGTATTTTCTTTGAATTAAATAATTTAGAAAGTACAAATAAAGAAGAAGAATGTTAAGACAATGCTTCCTTCCTGACAGTTCTGTGGTTAGAGGTCATACAGGGCGCCTATTGTGATTTGGTCATAAGAGAATGATATGACCCTTCTTTAATGGGTCACTAGAAGAGGTCATCTAGCATAGTCTTGGATGTCTGAACTTTGGCAAGAAGATTGCATGAATTGGGTGGATTTTACTCTTTTATAGTTCTTTTAATATTGCCTAGTGAATGGATGGACAGAGGTCTTTTATGACCCAAAAGCATCCAAGAGGAGTTGAAATAGAAAGACAGAGATAGCATGAGGAAGAGGAAAACCGGCATGTAGTGTCAGGGGACATTCCTAGGTAGCATTTAGCTGGAAACTAGAACTTTTTTTATTGTAGTAAGCTTATTTTTAATACATATTGTTTTATGAATCATGAGGAGAGAGAAAAATCAGAGCAAAAGGTAAAAACCATGGGAGAGATAAAAAAAGAGAAAAAAGAAGTGAGCATAGCATGTGTTGATTTATATTCAGTTTCCTTAGATCTTTTTCTGGATTCAGATGGTATTTTCTGTCCAAAGTTTATTGGGATTGCTTTGGATCACTGAACTGCTAAGAAGAACCAAATCTTTTAAAATTGATCATTGCACTTTCTTGTTGTTATTATGTACAATGTATTCCTAATTCTGCTTGTTCCACTCAGCTTCACTTCATGTAAATCTTTCCAAGCTTTTCTAAAATAAGCTTGTTTATTATTATGTTTTTTATAGAACAATAATATTCCATTACCTTCTTATACCATAGCTTATTCAGCCATTCCCCAACTGATGGACATCAACTCTTTTTCCAATTTTTTGCTCTCATAAAAAGCTACTACGTTTTTGTACATGTAGGTCGTTTTCCCCTTCTTCATGATTTCCTTGGGATATAGACCTAGTAATGGCACTGCTGGGTCAAAGGGTATGCCCAGTTGATAGCCCTTGGAGAATAGTTCCAAATTGCTCTCCAGAATAGTTGGATCATTTCACAACTCCACTGCTAATTCATTTATGTACCAGAAACCAGGACTTTTTGATATTGAAAAGGCATAAACTTTAATCTTTATGACAACTTGACTTCTCAGAACCAATGGTTACAAGAAAAGGATATTTCATCTAGATTTCTGTAGCCTCCCACTGAGGCTACTTATTGCCAGGGCCATACATACCAATCTCCATGGAAACACATGAAGAGGAGCCATGCTAAAGTGTCAAACAGCTTTTCTTTATTGGTATCTCAGCAAGGTTAGCAGGAAGCAAGAGCAAGTGTACGTTATGTCTCTGCGTCTCTCTGCATCTCTGAATCTCTCTACATCTCTGCCTTTCTCTACTTCTCTCCTCACCCTTCTTCACCTCAAAGCTGGCCATTTATATTTACTCTCCTCTGGGATTATTACCCTGTACCACTCAGCACTGCGTAGGTGGATCTGCAGAAGGGAGACACCTGGAGTCAGTGCTGTGTCCTAAGAAAAGATCTAGCAAGAGGACACATCCCTGGCCTTCTCAAAGAAACACCTGTAAGATACAACCTCCTGCCTCAGAGGCCAAGCCCCTTTTTACCTCCTGGGTCCACCCTACCAGCTGGCGTGGCATACATTCTCAGAAGGAAAGTCTCTAACATATCCCCCTTTCTGTTTAATGGGGACCACTCATAAAACCAGCTTTGATATTAAAAATATAAAAAAATACACATATACATATTAAGCATAGGCTTAAAGTAGAAAAAGTACAAAGATGCAATAAAGGGGATGAGACAGGAATTTCCCCAAGTTTTTTTATAAGTGGCCACCTCAAGTATTCAGACCCAGATTCATCTGTGGCAAAGGGACAAAGGTCTCATCTTCTGGAACTACTTCAGGCTGACAAGAGGCATACTATTACCTTACTCAATGGGGTCTGGACTGAAGAGGGGAGATGAATGACTTGTAGGCAGCATCAGCAGCATCTGGTACCAAATGTCAAGATCAGGTCTAAGGCGATTTCAGATTGACCAAGTGGTTGGTATTTCTGGAATCCTTCTGAAATCCAGTGGCCTTCCCCATCAGGACCTGCAAGACATAAATATCCCAGCCCTCTCCAAAGTACTAAGGTTGGACCTTGCCAATGTCCTTCCTTATCCTTTCAAAGGAGCTTTTGAATGTTCTCTGACACTTGAAGCCCTGTTTTCATAGGATCTAGTTTTCTATCTTGTAAACCTTTATCCACATCCACCCATCTTGCTCTCTTACTTATATACTACAGCTGTGTCACTGGTCATTATCACAGGCAAACTTATACCCTGATCCATTATTCATTCCTGCCTTCCCGTCTCTCAATGAGGCTGTTGAACCTTCCCTTGTGAGGTCTGGCAATCCAACTGCTCCCTCAGAGATTACTGATTGCCAGTATGCCTAAAACCAGGCCTTCAGACATCTCTGGCCACTGCCTCATTAAGCAGTGGTTCTTGTTCAACAGAACACCCAGACACAGGAGCTTGTGAGCTAAAGTTTGAAAGACACTGGAGCCAACATTCTCACATCTTTTTATCATCTCCTCAAGGCTTGCGTCCTTATGTAAGGAGGACATGGCTTTCTGGAAACTGGCATTAGTGTTCTTGTTAGCTAATTTCTGGATAAGAAGACCACTGCTTCTCCTTTACCTACTAACCTCTGAGTAGCCACCTGTAGGTGAGCCACAAAATCTGGGCCCCGTTTGTAAAGTTTCTTTTGCTAAGTCTGAAAACAGTCATCCATTGCAGAGACTCCCCAGGTGTAAAGCAGACTCTAGCAACAGTCTTCCAATTATTTGGTTTTAGTATACTGCTGGAGGCTAGGAGAGCCAGCAGCTCCTTAACATATGGAGATTCAACCTTGCAAGTGTTAACTGCCTCTTTCAATTGCTTAACTTTCTTCCACTCTAGTGGGGCCCACTTTATTTCCTGGGAGCTATCAAACACACTAAATCCTTGCTTCCTGGTTCCCTTCATTTCTTGCCTTCTGTAACATACATCCTAATTCTGATTGTAAATTTGCCTACTTCCTGCTTCTTTCCCCACTGCCTCTTCCTGTGATGTCACATCTACTTTTGGCTTGCTTTATCAGTTTTGGGTTCTCGTGTCCCTTCCCGTGATCGGATCAGCTGAACTCATGAGGTCCCTGGTCAATTCCATCCCACGTTCAGGAGCCATTTGTAACCTCCCCCCAGGCTACTGATTGCCAGGGCCAAACATACCAATCTCCATGGAAACACATGAAGAGGAGCCTTGCTAAAGTGCCAAACAGCCCTTCTTTATTGGTATCTCAGCAGGGGTTAGTTAGCAGGAAGCAAGAGCAAGTGTATATTATGTCTCTGCTTCTCTCCTTCTGCATCCCTGAATCTCTCTACATCTCTGCCTCTCTCTTCATCTCTCCACATCCTTCTCTGCCTATGTATTCAAAGCTGGTTATTTATATTTACTCTCCTCTGGGATTATTACCCTGTACCACTCAGCACTGCATAGGTGGATCCACAGAAGGGAGACACCTGGAGTCAGTGCTTGTCCTAAGAAAAGGTCTAGCAAGAGGACACATCCCTCGCCTTCTCAAAGAAACACCTGTAAGATACAACCTCCTGCCTCAGAGGCCAAGCCCCTTTTTACCTGCTGGGTCCACCCTACCAGCTGATGTGGCATACATGGCAATTCTCAGAAGAAAAGTCCCTAACAGATTTCAACATTCATTTTGATTGAAAAAGTCATGGAACTCCCATTTGGTCCCTCAACTCCAAGTATTAGAATGATGAAGCACATGGAAAGGACACAAATATTTATTTAGTGCTTTCTATATGTCAGGCATTGTTCTAAGAATTTTGCAAATATTACATCATTCATCCTCACAATAAACTTATGATGCTCATTTTACAGATGAAGAAATAGGTAAACAGAGATTTACCAGAGATTTATTCAATTCACACAGCTATTAAGTATCTAAGGTAAAACATGAAATCATCTTGACTCCAGATCCAATGTCCTATCTACTCTATTGTAGGGAAGGAGTAGATCAACCACTTCCTGGAATTGGAAGGGTAGGAGAAGTCAGTTTGAGGAAACAACTGATAATGTTTATTTTTATTCATTCATTCATTCATTCATTCATTCATTCATTTTAATTGTATTTATTTTAATCTGAATTTAAGAAATAAAACAACAAACTGGAAGATGAATGGATGTCCATCAATTGGAGAATGGTTGGGTAAATTATGGTATATGAAGGTTATGGAATATTATTGCTCTGTAAGAAATGACCAGCAGGAGGAATACAGAGAGGCTTGGAGAGACTTAAATCAACTGATGCTGAATGAAATGAATAATACCAGAAGATCACTGTACACTTCAACAACAATACTGTATGAGGATGTATTCTGATGGAAGTGGAAATCTTCAACATAAAGAAGATCCAACTCACTTCCAGTTGATCAATGATGGACAGAAATAACTACACCCAGAGAAGGATCACTAGGAAGCGAATGTAAATTGTTAGCACTACTGTCTATCTACCCAGGTTACTTATACCTTCGGAATCCAATACTTAATGTGCAACAAGAAAATGGGATTTATACACATATATTCTAGGTTATATTGTAACACATGTAAAATGTATGGAATTGCCTGTCATCAAGGGGAGGGAGTAGAGGGAGGGAGGGGATAATTTGGAAAAATGAATACAAGGGATAATGTTATAAAAAATTACTCATGCATATATACTGTCAAAAATTATATATAAAATTAAAAAAAAAACAAAAAAAATAAAACAACATAATAGAATGGGAGAAAAAGATGATTGTACTTGAAATGCAAATGTACAACTTGCTATTCTTTCTAAATATATAATAGTTGCTGTGTAATGTTCTCCTTTTTCTCTTTTTTTTCCTTTTCCTCCCCTCCTACCCTAAACCAATGTTCTTGTACCCTCACAATCTTATGATAATCCTCACATATCTATTGATTTATCTTGCACTAAAGTACAATGATTCAATATGCTGGGTTGTAAAGACTCTAGGACATAGAAGGAAGTCCTGGGGGGAAAAGATATTGAGTTAAGTGAGACCCAGAACTTAGTTTCTACATATAATTAAGTGCTCTCTTATTACCTTAAGCATCTAGTCTAATCTCTTTTTATGGGGAAAATGAGGTTTAGAGAGCTGAATCGAACTGTTCTCTTTCTCTCTAATTTTTTTTTTTTAAGTTCGTGGATCTCAGGTTAAGAAATCCTGATTCTGGAGCAAGAAGATATTTAACAGGATTAAAATGATTATTACTTTTTGACCCAGAATTTTATTCCCAATTTTTTGAGAGTTAAGGCAAAAATGTGAGCACTTATCTAATTTTTTGGTTTTTGTTTTCTAATAATGATACTTCAGTGGTCTTCCTACTATTTATCTACTCTGACCATGTCACTCTTCTACTCAATAAAATTGGTAATTCCCAATTTACTCCGGAGCCAGATACAAACTTTCTATTTGTCACTTAATGTCCTTCACAATCTGAATCCCTCCTTTTTTCTATTATTATCCACACTATTGAGCTTATAGAATGCAGTTAAATCCTTCCTGTACCAGGTCACTAAAATGATGGGATATGGGGTTTTTACATATTGGGGATATTGTCTAGTTTTGGGTTTCTCAAAAGAATTTGTAGCCATAGATCTTCTTCAGACCAAGGAGCAAAGATTTTATTATATTATTAACAATAGGCTAAATCTACAAGGGTATTTATTTAGCAAGGAAAAGGGGTTTTTAAGCAACTAACAAGGGGAAAGACAAGTTCCCTAGCAGAGATGCCACTAAACCATGACAAGTTTAGGGGGGAGTATCCCATTTATTGAGTGGCTAATGTTAAAAAAGATTTGGGGTTCTAATAGGCTTTAGCTATTGTGATGCTTAGGAAACAGATGAACCCCAAAAAGGTTTTATCATAACAAGGAACAAATGAGGAATTATGCCATTGACTGGTAAACTAATCCTAAAAAAGGAGTTAGTGAGTGGATTACAATAGAGTAGGTCTTTATAGGGGAAATAGAACCTTGGGGGTTTGACATGATAATTTGGTTTTTTGATTGGTTATAGTGCCTGTGTACTTATGATGGCTATGTTAATGCAAAGAATTCAGTTATAAATTCGATCAAAGATTTCCACTTGTGGTGGGGATATAATAAATATCTGCTTGGAGAAAAGGCCTAATCAAAATTTTAAAAGTCCACTTATAATCCTAACAGTGTTTCTCCCTGCTTGCCTCAGGAAGTAGCTAAGTTTCCAGATTATTTATCATAATTCAGAATCTTTCTGTCAATGCTCATGTAGCTACCCAGAACCTCATCATTGCCTCCTTCAAACAAATGGGACTCCAAAATCTCTTGGGGTTTGGAAAGAAAGTCTCATCTTCTTAAACTGTTTTCTGCTAAGATTGGACAAAGAGTTTTACCTGTTTTAGAGGTCTTACTTGAAGAGATAATGTATTTGAGGGTCCAGAAGCTGGTTGATGCAGATGTTGTGTATTTTTATTCCTTTATCTTGCAAGAGTTAGTGGAAAAAAGGGATTCATCAGTAGTGATCTTAAATAGATGAGATACCCAGAAAAATTATGTGATGCTAAATATAGCTGTAGGGTTAGGGTCTTTGATGCTGAAGATTTCATCACTTATAAAAGAGCAGTCTGTATAATGCCTTGAAAAATGCATACTCCATTTTTTTCAGTTTGGCTCTCTTTGCTGTCCATGACAATTACCATCATTAAGTTGGTATTACAGTGCTCTATAGCAATTGTTAGTATATAAGCAGAACCTTTGGTTAACATAGTATTGGGAACTTCTAGGTAAGGGCATTCACTCTATCAAGGCAAGTTAGAGCCTTAACTGCAATTTATAGTCTTGAAGCATGTAGAGGCTAAATAAATTGTCCAAGGTCACAAAAATCTCTTTTATAAGTTATCATTTAATGCAATAGCCTAGAGCCCTGTGAGAATAAATAGGTTGCTCAGGGTCCCACAGCAAGGTTTGAGACCAGCTCTCTATCCATTATGCCTAGTTGTCTCTCTGATTGTTAAAGAAACCAACTGTCCAAAGGGAAAAATGAATATACTCTCATGCCAATCTTTTGTCTTCATATTGACTGAAGAATTCTTTTTTTAGAGCATTAAAATATTAAATTATAAAACTCATAACTGATCTCAACTTTACACTTTTCTAATATATAAATATATAAGCAGAATTCAGTGTTTCTAGTTTCTTGTGCTTTTTAAAAACTCATGGAGATAACTATATGATAATTAAGAATTAATCTAGGTAAAAATACCAAGAAATAAACAATTGAAGATTCTCAGTGTTGTTTTATTTGGGCATCTATAGAATATTTTGATAATTGAAGTAAACTTGTAGGTTAAAATTTCATCAATAAAAATTCTGATGTAATTGTCTCATTTTTATTTATTTTCATCGTCAGTGTGACCACTTATGATGATACCATTTCTTATTTGATGTAATCATTTGAGTATTGATTAACATTACACAATATTTGGCTTCCCTTTCTTTTTCTGGGTATCATCTTTTGACATTGCACAATTTGTGCCCCTAAAATATTTGCCACTTCCCTGTTTGGTCCTGTATCCTTTATAGAATCCTCATGTTTTGGGGGGGACTCCTCAATAATGGTCTTGAGATAACCCAGATAGGTTATGAATATAGCTGTAGAGTTTTTTGATATTGAAGATTTCATCACTTTCAAAAGAGTTGTCAGTGTATAATGTCTTGCAACTTGCATACTCACTAATCATGTGATTAAAAGATACTGCAAAGTATACAAAACTGTATCTATCAGAGGAGGTTTTGAAAACTGTAATTGGAAGGAAAATTCTGCTCTGGGCTTAGCATAGGACAGAAGAATCCTGGGGCACACAATGACTTTGAGCACAATTAGGGTCCTCAGACTGACACTGACTAATTATCTTGAGGGTTTTGCACTTGTTTCATTCATAGGTGACTATGGACTGATAATTCAAATAATAGCCAGTACCAACAGCCAGGATCTTGTCAAATATATTAACTCCAGGAAAAGAAGATGGCAGAGATGAATGTGCTGATGTGATTTGTGAATTCCAATTTTCCCCTGAAGTTATAGCCACCCACACAGTCATTTTTGGGGGAGTAGATTCATTAGCTTTGCACCATGTAGATGGGTATGGAAATGATTGTGTCAAAAACTTACATTTTGCTTTCGGATGGCTATATGTATGCCCTGAGAAGTAAATGCAAGCAAAATAGAAAATACCAAGGTTTTCCAGTAATACAAATTTGTTACTTTTTTAACATCTAAAATTTTAAAATATTTGGACTTTTCTTACTGATAATTATATTTCATTTAAAATAAATTAAAATTTATTAAGAAATATGGGAATTAAAATTTAAATGAAAAGTGTAATTGAATTTAAAATATTTCATCAGTATAAAAGGATACTTGCCTTTGAAGAATAGAAGCTGAATTATAGCTTTCGCATTAAGCCATGGGCAAAGACTTCACTACCATTTTAAATGGAAGTCATATTTATAGTATCTATATGTGTATATATATGTATCTATCTATCTATATCCAGAGATTTCTTACTTCCTTGTACATTCTTAGAAATATACATTGAATTTAATGTAAATTACTAGGCACTTTAAAAATTGCTGAGCACTGACTAATATATTTTCCAATATTTAAAATGCAATCTTTCATCTACACACATATATTTTTATAAATGTGTGTATTTATATATGTATATATATAAATGTACACACTATAAAGTTTAATGAAAAAGTTATTTCTGAAACTTTATTCACATGGAGTCATGAAATTTCCAGGATCTATTTGATTTTAACCAGGAAAAATAGATATTGGCCTGAATAGTGAATTATTATTTAATTTAAAAGTGCTGCTTTTGAGAAATTATGTCTTTACTACATGAGCCACATTAATTACTAAAACATAACAAAAGATATGACATACTACTTTAAATTAAAGTGAATATTTAGATAAACTTAGAATGTTCCCTTCCATTGCTAAAAGCTCTTCAGACATTTTTTTGTTCTACTGACATCTCCCTACTTACCATCCCCTCCCCCTGCAATTTTTAGTTTAAACTTTTCCATTCATACCAATGAGGTGTAAATTAGACAGACATATCATTGGATAAATCCATAAAAACATATTCAAATGTTTCATTCTTCAAGAATATTTTTATACAAATATTTTTCTAATCCCACCATATGTTGTTTTGAAACATAAAGAATATATTCCCTCCCAAGGTTTCTTCATTTTTGAACAACAGAGTCAAATACTTGCAATTTTTAAACACTTCAGAGATTGCTGTCCAGAAACACCCAGTAATTTATTTTTGTATTATCCTGTAATATGGCAAGATTAGCTCACCATTGTTAACAGATGGGTTTTTTTGCCATCCTAGCCCGTTTGCCACTTTTTCATCAAACAAAAAGATATGAAAAAGGGTCATCAAATGCATATTCTGTTCTTTCATAACATTTATCATGATCAGTCCAGTATTGGAGTAATAGTAATGCTCCTGTGGCCCTTTGAGGTTGGAATTGTTAGCATTGTAGCAACAGTGCTGGAGTCTTATGCCAAAATATGTTTCTGGAAGCATTTATAATAATACAGCTTCAGCAGAGACAGTAATGGTATAAACAGGGCAAAGGAAATACCAGAATTGCAACAGATGCGATTGATTATATGCCTTGGGGAATATTCCACTCATTTATTTTAAGTCCAGTCAGTGTAAATCAAAAGGCTGTGATGTTGTCAGTAAGACATATCACAGACAAAGTAATACGCTATGACAGGGCTCCCACTTTCCTGACACAGCAGATCATGCCGTTAGACATGAAGAAGCCATCTGTAGCCTTATGCTTGCACCGTGAACTGGAGGAAAGTCATCTGACTTTAGCATCTGATTCACTAACTGTGATAAAGTTTATGCTGAAAATATGAGTTGATGGGGCTGCTTTAGGTTCAGTTGACTTGTGCCTTTTGAACTTGGTCTTAAATCTCTCCCATGTTCAGGAAAGTTAACGATTTTCATTACTTTTCAGAGCTGTAAATCTGGTACCTGGCACTAAATTCTAGATCTAGAAATGGACACTTAAGAAAAGTAAACATTAAATGGAGATTTGAAATAAGATGCCTTTCCTCTCCAACTCTCAGTCTTCTTCTCCTGAAACGTTTTAAGGGCATATAAAATTGCTTCCCACAGATCTAACGCCCTTTCAAAATTGACCTTCCATCAACGAAGCCAGCATTTTCTGTGTTAACAAATCTTGCCTCCTTAAGAGACGACATATATTTCTGTGTCTAGTCTGGGAAATATATGCCACATTTTTTGAAAATAATAAGATGCAGGAAGAGAGATAAGATTGAGAAGAGAGAGATACAATTTACATTTTCTTTTATTTCTTTCTGATTGAAAGATGGTGAGCTACATACAACATTCACCTTGAGAAATTGTGAGAATGGCCAAGTGAACCATTGAAAGATGGGGCTGGAAGGGAATTTGTTCAGCCTTTCAACAGATGAAGAAATCTAAAGTCTTATAATTAATACTAATTCATGGCCCCCTTCCTATGAAATTGCACATTATATACACATTAATACAAAAAGTGTTTAATTAAGATTAGAGTTAATTCAACGAATAGCAAAAGAAATCATAATGATTTGTTATTTATTATACAATGCTGCCACATAAGCTTTTGTAAAGAATGAGGTTTTATTTGCCCAGTAGATAATAAAGGGATGTAAGTTCCAAGATCATATGTCCTTTCACTAGACACTATTTAACACAAAAAGGAACAAATGATTCTCTTTTGTATTCTGTGCCTTTAAAAATGCAATGGGGAGTATATTGAGTTTGTGACTTTAAAATGTAGGTTTTCATTTTGTTCAAAGTAGGAGATAGGTAATAATCATTTTTGATAGGATTTATAACTTTTTTGAATCCAGAGTTATGAAATAAAAAAGTGGTTATTGAAAGCTGGTTAAATGAATGAAAAATTATGATCTTATTTTGTTGCTATCCCTATAAGGAGCAACACAAATATGTGCCACAAACCTCATTTCAAGCCCAAAGATGTATATATAAATATATGCTTGTTCATGTATGGTCATTTTATCTTTCTTGCTTTCTTTTTCAAAATATGTGATTTTTTTCATCGCTTTCCTTTTCAGAATCAAGTGGTAAGGGTCTGAGTTTTTATTGGTAAAATGTATTTTTTAATGAATAAAATATTAAGTCACATATCAATAAGGAATAGAGACTGACTGTGATTGTATTAATATAGAGAATTCCTATTTTAGTAAAAAGAAGCATCTTATTTGCACCTTATCTCTGAGAGTTTCCTAGGAGAAAGAGGCAATTAGTTGACCAAGGTCACACAGCAAGTCATAAGCTAGATTTGAAGTTAAACAGGATAGGTGGTGCAGTAGATAGTCAGGAACACTCATCTTACTGAGTTCAAATTGGCCTCAGAGACACTAGCTCTGTGATCCTGGAAAAGCCACTTACCCATATGTACCTCAGTTTCCTCATCTGTGGAGGGAAATGATAAACCATTTCAGTATTTTTGCCAAATAAGCCCTAAATGAAGTCATGAAGAACTGGATCTAATAAATAGGATTGACTAGCAGCAACAACTTCCTGACTCAGAGACCATCTTAGTGGACACTTTTCTATTCAGCTTCTACTGATTACATAAAGGGCAAAAATAAATGGGATGTGACCAAACAAATATGGAGCCATAAAGTGAGTGAATATAATATTATTTTTAAAAAAAAAACAATTTGTTTTCAAAATACATGTAAAGATAGTTTTCAGCATTCATCCTTGGTAAACCTTATGTTCCAAATTTTTCTTCTTCCCTATCCATTTCTCTTCTCCCCTCGACAGCAGGTAATCCAATACAGGTTAAATATGTGCACTTTTTCTACACATAATTCCACATTTATCATGCTGCCCAAGAAAAATCTGATCAAAAAGGAAAAAAATGAGAGAGGAAAAGAAAACCAAGCAAACAACAATAAAAAAGGTGAATATATTATATGGTGATCAACATTTAGTCCCCACAGTTCTTTCTCTGGATGCAGATGGCTCTCTCCATCACAAGATTATTGGAATTGGCCTGAATCACCTCAGCATTAAAAAAGTCACATCCATCAGAAATGATCTTCACATAATATTTTTGTTGCTATGTACAGTGTTCTCTTGGTTCTAGTCATATCACTTAGCATTAGTTCATATAATCTCTCCAAGTCTTTCTGCTGACTGTTCCTTATAGAACAACAATATTCCATAACATTCATTTACAATATATTTGGCGATTCCCCAAATGATGGGCATAATATGATATTAGTTTTGTAATGAATTACCTTTGTAGATAGGGATAAGAAATAGATAGATAGATATATAGATGGATAGATAGATAGATATATAGATGGATAGATAGATAGAGAGATGGATACACAGATACATGGATATAGAGATAGATGATAGAAATTATTGTGATATATCAGGTGCTGAATAAATTTCTGGGAATACAAAATACAAGCATAAAAATACAATACTTGTGCTCAAAGTGTTTATTTTGTGATAAGGAAAATTATACATCAGAAGGAACTGGAAATGGGAGGAAGGATTTTGGAACTTACTATTACTAATTTACTATTCTAGGGTCAAGGCTAGGGAAAGAGATAGAACAATTCAAAAAGTGTGGAGTGAAATCCAGAAAGAAATGAACATGGACTATTCACATTATGAAGTTGCTAATTTAAAGAAAAATATATATGACTAGCTAGATTTTGACCATATCAATATTTTGAAACTATCTTCATTCTGTGAACAAAAGAAAGAGAACACACAGAAAGGAGAAAATTTACAGCATTCAATTATGACTAAGACTTAGGGATTTGATTTCTGATTCACAAAAAACCTCAGTGGGCAAAAGGACCATATAGAGTAGGATGTGGGTAGTTCTCTTGTAGCATGCATGTATTTCTAAATAAGCCATACCTTTCAGCAATACTGATTTTTATCAAGGGATCATAGGTTTTTAGCTTTTAGGCAGCATATTATGAAATTTTATAATGGACAGTTTTGCTTCCATTTTCTATTGACACTAGATTTTTCTTAGAGAATTCACTTCCTTGGAACATTTCATGATTCCTTTGATATTATTTTACCTTTACTGAATATGGTTCAAACCTATTATATATACAAGAATAAGAGTTTGAATTGCTTTATAGCCTGTTCCTGAACATTCTCACATTGATGTGGCTCTTTCCTCAGCTATACAATACATTTGGGCTATCGAATGAATCAAAACAACAGTTCCATGCCCCATCTAATGTAACTCCTATGCTCAAATGCCACATCCATTCAAAGCACCTACTTCTAACAGTTGTGAGGATTAAATAAGATAACATTTTAAAATATTTTTCCAGGTGCTCTAAATCACTGTTGATCAGAGAAATGCAAATTAAGATAACTCTGAGATACCACTACACACCAGTCAGATTGGCTAAGATGACAGGAAAAGATAATGATAAATGTTGGAGGGGATGTGGGAAAACTGGGACATTTAATACATTGTTGGTGGAATTGTGAATAGATCCAAACATTCTAGAGCAATTTGGAACTATTCTCAAAAAATGTGCATAACCTTTGATCCAGCAGTGTTTCTATTGGGCCTATATCCCAGAGAGATCTTAAAGAAGGGAAAGGGACTCACATGTGCAAAAATCTTTGTGGAAGACCTTTTTGTAGTGGTAAAAAACTGGAAACTGAGTGGATGCCCATGATTTGGAGAATGGCTCAATAATTTATGGAATTTGAATATAATGGAATGTCATTGTTTTATAAGAAACAATCAGCAAGCTGATTTTAGAGAGGCCTGGAGAGACTAAGAGAAATGAGCAGGACCTGGAGATCATTGTATACATAACAAGAAGATTATATGATTATCAATTCTGATGGACATGGCTCTTTCTAACAATGAGTCCAATTCCAGTGATCTTGTGATGAAAAGAGCAATCTACACCCAGATGTAGACTACACTGTGGGAATTGAGTGTCCATCACAACACAACATTCTCACACTTTTGGTTGCTGTTTGCTTGCATTTTATTTTCTTTCTCATTTTTTCCCTTCTTGATCTGATTTTTCTTATGAAGCAAAATATGTATATAAATATGTATACATATATTGGATTTAACATATTTTAATATATTATCTACCATCTAGGAAAGGGGGTAGGAGAAAGGAGGGGAAATTTTGAAACACAAGGTTTTGCAAAGGACAATGTTGAAAAATTACCCATGTATATTTTGTAAATAAAAAGCTTTAATAAAAATATTTTCCAACTTTAAAATGCTATATGAATAATAATATTGATTAATGCTAGTCCTAGGAACCTTAAAATCACCTAATTTTTTATGTGCCAAAGATAATTAATTTGAATTTATTTTTCAAGTTAATGAAGGGTTGGGATCTTCATTGGTAGAGGGAGTCAGGATCCAAAATGTTCTTAACAGGCCAGAACAATAGGTTGCATCAAATAAGAAGTTATTCTATAAGGATGAATTGAAAGATTTGAACTTGAATGGGGAAAAATGGTATCTTACACCCATAAGGGATGCTTAATTTCATATCAGTTGTTGGAGAAAAGGGAGGGAAAAAGATAGGATTTTAATAGATATAAGTTCAATATGAAATCAGCAATGTGATGAAGCAGTCCTCAAAGCTAGTATCATCCTGGCCTGTACGAAGCAATGAGTAGCTTTGAAGAAAAAAAGAGGTGATAGTCTCAGTGTACTCAAAAAAGAACTGAATGACCATAATAACAACAACAAAGAAAGGGGAAAAAAAAGAAGGGCAAAAGGAAGAAAGGAGCAAAAAAAGGAAAGAAAGAAAAGGGGGGAAAAGAAAGTAGAAAGGAAACTTAGGAACCATTTAATATAAGCAATACATTAAAAAAAATCCATCCTCTACCATACACAGTAAAGGATTTCCTCCCTCCCTCCCTCTCTCCTTTCTTCCCTCTCTCCCTCCCTCCTTCTTTCCTCCCTCCCTCTCTCCTTCCTTCCTTCCTTCCTTCCTTCCTTCCTTCCTTCCTTCCTTCCTTCCTTCCTTCCTTCCTTCCTTCCTTCCTTCCTTCCTTCCTTCCTTCCTTCCTTCCTTCCTTCCTTCCTTTCTTTCTTTCTTTTTCTTTCTTTCTTTCTTTCTTTTCTTTCTTTCTTTCTTTCTTTCTTTCTTTCTTTCTTTCTTTCTTTCTTTCTTTCTTTCTTTCTTTCTTTCTTTCTTTCTTTCTTTCTTTCTTTCTTTCTTTCTTTCTTTCTTTCTTTCTTTCTTTCTTCTTTCTTTCTTTCTTTTTCTGTCTAACATCAAACTGTCTGTCTGTCTGTCTATCTATCTATCCATCCATCCATCTAAACCTGATACTTAGATTAGATTAGGTTGTTTTCAGCTTTGCATAATGTTCCTGTCAGCTAGTGTAAGTGACATTCAAATTACCCTGAATCTTCACTTATCTACCCTGACTAACCACTGTGAGGTTTTCAACCTTTGCCTTAATTCTTGTAGCTGTACTCAGGTCTCTTCCCCCTTATAGCTTTGCACCAATTAAGAGGAACCAGATGTGAGAGAGAATTTGGAATGTGTGTTTCAGTTTTGAAAAAGGCATTCCCAAGACTAAGTTACTTATTGGAAAGTGTAAGTGGAAATATGGATATAGAATGATGCATGTAACATGAGATATAATCAATTTACCAGTTGGGTTTTGCTTAATGTTTTGTTATAAGGGGGAACATTAGTGATTTGACAAATTGTGAGGTGATATTCTTAAAAAAAATAACATGTATCAATTGGGAAAAAAAACCCTACAGATGGGATAAGTCTGTGCCTTTATATAATTTATGACACAAAAGAGTTGATGACAGTCAAAATATGGGTCTTGTAGGGTTGCTATGTATTTCATAGGCAATTCAAACTAAATTAGGAAACAGATTATTAAAAAAGTCTTTTGTAAAAGGATTTTTTTTAAAAGAAAAATTATAGAGAACAGTAGAGGTGTCATAAGACTGATGATGTGCAAATATTGTCATAATATTTCTTGAAAAGAAAGAGAGTGAAATTTGTAAATTAGGAACTGGTGTGTTTGAGATCAGTTCTTGGACAAACTAAGTATGTTAATTATGAACATTGTGGGGTGAGGGCAAGAGGGAGTAGTTAGCCAGTATGGTTTATGAAGAATAGTTGATGGCAGACTATGTCATTTATACTTTCAATATGTAATAAATTGTTTAAATAAAAATAACTGATGTCAGGCAACATGGAACGATAGAACTAGCCAAGGAGCCAATAAAATTGGGTTTAAATTCTATTTAAAATTTCAAGTCCCTAAATAGCTCTTAAGATTATTATATAAGCATAAATGAATAAATGGGGGGATATTTAAGCTCTTATTTTGTGTTAAGCAATGTAGACATTTTGAGTATTTAAATACAAAAGCAAAGTCAGTTATTACTCTCTTAAAGCTTATATTTTAAATGGAAGATGACTTGTCTATGTCTGGAGAAGGGAGTTAATTTCCAAAACTGGGAGTTCAAAACACCAAAGAAATCAAAAAGTCTCGACCCTGCCTCCTTTTCTATTGGTAGAGCTTAAAAGTTCTGTAGACTTGGGATATTTAGATTTGCAGAACACTTTTGACAAAGTTTTTTCCTATCTTCATGCATGTGATATGATGCATGAACATTTTGGAAGAAAATATAGTTTTATTAATTAGAAGCAGTTGAATACCTAACTGATGTTACCATTGATATTGATTTTACCACTGAAGGATAGCTTCGTGTAAAGATGTCTGGGACTCTATTTGACACTATGATTTCTTTTAACTTTTTAATAAGGAAATCAGATGACAGTATTAATGACATAATTAGCAATTTTGAAAAAAGACACAAAGTAGAGCAAACATGTCTCGATAACTAAGAGAACTGATATGATATTCCAAAAGATCTTGACAGTGTAGAATGATGGATATATTTCTATCTATCTATCTATCTATCTTTTTAACTATCTATTTTTTGGTAATATTTTAAGTTCTGAACTGTTTCTCTTACACTCCATCCTGTGCCAACAAAGAAGGCCACCATCTACACATATATACATGTGTGTATGCATATGTATGTATATATGTAAAACCAGTCTATGCATACTTATTTTTATCAGTTCTTTTCTGGAAGTGAATAATATTTTTCTTCATAGATTCTTTGTATTTGATTTGAGTATTTATAATAGAATAACTTAGTGTTTTATAGTTGTTCTTCAGACAATGTTGCTGTTACTGAAAAGAATATTATCTTTATTCTGTTCATTTCACCTTCATTATTTCCTACAAGCCTTTCCACATTTTTCTAAAATCAACCAACTCATCATTTCTTATAGGACAATAGTATTCCATCACAATCATGTACCACACTTTGTTGAGCAGTTCTCCAATTGATAAGTATCTCCTCAGTTTCCAAGTCTTTGCTGCCACAAAGACAGCTACTATAAATAATGTAGAATAAAGGCTGTGTTTAATAAGGTGAAATTTTTCAAAGGAGAAATTACAAATTCTATACTTAGTTTCAAGACAAAAGTTTCCTAGATGGCAGAATTAGTGTCTCAAAAGCAATTCACATGAAAATGACAAGAGAGTTTATTGAATTGCAAGTTTTGTTCAATGGCAATGCAAAGATGGGCATAGAAATGTAGAGTGCCCTAAAGTGAGATGATCATTCTGCAATTCTTTGTCCTAGATAGATAATATTATTTATATATATATATATATATATATATATATATATATATATATATATGTATATATATATATATATATAATATAATATAATATAATATAATATAATATAATATAATATAATATAATATAATATAACATAACATAACATAACATAACATAACATAATATAATATAATATAATATAATATAATATAATATAATATAATATAATATAATATAATATAATAGCTTTGGTTTACAGCCAGCTTAAACAGCAAAGGATCAGACATGCTTATCGCTACAGATCTATATTATCTCTAAAAAAAATAAGAGATTTCCTTCCTTATGAACTTTATAGTTTTCTCTCCTAAAAGAGAGGGAGGGGAAGATCCAAGATAAGCAGTTTTCTCTTATTGTGAGTCCAAAGGGATAAAAAGGAGATAAATTATCAGATAGCCTTAAAAAAGCTAGAGATACAGAAAAAGAAGAGACTATTAAATCAATAAAGAATTGTCAGTTAGATGAGCAGAATGAAAAAAAAAAAGTTCAAGTTGAGCTTACTTTAAAAGAACATCCTTTTAAAGTGGGAATTTCACATTGGCATTAATTTGGAGAAGGGGAAGTTGATTAAATGTCTTCAGGATCATATATAGAGTAGTTCAAGATCTTATTCAAAAGAATGGGGTCTTGACTATATTCTAGAACTATCAATCCTATTGTCCTTAAAAGTATCAAATAATGAAGCTGAGATCCAGCATCAAATGTTGTAACAATTTACATATGAAGAATTTTCAAGGGCTTTTTCCTTGCCAAAAGGTATTTTGGTTTATAAGAAGAAGTTACAGACAAATAAAGAGGTAAAATAGGCATTAGGAGTGACAAATATGAAATATATTTGGAAGAGCATATAGTTAGCAAGCAAAGGATTTTTAACAATCAACAAGGAAAAAGAAAAGTTTCCTAGTGGAATTCACAATTGACCAGGAGAAAAGGAATGTGCCATGAGGTGGAAGCACACCCTTGACTTCCAGACTATGAATTTAGGGTGGAGTTAGTTAGCTATCATAAGGAGAAAGACTCTATGAGGCTTGAGGGAGAGGTGTGGAGAAAGACATTATGGGCATGGGCAGATTAATAAGGGAAATTTAACTTGGTGGAGGGAGAAAAGGTTTTGACAATGTAACTTGGATTTCTGATTGGATACAGTAAGGTGGGGTTACCCAAGACTTCTCCAGAATGGGACTGTAAGGCTGAGGTAATCCCCATCAGTTCTCTGCTTGCACCTGAGAGTATTACAATGTTATGAATATTTCCAGCTTTCTCTTTCAATTACATCTAGTTACCTAGAATCTTATCAATCTATCAGGATTTGGACCCAGATTAGCATTATGACTATTTTCTTAATTCAGTTTTTGATCAAGTGTCATGTGTCTTCTCCCTCCAGTATATTAAATTCAATTTAAATCAATGAAAATATATCAATATTTATTAAGTGTTATTATGTTCAAAACTGGAGATAAAAAAGATAAAGGCAAGCAAAAGTACAGTTGTACTATTCTCAAGCAATTTACATTTTGCTAGAGTTGAATTACTAATTCAGTCTGTATAAGTGTTAAACTGGAAAAGCTGTACTTTCTTTTTTTTTTCTTCTTCCTTCCTTCCTTCCTTCTTTCTCTTTTCTTCCTTCCTTCCTTCCTTCCTTCCTTCCTTCCTTCCTTCCTTCCTTCCTTCCTTCCTTCCTTCCTTCCTTCCTTCTCCTTCTTCCTCTTCCTTCCTTCCTTCTTCCTTCCTTCCTTCCTTCCTTCCTTCCTTCCTTCCTTCCTTCCTTCCTTCCTTCCTTCCTTCCTTCCTTCCCTTCCTTCCTTCCTTCCTTCCTTCCTTCCTTCCTTCTTCCTTCCTTCCTTCCTTCTTTCTCTTTCTTTCTTTCTTTCTTTCTTTCTTTCTTTCTTTCTTTCTTTCTTTCTTTCTTTCTTTCTTTCTTTCTTTCTTTCTTTCTTTCTTTCTTTCTTTCTTTCTTTCTTTCTTTCTTTCTTCTTTCTTTCTTTCTTTTCTCACACAAGCCCCTCTTGCCTACATACAGAACTGGCTGCATAAGACTTTGCATGGTTTTGTTTTGTTTGGGTGCTTTATTCCAAACTTCTATAGTATTCCACCCTACCTTTGATATAGAATCCTTCATCGTTATTATGTGATAAAATTAGGTTCCAATGGAAAGAGGAATGACTTTGAAGTCAGAGGGCAGATATTTCAACACAAGTACTGACATTTATTACCTGTGACCTTGTGCAAAACCTCTAACCAACCTGAGCTTCAGTTTTTTTATCTGTAAAATTAGTGAGTTGAACTAGATTACCTTTTTTCATTCTGTCATTTCTAAATCTATGATCTGGACTATTTAGTACCCCCCTCCTTTTTTTTGCTCTCTCTATGTCTCTGGCTCTCAGCACTGTTCTCCTTGTGTATCAGGTTAATCATGAATGCAATGGTAACAATTCTTTGGAACTAACAATTGTAATCATTAAGACTAACTCATGCTTGTCCCAACTGGCAAATTTATATAGACTTAGGTTCTAATTCAGTTAATAAATCTCTCAACCATCATTTGGACTCATCAGATTCATGGCATTGATCCTATGTGTTTCATTAAAGACAAGTTGGGGGTGATTGAAGGCTTAAAATTGGGGGGTATGCCAATAAGAATTGAAGTGAATCAATTCTTCGGAATCATTTCACTAGAACACTTCAACTTAATATACCCCAAAGATCATTTAGAAGTTTTATGTTACAATCATGTCTTGTAGCAAGACAGTATATGTCGACAGATTATATCGATTTGTGGCAGTTTGACACACTGTAACTAGGATCAGTTTAGCTATCTATTTAGTTTACAATTCTTCTGCTTTTAAGAACAAGAGACACCTTTACAAATTTCTTTCAACATAAGATATAAAAATATTTAGTCATAAAGGTCATTTTGAAAAGCTGGAGCTGGAAAAATGTACTGAATCATCTGCATCTAAATGTTTTAATGTTCCTATTTCATATAGAATAACACTTTTTTGACAGAAGTTTCCATCATTTTATTTCAAGAATACCTATATTTAATAATTGGATTAAGTTTAGGTGTCTAGACCTCAGGAAAATGAGAAACATCCAAATAACCACCAAAAATGAGTGAAGAGATAAAAAATAGGTCCTTAGACATATCGTCATATTTTAGCTTGGGAAAGAGAAGGTGGAAGATTGAATAACAGTAATCTATCACAAAGATAACTGTCTTTTTTGCAGGCAACTTATCACTGACATTTTGTTTAGTCCATATTATTTTCCCATGTGGGAATGACAAAAATCTATGACAAGAAGTCAGAGTTTTGAGTCCATGAAGTCACTAATTTTTAGGCTTGATAGGGCCCTGAGGAACTATTCATGTAAACATCATGGGGAGAAAGAGATATAAATTTTTATTTTTGCTAAGACTGACAGTGTACTTCAAGAAAGGACAGATCAGATTGAGATAAACTAAAAGTTTAGGTATCAAGGGAAATTGTGAAGATTAACTTAAAGATCTATAAAAAATAATATTTTATGATTAAGAATAAACAAAACACAATTTCTACATCAAACTGATTTTTCCCCTTCGTTGTATTCCTAGTTTGGGGGCTAAAACAACTAGATGGAGTGACTGGTATTAGCCTCTGACTTTCATCTGAATTATATTGTGGTTCATTGAAGATTCTGGTATCAGCTGATATTTATCTTCTTTTCCTCTATCTTCTTTTCCTCGAATGCTCCCCAATCAGGACTTATTTTTATTCTTATTATGCCTCTGACAATTTTCATTGCTATGGTATTCATTAAATTTGTCTTAGAAGTTTTGTACATATAGCTTACCCCAGAACTAGCACTCAGGTAATTCTTTTGCCTCCCCCCAACTTTTTTTTTTTTTTTTTTTTTTTTTTTTTTTTGTTCTGAATGTCCTGAAAAACTGCACAGTGTGGCTCCATCTCTTTATGCAATGTGCAATGACTTATACGAAAACCTTCCAACCCTAATACAAACATTTATATTCTAAAAGACCAGAGACAGGGTTGTTATCTGGTTTCAGATCCCTGATTATGAGAGTTAGAACTGATTTGTGATCCCAGTTTTGGCTGGCTGAAATTCCATTTGCAAGTTGCTTGTGCTGATTTATCTGCATTTTTCCCTCTCAGCCTCCATCAAATATTACTTGTGCTTAATTCCTTAGTACAAGTTCCCTTCCATCTATTTATTTTCCTGAATTGCATGATAAAGCTTACTTTTGTTTCTTTTTGATTTTCTTTATCATTTGTATATCTATGGTCTTTTTCAGATATTTATTGAGATTTTATATGGTAAAGCTAGGCTTCTATAGAAACTTGTTACATTTCCAAAGTGATAAAATCACAGAATTTTATAATTGGAAAAGAGATCAGTAGCCATCTAGTCTAACCCATTTCCCATAAGCTTAATAAGTCCCCAAATGGTCATTTGAACCACTATTTGAAGATCTTCAAGGACAGGGAATCTTGAGGGCATCTTAATCAGAAATTCTGATCAGGGAAAATTTCAAAGAAGACATGTGACTTCAGCTTCTTTTTGAAGGTTAGAATATATTTAGATAAAGGGAGGAAAGGGAAATAAGGTTTTTAAATAAGATTTAGTGTGAATTGTCTTCAAGGAAAACATGAAGCACTGTCTCCATGATAGGACAAATAAGGAAAAGTGATGTATGTAGGTAGAATCAATTCAAGACCACCTTTCACCTGCTTCTTCAACCATCCTGGCAAAAAAACAAACAAACAAACAAACAAACAAAAATAAAAACATGTGCTAATGAATCTACCTCCTTTCATATGTATATTTAAGATGCCTTTGCTTTTGTGATATCTTTTCACATTATGAAATTTTTACTTATGTACTATATAGATCACACCATGAAAAGCTTAAACCAAAATAATTTTTTTTCCAAATATTGCTGTTTGTTTGACTGGTGACATTGTTAGCATAACCTCAGGTATTAAACATTATAGAGTCTATAATACATATTTTTTAGTTTCTTCTGATCTTATACATCATTCTTTTCATTAATTCATAGGTGAAGGAAATTTTTTCATGAACTTTATTTTAGGATATTCCTTTGGAACTCACTATAATACATGTTAGGGGGGAAATAAAAGTGAGATCTTGACTTGCTTTTTATTTCTCTTTTTTTCTTTCCCATTGACAGATTTTTTTTTTTTTTTACATATTAAAAAAAAAACCAAACAAACTGACTCCCCAAATACCCAACCCCCAAAATACAAAAAACTCAGATTAAATAAAATTCACAGTGAACATATTCAGCAAGTATGTGCAATTAAATAGTGTGCCTGTTATTAAGGCACAAACCTCAAACAAACAATATATAAGTGTTCTGGGGCCAAGAGGAGATGTATACCCAAGTTTTGACTTATGGGATAAGGGATGACTTTTGTTTTTGCAAAGGATGGATATTGAAGATCTTAATGATTATTATAAATGAGCATCTAGATAGAAAAAAAAGTCTTCAAATCTGGATCTCTAATATAAGTTATTCCTAAACATTTCATTCCCAACCCACACCATCCCATTAGGGACATGAAGATGTAGAGTATAATCTAACAAGCATTGTTATAGTTTTTGTTACAGAATGAGGCAATATTTTAAAGTCTAAAATTCATTCTAATGAAAAATCTGTACATAAAAAACATGACCAAGGTTGAAAACTAAATTGTTCATGGAAGGACCTATAAATCAAAGTAATTAATTTTCTGTATTAGTCCTACCTATATACCCTTATACTTCTACAGTAAAATTCCATGCTTGGAGCTTTCTGTATCTGGATTGCTTTCTGTATCGTCACTGGTGAGAAGTAACTTACTGTTAAATAAGTCAAATAAAAATGGAAAAGAAAATTCCTCCCTTTCACCATCTGTGATCTCTGATTTCTTATTTGTGGATCACTAGCATTTCGAGTATCTTAATCTTCTTCCTAGCAGGTACCCTTCTTAGGAAGCTTTTGTTAAATCTCAACTCTTATGGAGAAGGACACCACCATCAATCCTGAAGTATAAATGCTAAAATAGGAATTTTAAAAATGCTTTTGATGAGATTTGTAACAATAATACTACTTACTGATGAACTGTAAAAACTTATATTTATGCATATAGTATAATGCTATTGGACAATCTTGTAATGAAGTCTTTTTCAAAGAAAAAAAAACAAAAACAAAAACAAAAACAAAAAAACAAAAAAACTCTTTTATGGGATCACAAGGAAGACTCTTTTTAGAATAAATTCTCTCCTGTAGGTTACAGTATTATTTCAGGCTTCAGTCTATACTTTTTACTAATTTTTTTAAGAAGTTGTCTTCAGTATAAATTTATATTTGATTTCCCCAAATTTATTTTTAAGGATTTGTTTTCTTCAGTCAATTTCTGTGCTTCCTTTTCCAAGTTCTTGGCTTTTCACTCCAAACTTTCATAATTTTCCTGTATAGCTCTTATTTGTTTACCCCATTTTTTTTTCTATCTCTTCTTTTTGAATCTTCCAAGAGAGCCTTTTGAGCTGGGGATTAGTTCTCATCCCCCCATAAGGTGTTACCTGAAAGCATTTTGCCTTTGCTCTTCTCTTCTGGGTTTGTGTTATAATCTTCCCTATCTCCATAGTATCTTTCTATAATCAGATCTCTTTTTGCTTTTTTGCCCATTTTAAAAAGTTGAACTCTGCTCCTAGGGCACAAAAAAGATTGTCCCAAGTTACTTTTGCAGGGGAATAGGGGCTTCTCACTGACTGTCCTGGGGTGGTGCTGCTGCAAATTTGTACTAGATGGGCCCGGCCAAGTCCTGCCTATTATTTTAGGGTTCAGGAGTTCACATTCTATAGTTTCATTGGAGGGCTCATGGCTGGTCTGCTGGTTCAAGGCTTTTTGAACCAGGACAGAGTAGCCAATGCTGCTGTACTTTCGCTAAGAGCCTCTTGCTAGATTCCTTCTACTGGGCTTCCCTTGGCTGTACCTCCCCATGTAAGGCCTGATCTGGGCATCATTCTCCCCTGCCCGATGAGGCAAAACTGTAAGCTGTAAAATTATTACATTACAAAAAGAAGTTTGTAACTTCTTTCACTCCAATTATCTGTTCAGAGGCTTGATCTAGCATTGATTTTGAGGAAAGCTGGTTCTCTATCCATTGTGCCACTTTGTTGCCCCAATAACTTTTATTTTTAAAGTACATAAATCATTTTAAAAATAGAATAAAATTTTACCTTCAAAAGATTTGTTCTCCTATGAAAGCATATACTATGTTAAAATATTTTTTCTTTGTCAAAAAAGACTAATAAAAATTATAAAAGCACCACATTCAAACAAGCAAAAACAAAACTGCTATCCTAAGAGATACATAATCAAGCAGAAATCTCTCCATAAAACTTCAGTAAATGACAATCCAGGCTTTATTTGAAGACCTCCACTGAAGAAGAATATGCTATGTTCTGAGACATTTCATTCCATTTTTATTATGGCAGTTTCCTTATGTCCAATGTAAAGTTATTTCTAAATAGCTTTATCTCATGTATTCTTTTCTTGGCCCAAGAAAAATAATCTATTCCCTCTTTCTTACAGTATTCATTCAAATATTTGAATATAGCTATTATCCTTGTACCCCAAAACAATCCTTTACCAGGGAAAAACAAACCAAAAATTTCCCAGTTTTATTCATACTTTTATGACATGACCTTCATACTCTTCACTTTTATCATTCCCCTCCCTTTTTCTGAATGTTCTCTAACTTCAAGTAGGCTTCTTTATAGGATGAATATTTTCCCACAAATAAAGTAATGGAAGGCCAGAGAATCATCCTCTACCCTTAGGAAAATATAATTATTGTGAAAACACTCAGTTCATTGTTTAATTCATCTCAATCCTTAATTTCTCTTTTCTGATGCCATACTGTGCTACATGGATATTAGTGGAAATTTTTCTCATTTATAAACTATGGTAGGTCCTCTCAAGCTGGAGGATCTAAGAATGGAATGCATTTCTGTTGTCCAAGGACAAGACTCAAAAAATCTGGTTTCTTTCCAGATGTGCAACCAGTTGATGAATTTTTTACACCATATCAACCCCAGACCTTCTGTTAAGTCATAGAAGAGTTTTGATTTAAGTGAACAAAGTTAATAGCCACAGTAATAAAATAACAAATTCATGAATTATAAAAGTAATTGTTGATAGATTAAAGAAAAACCAAGCTGGTAACAGCAAACTTTTACCAATCTGAGGTGTAAAAATTAATTTGTATATGCAGCAGCTAAGTTGGTGCAAAATTTTCAGTATTGTTTTAAAAAATAGATGTAAAGGAAGACACTTAAACACAGAATAAGCCTGAACCCACTGACTCACCATGATTTCTATGACCCACAATCCTAGTTCCCAGTTCTCTAAATTTTGACATTCTGATTGTTGTTGAATCCTTGAATTGGCTAAATTCTATTTTAGGATGCCTAATGTATCTAATATTTGGCTGATTCCTCAGTGTGAAATATTTTGGTGGAATAATAGGGTTTTTCTTTGAGCAAGAGTTTGCTTAAACTTTGCACTATTTGGCAAGACCTCAAAGTACTGTTTCCCCTGATGCCTTGCTTGTTCAGGATTCTTTCTTCTTCTCCTTCTCCTTCTCCTTCTCCTTCTCCTCCTCCTCCTCCTCCTCCTCCTCCTCCTCCTCCTCCTCCTCCTCCTCCTCCTCCTCCTCCTCCTCCTCCTCCTTCTCCTCCTCCTCCTCCTCCTCCTCCTCCTCCTCCTCCTCCTCCTCCTCCTCCTCCTCCTCCTCCTCCTCCTCCTCCTCCTCCTCCTCCTCCTCCTCCTCCTCCTTCTTCTTCTTCTTCTTCTTCTTCTTCTTCTTCTTCTTCTTCTTCTTCTTCTTCTTCTTCTTCTTCTTTTTTTTTTTTTTTTTTTTTTGCCAGGATAGAAGGATAGAGATACCAAGGGACAGGTTAAAATTTTAGTTTTAGGATTATAGATTAAATAAAAGTCTATAAGGGGAAAATGTATAGTTACATGGAATTAACTCTTGTCAGATGATGGGAAGTTCATGGAATTAACTCTTGTCAGATGATGGGAAGTTCATGCAAGGTTTTGGAAATTAACTCTAATAGGCTTTTACACATATAAATTAAGGAGTTTTACTTAAAACTAGAAATCTAAGTTTTCTGCTTCATTGGCATTTTAATGTATATGCTTTTACTGACATTAGTAGTTCTTCTACTAGTAGAGATTCCTTCCACTCACCTGAATCCTTTCATCCTATATGATTTTGGATAATGCCTTTCCAGAAATCTTCCCTGGAGGATCCATGTAGTTTAGAATAAATCTAGGTGTGCCAGATTCCCCAGAGAACAGTTTAGAATAAAAGTGAAAGGATTAAGACCAATTGACATAAAATGGAAGAGATTTTCTCTCATGTATATCATTGTTTATTCTTATCATTGACCATAGTGAAACTACTACATTTGTATTCTATTAACTAAGTACCAGATGTTCTACTCAAAGAAATGTCAATGGAACTTAAAGAGGTGAATATGAAAGAATAGTGAGACCTGACCAAAATATATAGGGAGAAATAGTCCATTTTGTAGATAAAGGCATTCAGCAATCCATTCCGAAAGTCTCAAAGAGAAGACAAAAAAAAAAGTTGAAAAAATAGAAAAGATCAAAAAAAAAAAAAAAAAGAAAAAAAGATTGTCAGTAGAGTTATATTTGAAACTTTGACTTTTTAATAAATGCTTTTTGAGAACAAGATTGCCTAAACTGTGATGATGATACATGAGAACAGGACTTCAATTAATACAAATAGAAGCCATGTTTACCTAAGATATTCACTCACTTGGGCCATGGAGTCAAGAGAAAGATTCCCAAAGTCAGGTTTCATAAATATTTGTAATACACTATATGATGTCTCTCTATATTGACTGAGTACCACTCGTAGATACAGACTATTTTGCTTTAAAATTTATGTAAAATATAATAAAAACAAATATTTTTATATTTTAGCATGTCCAACCCATTTTCTTTAAACGTTTATTTTTCCCTTTTATTACATTTTAGAAATTTTTTGGAATTCCCAGACCACCTTGACTTTTCATATTTCATATTCACTAAGTGATTCATTTAAATAGATATCAAGATAAAATTCTTAGTAGGTCATCTTCCATGGAAGTAGACATCTACCCTAGCACTTTGTTGAGAGGAAATGGGGAATTCCCCTAATTGGTATTCCTTGAATGGGAAGCTTCTTGATGCAAACTGACTAATTGAGGACTTGGAGGTAGCATTCTTGTCAGAACTCTCCTTCCTGTGAACAACAAGATTGAGCCATGAAATGCCTTAAAATTTTTATTTTTATTTTAAACTGATTTTGCTCTTGGATTTTTAGATTATAATGAAACTAGTATTGAGTAAAATAGAAGACTTCTCTCACTTTCAGTCATACCCCTAGCCAAAATAATACTAATACTACTAATAAAATATTTTGCCAGAGAAACCCATGGTAGAAATGGCAAATGTTATGTTGCCCAGGTGATTCAGCCCAAGATTGAATTTTCATTGTCCTCAAGTTCCGTGTGCAAGTTTCTGGTTTTCTCTTAACTTTTCTGAGCAGAGATTGGACCCAGAAGGGAGAGGAATTTCTTTACAAAATGATTCTCCTAAAAACAAAACAAATAAAAGCAACAATTACCAACAGAATTATGTAATTGAATGACTATGTCCTATCTAAACAGGAAGCATAGACTTTGCCACCCATCTCCCTTCCTCCCCTCCATCATGATACTTACAGTGAGCTAATCAGTCAGATAAGATCTGAGATAAATGGAAAATATTGTTTTAGCAGTTCCTCAAAGAGCACTTGCCTTCTGAAATAGTTAAGGATTGGACTCTGTACAACATGAGGAAGCTGGACCATATGGCTTTTAAAGTCCCTTTCAGTCTCTATCAAGAATCTTTCCAGAATTAAAGGAATTTTACAAAATAATAGAAACATCCTATTCAATCCCAAATTAGGAGAAATGCAGAATTTTAGAAGAAAAATCAACTCATTAAGGTCTTATAAGGTCTCACTCATGAATAAAAATTAAAGAAATTAAATATGTATAGATTTTTTAATGTGCTAATGATCTAAACATATTTAAGAATGGGTAATATCAAGGTCCAAAAGTAATATCTGAAAATAGTATAATTAACAGTTTTGAAACTGAAACTAATGGGTGAATATTGACTAAAGGAAACTTCAGGCACATTTTCAGGAAGAAGGAGAAAAAAATTATACTACAATATGCTCCAATGAAAATTTGTTGAAGTTGGAACTCATGCAGTATTTAAAATTAGCCTTTTATAAATCATGAGAAGATATGTAGTAAGGAAACATGCCCTGATTCAGAGATTTCTAGTTCAAGATGCAGTCAAGCAAAGTAAATGACAAAATCATCCTTTTGTGATTATAAGAAGCTGGGGAGCCAGAAAAAAGTACAGCACCATACACTTTTTCCAAGTAAATTTCTTTCTAATCTGAAATTTCAAAGGATATTCAGGAACATATAATTATGAGTTTCTGAATTCCATTAATATTCAGTGTCTTTTCAGTGAAGTCTCAACTTTTCCCCTCCCAAAAGCATCAGCACATGGTAGCCAAATTATTTCTTTATGTATGATTCTTGGTTACAATGACCTGTCTTTTTATCTCTAAAATGAAGATAATAATGATGATAGTATAAATAATAATAACTAGCATTAATGTAACATATTCAGATTTGCAGAGTCTTTTATAAATATCATCACATTTTATGCTCACATTAACCTTTGAGCTAAGTGCTATTATTGTCCTTATTCTACAGCTGAGTGAACTGAGCTACAGAGTTTAAATAACTTGGCCAGTGTCATATAGCAACCAAAAATCTGAGGTTGGATTTGAATTCAAGGTTTCAATATTTCCATGCCTAGTTTTCTGTAAATTGTACCATTATCAACGTCTAAAGGTTTTTATTAAAAAAAGAAAAAAAAAGAATGTGTAGATTATAAATGGCTATTGAAATGAGTTGTTAGAGGTGATTCAGACTAGTTCCATTGGTCTTGTGATGAAGAAAGCCATGTGAAGAGAGAGGACTATGGAGACTGAGTGTGGATCAAAACATAATATTTTCACCTTTTTATTATTGTTTGATTGAATTTTTTTCTCACCTTTTTTCCCTTTTGGATCTGATTTTTCTTGTACACTATAGTAATTGTGGAAATATGTGCAGAAGAATTGCATGATGGGGGGAAGGAAAGCAAAAATAATTTGAAAATTATCTATGTATATGTCTTCAAAATAAAAATCCTTATTAAAAAAAAGGAAATATGAGCTATCGCATTTATAAAAAAAAACACACAAGCTTTTTTTTTTGTTTCTTCAACCAACAGTATAATTGAGAAAGGAAAAAAAAAGAATATGAAATCTCTGTTTCTGTCTCTGTCTTTGTCTCTATCTCTGTTACTCTTTCTTCTCTCATTCTTTCACTCTCACTATCTCCCTCCATATACATATACACACGTTTATGTGTCTGTTGATATATATATATAAAAGCAAAACAAATTCTTATGTTGAACTTGTCCAAAAATATCTCATTCTTCATATTGAAATCTATCCTCTCTGGTTGTATAATGGGTCATTGTATTAGACCAGAATTTTTAAGGCTTTCAAAGTTGTCTTTCCCATGTTTTTGTTATTGTATAAATTGTTTTCCTGGTTCTGTTCATTTCTCTCCATTTTATATAAATGTTTATTCTTTCCAAGTTTCTCTGGAAAAGTTCCTCTCATCATTTTTTATGCCATGATAGTATTCCATTACATGGATATATCATAATTTGTTTAGTTACTCTCTAATTTATGGATACCCCATTAGTTTCTAGTTTTTTTTTTTTTTTTTTTTTTTTGTCATCACAAAATGTCTACTATAAATATTTGTGTATATGAAAGCCCTTTTCCTCTTTCTTTGATAACTTTGGGATAATAAAGGTATCTTTGAGTTAACGCTAGCACAGTTTAGTAATTTTGTGAGCATAGCTCCAAATTAATAGCAAATATTTATTTAGAATCTTGTATAATATAGAATATCTTTGCATGATCTTATCATGTGAGTTTTGTAGTATCCCCAGAATGGTAGTTGCTATCTGGTTTTTATAAGGTTATGTGGGAGCTGTTGATGTAGAAAGAAGATTTTTACCAGCAATTGCTGAGCAAACAAAACATGTTTTTCTGCTGATTGTGCATTTTAGAGAATATCTTTAAACTATAATGATTCTAACCGTAATTACTGTGCTTCTTACACTCATGGTTGAGAAATGACTTGAGTTTGACCTAAGCTTCTTTACACTTCTGATCACTGTTCTCAGTCCTTATTTTTGCCTTACTTTCACATGATTTTTCTGTTTCTCTGCTGCCTTGAAACAGTTTTCTCAAAGGATCATGAATCATATTTTTAATCTCCTTTCTACTCTCCAGCCTGAAGGAGCAGCCAATTAGCTTGTAATGGGACAGAACCAAAGAGAGTGTGCAAAATATTGAAGAACGAGCTGCTGGTAAACATATTGTCATGTTATATAGACACTTTTTGCAAAAAAATTTGGAAGTAAACATAGAAGAGGAAGTTTAGGACCATAAGAAAGTATTGTATAATGAATTTTTTAAAAAATGTGTTCAAAGCTTACCTCTGTCTGTGGTCAAGGAACTTGAGCCCTTTCCCTCAGAAAGCTTCAGTAATAGTTGGGAAATGGAAAAAATAATCAATTATCTCTCTCCCTTTCCCTCTTTCTGTCCCTTCCTTTGTCCCTCCCTTCCTTCTCTCTTTCTCTCTCTGTATGGCTGGCACTGTACCCCATTTGCCTCAGTTTCCTCATCTGTAAAATGAAAGAAACAGCAAACCACTCCAGTTTCTTGGCTGAGAAAACCCCAAATAAAGTCACAAAGAGTTGAACATAACTGAAAGATACCAAAGAACATATTTGTATATAGATATCTATGTATGTATATATGTAAAAATGTATATATGTATCACTCAAAGCATGTCCTGGAGCATCTATATAAATACTTTTCATCTTTCATTTCACCATTGTAAACTCTTGGAGGTAGACAATGTTGTATTGCATCTTGACTATAATTTACACTCTGTGAAATATTGAGAAGTCATTTAACCACTATAGGCTTGAATTTCTTCATATATTAAGTGAAGAGGTTAAAGTAAGTGGTTTCTGGGGAACTTTTCTCAGAAAGCCTACGATCCCCTGAATTCTCTATTGATATAGATCTGAAAGTTTTTTTTGAAATTTGTAGTCCTAGCAAAAGGTCTGGAACCCCGAGAATTCAATTGAATTGATGGCAATAGACATAGTCTCTGACAGAATAAGGATTTGGATCCAAGTCTTCCTAATTCCAGGCTCAGTGCTCTATTCACTCTGCCACATTGACTCTGAATTATATGAAACACAATGAGGGAAATCAATCTGTTACCGTATGTGTATGTTGATCTCACCCAGTGCTTCTCAAAGCCAACTCAACATTATTTTTTTATTTCTCATCAATTACAGACTACTTATGCCAGATGTCTAGTTTTTTGAATGAAGAATCAGCTACACACATGAAAATTCTGTTTTAGAAATTACAGAAGGGCAATCATTGAACTCCATCTCAAAAATATTATATATTTCATTTTCTAAACATTCAACATATTCAAATAAAACATGTCATAATATACTACTAAATTCAACTTTGTAGATATAGAAAAAGCATTTGAAAGAAATCCAACATTCATTATTATTAAAAACACTAGAGAGTAAAGGAATAAATGGAGTTTTCCTTAAAATGATCAGTAGGATCTATTTCAAGCCATCAGCAAATATCATATATAATTGGGATAAACTAGAATTATTCCCAATAAAATCAGAGACGAAACAAGGTTGCACACTATTACCATTACTATTTTTTAGCAAAGTTGTAGGATACAAAATATATTCATACAAATCATCAGCATTTTTAGCAGCAAGAGATACAAAGAGAAATTCAATTTAATTTAAATGTAGATAATATAAAATATTTGAGAGTCTACTTGCCAAGAAAATGTCAGGAAGTGTATGAACACTATTATAAAACAATTAAAGTCAGATCTAATCAACTAGGAAAATATCAAATGCTCATGAATAAGTTGAGCTAATATAATACAAATGACAATAATACTTAAATTAATCTACCTATTCAGTGCCATACCAATCAAATTCCCAATAAATTATTCTACAGAGTTAGAAAAATAATTTTAAAAAGTTGATCTGAAGAGCAAAAGTCAAGAATTAATGAAAACAAATGTAAATGAAGGTGGTCTAGTGTACCAGCCCTAAAACTATATTATAAAAGAGTAGTCATCAAAACCATTTGGTATTGACTAAGAAATAGATTCATTAATCAGTGAAATAGGTTAGATTCACAAGACATAATAGTCAATATCTATAGTGATCTAGGGTTGGACAAATCCAAAGACCATAGCTACTGAGATAAGAATTCACTATTTGACAAAAATTACAGAGAAAATTGTAAATTAATATGACAGAAATTAGGCACTGACCCACACCTAACACTCTATATCAGGATAAAATCTAAATGGGTTTATGATTTGGATATAAAGAGTACTGTTATGAGCAAATTAGAAGAACAAAGAATAGTTTACTTCTCAGATCTAATAGAGAAGGAAGGAATTTGTGACCAAAGAAGAACTGGAGCACATTATTAAATATAAAATGGATAATTTTGATTATATTAAGTTTAAAAGTTTTTGTACACACAAAACCAATATAGACAAGATTAGAATGGAAGCAATAAACTAAGAAGAATATTTCCAATTAAGGGTTCTGATAAAGGTCTCATTTCTAAAAATTTCTAAAAAAAGAATTGACTCAAATTTATAAGAATTCAAGCCATTCTCTAATAAATGGTCAAAGAATATGACCAATTTTCAGATGAAGAAATTGAAACCATATTGAGTCATATGAAAAAGTGCTTTAAATCACTATTGATCAAAGAAATGAAAATTAAAACAACTCTGGGGTACCATTACACATCTCTCAGTTTGGCTAAGATGACAAGAATTGATAATAGCAAATGTTGTAGGAGATATGGGAAATCTGGAACACTAATACCTTGTTGGTGAGGTTGTGAAATGATCCTGTACTGGGTTTGTGTCCAAAAGAGATCATAAAGGAGGGAAAGGGATCCAAATGTGGCAGCCCTTTTTGTAGTGGCAAGAAGCTAGAAACTGACTGGATGCCCATCAGTTGAAGAATGGCTCAATAAGTTGTGGTATATGAATGTAATGGAATATTATTGTTCTATAAGAAACAATCAGCAGAATGATTTCAGAGTGGCTTGGAGAAACTTACATGAATTGATGCTAAGTAAAGTAAGCAAAACCAGAAGATCATTCTACATGGCAATAGCAAAATTATACACTCATCAATTCTGATGGATGTGGCTCTTTTCAAAATTGAGATGATTCAGGACATTTCCAGTGGTCTTTGTGATGAACAGCATCTGCATCCAGAGAAAGAACTGTGGGAATTGAGTGTGTATTATAACATAGTCTTTTCACTCTTTTTACTGTTGTTTGTTTGCATTTTGTTTTCTTTCTCATTTTTTTTCTTTTGTGATCTGATTTTTCTTGTGCAGTATAATTGTGGAAATATGTATACAAGAATTGCACATGTTTAACATATATTGGATTATTTGCCATCTGGGTAAGGAGGTGGGAAGAAGGGAGGAAAAATTTTGGAACACAAAATTTTGCAGCAGTGAATGTTGAAAATTATTTATACATATATTTTGAAAATTAAAAGCTTCAATAAATAGGTACTTTTCTTGAAAAAAAATCAACTTTGTAATTTACTTTATAACTTGTCAACATGAACAATTAATGAAAATGTGATTTTATTATTGGAGAAAATTTCCAATATGGTAACTAATTATACTAAAACACATCTCAACCTGTCCATGAAATGTTGCTTCCCCCAATTAGATTGTGAGTTTCTTTAAAGCAGGGACACTCCTTTTCTTTCCATGTATAGAGTAGGCATTTAACAAATGGTATTTGATTTACTGAGGTTAAATTCCTTGCCCAAAGATACAAAGCTAGAAAGCTCAAAGACCAGATTTGAAACTACTTATCCCGGTTTATAATTTGAGAACTCAATTTACTATATCATGCTGATGCTAGAATTGATAATATTTTTCTCCCTCCTTCTTCTGTAGGAGAAGTGTATGTTTATAGCTAGTTTGAGGATAAAACTTGAAGCTTGGATGTTCTCATAGAACTGACATGAATGATAAAATAATGATGGATTACTTTCCTAAATGTGTGATTTGTTTATGAATGGTGAATTGCTTTAGTCTAAGGTCGTGACACCAGTTTTTCCTTAAAAAGAGATATATCTGTCCATCAGAACTTTGATTTTTCATTCACATCACTCTGTTTAAAAGTCAGATTTAGTTATAAAGCATTAAGTATCCCTCATTGGGTTTTATAGTTACATTTTTACAAATTTATATAGTTTGGAGATTATGTCAGGTGAACATTTAGAAAAAAAAAATCTTTCCATATTTTCCATTTATAATGATTTAGTTTTTATTTGTAATTTTACAACCTGTAATTATCCAAACCCTATTAAAGTGAATAATCTAAAGAAGAAAAGGGACATTTTATATTTTTTCACACTTTGTGTGGAAAAAAGTAATTTAGCTTTAGATATGTTTATTCTATTAGATCCTCACCAAAGGAGCCTAAATTCCTTCCACAGCATTATTCTTCTTTCTCCTTTGATAAAAACATACATATACCATTTGCAAATTATTTGATGTCATTAGTAAAAAAAGAAATGAGTTTTTGGAGCATTGTGTTTCTGTTATTTATAACCCCATTGATCTAATCTCTCTTAACAATAACATGATCTAGAAATCAAACGTGTAATTAGATTTCTAACAAATTATCAATCATTTGTGAATGTAGTTCAGATATTGCCATCCATGCATGTTTGTGCCTCATTTCCTCAGTTATTCTTCTCTCTCTGCTTAACTTTATTTTGCACAACTTAGCATGTGCTTTGTATTTAATGGCCTGAATATATGCTATACATCCAGAAGGATAATTGTGTGGCAAAACCAGAAATGTACTTGAAATTTCCAGATTCAAATATGACATCCAATACTTATTATACACAATTTTTTTGAACTTCATCTTTTGCATTCATAAAATAGCAACAGTATAACTTAAAATATATATTTCTCAGAGTTTTTGTATCAAATGAGATAACAAATAAGAATCACTTGCCAAATATGTTTTATAAATATTAGCCATTCAGTTTGCTTTCTCTAACTCCAGGGGTTCTGAGTTCATTAAACTGTTCCCATAATGATAAAACAAACTGAATTAAAATAAGTAATTTCAAACCCAGTAATCTCAAAGAGAACACACTATAACAAGTATTAATGCCTCATTACAAGAGTGGAGAAGACTCTAGGCAGTGATTGATGCTATGTACTTGTCATATTTTTTTGGCATAACACAAATGGAGGATGCATATTGACAAAACTGAGTTTGTCAAAATAGAACTTTAAATAAGAAGGACCAGTGTTCTTTACATAAATGAGAATGGAAAAAAAAATTATATGGGTCATTCTTAAAGATTAGAGAGCAAGCATGGATCTGAGGCAATAGTAAACTTAATGAAAATAGGAAATAAGAACTGGCAGGATTTCATAGGTAGTTTTCTATAATGAACCATATCTGTGTGTTCACATATTTAACTTAGATCTATAGGCAACTTAAGATTGCATCATTTTATTTCCATTGACTTAAAGAAGGTACTTTATTCAATAAAGAAAAAACCTTGGAAGTTCTTCTTAGACCAGGTAGCTCAGTTATGTATCAAAATAATAAGAGCATGAGAAATACAACCACAGATAGGATTCTATTCAGTGGATAGAAATAATATTCCTCAGTGTCATAGAAAGTACTCTGCATGAGGCTTCAAAAGAAGAAAGGTTTCCTATTAACATTGTTCCCACTGATGGACAGAATTTCAATTATATCTATGCAACCACTTCACTTAAATTGACAATCACAGTGGAAAACTAAAAGTAGATATCATGCCTAGATATGATATTTAACTGGATGGATTATTAGTCAAATTAATCCAACAATATGTGTTTCTTGAATTTATGAGTCAGCTAGATGATGAGCTGTATTTTGAATTAGATTAGTTGTATTATACTTGAAAAATTCTGCATCAATTTTAATAAGCACAAATTACTCACTCTTGCACTAATATTCTTGTACTAATGCCACATTACTGTGGATCTATGGACTACCAAGATATTAGAAAAATTAAAATGTTAAATCAAAGGGAAATGTAAGGATAGAGATGCCATTTGGATGTAAATCAATAGTTTACTAAGATAACTCAGATGTGAAAAATAGTTCAACAGACATTAAATTAAAATCAGAAGAGAAGGTGAGCTCAAAATATTAAGAATGAGAATAGTAGATGTTTAAACTACTAGTATGCTTGAAAGGCTAGTATTATAGAAGATAAATCTACCTCTTTGGTAAATGGAAAAACAAACAAGAATTAGCTAGGATGAAGAGATTTATAAGGTTAGTGATTTATATTAGTGGATTGAATTCTCACAATGGTTAAATTATAGAATCATTACTAAATATATTCAAATGCAGCACATTTAAGTGGACAAATAGGGAGGGCATTATATTTATTGATATAAATGTGACATCCAGGGATTTCCAGCAAGATGTTTAGGTTTGTGGTCATGCCTAGCTCCAGTCCTTCAGGATATTCTTGCAAGCTAGAAGGAAGAAGAAATTCACATATGAAGGGATACAAGTTCAAATTGTCTAGTATTTCTCAATACTGAATAAAAATATAATAAAGAACCTGGAATGTTATACTGACTAAAAAGAATTAAAACTTACATGCATATGAGGATAACAATTTACAAAGTTGAGCATATTCTTTCATTAAAAAAGATGAACTTTTGACAAAACTGAGAAATTCATTTCTCATAAGAATGCCAACCAAAAGACACAGTTAGCCTAAAAAATGATAAAAGTAAATAAATACATAAAGAGTAAAAAGACTAGGTAAGTAATTACTGAAGGTTAATATACAATAAGGAGAAGGTAAGGATTCCCTGTCCATATCTTTACATCTCCCAATTTCTTTAAGTTCATTTAAAAAAAAAAAAAGATATTGAAATGATGTCACCTAGGAAAAGGAAAGATCTCTAATCTTGAACTCATAAGAATTGAATTTCAGGCTAAGTTCTATTGTTTACCTCCTTTATAAAATAGGGCAACTACATAAATTTCTCTAATTTCAATTTTCCCAACCGAAAAAAGAATGATGAATTCTAATATCTCTTCTAGCTCAGTATCTTTGATCCCATAATTCTTGAACATAATCACATGAAATGTAACTTCAAAACCATTAGAGAAAATTTTTTTGAAAAAAAAAACACAATGAAAACCAAATTAATAAGTTCAAAAGCAAGAGATTCTCAACAATTGAACAATAAATGAAAAAAAATTATTAGAAAATTTATTTATGAAAGTTAAAACAAATTTTTAAAGGGAACAAAGGATCTAATCTCATAAGGAGAAATTGAATTAGCCATAAATTAACCTCCAAAGGAAGAACATTTCTCAAGATGCATTCATCAATGAATTATAGCTTGTACACACTCATTTATATATATATATATATACACATACATATATGTGAAATTCTCATTCTATATAAACTATTCCAAAAAAATGAAACATTATCAAAATTTGAATGTGACAAATCAGAGAGATGAAGTAGACAAACATATAATTGTGGACCAACATTATAAAATGATTTTCATATAAAATATTAAATGGAAATATTAGCATAAAGATTTTAGCAATGTAGTCTACCTCCTAAAATTATTCAAATCTAAGAAATAAAGCTAGAAAGATAAATTAAATTTAGTACAACATCAAAATGAATTAAATATCTGAAAGGTAACCCAGTAAAATAATACTATAAATACGCATAACAATCAAATTGCTAAAGGAAGTAAACAACAGAACTTAGTCTGAAATTCAGTTCTTATGAGTTCAAGATTAGAGATCTTTCCCTCTCCTGTGTAACATCATTTCTCAATATCATTTTTTTTCTTGAATACAGAAGAAAACAAAAAGTAGAAAGGAAAAACAATTAGTCTTATCAGAAAACATTGTTTTCCTGAGTTCCCTTATTTCCTCGTACTCTCTCTGTCTCTCTCTATATCTCTGTCTCTGTCATTCTTCCTTTCCCCCCTTCTCTTTACCTTTCTTTTCTCCTTCTCTTTTTGTATATTTTATATTTGTATTTATCTATATGTATACACAGAGATATGATCTTCTCAGATAAAATATAGAAAATTAGATAACTAGAATATAGTAATAATTAAGACCTAGGCAAAATCACTAGAGCAATTTCATATTCATCAAACACAAAACCACATATTACTGGAGTAGTAGTCTTTTTATTTTAAATTTCAAAAGGAAAAAGAAAAAAAATATTGGGTAACTATAAATCTATCTGGTAGAAAATAGATTCACACCAACATCTGACACTACATACTATAATATCTTTCAAATAAATAATTAATCATTTAATTAGCAGTCATTTATAAACATCTAATATATATATATGTATATCAGATATCATATTATGTGCTATATATAGAAAAAATGAAACATTTTAATTTTAGAAAGAACAGTTTCATTTTAATGAAAATGTCTGAATCCAGGTTGCAAGGGGTATTAAGAAAAGAATGAGAAAAGAAGTGGAATGAGATGGTAGGCAGCTTTTTCAAAGATTTTGGCTGAGAAAGGATGAATAGCTTTAGCATGATTACTGGCAAAGAAGGTAACATTAAGTGAGGATACTTAATGATGAGGAGACACATGTTTGTGGGTAGGAGGGAAGATGCCAGTCCTTAGAGACTGAAGATTAGAAAGGAGGATGACATGGTGAATGATTGTAGGAAAAATCATTTGGAGCAGGTTCTCAATATATTTTTGTTGAATAGATTTGAAATGGTTACCCATTGTAATACAGTTTGAGACCAACTAAAATTATTGTGGAAGGAGATTTATAACTTTTTCATATTGTGTAATCATCCCAAGTCCTTATTTGACTTCCATAGAAAACTGAAAAATTTCCCAAAGATACTACCAAGACAGGGGAGGCAGTTTTATTATGCATCTGGCCACCCATGGTCTTGCATAACTTGTAGAATTCCAACTCTTGAAAATATTTTTGCTTGGATCAAGTCCACATAACTAAATATGCAAAACTGCAATGATTTCCATGGAAACAGACTAAGATGTCTTAAACAGAGGATTATAATTTCATTGCATGATCTGGGAGAAAGACAATAACTCCTCTGGTCTGCTAAGGACAGAGACAGTTCTTAATTGAATACACAAATCCCCAATAACACCAGGGAGTCCACAAATAAATAATAATAAACAAAGAAAATTAGCTTGTCCCAAACCCAAAACCATAACCCCAAACCCTAATTGCATCAATACTACTACTAAGTCTACTTTCAAAGATGATCAGGGAAAAAGGAAAAGAACCTATGTGTCCTAAAATACTTATAGCAGCCACATACCAAAATAAATGATTTGGATATAAAGAATGATACCATACACAAATTACACAGACTAGAAACTTCATGTGAATTGGAACCTTTCCTCCATTTTTTACATGGTACGAAATTTGAAAGTCTGTTTATGTCTTTTAATTGTTTAATGCAAAATTAGCATTCAGACCCTTAGCATCCTGCTTCCCATTCTTTCAAGCCTTAGTGGGGTAGGTCAATACAGTGCTTGGTTTTCCAGATGAGGAAACAAATGAAGAACAGTTTATTGATTCACTCAAGTCACAGAGGAAATGGGAGAAGGAGCTAGGATTGGGGCTGACATTATCTAAGGCAACTGGTTGGCTACTGAACCATTATGGCTCTCAGATATCATTTCTATGTCTTCAATAGGTGCTACAAGCTGCCTCACAAAAATGGTGCTTTCTTCTATAAGAAAATCTTCTTGTGCATTGTCATGATATCATGGCTTACCTCATTAGAAACATATAATTACGTGGGAAACAGCTTCCTAATTCAATTAAATAATTTTTGTTAATTGTTTATTTAAAGCAGGGCATCTTAATCTTTGTGTGTGTGTGTGTATGTGTGTGTGTGTGTGTGTGTGTGTGTGTGTGTGTGTGTGTATGTGTGTTGTGGACCCCTTTGAAAACCTGATTAAAATTATGAACCTCTTCTTAGAATAATATTTTTCAAATTCATAAAATAACATTTATTAGATTAGACATGAAATAACATAATGAAATAGGAAACACTTAAAAGCTGACAAAAACTACAAAATAACAAAAAAAGTTCATGGACCCAACTTTTAAGGACCTCTGATTTAGAACACCAGATTAGACATGAACTAAAATACAAAGACAATGTAAACAAAATTTCTTTCTTAAAAGAGTTTCTGGTACAGGAGAATTTTAGTAGAGGAGAAAAGATACATTTAAAAATGTGTTACAAGGCAAAAAATGGCATATGTGCAAATAAAGTAAATAAAGTAAAAAAGTAAATAAAGTCCTGGCCAGACAACCTCTGGAATTTTATATTTAGTTCTGAATTTCATATTCAATTTAATTCATTAAAATTCAATGAACATTTATTAAGTGCCAATGGTGAGCTCGCTCGGTACTAGGTAATTGAATTACAAAGACAATAAGAAAAGATTTCCTGCTTTCAAAGAGCATGCATTCTTCTTAGGAAATTGAACCCTATTTTAGGTAGGATGTTGGCAAATGCTTTCAGAAAAGAATAGTCAGGATGGAGTATAGAAAAATCTTTAATATTAACCATGTGTTGTTAGTTATGCTGAAGGAATCAAAAATGTTTAACATGGAAAAGAGAAGACTTGTTCAATAGTTTCAGTCTTTTTCTCACTCTTAATGATCTGTTTTGGGGGCTTTCTTGGAAGAAATACTGGAGGGGCTTGCAATTTTCTTCTCCAGCTCATTTTACAGATAAGAAACTGAGGCAACTGACTTGTATTGGATCACATAAATAAATGTCTGGGGGTAGATTTGAACTTAGTCCTTTCTTAATCTAGGCCTGCCACACTATTCACTGTACCAGAATGATAGAGGTCCTAATTTTCCTTAAGTAGTTTTAAAGCTATCATATGGGAAACTCATTCTGCTTAGCCTCAGAGATCAAAATTAGGATTAATTAACTATGAGAGGGAAATTTCATCTCTAATATAATGCAAACAATCATAAGAATTAGAGCTGTTCAAAAGAGAAATGGGCTGTTTAAAAAGGTAGAATTTGTCTTAATTAGAGATCTTCAACTGATGTTTGAATAATGTCTTAGAGATATAGAGGGAGTGGGATTCTTTTCAGTTCTGCTGCACATAATTTTATAAGATCTTAGAATCTAAGCTAAAAAAAAACAAACTTATTGACCATATATTCCAAACTCCTAATTTTACATAAAAGGTTCAGAAAAATGAAATGATTTATCCAAAGCCACATGGACTCTATTACCATTTCTATCTGGTAAAATACTATATTCTTAAGCTATTTCCTCAATAAGTTCTATTTCTCCAGTAAAAGGTAATGCCATCATTTTCTCTTTGGAACTGATTTCTCTTCACATTGGCACCATATGATCATATATTCCATAGGCAGAACAGATCTCAGATGTCCTCTCAGAGACCACATGGTACAGTGGGAAAAAAAAAAAAAAAAAAGTTTTGGATCTAAGTTTAAATTCCCATTATGCCATTTAATAACCAAGGGGTTTTAGATAAAGCAATTAATTTTTCTGGGTCTCAATAAGCTTTTATGAAAAGTGAGAAGAATGGAATAGGAGGTTGTTGAGGTTTTTTTCTACTTCTAATCTATGATCCTATGAGATAGTTCAATGAAAAGAATTGAAGAGAATTATTTCTGTATCATACCCAACAAATCATTGCAGAAAGTTCAGTTAAATATCTGTAGATATGGGAAATCAAGGTGAAAAGGAATTCAAGTGGCATATTTTGAAAACAATGATTACATTAGGTGTAGGTAGTATTTGTGAAAAGGAGTAAAGAGCTAAGTTTGGAAATTTGGGTTGAAGTGAGATTGCCGGTTTTCTAAATCTTTTCTTAAAAAAAAGCATCTCAGACTGTCTAAGATGACAAGAAAAGATAATGATGAATGTTGGAGGGGATATGGGAAAGCTGGAACACTGATACATTTTGGTGGAGTTGTGAAAGAATCCAATCATTCTGGAGAGCAATTTGCTCAAAAAGTTATCAAACTGTGAATACCCTTTGACCCAGCAGTGTTTCTATTAGGATTATATCCTAAAGAGATCTTAAAGGAGGGAAAGGGACCTGTATGTGCAAAAACGTTTATGACAGCTTTTTTTGTAGTGGCTAGAAACTGAAAACTACATGGATATCCATCAGAATGGCTGAATAAGTTATGGTATATGAATATTATGGAATATTATTGTTCTATAAGAAATTACCAGCAGGATGATTTCAGAGAGGCCTGGAGAGACCTACATGAACTTATTCTAAGTGAAATGAGAAGAATCAAGAGATCATTATACACAGTAACAAGAAGACTATATGATAGTTAATTCTGATGGATATGATTCCCTTCATCAATGAGATGATTCAAATCAGTTCCAATTGTTCAGTGATTAAGAGTGCCATTTACGCCCAGAGACAGGACTGTGGGAACTGAGTGTGGATCACAACATAGCACTTTCACTCTTTCTGTTATTTGCTTGCATTTTATTTTTTTTCTCAGTTTTTTTTTTCTCTCCATCCAATTTTTCTTATGCAGCAAGATAACTATATAAGTATGTATATGTACATTAGATTTAACATATTTAACATGTATTGGACTACCTACTTTCTGGGGGAGGGAATGGGGGGAAGTAGGGGAAGATTTGGAACAGAAGGTTTTGCAAGGGTCAATGTTGAAAAATTACCTATGCATATGTTTTGTAAATAAAAAAAATTTTAATAAAAAATTGGCAAAGTAGGACATATGAGGCCCTTTATTTCTCCCCACCATCATATAGTACTTCTAGAGAAATTAGGAATGCTTTAAATTGATATGGATTGGGAAAACAACACTATGTAAATTTGCTGCTCATTTTACTAATGAAAACCTGTATGGAGGTCTCATCAACTTAAAAGCAAATGAAACCCCTAGTCTATTCATCATGAATGAGAAATTCATTAGTGTCAAGGCAACCATTAAAAGAAGTAAATTCTTTTATCAGAATTTTGAAGTCAGTTAATGAGATGGAGAAATCAAATTTTGGGGGCATTTGTCTGGCATCATACAAAGATCTTTACAATCACTTCTATGGATAATTTACAATTGGTTAAATCAGTGAACTAAACACTACTAATTTTGTTAAAAAAATCTAAATTTTAATTGTACTCTAATTTTTTTTTATTTAACTAAATTTTTTTACTGGTTAGGAGAATTGGGAAAGCACTTACTTCATTATTTTTCAGGTTTTAGTTTCATAATTCATTTCCTTTCTCTCAACAAGCAGAAATAATACTTGAGAACATTTCTATAACACTTTAAGCTTTTCAAAGCACTTTTCTCTTGACAGCCTTGGAATTAAGTAATGTAAATATTATTATCATCATTTGACAGATGAGGATGAACAGATTCCAAATGCTAACATAGAAACAAAGATTTTTGGCCTGAAAGATACCCTTTAGATTTCTCAGTCTAACTCTTGCTTTAGGGCTCAAATTTGCCATTTTGATTGGTGACTGAGTGCAAATTTATCTTGAAAACTATATCTTTTGGGTCCATATATGGCCATGATTCATATTCCATTCAGTAAACCACAAAAACTGCCTTTCCCAACTCATTTCCTCAAAACTTTTTACCTCAACCCTAGATATAGTTATTAAATCAAAATAAAATAAATTCTTCTGGAAATGACATCATAATTCATTGTCCAATAGGTTAATTTACCATGGTGACTTTCCTGATCAAAATTCCCTTCCCTGGCTGCCATTTCTAAATAATTACATATATATATATATATATATATATATATATATATATATATATATATGTCTCTACCACTATGTCTATATAGAAATTTGGAAATAATAGATTTAGACATTTCTATATCTGTAGATATATAGTTAGAAGATAAATGATATAGATAGACATAAATATATCAATATAGATAGATATAGATAAATACAGATAGGTAGAAATATACATATCTTGTTCTAGATATTTATATCTTTCTATCAATATCAATCTATTTATATATCACTATATAAATATATCTATCTTTATGTCATTGATATTTCTACATAGAAATTTTTGGAAAAGAAGATTGATAGTTCTATATCTATATAGTTACATAAGGTTAGAGATATCAGTGATATATATTTTTATATGTAGATAGTTGGATAGGTCGATATATCAATATAGCTAGGGATAGAAAGATTCTCTTCATTTTTTGGGCTCTCTGTCTCATTTTCTGCCTCTGTATCTCTGTGTCTGTCTTTTGTGTCTCTGTCTCTGTCTGTCTCTGCCATTCTCTCTGCCTCTGTCCCTCTGTCTCTGTTTCTCTCTGTCTCTTTTTCTCTCTATCACTTTCTTTATCTTCTAATTAAATACTATTATCTTGAGGGCAGGAATTGTTTGAATTTTTATACATGCAACTTAGTATAGTGCCTTGAATATATATTAATCACTTAATAATGTTTTTACATTCATTCTTTAGGAAAAAAATAAAGTGAAGGGTATCAAATTAAACTAACTTCTACCAAGATCCTACAATAGAGCCAGAGCTCTCATTATCTATATTCTTTTTTCAGTTCTTTTTTGCTTTCTCTTGATGCCTTCCAATGCTTTTCCAGAATCATATATCTTTTCAGAGTTGGATGGTAGTTCAGTAGGCATTTTTATTCCATTCTATATTCTCCAGTGAATCAATCTCCTTTACAACTTATATAGTAAGAAGATATGTAGGCTTTGCTTGGATCCTTACAGGGAGTGGGGAAACCACTACCTCCCATAGGTATGATATATTTAAAACTAGAAGGTAACTTTGTGATTATTTACTGAAACCACTATTTATAGAAAAAGAAAATGAGGCCACTGGGAATAAAACTTCTTGTTCAAGTTTACTCAAGTTGTAGATAGAAAAGGATTTATTTTTTACAATTTTATAATTTTTATTTTTAATTCATTTATTTTTTTCCTACAGTGCTAAATGCTTTATATTTTAAATCTTTAATAGCTTTTCATTTTTCTGTAATGCATACAAAAATAATTTTCAGCATCCACCTTAGCAATATCTTATGTTCCAAATTTTTCTCTCCCTTTTTCTATATAGCCAACAATTCAATGTAGGTTAAAAATCGTACCATTCTTCTAAATATATTTCCATATTTGTCATGCTGTGCAGGAAAAAATCAGATCAAAAGGGGAAAAAAGACACAAGAAAAACAAACAACAACAACAACAAAAAATGTGAAGACACTATGCTTTTTACATTAAAAAAGAGCTATATTAGAATTTTAAGAATTAAAGTATATATATATATATATATATATATATATATATATATATATATATATATATATATATATATAGGTGATACTAGCAACAAGTCTACATGAAAAAACAAATTTCACATCATAATGATAACAATATCTACCATTTATGTAGGCCTTTAAAATTTGTAGTGTTTTACATATATCTTATTTGATTCTCATGATAATCCCATCAAGTAGATACTATTATCTCCATATTACATGAGGGAAAATTGAAGCTATGTGAAATTAATTCATCTGCATAGCATCTAAATCAGAATTTAGTTCTAATTTTTTTTTATTCCAAATCCAATTTCCCCTCTCCTCACTCTATTATCTATCTACCAATAGCTAGAATTTATATAGTACTTTGAGATTTGCAAAGCACCTTACATGTTAATCAATATTATTATTTATAATAATTGTGCAGTGTGGCACAAAAAGTGCTGGCCCTAAAAATGAAGAAATAACTTTATGTTCTGTTTCGTTTATGTTATCTGCATGATCCTGAGCAAGTCACTTCAATAATCACTTCTCTAGGAAACTCTCTAAAATTGTATTTTGCAGAATACAAGTAGACCTGCCTTTGTGGAAGGACCTTCCTGATCTGGAATTTTCTTATATCAGTGGAATCCCAGGTCCTCTTTCAATCTCTGCCGTCAGGGTAATTCCCTTATGACAAAGAAAATAGAACTTCCTTTTGATAGTATGTGGTCACCTTAGAACACCACTTGTGATAGGTCCTGTCAAACTATGAAGGCTTCTCATATAGAACTGGCAATAGAAAAACTTTAGAAATTGCAGTATTTGAATTTTAAATAGCCTATTTACCAAACTAGCTCCAAAATGATAAATTTTTCAAAGAGAAAGTCTCAAAGAAGATCAATCAAATCCTGGAGGAGTTGTGACCTTTAGTAGATGAGTATTCCCACTGATAAAGATGAAATCATATTTTCTTGCAGTGTGGATCCTTTTTATTTGTGTATGTATATTATATAAGTAATTCATGTCAAAGGCTTTGAAGTGAAGAGAATGATTAATATCTTATTTAGGGAATTTCTCACATCTTTGACTTATTGTCAGACAGCTTAATGATATGTTGTATAATTGAATCATGAAAGAAAGTAAATGGGGGAAGAGAGAGAGTGACAAGAGAAAAAGTGAGAGAGAAAGGAGGGGGAAGAAAAAAAAGAAGAAAGGCAAAGACCTTACTTTCAAGGAGAGGGAAAAGAATAAACATTTATATAGGGCTTTCTATGTGCCAAGAGAAAGAAAAGAAAGAAAGAAGAAAGGCAAAGACCTTATACTCAGAGAGGGAAGAAAATAAACATTTATATAGAGCTTTCTATGTGCCAAGCACTGTTCTAACTGCTTTTACAAATATTTTCTTTGATTCTCACAGCAACTCTGAGAGGTAGATGCCATAATTATCCCGTTTTAAGGTTGAGCAGACTGAGGCAGACAGAAGTTAAGCAGCTTTCTCAGTGTTACAGTGCTAATAAGTGTCTAAGGCTGGATTTGGATTTAATTTGGTCTTCCTGACTCCAGGCATCATCTGCTTGCCTATATGGCTTAATTTTTCTAAACAGTTTAAATTCTATTGGAGAAAAATATCATGGGAACAAATAATTAAAAGCAAAAGAAACATAAGGGAACTAAAAAATAATTATAAAAAGAGAGAAGAGCAGTAACTACAGATTCAGGAATGGCTTTCCTAAGGAAATGACAATTGAACTGAGCCTTGAATTAAGTAGGGATTACAAGATGTTAAAGGGAGGGAGGAAACTATTCCAGGAATGGGCAACTGCTTGATTAATGATCCAAAGTTGAGAGATAAGACATTGTTTTAGAAGAATAGAAAGCATCCTATTTTGTCTAGAACACAGGATAAGTAGAGGAGGGAAATGGGAAATCCTTAAGTCTAAAGACTGATCATGAAGGGCTTTAAATGTCAACCAGTAGTTTGTATTTTACTCTAGAAGCAATAGAGAGTCACTGAAACTTCTTGAACAAAAGAATAATATGTTGGTTTGTGGGCTTTAAGGATATCTACTCCATTTTTTCCTCAATAATATTATATTTTTCCAAATACATGCAAAGATAGTTTTTAAAATTTAATTTTGCAAAACTTTGTGTTCTAAGTTTTACCTCTCTCTGTCCCCCCATCACCATCCTTTAGAGATACCTACTTTAAAATTGTGTGGAGGTTAAATTTGGAAAGGAGAAAAACTGGAGGCAGGCAAACCAATCAGTATGCTATTCTAATACTGTAAGCAAGGAGTGATAAAGACCTTAACTAGATTAGTGGCATTATCTGTGGAGATGAAATTCTAGACATGAGAAATGATGGAGAACATTGTAAAATATAACGGGATATGCATTCTCATAATGACATTATAGGCTTATGGTAATTGAATGGCATCTTTCATTTCAATCATTAATATTATTGGCCTTTGGAGTAAAAAAAAGGTTTTCTCCTTCCTGTTCTTTTAGATTCTCAGCTGCATTCCAAGAATAGCCAGAATGATCCCTATGGCCTTACTCCTCACTGTATATATAACTTTGAACAGCTCCGGCAGTTTTGAGTCAGTTCTGTAAAATCGATGTACATACAAAAATCCATGTTAGATTATTGAAGGGTCAGAAGGTATTGCTTTGGGGATTAGAAGAAAGAATTAGGGTTTTGATTTCTTTTGCTCCTGTTCTCTTTCAGGACAACACAAACAAGTTGTGAACAATAAGAAAAACCGAAAATTTCCCCTTTCCCAAATAAAAAAGTAGCAGAAATATTGTCCTTTCTATCAGATACTCAAATTCCAACATACCATTTCTATCTTGGAAAACAATAAAATGCATCTTCAGTATGCATTTTTAAAAATGATAATCAAAAGCCTTAAAACTCTTGTATAAAACAAAAAAGAGAAAATACTGCCAAGAGAGTAAAGTTTAAAAAAAATCTTAAAAATGTTTTTGAATCATCTTGGTAATTTGAAAGTATTCAGTCAAAATGAAAAATTAGTCTTAGATGGTTTGAAAATCTCTTCATGTATTGGGATTGGATAGTAAAAGAAAAAAACTCTTTACTGCAGATTTGCAAAAGTGCCATATTGATATTCTTTTTTTTGAAGTGAAGTACTTTAAGTACTTTATGTGAGTTTTGTTTCATAGCATTGAGACATAGAAAAAACTTTAAAGAGGAGGAAACTGAAGCCCAAACAAAGTAATTGCCAATATCTCATAGTATTAAGTTGCAGAATGAGATTTTGACTCTTTTATCAAAGCCCAAGCTTCCTTCTACACAAACATTATATACTCAGTGTCTATAGAAGCAAAAATCTTTCATCCCAAAAAACATCCAAAGTAACGGCTAGCCATAAATTGCACATACGTTGTTTCACGACATGAAATTGAATATATACTACTTTTCTTTCTAGCTGAATAGGAAAAACAAAACAAAACAATATTAACATGTCAAGTTGATACCACTCAGATATATAAGAAAGTAGAAGCTAGGGCCATAATTCTGATAAAAAATGCTCATGAAGTTTTTGTCAGCAGCAATATTTGTGGTGGCTAAGAACTGGAAAACCACAGGAACTTCATTTGGGAATGGCTAAACAAGCTGTGGCATATGATTGTAATAGAATATTATTGTGCTATGAGAAATGACAAACAACATGATTTCAGAAAAAACCTGGAAAGACTTACATGGATTGATGCATAGCCAAGTGAGCAGAACCAAAAGAACACTGTATATGGTAACCACAATATTGTTCAATGAAGACCTGAGAATGATTTACCTAGTCTCAGCAAAACAATGTTCCAAGGCAATATCACTTCCAGAGAAAAAAGTGATATTGTTTTAATATAGACTGAAGCATGTTATTTTTCACTTTCTTTTATTTATTTTTTCCTTTTAATTCAAGTCTTCTACAAAATGATTAATATGGAAATGTTTTACATAATTGAACATGCATAACCTACATCTGATTGCTAACAGTTTCAGGAAAAATTCAGAGGAGGGAGAGAGAGAAGGTAAGAATTAGGAGTTTAACTTTAAGTAAAAACATTAAAATTTAAAAGAAAATAAAAGTTACATCAACTTTTTACTTTGTGTATATAAGCAAACACTAGGTCATATCCACATTTTATTGTCAACTTCTCTAGTTTTTATTTACATTCAAATTTTTGCCTTGGGTCATTTTCAGTATTAGAATTTCTTTTTGACATCCTTGTTCTCTGTTAGGTTTATTTCCTTTTCTGTTCTATATCACATGCTTGATTAATGAAATCTTAGAATAGACTGTTCTAATTTTTTATATCTTTTTTTTAAAAGAGCTAATTTCCCTTGAAAACAAACACTTGGTATATGAGCAATGTTCAGTTATTAGTTGATTTTAAAATGTTACTTTTTAGGCATCATAAATCAAAAAGTAATATACAATTTGGATAGTCATTTAAAATGACCCAGAGAGAATATGTGATTTAATAGTGTCATAGAGAGCTTAATGCGATTTGGGTAAGAGTACAGATATGCATAGAACATGGGTTGGTTGCATGAAGACAAATCTTAGGAGGCATTCCCAATAACTCCTTCTCTTAAAGGAATACAAAAGGCAAAAGATATCCCAGAACAGACTACCTATTTTGTGGACATCAATCTGATAGTTCCAATTAATGTAACAAATCACAATCTATTTGTACCATCTAAATCAGTATGATTATTGTTGATATTTTCCCAAAGACGTTCCACTTAGAATACAGGTGTATTTTTTAAAAAAAAAATTTCTAACATCATAAGGATTCTAGCAGAATACTGGCTACCTGTCATTCCTTGGTTTTGTCATTTGACCAGGCCATCTTCTCTTTCTGTTTTATAATTTTTGGTGTCATCAATCGCTGCTATTTTTGTTCAGACTCCTTTAATACTTTGTACCTGTTTCTATTCAGCATTACCCTTTTCACTGTCTTCTTTCAACATTCTTTAATTATTTATGTACAAGGGCATCTCACATCTTGATGTGACATAGTAACACCAGTTTAATGTTAGTATTGAAAAAATATGCTTTTGCTTTCAGGCAAAATCTAGGTTCAGTAAAAGAGTTTTGTAATTTCTTAAAAGCAAGCCCATCCAGTTTCATCCTCCTTTTCAAATCTGGGATTAGATTTTTTGTCTTTCTGAAAAGTTTTCCCCCTAAATACATACTAATTTAATTGGATATATATTAAAAGGTGTATTGAAATATAGATAATAGATATGCTTCATCCACTTGGTTTTTCTGTGTAAATGGACAAGACAGACATCTTTGAGTAATTACATGTCTTTCTTCTCCATTTACCATATTGTCTTTTATTCTAATTTTTAATGTCTATTTCTTTGCTTACTTGTTAAACTATAATTTCTTTACAATTTAAAGTAGAGACTGTGTTATATATTTATATTCTTTTCAACTTCATAGTATTTTAACATATTCCACTATTTTCAAGACTATGTCACTATTGGGATGTGTGGGAAGAAAAGAACAGATTTCAGATTTCAATTTATTTCCAAGACAATCTTCTGAAAACTTTCAGTGATTCATAGGCAAATTAAGCTGGTGAGGAAGTGATTCCCCCTCTCCTAATCTCCATCCCTGCTCCCACACTTCTCTTACTAGAGGACTTTGAGCAAACCTACTTTATGCTATGTCAGGTATATTACCGACGGTATTCTTATTGAATTTCAGACTGTATCAGGTACCAACTATTATATCTTTCAGCTCTGTGATTGTAATTTAAAAACTTATTTCAATTATGTGGGTAATTATTTTTTACAATAAAAACCTCAACTTCTGTAACTTACTCTTTGTTAAGAATGTTCTCTCTTAGTAAAATATGAACTCCTCGAGGTCAGGGTCCTTTATTTTTGGCTTTGAATTCCTAGTACAGACAACAATTACTGGCACAGAGTAGATGCTTAGTGGGTATTACATGGAATTAAATTGAATGAGATGCCTCACTAGATTTGAGCATATGGAGAATACCAGCACTATAATATATGTTTATCTACCTTACATGTAGGATGTAATTAATGAATAATTATTTATTTGGTATAATTAATGAATGATTATTAAATAATGATGTATTGCTGATAATGATTATTAAATTGAATTGAGTTTGGACTATGATTTTGAATAAATCATTATTCTCTCCACCTAATTTTGGACAGACATGACTAACTTGCTTAGGTGGGCATGTCATCTCTTTGCTAAATAAGCCTAGAATTAAATAAAATCTGTAGAGTAGAAGGGCTTCTCATCCCTCAATGAGGGGAAAACAACCAAATAACAATAACTGGGGGGACAAAGAAGGAACTCTGTAAGATCCTGAGGATTGGTTCCACAAGATTTTAGTTCTCTCTTAATGAATAATTTCATATAAGCATCAACTGAAAAGTAAAAACAGGACACTTTTATAGTTTTGTTTGTTCTAGGAAGAACCTTCCATTTTTTTCTGCTATTCCAGTTCTATCCATTCTAGTTATAATTGACTTTTCTCCATTATACAAGGTACCTGGATGATTGTGTGGTAAATATTCAGTATTGATGAATAAAATTTTCATTTGTAATGTCTTGGAAGATTGTGTGTTTCCCATAGCACATACTAAATAGGCATTACCTAGGGGAATGGGTCCTGATTGTCAATTAAAAAAAAGTCAGATTATATCAAGGAATCTGGTTGGACTAGTATTTTAATGGGAAAAATTTACAGAATCAACATGCATTTAAGTTGTTTTTAGAAATAATTTTTGCATATTTAATAAGATTTCTTCTTTTCTCAGTAATTATTAATCAGTTCAAGTGCATGAATATAATGTCTTTCCCTTCTGAAGTTCATCTATTGCTAAATGTCTGTAATTGGGATATCAATTGATTTGATGCTGAGGAAATTTTACTGAAAGTATATGCTTTTCATAAGTATAGCAACTTTAGAAGTGATTTGATTCTTAAGAACAAATATTCCTTTTAATGAACATATGTGTATATGTGTGTGCATGCACATGCACAAGGAAAATAGAGTGATTCAGTGGAGAGAATGATAGATTTAGAGTAGGAAAACTTGAATAAATCTGCATTCTTCTTTTAGGAGATGTTTCACTACCCTAGGTCAATTTTATCCTCTGTAAAATAAGATGGTAGGATTAGGTAAATTCAAAAATCCTTTCCAGAGCTATGATTTGTGATTTTTACAAGGTTTGGATGGACCATTGTGGAAACTCACTCAATCATTGCAGATTGTAACCTTTCTATGACTTAGTTGAAAATTCCTTAGCATTTATTCATATGGATAAGAAAATTTAATTGTTCAGGACCACATAGATAGCAAGAGGGAATGGCAGGTTTTGAATCCAATTCTTTGTGATTCCTCAAATATTCCTGACTTTATTCTACAATGTTTATATGTACAATTTCTTTAGTGAAAGTTACCTAGAAAGTTACACAAAGAATTTCCTAATAATCAAATCTACTCTCAAATGGATGGGAATAAAAGTTAGGAATGGAAAGGATCAGTAAACTTAGATGACCACCTGTGAGGGACCATCAAAAGAGGAGTCATGCTTCAGTTGAGAATTAGATTAGATAGGTTTTAAGGTCACTTACAACTCTGGCATTCATTGATTCTATGGAACATTAAAATTTAATGACACTTTACTCAAATTCCTACATGTGCCACCAAAGCTTGGAATAAAATTGGTTACAGCTTTCCTGAATGTCAAGTTTATAGATCCTGTCTTTTACAGCAACTGGTCAGATTTTATTTACTTATTTACTCACATTAAAAAAAAAAAAAAAACAATTCTAGAGAATCCACCTTTAAGTTCTCTCTTAAATGACCTTAAAATAATGTCAATTTATTTTTCTGTAAAAAATAATTCTAAGAAAATTTCTTTGTTAAAGAACAATTGATAAATGGGTAGGAGTGCCCTTGGTATTCCTCCTTCTGCTTCATCCAAGTATACATATGTTCACTAAATGTCATGACTCAGCAAACTCCATTGGGAAATAGGAAAATGACCTCATTTAAATTCCTTAGTCCTCTTGTAAAGGATTTTGACAATATTCTGACATTTTAGAAAGCAACACATGTTGATGAATTATGATTTGAGAGGAGGTTGTCATGCAATTGAAAAAAAATTATAAATGACAGGATTGTGTATTTGTCCATATGGCTTTCTAACCAGTTAGTTTGGTATTCATGTCTGAGTCAAACAAGCCATAAAATTCAAAAAGTTCTTTTAGACCAAACAACTGATTTTGCTTGTGTCGTACAGAACTGAAAAACAGGATTCTTCCTGACAATGTTAGGTTCATCCAAATGTCTTCCTTTCAGAACACCAGCTCAGAAAGAAATGTGAAACCAGGTGCATTTTAATACACACTCCAGTTTTTTTTTTTGTTTTTGTTTTTTTTTTTTCCAAAAAGCCATTTACTAAGTGCTAACCCACCAAAGAGCAAATATGCCAACTCCTGCTTTGGTTGAAGTACTATTCTTGGAAGATTTAATGGAAAGATCTTGAATACTCATTTTTTACATAGTCATCAGTTCTAGTGTTCCTGTCAGTTATGCAAGACCCATAGGGCTAGAGCTAGGACCTTAGGCTTTGGAGCAGGTAAAAGTAATGGGATTTAATTCATCTGTTTCTATATCTGATCTGCACTGGCATTTCCTCCCTAGGGGAAAAAATGATATGTCCATAAGTTGCTGTTAGCTTAAAAAATAGAAACATGTGGTAGCAGCAGGAGATTCTGAGTATCTTTTTAGGCAAATTCAGCAAAACTGGAGCAGGTAAATGAATTTCTTTTTTGCTCAAGTATATCTCCTGAATTCCAGTACTATTCCCATTTCTGGAATGGTCTCCCTCCTGCTCTAATCCTAAATAAAATCCCACCTACTGACCGACTTTAACTTTGGTGCTTTCCCTTTGTTCATTTGTTTTGATTTTTCCTGTATATATCTATGTTGTGCATAGTTATTTTTATACAGGTTTTTACTTTACTTTGTAACTCCAGTGCTTCACATAGTGCCCAAAACGTGGCAAATGCTTAATTAATATTTATTGATTGACTAACTAATCTGTAAATTGAGTGGGAGATAGAACAATCATATTGCCTCTAAGAACTATATTATTTTACCTCTAATTCTATATTCCTTTGATCTATGACCTATACGTCATTTATAATTTTCATTAAGCTCTGTCTGTTCTCTGATAGGCACACAAGTATCAGGTAAGTGAAAGCATGATTAGAGAAGAAGTTTTTGTTTTGTTTTGTTTTGTTTCCTGAAAATAATCTGGCAATTTTTGTTAAACACCACCTCAACTTGTGTGAAAATTGTAATTCAATAACCCCATAAGATAATAGAACTTGGGCTATGTTATTAAAACAATATAATCCAAGGATTAAAAAATGATACAGTTCTGTTATACTCTGGTCAGATCACAAATGAAAAAGTTGTGCCCAATTCCAGATTTTACATTTTACGAAAGCCATTGACAAGCTGTTGAATATCCAGTAGAGGACAATGGGGATAGTACATTGCATCTAATCCATGCCATCTGAGAATCATTTAAAAGAACTAGTTCAAGTTAGAGAAAGGAAAACTTTGAATATGTTTGTATGATAGATTGAGGCACAATAGCTATTTTCAAGTATCTAAAGTTATACTATATGAAAAATAGATTAGAACTATTCTGTTTTGCCCTTGCATTCAATTGTAGGAACATTGAGTAGAAGCTGCAAAAAACAGATTTAGGCTATCAATCAATCAGTAAATATTTATTAAGGGCCTACTATGTGCCAGGGACTATGCTAAGTGCTGGAGATACAAAAAGATTCAGTTTCTGTTTTCTAGTATGTAGCAAATTCATGGGGAGATATAAGGAAATAAATATGCACAAACAAACTATATACAAAATTACAAACAGAGTTTAAAAAGGGCTTATTGAGGAAGATTTAATTTAGCTGATTTTTAAGAGAAGGAAGGAAATGCACATTTTTTTTAAATGACCCTGACCTATTAAAGTTTGAAATGGGCACATTTAGAATAATTCACATTCTCATTTCAAATTTGGGAAAGCCTTGCAATTCATTTAAAATAATATTTCTTTCAAACATTCTTTTCCTTTTATATTTTGAGTTTTAAATTGCTCTCCCTCTCTCCCACCACACTCATACCCACTCAAAAGACAAGTGGAATGACTTCAATTATATGTGCAAAATTATGCAAAACATATGTCCATATTATCCATATTGTAAAAAAAAAGCATAAGAAAGAAAGTAGAAAAAAAGGTACTTTTCAATTTACACTTAGAATTCATCAATTCTCTCTCTGGAAGTGAAAGCAATTTTTTCATCATAAATCCCTTGAAACTGCCTTCGGAAGTTATATTGATCAGCTAGTCAAGTCTTTACATTTGATTATCATTACAACATGATTGTTATTGTGAACAATGATTTTTTGGTTCTTCTAATTTTATGTTGTCTCTCCATGCTTTTTTTGTTTGTTTGTTAGTTAGCTTTTTGTTGTTGTTGTTTACTCTTTTTTCCTCCCTGAAACTACAACTCTGGTAATTTTTTTATAGTAAGACAGTACTTCATCACAATCATATGCCAGAACTTATTCAGTAATTCCCCAATTGATGAGCATCCCATCAGTTCCCAATTCTTTGCCATTCTAAAAAGAGCTACTATAAAAATCTTTGTATTCATAAATCCTTTTTTCTTTTGATATCTTTAGGGTACAGACATAATAGTGTCATTGATGGCTTAAAAGACAAGCATACATGATTATACACAACTTTTAGTTTTTCTGAAAACAACATTTAGTTTCTGCCTTTATATTTACAATGTATAAAACAATTCCTATTGATTGAAAAATTCAAAAACTCATTTAGGTACCTACATCACACCTAGGAAATGATGGGAGAGGTAACAGGGTACAGTAGATAAAACAGTCATTTTCTTTACATTTTCCTGCATATTAGAGGATAAAAATAATACCTCATAGAAGACTTTAAGATTTGAAAATTTTTTTCTTCACAATATTTTAGTTGATAGCTAAAATGAGAATTATTATACAATTTCATAGTGAGGGAAGTAAAAGAGGTTAAGTGAATTGTTCAAGTCACTGAGATATTAAGTGATGGAGCCAGGATATTTTACTCTAAATGTCTTTTTACTATGATATGTGAATTCTAATATCCCAGGATAAATTTAAGAAAACTTTTCTTGAGCTTATGGTAACTTCAGTGTCATCAGTTAGGAAATGAGACTAATAGGTTCTGATTCTGTACTGAAATAGGAAAATAATACTCTCTGGGGGTAGAGTGAATTGAGGAAAAGAAGTCATTTGGATTCCATTTGGTAAATTATTATAAGGGGCAATTTGCCTCTCTTGGACTAGCATTTAGTACTTTTTATTCTCACAGGGGATATTCTGCTTCTTCGGGTTCATAACAACAACTAGCTAATTTACTACATCTTACATTCATTTATTATACTTGTTTTAAGCAAAGATTCTGTTTTCTTAGAAAGTAAACTGAGGCATAAATACTAAATTATTGATTACAGTTTATGTTATAGTTGAGAATTCTCTTCAGAAACAAATAAAAAAATCTTAGAATGGATCATTTTCCATCTAATATGATTTTAATAGAGAACATTTAGAATATCACATAACAAAAATATGAATATTGTTGTTATATTGGAACATAGTTCCCTGGTATCTTGCATGGAAGGAAAATTATGAATTCCAATTTTAAACTACCATTAAAAATTATTGGATGCAATTTGAACATTTCAGGTGGTCCATCTGTAAGCCTTAACACTAGTTAATTGGATGGCTCACCTCCTGTTCCAAGGTACTCACTGTACATGGTATATTTTATAACACTTTAAAGCAAATCATTGTTGGTAATATGCTACAGCCTGCTTATGCCCATCACATATCTTTTCATTGCCCTTTATGCTGCCTATAACTGTAATTCTAAAATTCATGATTCATTGCCAGATATAATCCCTGGAAGAATACATTAAATCTCCATGATTTTTAGGTATGCTCAATGTAGTTTATTAACTACATCTACTCATGGATGTTGCCACTCATCTGTAGTTTTAATAAGCTGTCTGAGACTTAAAGTGGTTAAATATTTTGTCCAAAGTCACTCACTTGTCAAAGGCAGAATTTGAACTGATTTTTTCCTGACTTCAATCCTGAGCTCTAAAACATTCTCTTTCATTTTCCTTGTAAAGAATATTGGTATTATAAAGGTGAACTTTTGTGGCATCAAGCAGTTTGATATCAATGAAATAATAACACAGATTCTTGAAATTAATCCAATCTCTTCCTTGTATTAAATTATGTTCTTACTTTATTGCCCAACTGCTGCAACTGTCTTAGATTTCTGTTGTGATTAATATATTCAGGGCATTAACTACCTGCATGTCACAAAATGTACAATATGATTTCCCCCCTCAACTTTGTTTTTATAGCATGCATTCCTGAGTAAATTTCTTTTGATTATATAAAAATACCATTTAAAACTTTTATAACCTTTTAGGAGTATGATGCAATTCACCTAATGTCACCTAATGTCACTGTACAACATTGTAGAATCTCCTCCTCTGTTAATAGAAAATTTTACTTTTTTTCTTTTAAGCTTGTACTACTGTAGCACATGTTCTGGGGATAAAATTTGAAATTTCCATTTGCACTGGTAGGTTGGCAGCTCCTTTTTTTTCTTAGAGTCAAGAGGTAGTTTTTTTTTAATATTATGACTAAAATGTTTCCCCATCAAGTATCAATTATTATCAATTAGTTAGCCAGATTTCATTAGATTTTATTTAGGGATATTTTCTAAGTTATTACAGTAAGAATACTTAGTATAAAACTCCCATCCTTCCCATCCCTTCCCTCCTCCTCCCCAAATCTAGGACACTCTTTCCCATAATTACACAAGTCAAGCAATTGCTCATGTACAAACAATAACTAATAGTTCCTAGTTATTAGATGACTTTTGTCCTTATGGAGAGAACCAATGAAGTTCTTTTAAGGCTGTTAGAGCTTTTGGCTGACATCCTTGTTGAGGTATAAAGCTGCCATTCCTTTGTATATCTAATTTGTCTTTAGCTCCTGATGTAGAACCTTCCTTAAGCCACTGTGTTTCTTGTGACATTGCCAAGACAGCCATGGAGAGACCAGAATCTTTTGATCTTTCAAAATTTACAGATCCTTCTTTTGTTTAAAGTAAGAAGAAGAAGGTTCTTCACTCAAATCCCAAGAAATTCCTTTTTCTCAATTTGGCTGGAATTATTATTACAACTGAGTACACTCATTATCTAATGTTCTAATTATGAACTGGATACCTAGTTCATATAAGTGTCCCAGAAATGACTGTCTCCTAAACCAAGAAAATACATTTACTAAACATCATTCTATTTCATTCACTTTATTTCACATCTTAGATTGAACTAAAATAAAAAATGTTTTGCACCTTTAATTAGTTGGTTCCTTCAATTAATGTCTTTTCACATGATAAAAGCCTAAAATAGCTTATTAGGCAATTAATTTGGGGTGGGTGTGATCAATTGTTTTGATTGACCTTTTCAATAGAACCACAGGATTAAGAGCTAAAAGGGACTTTAGAATTCTTAGGGTAATACTTTTGTTGCTAGAAAGGATTTTAGAAAGCATTTACTACAACTTCATTTTTACAGATGAGAAACTGAAATGCACAGAACTTGTCTAAATGCATAGAGGCATTAAATAGCAGAACTAGATTTAAAACCCAGGCCTTCTGATTCTGCTGAGAAAACTCAGATGACATAGAATTAGAGCTTTTAAGGGACTTCTGAAGTCAGCTGATCTATCTCCCTGCTTCCATTGTACATATTAAAAATAAAAATAAACTATCAAGCCTGGAGAGTTGAAGCAATTTGTCCAGGGGAATATAGTTTGTTGAAGATCATCTTTAAAATAAGATGACAAATTATTTCTCCAATGTCACACTGATAGCATTTATAAAATTCGGGATTTAAATATGAATATTCTAAATCCAAATAAAGGTCAGCCTTCCCAAAGCATAATTATTCATGGATATGAATATTCAAAAACCTCTGGAAAACAATTTTTGTTTTATTTAATGGCTAATCTAATGTTACAATTAATTAATTACTAATGATCTTTCCATTTGCATATATTGTAAATCTTCACATATGCATGGGAGTGCATGGGAGCTAGAAAAGTGACTTTAAAATTGTATTTTGCTCATTCAAGTCTTTGCTTTCCCTTCTCTTTCTTTCTTTTCTTCTTCCTTTCTTTCCTCGGCTTTCTCCCTTCACTCTTTCCTTTTCTCTTTGAACCAATTCTGATGAGAGTTAGGTTCAATTTTCTTCTGTATTTTTTGTGCTTCTTTTATTGAGCTGCTAATTCTCTTTTCATAATTGTCTTGCTTAACTCTAATTTCTTTTCCCAACTTTTCCTCTTTCACTCTTCTCTCTTTTTAAAAAATCTTTTGGGATTTTTTTTTTTTTTTTTTGATTGGGATTGTGAAAAATTCATTTTTTTCCCTCTGAGGCTTGGATTTTAATTTTTTTTTTTCATATTGCCATCTTCTAAGTTTGTGTCTTGATCTTCCCTATCATTACCTTTTTTATCAATATTTATTTGTTCTTGTTTGTTCATTTTTCTAACCTATTTCTTGACTTTGAAATCTACATTAAATATATTAAAATCAGTCTCTCTCTCTCTTCTAGGGTTGGAGACACAATTCCTTTCTGTGTGTGATCTATGTTGGCATATGGGTAATAGAAGTGCCAAAAAACACCTGTTTCTGTGCTCAGTGACAGTTCTTCCTAACCAGTTTTCCAATTCCCTTACCATCTCTGGGATGAGAACGCTTGAAATTGCTGCTGATATTGTGGCAGCCTCAAAAGCTCACTGATGGTACTATCACTACTGATGTTCTACGGTGCCCCCAATTTGTTGCCTCAAATCTTTTCTTCTGCCTTCCTAGTTTGTGGATAATTTATGTTGGATAAATTATTAAATTTATCTTGGATACCTTTCTAACTGTGACCTTTTGTTGTCTTTTGACACTTCAAAATTAACTTTGTGACATTATTTTAAAGTTGTTTGGATAGTAATATTAGGAGAATTTGCCATCTTGGCTCTGCCTACATGATAAATTTTTAAAATTAATCTACATCATTAACAAATTTCTAGGATTTTCTTAAGTGTAAACAAACCACAAATAAGCAAACAAGCTCTGTTGTATTTGTGTATTTGCTTATTTCTGAGGTATAAATCCTCTGAAATTTTAACTACTACCTCTCTACTCATGAAGCAATTGAAGTTGGTTTTAACACATCTCTGAATCAGTGAGTTAAAATTCTATCAATTGAGAAAATATAAAAATTTGTTAAATGTAGAGTTGTCACAATAATTATGTTATGATAAAAAGGGATTTGCAAAACAAAAACATACTATGCTAAGTAATGAGAATACAAAGACAAAAATCCAAATAATTTCTGTTTTAAAGGAGCTTTTGGACTAATGGAAAACAATATTTGCTCCTAAGTAGAAACAAAGCATTTGCAAAATAAATTTAGGTGGTAGATGAGAATTTGGATATCATAAAATCCTGGAAGGTATCGGGAAAGGTCATAAACAAAGCCTGACCTATATTAAGTATACTGTAATATTGGCTTATCTGCTGGTAAGAATATTTTCCCCTACTATTGAAACAACAATAGGAATACTAATAATAATTAATCTAATACTAATAATACACATTTTCAGAACATCAACAGTTGAACATTTTGCCCTCAGACTAAGGTAACTCATGTTGAAACTAAAAGCCTAATGAAGTATGGACTGTTTTGATTTTCTTTAAGAATAAATATTTTATTCTTAAACTGAGTTAGAAATTGGATAATTGAAATCTTTGCTCATTGTCTCAAAGTGTTTCTAAAATATTCAATTTATTTCTATTGAAATCATTGTGTCTGCTGTATTTCTTATTTAACTATTTATATAATAAAATAATAACTTTAAGTGAAACCTGCTTCAAAAGCTTTATTTTTTAAATTTTTTAAAGTCTCTGTCCTAAGTCTGATTTGGAAGAAACATTGGAGACCATCTTGTCCAACTTTCATTTTACAGATGGGAACATAGAAATCTAAAGAGGGGAAGAAGAGGGGGAAAAGGAGAGGGAAAAAGAAGGAATAATTCTAAGGACTTTTTAAAATGAATATTACTTCATTCCATTATCACAGTAACCTTGCAATATGAGTACAGAGAGGTCAATTGCTTTGTTCCCTAGGACTTAGCATAGTGACTGTCACATAATAGACTCCTTTTAATTTTTTTTTTAGGTTATACAAGTACATTTTTTTACATATTTCCATATGAATCATGTTGAAAAATCAGAGTAAAAAGAAAAAATCAAGGTGAAAATACTATGTGTTGATCCACATTCAGTCTCCATATTTATCTTTTTTAGAGACAGATGGCGTTTTCCATCCAAAGTTTATCAAAATTGCTTTGGATCACTAAATTGCTGAGAAGAGCCAATGTTATCATAGTTGATCATCACACAATCTTGCTGTTGTTCTGTATAATATTTTCCAGTTGCTGCTTGCTTTCCTCAGTATCAGTTCATGTAAATGTTTCTAGGCTTTTCTAAAATTAGCCTGTTCATCATTTAAAAAATAGAACAATAATATTCCATTACTTACATATACCATAATTTATTGAGCCATTCCCGAATTAATGGGCATCTACTCATTTTCCCATTCTTTGTCACAAGAAAAAAAGCTGTAACAAACATTTTTGTGCATATGGATCCTTTTCCCTCTTTATATAATAGACTCCCAATAAATGCTTGTTGACCAACTTAAGGCCAAATATATTGCAGTCTAACACAGTGAATAGATATTCATCCTAAGCCAGTTAGATTTCAATTTAAGTCTCTTTATGACACATATTGATTATTTAACCCTGGGCAAGTAATCTAACTTTTCAGGGTTGTGTAGGACTTCCTAAAACTATTTGCAATTAAGTTTGCAATCTGCATTGATTGAAAAAATTTCTTTATCTGGAACTTCCTTATGACAATTAAATCTCAAGTTTAGTTTCTAACTCTACATAGACATTTAATGCTATTTCTAGATTTAGAACTCAAGATTTTTAAATTCTCATTCTAGTTCTTTTGTCAAGCATCTCATGGCTTGCACAGCATATTCAAATCAGAATATGTAAATCCTGGTTCTCAAAAGTGTGTATGAGGAAAATATTAATATTCTTTCATGTTTTCAAAAGATAAAACATCATTTCATACTGATTTATGCTTCTTATAAATTAACATTTAGATTGCATTTAATGAGGAAAAACTGTGTTCAAAAACACTGTGTTCAAAAATACATTCTTTCCAAAAATTAGTCTCAAAACACATGCAGCTTTGGGGGTTTAGAAATTTTTAAATAAATTGTATTGGCAATGCAAGTCATGATAATAATATGCTTAATTCCATATATTTTTGCCACTAGTTTTTTTCCCCCCATGTCATATGGGTAAAAGAAGTTTTTCCATGGTCAAAGAATCACAGAATATGGGTTGAAAAACAAACAAAACAACCTCAGGAATCCTCTATTTCTAACAATAATTGAAAAATAATCTTTTTAAAAAGGATTAACAAGTGAGAATCAGGTTGCCTTTTTAAAGACCCCTATTGAGTGGGAAAATTTGTTTCTTGAGGAAGTCCATTTAACTTTTTTTCTTTAAATTGTATTTATTGGGGCACCTAGTTGGTGCAGTGGATAGAGTACCAGTCCTGAAGTCAGGACGACCTGAGTTCAAATTTGGCCTCAGATTAATTTAACACTTCCTGTGTGGCCCTGGACAAGTCACTTAACCTCAACTGCCTCAGCAAATATATATATGTACACACATATTAATACACATGTTGGGAGAGAAAAATCAGAACAAAAGGGAAAAATCATGGGAGAGGAAAAAAAAAACAGAAAAAAGAAGTGAAATTAGCATGTGTTGATTTGCATTCAATCTCCATAATTTTTTTTTGGATGCAGATGGCATTTTCTTCTTTCCAAGGAATTGCCTTGGATCACTGTACTGCTGAGAAGAATCAAGAGTTTCATAGTTGATCATCACACATTCTTACTATTACTCTATATTCTTAGTTCTGCTTGTTTTGCTCAGTGAAACAAGCAAATTTTCATGTTCATCTAAATCCAGGCTTTTTAAAAAAAGCTTGTTCATTATTTTTTAAAGAATGATAATATTCTATTACTTTTATATACTACAACTTATTCAACCATTCCCCAATTAATGGGCATCTACTCACTTTCCAATTCTTTGCCCCACAAAGAGAACTACTACAAACATTTTTCCACATATGGGTCTTTTCCCCTAGTTTATGATTTCCTTGGGATACATACCAACCCAGTAATGGCACTGTCAGATCAAAGGATATGCATGATTTGATAGCCCTTTGGTCATAGTTCCAAATTGCTCTCCAGATGCAATGTGCAAATGTGCTCATTTCACAACTACATCAATAATGTATTAGTTTCCCAGTTTACCCCCATTCCCTCCAATATTTATCATTCTCTTTTCCTGTTATCATAGACAATCTGAGAGGTATGAGGAGGTACCTCAGAGTTGTTTTAATTTACATTTCTCTAATCAATAGTGATTTAGAGCATTTTTTCATATGACTTTAATTTTGTCATCTGAAAATTGTCTGGTCATATCCTTTGACCATTTATCAATTGGGGAATGACTTGTATTCTTATAAATTTGACACATTTCTTTATGTATTTCAGAAATGAGACCTTTATCAGAAACACTGGTTGTAAAAATGTTTTCCTCAATTTTGTACTTTCCTTTCAATCTTGTTTTTGCTGGTTTTGTTTGTGCAAAACCTCTTTAATTTAATGTAATCAAACTTGTCCAATTTGCCTTTTATAATGTTCTCTGTTTCTTCTTTGGTCATAAATTTCTCCTTTCTCCAAAAATCTGGTAAATCCCTTGTTCTCCTAATTTGCTTATGGTATCAGCCTTTATGCCCAAATCATGTACCCATTTTGGTCTTATTTTGGTATGGGGTGTGAGATGTAGGTTTATGCTGAGTTTCTGACATATGATTTTCCAGTTTTCCCACTAATTTTTGTCAAATAGTGAGTTTGTGTCCCAAAAGCAAGAGTTTGGAGTTTATCAAATACTAGATTTCTATAGGTCTTGATTATTGTGTCATGCATATCTAACCTATTCCACTGCTCCATCATTCTATTTCTTGGCCAGTACATAATATTTTTTTTTCCCCCTGAGGCTGGGGTTAAGTGACTTGCCCAGGGTCACACAGCTAGGAAGTGTTAAGTGTCTGAGACTAGATTTGAACTCGGGTCCTCCTGAATTCAAGGCTGGTGCTCTATCCACTGCGCCACCTAGCTGTCCCCCAGTACATAATAATTTTGATGACTACCGTTTTATAATAATAGTTTTGAGTTCCATTTACTTTTTTAACAGCTCAAAATGTTTTGCTTTATATCAAAATGAAATTTGCTAGTCTATAATTTCACCACTTTGGGGGTCAAATAGAATAAGTCTAATCTCTTCTTACATGGGGCAACCCTTTAATTATCTGAAGCTAACTCACATTCCTTTTTAAATCTTATCTTCTAAAAACCAAATATCTCCAGTTTTTTTTTTTTTTCTGAGACAATTGGGGTTAAGTGACTTGCCCAGGGTCATACAGCTAGGAAGTATTAAGTGTCTGAGGGCAGATTTGAACTCAGGTCTTCCTGACTTCAGGACTGGTATTCTATCCACTGCACCACCTAGCTGGTCCTATCCCCAGTTTTCTTGATTTATTAATTTCATATGAAATGGTCTTCATCCTTACAATCTTAGATACTTTCATATGGATATACTTCAACTTGTCAATGTGTTTCCTAAAATGAGCTTCTCCTCCTCCCTTCTAAATATTCCAGATATCTTTCTCTCATGCTATCTGTATTTCTTCTCTTATGCTATTTTATGTATCTCATAATGCTGTTTAAAATCCCATTGATTTTTCTTTAGTTTCCATGTCATGTTCTTGACTTATTGAATTTATTATGCATCCCTCAAACCTGAATGTTTTTGCATGGACTATTGCCTAGCTTTTCCTCTCCTTACATTTAATGGCTCACAATGTCTATATTCAATAGAACACTGGAATTACACTTAGAAAAAAATTAATTCCCTGTCACAAACACTCACTATGTGACTATAGAAAAGTTATTTAAATTGTCTTGCCTAATTTTCTTCTGTAAAATGAGAGAATTGGACTTGACAGATAATAAGTTCCCTTCTTACTCTATACCTGTCTAGTCTTTTCTTAATTTTTTTCTTAGTCAATTAACAATCTTGTATTAAACACTGAGTGACAGAACCTAGATTTAATAACTGATAATATAAAGAAAAACAACTACAACAACAAGAAAAATGATTCCTTCTCTTAATGAGCTTTCATTCTTTTAGAAGAAAGTAATCATCTCCAGTTGATAAACAGTCAAAGGATATGAACAGACAATTTTCAGGTGATGAAATTAAGGCTATAAATAGTAATATGAATAAATGTTCTAAATCACTACTGATTAGAGAAATAGAAATTGAAACAACTCTTAGGTACCATCTCACACGTCTCAGTGGCTAAGATGACAGGAAAAGGGAGTGATAAATATTGGAGGGAATGTAGGAAAACTAGGATATTAATACATTGTTGGTGAAGTTGTGAAATGATCTAAACATTCTGGAGAGCAATTTGGAACTATGCTCAAAAAGTTATTTGTATCCCAAGAAAATTATAAAAGAGGGAAAAGAACCCATATGTCTGAAAATGTGTGAAGCATGTTTTTTTGTGTTAGCAAAACAAAACAAAACAAAACAAAAAAAAAAAAAAAAGGAAAATGAGTAGATGTGCATCAATTGAAAAATGGTTGAATCAGTCGTGGTATATGAAGGTATTGGATTATTATTGCTTTATAAAAAATATGAAGAAGCTGATTTTAGAAAGGTTTGGAAAGATTTATATGAACATGTAAATTTACATGTTTTGTTGAGTTAAACAAGCAGAACGAATAACACATTGTTCATACCAACAAGAATGTGCAAAGATCAGCTATGGAAGATTCTTCCCAGTGGTGCAGTGATCCAAGGCAATTCTAGTAAACTTTGGATAGAAAATGCCATCTGGGGGCAGCTAGGTGGAGCAGTGGATAAGGTATCAGCTCTGAAGTCAGGAGGACCTGAGTTCAAATCAGGTCTTAGACACTTAATATGCCCTAGTGTGACCATGGGCAAGTCACAACCCCAATTGCCTCGGTTAAAAAAAAAAAATGACAGCTGCTGAAAAAGAACTATTGAGATTGAATGTAAATCAATACATTGGTATGTTCAATTTTTATCTGTTTTTTCTTTTTTTTTTTCTGTTATGAGTTTTCCATTTTGTTTTGATTTTTCTCTCCAAACATGATTCATAAAGAAATATGTATTTGAAAAATTAATATACTTGTAAGAAAAATAAAATAAAATACACGCCCCTAAAAGAAGAAAGTAATCAATATATAAATGTGATAGACTTTGAGAGAAATGTACATCTTTATACTTATAACTGATTTTACTTAGGAACAATAGTATATTTATAACCAACAATTACTTCTGTTTCTTTAAAATATTGGAAAGAAGAAGGAAATTTCTAAATATTTCTCAAGTTTAAGCAGTGCCCTTCTTCTGTGGTGATGTTGGCAGAAATGGAGAAATGGTAAAAATCACTGGTTTATGCTACCAGTAACATTGTATTAACTGTTGGTATGTGTAACAGTAGAATTAAGCTCTTTTTCCAATGACCAAGGATTCAATATGTTGCTAAGGAAATAAATCATATTAATAATGACATTTGTGTAATATATAAAACTAAAAAGCATAAGGAAGCCATAACTAAATGGAAGGATCTCTTACTGGTCCACTTTGGAAGGAAATCAAAGTAGTTGGCACAACTCCTGCCATGTGGATAATATCATGCATGGAGCAGCTACATGGAGTAGTACATTGAGTACTGGATCATGAGTCAAGAAGACCTGAAAGCCTCTGATAATTACTAGCTGTGGGATTCTGGGAAAATGATATAAAGCAGTGATAATAACAGCACTTACTTCTCAGAGTTTTTGTGAGGGTCAAGTGACCTATTATTTTAATGGTTTAATTTCAGCAAATAATTATATAACTGAATCTCTCTCTCTCTCTTTCTCTCTCTCTCTCTCTCTCTCTCTCTCTCTCTCTCTCTCTCTCTCTCTCTCAAAAACAAATAACTGGTATATATAAAGTGCTTTTAAGGTTTTTAATTTCATTTACACATATTCTCCTGTATTCTCCCAAGTAGATTCTGTCACAGAGCAGCTAGGTGGTGTAGTGGATAGAGATTGAGTTTTGGAACCATGAAGATTCATATTAATGAGTTCAATTGCATCCTCAGAAGCTTACTAGCTGTGTGACCCTGTGCAAGTCACTTCACCCTGTTTGCCTCAGTTTCCTCATCTGTAAAAATGAACTGGAGAAGGAAATAGTAAAATCACTCTAATATCTTTGCCAAGAAAACCCCAAATGAGATCATCAAGAGTTTAGGTGATTTGTCTTTTTTTTCCTTTTCCAATTCATTTTGTAGATGATAAAACTGAGGCAATCTGGATTCAGTGACTTGTCCAGGTTTGCAAAGCTTGTAAGTGAAACAAAGCAAAACTTGACTCCAGACCTGGCACTCTATCTGCTCTACTAGCTGCCCTACTTTATTTTTCAATACATTTATCACTGTCTACCTTTAAGTTCCATTTTTCCAATTAAAATCAATATATATCAAGGATAATGTGCTGTAATTTAGAATATCTTTGAGAATTCTTAGTGGAAATCTTCTTTCTACTCTACAATTGATATTCATACCTTATTAAGTTAGATAATGTAGTATGCTAAAAGGGATGAACTTGGTGTTAGATGACAAGGTTCTTTCATTTATTCCTTGTGTAACTCTGAGTAAGCCTTATGACCTCCTGTGCCTTACTTTTCTCATCTATTAAATGAGGAGGTTGACCTTATGGTCTCTAAGGTCCCTACCTTATAATGCTATGGCTTTATCCATGATGTTCATCATGAGCACTGTAGAACATGTTAGACAAGAGGGTTAGGAAATGATATTTTTTATTTTTGCACAGATGATGGAACTAACCCAATAATCTAATGCATAGAATAATGTCTGACTTGTATTGAGTTCTATGTAACTATGTATGCTTATTGAATTAATGAATATATTTAATTCATCTCACTTCCATTTAGCTACATCTTTTAAAGTATTTTCTGGTTTCATGTTATGAAGAATGTCAATAAGGATATTTCCCGTAGTAGATATCTACATTGGCTAAAAACAAAGCAAAATAAAACAAAACAAAGCTGCAAATCACTTATTTTTATCTTAGTGTTAATAAAATCTATTTTCCTCTTATTAATGAAAAAATTGTGATCCTATGAGTGTATATTGAAGAAGATCATGAAAAGAAAGATAAGAAATGAACCATGGTGTAAAATGCTAAGTTACAAGTCAAAATAAAATAAATTGAAGTGAAAAATATATTGATTTTTTTTAAAGAATGTAGAAGAATCATAAGTGTGGAATAGTAATTGAAAAGAGAATAAATCTTGGGTAATTAAGTAAAAAATGAAGGGACATGGAGGAATATAAGAGAAAAAGTTAAGATACTATATTATGCAAAGATAAAAGAATGGATGCACGGATATATGAGAGCTAGCATGTAATTAGGAAGGTGTGGCCCATAGCATCACTTTGGTTGGATTATTTTAAATAAAGTTACCTATAAATGTTAGAAATAAACACAGAATTGCACAGAGAAGCAAACTTTAAAAACAGTTGATGATAATTATAAATTAGAAAATATTTTCATTCTTCTAGTCTTAAAAATTAAATACATTGATAGTCATGGTGAAGTAGGAAGAAGGAAAAAAAGAAAAATTACTACGATATGTTTTTAGGATTCATGTAAAATCTGAAAGCATGGGTTATTCTTTATAAACTTAGAATTTCAAAATTCAGTAGAAAACATAATTGAGAGAAAAAATACACAAAGATTTGTATTTTAACACATAGATTCTGTTGTGTCAAATAACTGAATGCAATGGGATGTATCATCATCTATATATGAATATGTTTTAATTACAAAAGTTTTTAAAAGTACAATAAATCACCATCTATTATAATATCAATCTACCTTTAAGAAAGACTCCAAAGTGCTCCAAAGACGGAGGCAAATATGATATGGAGGAAATATATAGTAATATAATACTTATTATGGGTACTATGAGATAATCTATGCACCATATGTAGACATGGAAATAATTGGGCATATTTTTAAAAGTTGGTCTTTGTTAAGGAATATATTAGTTACACGTTCATTTCCAACTTCAAATAGGTTAGAAGTTTTTGAATATGATAGTTAATTGAATAGAGTATTCCAGAGTTCATTCACAAGCTAGATTTAGAAAAATTGCTAGAACCAGGTGCCATATACTTCAGAGTTTTGAAATAATTGAAGGGTGAAATTGTGAAACTATTGGCTTCAACACAAAACCTGTCATTACAAATGGCCACTCTGCCAGGGAATTGAACGATTGCCAAAATCCTCCCATCTGGAAATATAATTTCAGAGAGACTTTTAAAAACTGTAAATCAAAAAGCTTTTCTTAAATACTTGGAAAAATAATAGAATCTATAAAATCAGGGATTCTAACAGTTAAACAAATGTTACTAAAAGAAGAAAAAAAAATTAGTTTTCGCAGGTATTTTTTTTTCCAGATATGAGCTCAATGATTATATGTGTTGTGTTAACTTTTAAATGAGTCCAATATGAGAATCTGGATGAATATTTAGATTTCAAAGAATATTTGAATAGACTTCCCACCAAAGGTTTATTTTTTAATATTTGTTTGAGTAACCATTACATTAAAGGGAATTTTGTCACAAACAGACAATGAATAGGTTTACAAAGAGGAAACAAGAAGTAAAAATGAATCAATGTTTCTCCAGATGAACAAAATACACATAGAGTCTCAAACTGGTAACAAAACCCAGATTTTTATTTTCACTTATTATTTATTATCATTATTCAGTTATTATTTATTTCAGTTTTATATATTTCCTGATTTCAAAATATCTTCCTTTTAATCTCAAGTATATTTTTTCTTTTATTTTATGTTCATTAAGAATTACATTTCCTCTTCTGTTAATCAAATATAATTTTTTTTCAGTATTGCTTCAGGATCATCTAAGAAATTGCAATATATTTTATCATTTCTCTAAAATTATTTCAAATACTTACTTTTTGTTACTGTGATTTGTTGTTGGTTCATCCATAATTTAGCATGTTATTTCATCTGAATTTAATTCTGCATCAGAGTGTAAATTCCTTGTTAATTCATTGTATTTGTGTCCCCAGAACCTAGAAATATATCTTAAGGCATAGTGTGATGATTAATAAATGTTAGCTTTTTTGATTATTCATATTGTCTTTATTGTTTACTCATTGCATTATGGTTTATTGATGTTGGCTTTATATTTAGGATTTTTTACATTCAGTTATAATTTATTCTTTTTTATTTTTATTTATTTTACTTTTTTGGCAAATATACTGTTATATATATATATATATATACATATATTCTTGAAAATTCCAAATAGAAAATGCCATTATTTTCAAATCTATTCTTCCAACAGTATTAGTTCTCTATTTCATTTTTTAAAATCAGTATATTTTATATATGCTAGTGCATGTATAGAAAATGTCAGATTTTATTCTCTTATTCATTATTTCATTTTTTTTTTTCATTTAAATGAAGAACTTCATCCAATCACATTTAGGGTTAAGATTAGTAAAATTCTTTAGTTTTCTACTAATTTTAGTAGAATTTCTACTAATTTTTAGTTTCTAATCATGAAAAGAGAGTAGATAATGCTATGTTGTATATAATGATAACATCTAATTGTTAAAGGGCAGCTTTATGTGGTTTAGTGGAGAGAGTACTAGGCCGGGATTCAAGAAGACTGAGTTTAAATGAAGTCTTAGATATTTATTAGCTGTTTGATCCTGGGAAAGTCACTTCTCCCTGTTTATGTCAGTTCCTCATTTGAAAAAGGATCTGGAGAAGGAAATACCATACCACTTCAGTACCTCTGCCAAGAAAACTCCAAATGAAGAGTCAGGTACAATTGAAAAACGAATGAACCAATTCAAATATTGTGTAGGTACTATATATTAATGTTAACATAAGCATGAAAATTATGACTGACTCAAAGAACAATGCATGCTTTCCAAGTGGGGGTAAACACATTATAACATATTATGACTGATGAAATTGTACCTAATAATTACTATAAGGAATAACGTCTAATAAATGTAAGATTAGGATGAGAGATGAATTGGCATTATAGACAAAATGAAGCATACCATAAAGTCAGTGGGCTTCACTTCTTGTCATGATTTTTTTTTAAGGAAATGAAACTTCAGAATATTGGATAGATTTTCTGGTAAAATTTATAGAAAAACTGGTGATTGGACAGGGATAAAAACCCACAAAGATGATTAAAGCACAAATGGTTTAATTTCTTCACTATAGTAAAGAATAACCACATTGACATATAAGATTTATTGAAATATGAAATAATAAACACATCTTGTAATATTACAATAAAGGTGCAAAGAGAGTAACTTGCTTTTTCACAATTACTTAGTTAAATTACTGATGGGGAATTTTTATCCATAGGCTATATTTGTATATATATGTATGTAAACATATATTTAGCTCAATGCCAATAGATGGCAAAACAAAAGTCACTACAAAAGTTGTGTAAATAGTGTCATCTGAGAAATACATGACTGGAAAAAATAAGGTGGGCTTTCCATGTAGCAGTTGTGAGAATGGCTGATAGATCATCAGTGTGTTCCATTAGTCCTTATTCAAAAGGAAGACACAAACAATATTCATACAGGATGAATAAATGTGAATTTAAAAATGATCTACATCATTTGAGGAAGTATTTACAGCCACAAAAATCACAGACTCAACAAAGGAGTTTAGTTTAAACATGAACTTGACCTGGTTTATGCATCTCTGGACTGGCTCACTCACTCTTTTCTTTATGCATCTTAGCAGCTTAGGATTCCCAGAAGCAATAGCCATTATTGCAACTTAGTTTTTCAGGCCTTGGGATAACCTTTTTAGGTGAACCTAATTATTATAACTTTATAAAAGAGTTATGATAGGATAAAGAGAAATCATTAAGGAAGAATTAACATGCATTGGTGAGAGTAAGCTTATCCCTTATAGTTATAGTTGTTTATTTCCTATCACTGTGTTTCTCATTATTCAATTCAGCTAAGATGAATTCCACTTACCTTTTGAAACAGTAATAGAAGGCAATGAATTATAATAAAATTTCTTATTGGTACCTTGGAAACCTAGGATACACTTTCACCAATGCATATGGTATCTATTGGAAAGAGAATGTGAAAGCTTATGGCAAAAACAAAGCAGACATCTGTGAACAAAGATATGTGTACATAAAAATATGTGTACATATCTAGGGCAGTTCACTATTTTGCACTTTGATTTCTATTGTTTACTCAGGAATAGCCTGTAAAACAATGTACTTTTGGACAGGCTCTTTTTGCATTCTAATTCTATGGGGTCATTTCTCTGATTGGATACACTCATCAGATTTGTTTTACTCTGAGTTGCTGATGTAGTGTTACATTTTTTTCAGCAAAAGCAGAAACCTTAAGCCTGAAACCTGCAGTTTTTCTAGGTCTGTTTCCTTGCTTGAGCTCTAAGGCATTTCCACCTCTTATATAATAGGTCGCAGTACAAGGAAAAGTAGTCTGTACTCCTTTCGGGGGTCAGTTTTTGTAAGCAGCTTCTGTCAGTACAAGCTCTGAGGTCTAAGAAATCTCTCTAGATATAGTGAGATGTAATCTGAGCTCTTTTTTGGCCCCTAAAGAATTATGCTTCTTCAAAACACTCTCTTTTCAGTGATACAATTCTCATAGAAATAATTTAAATCTACATTTCCCTTCATTATGTCCTAAGTAGCAAATTAAAATTTTGCAATCACCAAAATATTCTAGAACCCATGATTTTACAACTTTCAATTGCAAAACCCTCATGTCAGTCATATGAACATTACATGATTGGTAGTAGGACACTTTAGATATCTTTAACTTGAAAAATTATTTTTTAATAATTATTATTTTAATGGTACTACTAATTCACAATTTCTTTCCTAACTGCCTCTTGGTAGCAAATTGCCCATTTATGAATTAGTAGTTTATGAATAAAGTTATTGTTACTGGCCAATACAGGATATAGAACAGAGTGGTGTTTTGGGACAAGGATGAAAGGGGTTTGAAAAACTTAAAAAGAATATATTTTAATACTTAAATCCTTATTGTCTATGCAGAATTACCTTAAAAATTATTTGTGTTTGCTAAATTCCAAAATTTCTTTCTTTGAAATATTGTAATCATAATCTATTCACAAAGAGATGCCCTTTTATGAAAGTAAATTTAAAACTGTGCTGAACTGGTGAAATATACAACATTAAAATAGTGGAAATGGCTAGCTTCTAAATTAAAAAGATTTGGGCTACTTAGTTGTTATTTTTCTTGCCCCAGAAATAAGGGGTGAGCCTAAAGGACTCCTTTAAATTCTTTTAAAAATGTCACTATTTGATATTAACATGTTGACCTTTTACATAGTATATATCCCATTTCTCCCCAAATCTTTTTTTAAAAAGTTATCCTTCCTCTGTTTTACATGAAGGAGATTAGATATATTTAGAGATTAAATTTAATTACATTAAAATTTAATTAGAGATTAAGTTTGGAAAGATCAAGAGAGAAGATCACATGAGTGTGGATGTATAGTTAATATTAGGTTTTGTAGTTTGTTAGTCTAGCATTGATGCCTCTGATGAGCACTGACTATGTGACTCTGGTAGATAGTTTCATCTCTAAAGTGTCCAATATTATTCTCTAAGGCTCTTAGAAAGTAGATGCCAAAGTGGAGGAACTTTCTATATCACCAGGGTCTTCTATACCAATTAAATTCCCTGCCCTTAACTCCCACAAACATACATTCAAATTAATCAAAGCAATTAACTATAAGGATAATTTTCTATTGTGTATGTTTGCTTCCTCATATTATTACTGCCTTATGTGATCACTTCATTTTGGTTGGTACTTTTAATCATATAGACTTAGCTTTTGCTTGTAAATTTTATAGAAATCATTGTAACATTATTGTTAATGTAATTTCTGAAGTAAATGTGTTCCTTGTTTTATGAGGATTGTACTGTTCTAGCTCCTCTCTTTCAAGAATAGCAATCTTTCTGTATATTTTTGCATATATTTTGATTTTTTCCTGCTGTTTGGAAACTTTTGACCTCTGATTCTCTGGGATCATTGCGGAAAGAATTGTTTAAATCTCTCATCTGCTAAGGGTAGATGTTCCAAGAAAAAGAAAACATATACAAGTTGTAAGAAAAATAAATTCACAATCAGTGTTTTTTTGACACACTTATGAAAAATTCCTCAAGGGCACATTTAGGTGCACTACATTGAAGAAAATATTCTGTTGAGAGACGGATATGATTTCATAAGGGACTTACTTTAGTATGTTAACTTGAATAAAATTCATTCTAATTGGAAAAACACCCAGTAAATTTTATATATATACATTAAGTGTATATGTGCTAGGTAAATAATGACCAGTCACAACCAAGAATTCTAAAAATATCTATAAAAATGTACATAAGTTTTTTCTCTTTTTTCTACTAAGATACAAAACAAGCCTGTGGCCTTCAGAGATACTCAGGATAAAACATATATTAGAGTCACATTAGGAAAGTTTATGCTATTGGAGCTGTATTGATAAGATAAAGAATCATAGATCTAGAGGAGGAAGTCTGTGTTTTTGATGAAGTCATGAGGATTTGGGTTCATTGATATCTCTAATCAATATCAGTCAATCAACCTCTTATTGCCACCAAAGACATTCAAAGCTGTTGCTATAGACTAGAAGTCATTTTGCATCAATGAAAGGATATTTCCAATAGCTGGCATCCACCATATTGATGAAATCATAAGTTCAATAACTCCAATATGAGAGAGAGAGAGAGAGAGAAAGAGAGAGAGAGAGAGAGAGAGAGAGAGAGAGAGAGAGAGAGAGAGAGAGAGAGAGAGAGAGAGAGAGAGAGAACGAGAGAGAGAGAGAGAGGACAAGGAGGAAGGGAGGGAGGGAAATAGAGGGAGATGGGGAGGGAGAAAGAGAGAAAGAAAGAGGCAGGGAGAGAATGAAACTCCCTCAATCTAAAAAATTACAAAGATATTTTAAAATATTACATAAAGAGATAATGTGTGAAGTTTTAAAATATATATTTGAGATACAATGAACCATATCTCTTAAGAGGATTCAACATACTTTGTAGAACAAAATTGGAAGGAGAAGTGAAGGACAAAGGGAATGAATGAAGTAATCCTTATCAAGTGCTCAAGCAAACATTGAAGAGATGATTCCTGCAGATTTTCTTCAAGAAAACAGGCTAGTGAAAAATGGGCAAAAAGAAGAGTGAGAATGAAATTTGTTGAAGCAGGGAGAGATTTAAATTTTTATTTATTTTTAATGGTTTTTAATTTGATTTTCAGACTAGCTAAGTCTTTAAGAATTAATCATTACAATATTAGTATTACTATGTACAATTATCTATAATGTAGAATTATCTGTTCATTTTACTTAGTATCAATCATATAAGTTTTTCCAGGTTTTTCTGAAATCGTCTCCTTTGTCCTTTATAGAACCAGAGCATTGTATCATAATTATATAATACAGCTTGTTCTCCAAGTCTCTAATTTGAAGGCTTCTTCTCAATGTCCAATTTTTTTTGCCACCATGAAAAAATCTGTTATAAATATTTTTGCACATATTGGACCTTTCCCTTATTAATTTTTGATCTCTTTGTGATAAAAATCTACTAGTATATTGCTGAGTCAAAGGATATGCATTAATAGATTTTTTGTGCTTAGTTTAAATTGTTCAAATGGTTAGACCATTTCAAAATTCCACATTACATCAGTGTACCTATTATTCCACATCCTCTCCAATATTTTCTTTTTCTATCATCTTAGACAATCTGATAGATTTCTCAGAAATTTTTGAATTTGCATTTCTCTAGTTATTAGTGAGAGTAGCTAAGTGGCACAGTAGATAAAGTGCTAAATCTAAAGTCAAGAAGATTCATCTCCATAAATTCAAATCTGGAATCAGACACTTATTGATGAGGTTTAGATTTTGGGGTTCCCTTTGGTAGGGAACCAAATGATGAGGTCTAGATTTTGGGAACCAAAATGAGATTAGGGTTTCTGATGATCAGGGAGTTAAAAGATACCAAATGGAGAGGTTTGGCACCCCCTTGGGAGTCAGTGCAAGAGTAGGGAGTTTTGGGGAACCCCCTTCTGGCAGGGCAGACATTCTCTGTAAAGGAATTTATAAACCTGAAAACCTAGATTGATAAAAGAGGTTTGTTATAGGGATTAGGAAGTAAAGTTAGAAATACTGACAGAGAGGCATAAAGTCTTGTTAGGGAAATAGGTGAGGATAAAGAGAGGATAACATTGGAAAAGAATATTATTCCAGTGGATTGAGGCTTCCTTGGCATAGAATGGCATAGCCTAGCATGGTATAGCATAGTATGTTTAGAATCTCTGCAAGGAAAGGATTTTAGATTAGCTCTTTTATAATAGGAGTTTTGGCTATAAACTGAAGGAGGCTAGTGGGTGGAGTCCCAATTTGGCTCATCTAAGAGCTGGAATTTGAATGGAATTGAATGAGTTTCTTTAATTGAATAAGGTTGGAATTCTTTTAGCTCAGAAATGAATCAACCCCACCTAGATAACAGAATGAAGCTGTTTGTCTTCTTATCTTCTGGCTTGGTCCCTCACTGAGGCAGAGTTGAAGATTTTCTCCTTCAAGGAGTTTTAGATTTTTGGGTCCCTTCTTCACTTATAGGCCATATGACCCTATAAGTAATTCTGCCTCATTTTTCTCATCTCTTAATTGAGAAGAAAATAACAAACCACACCAGTGTCTTTTCCAGAAAAATCACATATGGATTCATAAAGATTCAGTCATTTTTTAGATCATTTTCTCCATATACCTGTAGATGATTTGATTTCTTCCTCTGGAAAATGACTATTTGTACCCTTGGAACATTTATAAATTGAGTAATGGCTCTTATTATTAAAATTTTGAATCAGTGCCCAAGATAGTTGAGAAGTGAGGCTATAATTTTGGTTGCATTAGTTTTGTTTATTCAAAACTTTTTTTTTTTTTTTTTTTTTTTTTTAACTTCATATAATCAGTTCACAGTTCTGGCCAGTTCTCTTTATTTTTTTAAAGAATTATTTTCTGAATTATTTTCTTCAGTATTGTTTTGTCTTTTTTTTTTTTTTTTAATCAAACTGTTTATTTTCTTTTCATAACTTTCTTTTTTATTTTTGAAGCTTTTTTTTTTTCAAAACAGATATATGGATAATTTTTCAACACTGTTCCTTGCCTAGCCTTATGTGCCATATTTTCCCCTCCGTTCCCCCATCCCTTCCCCTAGATGGCAAGCAATCCAATATATATTATGCATGTTAAAATATATGTTAAATCCAATATTTTCATAACTTTTTTATGTCATCCTTATCTTTATTCACATTTTTCTTCTACCACTTATCTCTTGCTTTAGTTTTTTCAATTTTTTTATTGAGCTTGCATCTAATTTGAATTTTTTCAATTTATAAGTACATTTTTATTATTTCCCAAGAAATTTGAATTTATATATCTATAGAAATCTTTTCTAAATTAGCTCCATTATAGAAAAGATTTTTTAGAAGTTAAGAAGCTTCCCTTAGAAATTGCTTTATGTCATACATATTTTAAGCTTTACTGTGTTCAGATAAAAAAAAAAAAAAAGTCTTCCTTAGGGAAAGGGATCTGTATGTGCCAAAATGTTTGTGGCAGCTCTTTTTGTTGTAGCTAGAAACTGGAAGTTGAATGGATGCCCATCAATTGGAGAATGGTTGGGTAAATTATGGTATATGAAGGTTATGGAATATTATTGTTCTGTAAGAAATGACCAGCAGGAGGAATACAGAGAGGCTTGGAGAGACTTACATCAACTGATGCTGAGTGAAATGAATAGAACCAGAAGATCGCTGTACACTTCAATACTGTATGATGATGTATTATGATAGAAGTGGATATCTTCAACATAAAGAAGATCCAACTCACTTCCAGTTGATCAATGATGGACAGAAATAACTACACCCAGAGAAGGAACACTGGGAAGTGAATGTAAATTGTTAGCACTACTGTCTATCTACCCAGGTTACTTATACCTTTGGATCTAATACTTAATGTGCAACAAGAAAATTGGATTTACACACATATATGGTATCTAGGTTTTATTTTAACACATGTGAAATGTATGGGATTGCCTGTCATGGGGGGGGGAGGGAGAAGAGAGAGGGGGGGATAATTTGGAAAAATGAATACAAGGGATAATATAAAAAAAAATTACTCATGCATATATACTGTGAAAAAATTCTAAATAAATAAAAAAAAGTCTTCCTTTTGAAATTACTCTGATTTTTAATATATTTTACATTTACCTGCTTTTGTATATTTTATATTCATCATAGAATGTGAGCTCCCTTAAGGCAGGGTCTCTTAATTTTTTTTTTTTTCTTTTGGTCTTTGTATCCCCAGAGTTTATAATAGTGCTTATTCTGCATATTGAAATATTCCCAATTTGAATTTTTCTAAATGTTTTGCTGGTATGTGTTTTGTGTTTTGATTCCCTTTTATTTTGTTTTGTTTTGGGTAGTACTGAGCTAAATTTAAGAATATAAACAGCTGGTTTCAGAAGCTATTCTAGGAGTGCAAATTTTCATTATTGGCAATGTGATGTAATCTGAGGAGAGGTGCCATCAATACTCTCCTGATATTTGCTTTGTTCTTTCTCAAAGAAAAGTTCCTACTACCTTTTAACCACCAGTATTAGTATTCTTCTCCCTTCCCCCTGAAAAAAAATGCAGCCCAGAAAGGCATTAAGGGGAGTGGGGCTGTCAATTAATCTCCAATCCCTGCACCCAGTGCTAATACAATAATCCCCTTCAATTTCTTTCCAACTGTTAACCTTTATTGTCTCTGGGTGGAAAATCCTTGAAAATGCTGCTGTTTCTGTCACAAAACACTTCTCAAGCCCATTTCTAGTACTGTAAATTGCCTGTGCTCTTCCTCCACTTTCCAAACCTGATGTCACAGACTTCCTGCAGTCTCTTAAGTGGTTTGAGATTCCAGAATTTGATTTCATGCATTATTTTAAAATAATTTGGAAGGAAATGTTGTTGTGTCTTCTCACCATTTTAATTTCACCCCAAGGAAATTTTAGTTGGAAAAGAAAGGATGAGGAGTTTTGAACAAATTACTTATATGAGAAAAGTAAAAGAAGAAAGAAAAAATGGGAAGAAACAGCTAACTAAAGTAGAAATAATTTAAATGAAAACCCCATATTAAAAAAAAAACACAATAAATGGAGTGTGGAAATGTTAAGGACCATGCCTAGGTGAAGTGGCAGATCAATTTTCCCAAGAGCCTTCACAACTGTAAGTCATAACACTTGAAGGAGTTGCAAAGACGCCTTTACTAACACAGATGTTCCTTGTACATTGGGAATGAAATAAATTGGAAGCAAGAGAGAAGAGGAGAGAGGTCAGACAATGCAATTGCCTCTCAGTAGATAGATCAGAGAACAGCAACTGCCTCTCAGTCTCCTTGTATCATCGTCATCGTCATCATCATCATCATCCTCTCACATGAAGAAGATCCATTCTAGAGATCTGAATTAGATCTCCAGCAGCCACTGGCATGTAGCTCCTCTATCACAACATGAAAACATGAGAAGTATGGGAAGTCTACCAAAATAGGACTGTGTTGAAGTAGTATAAGACAAATTAATTGTAGGATTAAAGTATTAATTTTTAAAAAATCTGCTAAATAGAAGTATAGACAAAAATAAACTTCTCATTTTATTTAATTATGAATGACATTGAAAATAAATAAAATGGAATAAAGGGTTAAAATGGATGAGAAGCAGAGCTCCATATTCTGATACATACAAGAAACAAACTTAAAAAGTAATCATTAAAAACAAAGGTGAATTAAAAATACAGTGACTGAAATCATCTTATGATGTTAGACAGATCACAATTTGTTTTAAATTTTATTTTTTAGGATATATAGGATTCTTACATATACTCTATGTGAGTCATGTTGGGAAAGAAAAATCAGAACAGGAAAAACTATAAGAAAGAAAAAAAAATAGTGAAAGCAGTATGCTTCAATCTGCATATAGTCTCCATAGATCTCCATCTGGATGTGCATAGCATTTTACAACCAAAGTTTAATGGAATTGCCTTGGATCACTGCATTGCTGAGAAGGCCTAAGTCCATCATAGTTGATTACTACACAGTTTTGTTGTTTCTGTGTATACTATTTTTCTGGTTCTGCTTACCTCACTCTGCATTAGTTCATGTAAGTCCTTTCCAAGTTCCATGTAAGTTCCATACAATATTTTATTAGAAAGATCACAATGTTAATAGAGATAATAAAAAATTCATTATTTTCAAAGCACTATAGACATGAATCAATTATTTATATATATATATATATATATATATATATATATATATATATATATATATATATATATATATATATATATATATATATTAGAAACAATAATTATTATGAATGGCAATCATAATGACAAGGTGACCTTCCAAAATTTCAGGAATCCAGCTAAAGTGGTCCTCAAAGAAAAAATATCTGTTTACTCATACAATTGAATAATGGATAATTAAATAAGAAACTTCATATTTTGTAAAATCAACAAATACATCCAAAATGAGCACAAAAGAAGGACTTACTTTTTTAAAGTAGAGGAGAAAATACCTTAGAAACAAACAAATAAAACAAAATTTAAAAAAATCTGAAATCTGAAATCAAATCTATGGAATTTTTTAAGTGCTTCTACTTGCTTCACTGAATAAAACCTCTCCAGGCCTTTGTGAAGCATTCTTGCTGATTATTTCTTATACAACAAAAAATATTTCATTACATTATTATACCATAACTTATTCAGCCATTCCCCAACTGATTGACATCCATTTAAGTTCCTTGCCACTACAAAAAGGGCTGCTATAAACATTTTCGCACATGTGAGTCCTTTCTCCTTCTATATAAGCCCACTGCAGGCAGCAGGCGGCCTCTTTAACGTGGCGCTCTTCACCCTGGCTCCCTAGCCTGGGTGGCCAAGCCAAGATGGATAGCCAAAAGAGGTAAGGGTTTTGGTAGTGAACACATGGGTCTTCTGACCAGGTGTTCACTCGGGAACCAACAAGTCAGGGCATCAGTTAGGGCATTATGTGAGTAGGTATAATAAAGGCTTTTAAGATTACACATGGTTGTTCTTGAGTGCGCTACCGGTTATTAAGCTAGTAATTGTAACTGCCAGGAGAGCACGCTACAGTCTATGATTTTTACGCAAATATTATGCAAGGGAAATGTAAATATAGCAAAGTTGTAGCCTAAAAAAACTTATCTAAGAAAATTTGTGGAAATGAGATCACTTTAAACTGGAACAGAATTTCCTAACATTTTTTGTCAGTGACTCATTTGACATTCTAGTGAAGCATATGGAGCTCTTCCCATAATGATATTTTTACATTGATAAAATAAAATACATAAAGCAGAGATTCTTTTGTAATTCGGGAATCCTCTGGGGGTCCCTGAAATCCTTTTGGAGATCTCTGAGTTCAAAAGAATTTTCATAATAATATGTATTTTTATTTCTTATATTATAAATATCAATGTATCTATATTAATGTCTATATAATATTATATAGCAATGTATTTATCTCTGTCTATATCTATCAATCTGTAATCCTATAAGTTTATCTATATCTCTACATTTCTCTCTATATATCTGTATACAGTTTTCCATATATGCACACATAAATATCTGTTTATCTCTTTCTTTATATCTCTTTAATTCTCTCCCTATCCTTATATCTTCATATCTAGAATCCACATAAGGAAAAGTTCTTTGAAAAGGTGTCAATCATTTTTAAGAGTTTAAAAGGGGCAGCTAAGTGGTGCAGTGGATAGAACACCAGCCTTGAATTCAGGAGGACCCAAGTTCAAATCTGGTCTCAGACACTTAACATTTCCTAGCTGTGTGACCCTGGGCAAGTCACTTAACCCCAATTGCCTCAGGAGAAAAAAGAGTTTAAAGGATTCTTGAGAATAAAAATCTTGATATTTGCAGATAGTTAAAAAAGAAACAAATTGTATAGAGAAATAATTATTAAAATCCTGAAAAGGATAGGATGAGGTTTTATAAAATAATGTCATAACTTTGAAGGAAAGAACTATTTCAACAGATGATTTTTTTTATAGAACAGAGAAATTATAAGTATAATTAAAATACTAAATACTATACATATCAAAACAATGAATTCATAAATGAATGAAAATATAAATCTTAGAAAAAATTATTGTGAATGACAATCATGATGGCAAAGTAATTTCCCAAAATTTCAGAAATCCAATTATAGTGGTCTTCAAAGTCAGTTCAAATATAGGAAGGGCTATGTCAACATGGAAAAATGAAATGATGAGATTTTAGATGAGATTGAAGAACAGCTACTGGTTCATTTTGTCTACAGAGAACATGATAAGAAGCAATATAGAATAAAAAAAGAAATGAAAGGTTAAAATCATAATATGGTAAATCTGCAAAGTTAAATATTTTGTCTTATAGGTAATAGTGAATCATTGAAGCCAGGAAGTGAAATGATCCAACCTTTGAATTTAGGAAAATTAATTTGACCATTTTATGTAGAATGGATTAGGAAATGGCAATATTGGAGGCAAAGAAGTTATGACAACAATCACAATGAAAGATGATAGGGATCTGAATTAGGATGTTATCTGTGTACAAAGAGAAGTTGGATGGATAAGATGTAGTGTAATCATACAATTGGCATGAATTGTCAATGTTTAGGCATTTTATCTAACTGTCCCTTATATTCTTGAATGATCCCTCTTTTCATGTTTCTTCATTCCTCATGAATTCTTTGATTTGTGCTGGAACTCTGTCTTCCCAGAAATCAGTTGGATTCAGGATCACTAAACGTCTTTATTCTTGATATTTTACAGTCAAGGATTAGGCCTAGCAATCTCACACACACCTTCCTCCCTCAAACGCCAGGAGAGACTGACTCAGCGTCAGTGTCTCAATTCCTCTTCCTCCTCGTACTCCTCTCACACACGTCACTTCCCCCTCTTTGTCCCACCAAACAAATCAGCACAGAACAGCTGGGGAGGGTCAACCTTCAAACAAGTTCACGTGCTTCATTATCCAAGTGCCCTTTACATCTCCCACTTTCTTTTGTTTTAGACCACAGATGGTCATGCCATCCCTGACTTTTCGGGGAGGTGAGAACCCCAAAAAGGAGCTGATCACGCACCCCCCCCTGACTTCTCCAGATGGGAGATGAAAGCACTAAAAAGGAGATAATCATGCCCTTCCTGACATCTCAGGAAGGGAGATGAAAAGCACCAAAGAGAAGTGGGGATTGCTAGCAGGTTTCTGGGTTGAAGGGCCTTATTAGAGACAAGTATGCACAAACCCATCAGCATGAGAGCTATTACACAAGCACATAGCAGGAACACAGAGGTTATTAGTGATGACTCTCCCTACAGTCAGTGCAGACTCGATGTGATGTAACAAACAGGAATTGCACATGCAAGTAGTGATATAACAAACAATATAAATCAACACGATTTTGTAAAAGATTTCCAGAAGTCCTAGAGAAGGAAGGTATGCACACATCAGTCACACATACGCCTTCTTCAGCAACCAAGAGATAGTCCAAAACCAATCTATTGTTCATTGCTTCACGTGTTAGGGAATCCAATGATCCCCACAAGTTTTTGAAGTCCCACATCAGTCTTTTTATATGTTAGGGAATCCAATGATCCTTACAGGTTTTGAAGTCCCACAACAGTCTTATGATGCCTCAGAGAATCCAATGATTCCTGAGGACTTTCAAGTCCTACAATAGTCTTATGATGTCTCAGAGAATCCAATGATTCCTGAGGGCTTTTAAGTCCTACAATAGTCTTATCATGTCTCAGAGAATCCAATGATTTCTGAGGATTTTCAAGTCCAACAGTTTTTGATGTCCATGAGTCAAACGCCATAACTGCCAGATTCTTTCAGTGGTGGGCACAGTCAGCAACGGAACCACCTGATGTTTCTTGGGTCTTCTCCTTCATTTCAAGGGTCTGCTCTGTCTCTCTCCGATGGACAAGGCGAATACGGCTCATTGGCACCCATCTGATTCCTTCTCCATCTGTGGAGATGCAAGCAAACCCTCTCCCCCAAGCAGTTAACCTATCCGGTCCCTTCTATTCACCACTTTCTGGGTCTCTCCACATCACCTGGCAATTATCTAAAGACAGTGGAGCTGCTTGCACTGGACACTGCTCTTCTGGTGGGTTATAAAACCTGCCTGCCGGAACCAGTGCATCTTTGTCAAAAATTTAAAAATTAATGGTATAGGGAACTAAATTTAGAAGTTCTCTAGGGTTACCTGTGGCTCCCCCTTTCTTTTGTTTTTGGAGGAGTGTCTTAATATCTCTGTTTCTTCTCTCTACTATTGCCTGCCCTTGAGGATTAAAGGGTATGCCCATGGTATGTAAAAATCTTATACTGTGCACAAAAGTGTGCAAAATGTTTAGACGTATATGCAGGTCCATTGTCTGTTTTTATTGTTTGTGGCACACCCATAATTGCAAATGCTTGTATAAGGAATTCAGTAACCACTCTTTTGCTGCTGGCAGTGCAAATGTGAATACTGAAAAGGTGTCTATCATGATGTGGATAAAAGATAGACAACCAAAAGATTTATAATGGGTCACATCCATTTGCCAAATTTCATTAGGTCTCAAACCATGAGGGTTCTTCCCTGGAAGGAGTATAGGAGCATGGAATGGAAGGCAAGCTGGATAGGCTTTTACTATGCTCCTAGCTTCTTCTCTTGTTATTCCAAATTGTAAATGTAAATCTCAGGCAGCCTGATGATATTTAGAATGAGATTCTTGTGCTTCCTGAAATAAAGGAGTATTAGCCAACATAGTTAGAAGGCTATCTGCCTTTGAATTACCATCAAAAATTGGACCTGGAAGTCCACTATGGGAGTGGATATGCAAAATATAAATCTTACCTGGATGCTTTCTCACTTGCTCTTGAAGTTCCTTAAAGAGCTAATATATATTGGAGGCTACAAATTTTATTTGGTCTGTGGCAATTCTTTGTACGTACTGAATAGGTCGAATCAGATATTATATTTATGTCTCCCGGATAATAAGCAAGAGCTAGAATGATTGCATACAATTCATTCTGCTGAGTGGACTGAAAAGGAGTTCTGTTTACTCTCTTTATAGTTAAGTCACGAGAATATACAGCGCAAATATTATGTTTGGATGCATCTGTAAAGATAGTTGGTCCTTTAAGAGGAACTTTAGAAACCTTTTCTTCAAGAATCCATCACCAATTATGTAACAGTCTGGTTATCTTTAATGGAGACCCATGTGTAAAATTTGGAGCCATGGCTAATAAAATTTGCCACTCTGGGATGGTTTCACAGCACACATTAACTTGTGCATTATTAGTATAAAAGGTGTATATCTTGTCAGGTCTTATCCCAGATAATTGCACTGCGTGCTTAATGGCCTTTAATAAAATTCTAGCCACAAGCACTGGGTAAGGAGTAAGGCTTTGTTCTGGTTGTACTGGGAGGTTCACCCACTTTATTACACTGTCTCCTTGATGAAGGACTGCTGTGTGTGCCTCTCGTGTAGCAAAAACTGATATTTCCAAGGGTTTTTGAGTGACTCTTTTAACCACATTGGATAAAGCCAGTTCAACTTGTCTCAAAGCCTCTTGAGCTTCTTTTGTAAGCTGGCGTGGTGAATTTAAAGCACTGTCTCTCCTTAAAATGTCATATAATGGTTGCAATTGACAGGTCATCAAGCCTAACACTGGACACATCCATTGGATATCTCCTATCAATTTCTGGAAGTCATTTAAGGTGTTTAGCTTCTCTGTTCTTAAGGAGAGTTTTTGTACTGTAAGCACCTTAGGATATACTTCATATCCTAAATATTGAAAAGGAGAATGTCTTTGAATCTTTTCTGAAGCTATGTGCAATTTATTTAAGGAATTCCTTAGTGTTTCTATGTTTTTTTTGTAGACATGCTTCTAACATTTGTTCCTCAGGTGCACATCCCAATATATCATCCATGTAATGTAATAACATTACTTTTGGAAATGCTTTTCTTACTGGAGTAAGAGCAGCAGCAACATACATTTGACACATAGTAGGGCTGTTTTTCATTCCCTGTGGCAAAACTGTCCATTCATATCTTTTATAAGGCTCAGCTAAGTTAACACTGGGCACTGAAAAGCAAATATTTTCATATCCTCCTTATCTAGAAGGATAGAATAGAAACAATCCTTAATGTCTATAACCTACAGAGGCCATTCTCTAGGCAACTGAGTATGAGATGGAAGTCCAGGTTGAAGAGTTCCCATAGTTTCCAACTGTTCATTTACCTTTCTTAAATCAGTCAACATCTTCCATTTTCCTGTTTTCTTTTTTACAACAAATACTGGGGAATTCCAAGGACTTAGAGAAAGTTGTAAGTGTCCTTGGTCTAGTTGTTCCCGTACTATGTCTAATAAGGCCTGAATTTTATTGCTACCTAAGGGCCACTGTTCTATCCACACTGGTGTATCAGTTTTCCATTGATAGAAACAGGTGAAACTGTTGGCAGGCCTTCAATAGCAGCCCTGCCTGAAAAACTGAAGTACTCATTTTTAATCCTAATAGTTGTAAAATATCTCTTCCCCAGAGATTGATGGGGATTTTTTCCACTATAAAATGAATAAAAACTCCTGTTTCACCTTCAAATATCCATCTCAAAAGGGTAGCACTAACTTCAGCTGCTACTGATCCTCCTATGCCAGACATGTAGGTGTCTGCTTTATTGTTTGGCCAGTGACTGGCCAGTTGGCACCTCTAATGACTGTACGATCTGCACCAGTGTCTACCAATCCTTCTAATGGTATGCCATTTATATATAGTGAGCATAGGTCGGTCAGCTGTCATGGCTGCTGTCCAATATATTCCTGGATTTTGTTGCTTGGAGTCACCAGAGTATCACCAGATTGCCTATTAGGGGTCTGTATCAGTAAAACTGATGCTACTACTTCTCCTGCTCATTTCTCATTTCTATTTCTTTCTTTCTTTCTTTTTTTTTTTTTTTTTTGGCATGTTCTTTTTTTAAATTAATTTTTATAATTATAACGTTTTCTTTGACAGTACATATGCATAGGTAATTTTTTTTTTTTAACAACCTTATCCCTTGTACTCCCTTCTGTTCCGAGTTTTTCCCCTCCTTCCCTCCACTCCCTCCCCTAGATGGCAGGCATTCCCATACATATTAAATATCTTATAATATATTCTAGGTACAATATATATGTGCAGAACCGCAATTTGTTGTTGTTGTTGTTGCAAAGGAAGGATTGTATTCGCAAGGTAAAAATAACCTGGGAAGAGGAACAAAACAAAACAAAACAAAACAAAACAAAACAAAACAAAACAATGCTCTCAATTTACACTCATTTCCCAGTGTTCCTTTTCTGGGTCCATCATTGATCAATTGGAATTGGATTAGCTCTTCTCTATGTTGAAGATATCCACTGCCATCAGAATACATCCTCATACAGTATCATTGTTGAAGTGTATAATGATCCCCTAGTTCTACTCGTTTCACTCAGCATCAGTCGATATAAGTCTCTCCAAGCCTCTCTGTATTCCTCCAGTTTGGTCATTTCTTATAGAACAATAATATTCCATAACATTCATATACCATAATTTACCCAACCATTCTCCAATTGATGGACATCCATTCAACTTCCAGTTTCTAGCCACTATGAAAAGGGCTGCCACAAACATTTTGGCACATACAGGTCCCTTTCCCTTCTTTAGTATTTCCTTGGGATATAAGCCCAGTAGTAGCACAGCTGGATCAAAGGGTATGCACATTTTGATAACTTTTTGGGCATAATTACAGATTGCTCTCCAGAATGGTTGGATTCTTTCACAACTCCACCAACAATGCATCAGTGTCCCAGTTTTCCCACAGCCCCTCCAACATTCATCATTATTAGTTCCTGTCATCTTAGCCAATCTGACAGGTGTGTAATGATATCTCAGAGTTGTCTTAATTTGCATTTCTCTGATCAATAGTGATTTGGAACACTCTTTCATATGAGTGGAAATAGTTTTAATTTCATCATCTGAAAATTGTCTGTTCATATCCTTTGACCATTTATCAATTAGAGAATGGCTTGATTTCTTATAAATTAGAGTCAATTCTCTGTATATTTTGGAGATGAGTCCTTTATCAGAACCTTTAACTGTAAAAATGTTTTTCCAATTTGTTACTTCCCTTCTAATCTTGTTTGCATTAGTTTTGTTTGTGCAGAAACTTTTTAATTTGGTGTAATCAAAATTTTCTATTTTGTGATCAATAATGGTCTCTAGTTCTCCCTTGGACATAAACTCCTTCCTCCTCCACAAGTCTGAGAGGTAAACCATCCCATGTTCCTCCAATTTATTTATGATTTCATTTTTTATGCCTAAATCTTAGATCTATTTTGATCTTATCTTAGTATGTGGTGTTAAACTTGGGTCCATGCCTAGTTTCTGCCATACTAATTTCCAGTTTTCCCAGCAGTTTTTGTCAAATAATGAATTCTTATCCCAAAAGTTGGGATCTTTGGGTTTGTCAAACTCTAGATTGCTACTTTTATTCACTATCTTGCCCTGTGAGCCTAATCTATGCCACTGATCAACTAGTCTATTTCTTAGCCAATACCAAATGGTTTTGGTAACTGTTGCTTTATAATACAGTTCTAGATAAGGTACAGCTAGACCACCTTCATTTGCTTTTTTTTTTTTTTTTTCATTACTTCCCTTGAAATTCTTGACCTTTTGTTGTTCCATATGAATTCTGTTGTTATTTTGTCTAGATCATTAAAATAGTTTCTTGGGAGTCTGATTGGTATAGCACTAAATAAATAGATTAGTTTAGGGAGTATTATCATCTTAATTATATTTGCTCGGCCTATCAAAGAGCACTCAATGTCTTTCCAATTATTTAAATCTGACTTTATTTTTGTGGCAAGTGTTTCATAATTTTGCTCATATAATTCCCAACTCTCCTTTGGTAGATATATTCCCAAATATTTTATACTATTGACCGTTATTTTGAATGGAATTTCTCTTTGTATCTCTTGCTATTGGATTGTGTTGGTAATGTATAAAAATGCTGAGGATTTATGTGGATTTTTTGTATCCTGCAACTTTGCTAAAATTGTGAATTATTTCTAATAGCTTTTTAGCAGAGTCTTTGGGGTTCTCTAAGTATACCATCATGTCATTGATCCTGCTCATTTCACTCAGCATCAGTTCATGTAAGTGTCTCCAGGCTTTTCTGAAATCATCCTGCTGGTCATTTCTTACAGAACAATAATATTACATAATATTCATATACCAAAATTTATTCAGCCAATCTTCAATTGATGGGCATCCATGTAATTTCCAGTTTCTGACCACCATAAAGAGGGCTGCCACAAACATTCTTGCACATACAGGTCCCTTTCCCTTCTTCAAGATCTCTTTAGGATACAAATCCACTAGCAACACTGATGGGTCAAAGGGTATGCGCAGTTTGATAACTTTTTGAACATAGTATCAAATTGCTCTACAGAATGGCTGGATATATTCACAGTTCCACCAACAATGTATCAGGGTACCTATTTTCCCACATCTCCTCCAACATTCTGCATTGTCTTTCCCTGTCATTCCAGCCAATCTGACAGGTGTGTAGTGGTATCTCAGAGTTGTCTTAATTTGCATTTCTCTGATTAATAATGATTTGGAGCATCTTTTCATATGACTAGAAATAGTTTCAATTTCTTTATCCGAGAATTGTCTGTTCATATCCTTTGACCATTTATCAATTAGAGATTGGCTTGATTTCTTATATATTAGAGTCAATTCTCTATATATTTTGGAAATAAGGCCTTTATCTGAACCTTTGACTATAAAAATGTTTTCCCAGTTTATTGTTTCCCTTCTAATATTATCTGCATTGATTTTGTTTGTACAAAACCTTTTCAATTTGATATAATCAAAGTTTTCTACTTTGTGATCAATAATGATCTCTAGTTCTTCTTTGGACATAAATTCATTCCTCTTCCACAGGTCTGACAGGTAAACTATCCTATGTTCCTCTAATTTATTTATAATCTCATTCTTTATTTCTAGATCATGAACCCATTTTGACCTGATCTTGGTGTACGGTGTTAAGTGTGGATCAATGCCTAATTTCTGCCATATTAATTTCCAATTTCCCCAGCAATTTTTGTCAAACATTGAGTTCTTATCCCAAAGGCTGGGGTCCTTGAGTTTGTGAAACACTAGGTTATCAGAGTTATTGATTATTTTGTCCTTTGGACCTAACCTATTACACTGATCAATTAGTCTATTTCTTAGCCAATGACAAATGGTTTTGTTATTTATATACCTGCTTTATAATATAATTTTAAATCTGGTACAACTAGGCCTCCTTCATTTGATTTTTTTTCATTAATTCCCTTGAAATTCTTGACCTTTTGTTTTTCCCTATGAACTTTGTTGTTATTTTTCTAGATCATTAAAATAGTTTTTTTGGAGTCTGCTTGGTATAGCACTAAATAAATAGATTAGTTTAGGTAGTATTGTCATCTTTATTATATTTGCTCACCCTTATCCAAGAGCATTTAATATTTTTCCAATTGGTTATATCAGACTTAATTTGTGTGGAAAGTGTTTCGTAGTTTTGCTCATACAGTTTCTGATTTTCCCTTGGCAGGACAGATTCCTAAATATTTTATACTATCAGTAGTTACTTTAAATGGATTTCTCTCTGTAGCTCTAACTGTTGGATTTTGTTAGTGACATATAAGAATGCTGATGATTTTTGTGGATTTATTTTGTATCCTGCAACTTTGCTAAAGATGTGGATTATTTCTAATAGCTTTTTAGTTGAATCTTTGGGGTTCTCTACGTATACTATCATAACATCATCAAAGAGTGATAATTTGATTTCCTCATTACCAACACTAATTTATTTAATCTCTTTCTCCTCTCTTATTGCCAAAGCTAACATTTCTAATACAATATTGTATAGTAAGGGTGATAGTGGACAACCTTGTTTCATCCCTGATCTTAATGGGAATGGTTGCAATCTTTCCCCATTACATATGATGTTTATTGATGGTTTTAAATAAATGCTACTGATTATTTTAAGGAAAAGTCCATTTATTCTTTCATTTATAACTCTCAAGTATTTTTAATAGAAATGGATGTTGGATTTTATCAAATGCTTTTTCTGCATCTATTGAGATGATCATATGATTTTTGTTAACTTGATTATTGATATGGCCAATAATACTGATTGTTTTCCTAATATTAAACCAGCCCTACATTCCTGGTATAAATCCTACTTGATCATGATGTATTATCCTGGGGATGCATTATCATTATATTTCAAAGCGAAAAAGGATGCTAAAGAAAACTTTGAACAGTACCTTCATTATTTTATGGTGTAAAATTTTAGGGTATGAAAAGGTTATGAGACCAACTCAAAATCAAATTGTTCACAGTAGATGCTGAGTAGGGTAGAGAATCCTGGCAGTGAATGTAGTTGCAAAATTTGGAATATTTTTATAATATGAATAATCATATTTTTATGGTATGCATAACAGAATCTCAGAACTTCCATGTAAAAAAGAGGCTCAGCAATCAAACAAAACTTTAATTTGAATATTAATGCCCTCTATGGCATTCCCTACACAAGGTTAGCCAGTCTCCATTTGGAGTTTCCCAGTCATGGGAAACTCACAAATTACAAGGCAGTACATTCTCTTTCATATGCCATTAAATATTAGGAAAATCATCCATGCATCAAGGCAAAATATGTTTCTATATCACTTTGACCCACTGCTCCTAATTCTTCCCTCTGGGGACAAGTAGAATCTCTAAAGCCTCTTGGACTTGACAGCACTTAAAATATTTGAAGACAGCTATCATGTCTTCCCTAAATCTTCTCTTTTCTGTCTTTATTATTCTCAGTTGAAGGCAAAGGTCTTTGGTTCTCTTAGCCTCCTTGTCAGTTTCTTCCAGATATAGTAATTTATTTATTTTACATTGTTTAAAAAGACATCTTTTCTAACTTTCCCGTTACCCTAGGGACTTTCATGAATGAAAAACAATGCATGCAAATTGCCTAGTGTTCTTATGCCATTGAATTTTGAGCCATATATTTATTTGATTTTAAAGTGGACAATTCAGAAATTACACAAATAACTCAGTCAGAGTGAAATGAGCAGAACCAAGAGGTCTTCAACACTTCAACAACAATACTGTATGAGGATGTATTCTGATGGAAGTGGATGTCTTCAACATAGAGAAGATCTAATCCAGTTCCAATTGATCAATGATGGACAGAATCAGCTATGCCCAGAGAAGGAACACTGGGAAATGAGTGTAAACTGTTTGCATTTTTGGTTTTTCTTCCCAGGTTATTTTTACCTTCCAAATCTAATTCTTCCTTTGCAAATAACAACAACAACAACAACAACAAAATTTGGTTCTGCACATATATATTGTATCTAGGATATGCTATAACATATTTAATTTGTGTGGGAATGCCTGCCATCTAGGGGAGGGGATGGAGGGAAAGAGGGGAAAATTCAGAATAGAAGGGAGTACAAAGGATAATGTTGTAAAAAATTACCTATGCATATGTACTGTCAAAAATGTTATAACTATAAAATTAATTTAAAAAATTAAAAAAAAACCAAATAACTCAGTTAATAAATAAGAAAACTCTAAATGGGGACATGAAGAGTTGGACACAACTGAGAAAAGTCTCAATAACAACTGTGGGGGACTACATTCATTATAGAAACAATCTAGTCATATTAAGGATGTTTTGTGTGTGTGTGTGTGTGTGTGTGTGTGTGTGTGTGTGTGTATGTATAGTCTATCCTTAGTCAATCCTCAACTTGAAGGGTAAGGTTCTTACAAAATGATATGAAAATCAAAAACACAAATGTTAATGCATTAAACATAGAGGGCTAGGTTCCTGCCACCATCAAACTACATATATATATATATATATTTGCTGAATATACACTTTTCTTCATAAAATTCTTTATAGAGAAACATTAATTTTGATCATATGCATTTTTCTAACATAATAATCATGAAATAATCCATACAATGTAGGGGAGATAAGATGCAACATAAGAAAGGTACAAATATCAGGAAAAAACCCTTGATTTTAAAAAAAAGGTGGAGGAGCAAAACTCTATATCTAATCTGTTGGCTCAATTGTTGAATTATTTTTTTTGATGACAAAACACAGGCCTTAGTGTGAATCCCACTATTGAACTAGAAATTCCGACCCTGGTCAGCTTTGCTGATGATTCTTCCAGCAGCAAAGGAGGCAATGCTCCCTTAAAAGTTCCAGTTCCAACTAATCAGAGAAATGCAAATTAAGACAACTCTGAGATACCACTACATGCCTGTCAGATTGGCTAAGATGACAGGAAAAGATAATGATAAATGTTGGAGAGGATGTGGGAAAACTGGGACACATGCATTGTTGGTGGAGTTGCAAAAGAATCAAGCCATTCTGGAGAGCAATTTGGAACCATGCCCCAAAACTGTGCATACCCTTTGATACAGCAGTGCTATTATGGGGCCTATATCCCAAAGAAATACTAAAGAAGGGAAAAGGACCTGTATGTGCCAAAATGTTTGTGGCAGCTCTTTTTGTAGTGGCTAGAAACTGGAAAATGAATGGATGTCCATCAATTGGAGAATGTTTGGATAAATTATGGTATATGAACGCTATGGAATATTATTGCTCTGTAAGAAATGAACAGCAGGATGAATCCAGAGAGGTTTGGAGAGACTTGCATGAACTGTTGCTGAGTTAAATGACCAGAATCAGGAGATCACTATACACTTCAACAACAATATTGTATGAAGACATATTCTGAGTGAAGTGGATATCTTCAACATAAAGAAGATCCAATTCACTTCCAGTTGATCAATGATGAACAGAAACAACTACACCCAGAGAAGGAACACTGGGAATTGAATGTAAACTGTTAGCACTACTGTCTTTCTACTCAGGTTATTTATAACTTCAGAATGCAATTCTTACCGTGCAAAAAGAAAATTGGATTTACACACATATATTGTATCTAGGTTATACTATAACACATTTAATATGTATGGGATTGCCTGTTACTTAGGGGAGGGAATAGAGGGAGGGAGGGGAAAATTTGGAAAAATGAATACAAGAGATAATGTTGCAAAAAAATTAATCATGCATATGTACTGTCAAAAAACATTATAATTATAATATGAAAAAAAAAAAAGTTCCACTTCCAGTTCAGTGTATAGGGATAGTGTAGTGGTGGTGAACACTGTCTCCTTGACCCACATACCTCTTTTTCCATCTTTTCAGTGACCTCATTAACCTCCTGAAAGATTTCTTTAGCCTTTCTGGAGCATCTTCTAAACATTTTTACAAATATTTTGCTTTTTTTTGTGGATATAACAAAATTGATTCACAAACACTGAACTCTTTGCAGATAGAGCTTAAAAACTTTACTGTTGGAAGTTCATCCAACTCCTTTATTCTCTCAATAATCCTTATCAGTGACTTGTGAATGACAATTATGATGACAAAGTAATTTCCCAAAATTTTGGAATCCAATTATAGTGGTTCTCAAAGTCATTTCAAATATATGAAGGACTGTGTCAACATAGAAAAATGAAATGATGAGATTTTAGAAGAGAAGTCCTTTCACCTTTGAGTTCAAATGACTTGCATTATATTTTGGGGCAATAGTTACAATTTAAAATTTGAGTTTTGCCTATAAAGTTGAGTTACAGTGAAAATATGCTATGAATATAGGGATGAACTCAAGAATAGGGTGAACAAGGCAAGTGAAACATCCATTAAGAGATTGGCCCCTTTAGAAACCTGCATATATCCTGCCTCTTATTATTTTTTCCTCTTCTACTTCACATGGCTCTGAATATGTGTGGTTGCCATCAGGAAAATGAAAGTGAGGTTACTAATTTAATTATTCTAATGTTTGAAGTTGGGAAAGTTAAATCCACAACTTTGAGGATGCATTATGTATATTATATGTATATTTGTATACACATGAGTGTATATATATATATATGTATATATATATATATGTATGTGTGTGTATATATATATATATATATATATATATATATATATATATATATATACATGTATACATATGTATACCTATATATACAAGTGTATTCGTTTAACTCTCACAAAACTCTTTTCAGGTCGATGCTATCATCGGTAGGCTTTTTTTTTTTTTTTTTTTTAATTAACAGATGAGGAAACTGAGATTTTTCCAGACTAACACAGCTATCAACTATCTGAAATAGGATTTGTACTTAAATCTTTCTGACTTCAAGCCCAACATTCTATCCATTGTTTCTTTGACCTATTTTATACCAAAAATGGAAACATATGTATATATTTGACTTGAAATACATAGATAATTGACCCAATTCTTTTCACTTTGATCTTGAACTTCCCAATTGTTAGGTGATACATATCCTTGTACTCTGATAGATTCATGATATAGTTGGCAGATACTTCTTTTGATCAAGACCCTGGGCCCAAACTTGAACAACAGAAGAATAAAGTGAAGAAATGGAATCGTATATGGTAAATATGGAATAGAATGGTAAATTGTTTTGGGGATATTACAAAATTCTTTTAGTCACCCTGAGCTTATTCTTAAAATGTAGAGCTGTTTTTCTTAAATATTAATATTTTTATTTTATTTATTTATTCATTTATTTAATCTCTTTTGCAATTCATACTTAATAATGGTATTGTTAAGTCAAAGGATATGCATGATTTTATAGCTCTTCGAATATTCATATTTTTTATCATTTATCAACTAGGGAATGGCTCATTATTTTTAACAAATTTGAGTCATTTCCCTATATATTTGAGAAATGAGGTCTTTATCAGAGAAATCTGATTCAAAATTATTTTTCCAATTACTATTGCTAACTGTATTCTCCTCCATTTATTCTATTCTTTTTCTCTGTTTAACTTGATCCTCTTCAAAAGTGTTTTGCTAATTACCATCCACTCTCCCAATATGCCTTCTCTTCTATCATCTTCCCCTTTTCCCATGTGCCCTTTCCATTCTACTTTCTTGCAGAGTAAGATAGATTTCTACACCCATATTGATTGTGTATGTTATTCTCTCTTTGAGACAATTCTAATGATAGTAAGGTTCACTCACTCTTCCTACTCTTCTCCTCTTCTTCTCCACTGTGAAAGTTTTTTTCTTGCCTTCTAAATGACAGATAATTTATAGCATTCCATCTCTCCTTTCCCATCCTCTTAGCACATTCCTCTCTCAAACCTTAATTTTATTTTTTTTAGATATTATCCCCTCATATTCCACTCATATCTGTTGCCTATGTTCATTTACAATATGCCTAATTGATATAATAATGAGAAAGTTTTAATGAGTTTTTGTAAAGGGCCGAAAACTGAGTTGCACTGAAGTCCAAGCACTGGAGGCTAATTACCAACTGGACAATACTTTATTAACATATGCTTGGAGAATGGCCCTGCCCAAATATTCTGTGCTGGCTTGATCTGTGGGTGTATACAGTGAATGAAAAGAGGGATCAGAGGGTGGAGTAAGAGAAGAGGGAGTGACTTCTTGGGAATGGAGAGAGAGAAAGGAGGTGAGGGGATTCCTGTGCCCATTCCTCTCATTTCAGCAAAGAATAAATATCAAGGACTTTTGCTGATCCTGACTCTAGCTGATTCTAAGGTATCTAGGGTACTGACATGGTCATTACATTTGGTGCCCAACATGTGGACCAAGGACCCTACTTTCACTGAAGAAGTCCCTTCATCAAGGAGACAGCATGATAGAGTGGGTGAACCTCCCAGTACAACCAGAACAAAGCCTTACTCCTTACCCAGTGCTTGTAGCTAGAATTTTATTAAAGGCCATTAAGTGAGCAGTGCAATTATATGGGAAAAGACCTGACAAGATGTACACTTTTTATGCTAATGCACAAGTTAATGGGTGCTGTGAAACCATCCCAGAGTGGCAAATATTATTAGGCATGGCTCCAAATTTTATAAACTAAAGATAATCAGAATATTACATAATTGGCAATGGATTCTTGATACAAAGGTTTCTAAAGTTCCTCTTAAAGGTTCAACTATCTTTACAGATGCATCCAAACATAATATTTGCGCTGTATATTCTAGTGACTTAACTATAAAGAGAGTAAACAGAACTCCTTTTCAGTCTACTCAGCAGAATGAATTGTATGCAATCATTCTAGCTCTTTTTATCATCCGGGAGATATAAATATCTGACTTGGCCTATTTGATAGGTGTGATACAAAGAACTGCCACAGCCTAAATAAAATTTGTAGCCTATAATATATATCAACTCTTTAAGAAACTTCAAGAGGAAGTGAGAAAGCATCCAGGTAAGATTTATATCTTGCATACTCACTCTCATAGTGGACTTCCAGGTCCTATTTTTTATGGTAATTCAAAGGCAGATAGCCTTCTAACCATGTTGGTCAATATTCCTTTATTTCAAGAAGCCCAAGAATCTCATTTTAAATATCATCAGGCTTCTCGAGCTTTTTATTTACAATTTGGAATAACAAGAGAGGAAGCTAGGAGCACAGTAAAAGGCTATCCAGCTTGCCTTCCTTTCCATGCTCCTACACTCCCTCTAGGGAAGAACCCTCATGGTTTGAGACCTAATGAAATTTGGCAAATGGATGTGACCCATTATAAATCTTTTGGTCATCTGCCTTTTATCCATGTTGTGGTAGACACCTTTTCAGGATTCACTTTGAAATACCAGCAGCAAAAAAGACAGCTCGAGTGGTCACTGAATTCCTTATACAAGCATTTGCAATTATGGGTATGCCACAAGCAATAAAAACAGACAATGGACCTGCATATACTTCTAAACATTTTGCATACTTTTGTGTACAGTATAAGATTTTACACACTACTGGCATACCCTTTAATCCTGAAGGGCAGACAGTAGTAGAGAGGAGAAAGAGATATTAAGACGCTCCTCCAAAAACAAAAGAAAGGGGGAGTCACAAGTAACTCTAGAGAACTTCTAAATCTAGCCCTTTATACTATTAACTTCTTGATCTTTGACAAAGATGCACTGGCTCTGGCAGACAGGTTTTATAACCCACCAGAAGGGCAGTGTTCAGTGTGAGCAGTTCCCTTATCTTTAGATAATTGCCAGGTGACATGGAGAGACCCAGAAAATGGTGAATGGAAGGGACCAAAGAGATTAAATACTTGGGGGACAATGTTTGCTTGTATCTCTATAGATGGAGAAGGAATCAGAGGGGTGTCAATGAGCTGTATTGGCCTTGTCCATCAGAGAGAGATGGAGCAGACCCTTGAAACGAAGGAGAAGACCTAAGAAACATCAAGTGGTTCTGTCACTGACTGCCCACCATTGAAAGAGCATGGCAGTTATGGCATTAGACTCATGGACATCAACATCAGGAATCATTGGAATAACAGTCATTCATAGAACAGTCAGATTGGAATGTTGTTATTACTTTGTATACAGTACATTTAAATTTGCTTAAATTCATGGAGGACTTTCCAGTATTTTTTTCTTCCTGAAAGGATCCTCCTCATTATTTCCTTTAGAACAATAATATTCCTTCACAAACACACACCATAATTGAGCCATTCTCCAATTGATGGGCATCCTCCACATTTTCTTTTTCTTTTCTTTTTTTTTTTTTTTTTCTTTTTCTTTTTCTCTGAGAAGAGAGCTGCTGTGAATATTTTTTGTACGTATAGATCATTTTCCTTTTTTTTTTTCAAATCCATTTTAGTATTCATGCCAAGCAGTGGTATTGTTAGGTCTAAAATATGCATGAATTTATAGCCATTTGGGCACATATCATATCATTTGATCATTCATCAATTGGGGCAGGGCTCTTATTTTTTATAAATTTTTATAAATTTGGTCCCTTATGTTTGAGAAATAAGGCCTTATCAGAGAAACTTGATTTGAAATTCTTTTTATAATTACTATTGCTAACTGTATGAAATTCTAATTTTCCTGGATTTATTTTCCTCAGTGAACTTTTTTTATCTCCTTTCCCATTTGGCCAGGTTTTCTTTTTAAAGCATTCTTCTCATTAGCTTTTTTCCCCCTTTTGCACAACTTTTAATTCTTTTCTGAGTTTTTCCTCTAAATCTGTTACTTGATTTTCAAAATCACTTTAGAGCTCTTCCATGACTTGAGACCAATTCTTATTTTTCTTGTAGTCTTTTGATGTAGGAGTTTTGACTCTGTTATCTTTTGTTTTGATTTTCCTCATCACCATAGTAACTTTCTATAATCAGAATCTTTTTTTTTTTTTTTTCTATTGTTTGCTCATTTCCCCAGCCTATTACTAGGCTTTTAATTTTTTGTTAAAGTAGGGCTTGGTTTCTAGGGTGGAGGGTGTAATGTTCCAAACTGTTTTTAGAGACTTTTCTAGGAACTGATCACACGCCCTTTTTTCCACCCTGCAAATGTGAGGAAATGTCTTTGCTTTACTCTGGCTGTAAGGTCTAGTGGCCGAAAGCAGCAGAATCCTTCCTCAGTGCTAATAAAGAGAAGTCTAATAAGCTGAGATTTTGAAGCTGCTGCCGCCACCACCACCCATGCCCACTCTTGGCACACCAATTTTCCAAGGCCCTCTCATCCTACTGACAGATCTTTCCTGCTTATCTTCCAAGTTATCTTTGATGTCTCTTGGCTGAAAAGTCTAGAAACCTGGTATATTGCCATTAATTCAGAAGCCCAAGAGCTGTTTCTCTTTTTCTGGTTCTGTGGCTGTGGCTGGAACTGCAGTTAGGTGTTCTGCCTTAGCCTGCAGTAGGATGACACATTGGACATCATTTCACAACTCTATCAACAATGCATTCGTGTCCCAAGTTTCCCATATGCCCTCCAACATTCATTATCTTTTCCTGTCATTTTATCCAGTCTTAGAAGCATGAGGTGGAATATCAGAGTTCTTTTAATTTGTATTTCCCTAGTCAATAATGATTTAGTGCACCTTTTCATATGTCTATAGATGGCTTTAACATAGTCATATGAAAACTGTCTGTTCACATCCTTTGATCATTTATAAATTGGAGAATGACTTGTATTCTTATAAATTTGACACAGTTTTTTATATATTTTAGAAATGAAATCTTTATCACAAATACTAATTTAAAGATTTTTCCCCAGATTTGTGCTTCCCTTTTAATCTTGGTTTTATTTATGCAAAACCCTTTTAATTTAATGTAATCAAAATCATCCATTTTGCCTTTCATAATGTTCTCTAGTTCTTCTTTGGTCATAAATCCCTCTTTTCCAAAGATCCAATAAGTAAGTTATACCTTGCTCTCCTATTTTTTTTTTAATGGTATTAGCCTTTATTCCAAAATCATGTACCCAATTTTGACCTTATTTTGGTATGTGGTGTGAGATGTAGGTCTATGTTGATATTCTCACATATGATTTCAAAGTTTTCCCAGCAATTTTTGTCAAATAGTGAGTTGTTATCTAAGAAACTAGAGTTTTGAGGGTCTATAGGCATTTATTATTTTATTAGTTATATCTAACTTATTCCACTGATCCATCATTGTATTTCTTAGCCAATACCAAATAATTTTGATGACTGCTGCTTTATACTTTAGTTTTAGATCTGATACTGCTAAGCCACGATTCTTTGTAGTTTTTTAATTAATTTCCTTAATATTCTTGACTTTTTCTTCTTTCAGATGAATTTTGTTATTATTTTTTCTAGTTCCATAAAATAATTTTTTGGTAGTTTGATTGATATGCATTGAACAAATAGACCAACGTAGGCAGAATTTTCATTTTTATTATATTAGTATGGCCTAGACACAAACAATTGATTTTCCCAATTGTTTAAATCTGACTTCATCTGTATAAGAAGTGTTCTGTCATTGTGTTCATATATTTCATGGATTTGTCTTGGAAGACAGACCTCCAAATATTTTATTTTGTCTACAACTATTTTAAGTGGAATTTCTCTTTCTATTACTTGCTGCTGGACTTTTTCAGTATTATATAGAAATGCCGATGATTTGTGTGGGTTTATTTTATATCCTGCAACTTTCTACTGTTTCAAGTAGATTTTTGGGTGATTTTTTTTTAGGAATCTCTAAGTTTATTATCATATCACCTGCAAAGAGTAATAGTTTTATTTTCTAACTGCTTATTCTAATTCTTTAAAGTCTTTCTTTTCTTATTGCCAAAGCTACATTTTCTAGGACAATGTGGAATAATAGTTATGATAATGGACATCATTGTTTCACTCCTTATCTTATTGGGAATTCATCTAGCTTCTTGCCTTTACAAATAATGCCAGCTGTTGGTTTTAGAAAGATACTGCTTATTATTTCAAAGAAAGCTACCTTTATCCTTATGTTTTCTCATGTTTTTAATAGGAATGAGTGCTGTATTTTGTCAAAAAATCTTTTGTCAAAAAATCTATGGAGTTATATGATTTCTGTTGGTTTTGTTATTGGTAGGGTTGCTTATGATAATAGTTTTTCTGATACTGAGCCAGCCCTGCAATCCTGGTATAAATTTCACTTGTTCATAGTGTATTATCCTGATGATAAGTTGCTATAATTTCTTTGCTAATATTTTATTTAAAAATTTTGCATCGATGTTCATTGGGGAGATTGGTCTGTAATTTTCTTTCTCTGTCTTGACTCTTCCTGGTTTAGGTATCAGTATCATAATTGTTGCATAGAAGTAATTTGGCAGGACTCCTTCTTTATCTATTTTTCCAAATAGTTTACATAATGTTGGCATTAACTGTAATTACATGTTTGATAGAATTCACTTGTAAATCCATCTGGTCCTGAAGATTTTTTTCTTAGAGATTTCTTTGATGGCTTCTTCAATTTCTATGCCTAAAAAAGGACTATTTAAGTAATTCATTGACTCTTTTGTTAACTTGGGAAATTTATATTTTTGTAAATATTTATCCATTTCAGTTAGATTGTCAGACTTATTGCCATACAGTGGGGCAAAATAGCTCCTAATTATTGCTTTAATTTCTTTGTCATTGTTAGTAAGTTTGCCCTTGTCATTTTTGATGCTGATGATTCCCTTTTTTTTCTTTTTTTCTAATCAAATTAGCTAAAAATATCTATTTTGTTGGTTTTTCCATAAAACCAATTCTTAATTTATTAGTTCAATAGTTTTTTTTTTATTATTTCAATTTTATTAATCTCTCCTTTGAGTTTCAGAATGGCAAATTTTGCATTTAATTGGGTGTTGTTAATTAGTTCTTTTTCTAGCTTTTGTATTTGCTTGTCCAATTCATTTGATCTCCTTTTTCTCTATTTTATTCATGTAGCTCTTTAGCAATATTAAATTTTCCTTAAGAACTGCTTTGGCTTCATTTCAAAAGTTTGGGTATGTTCTCTCATTATTATCATTCTCTTGGATGAAGTTATGAATTGTTTCCATGATTTATTATTTGACTCATTCTTTCATTGGAATTAGATTAATTTCCAATTGGTTTTTAACTTATCTTTCCCTGGCCCTTTGTTGAATATAATTTTTATTGCATTGTGGTCTGAGAAGGAAGCATTTACTAATTCTGCTTTTGATTGTGAGCTTTTACGACCTTATATATGCTCACTTTTTGTGTAGGTGCCATGTATTGCCAAGAAAAAAAGTAAAAGGTGTATTCCTTTCTGTCTATATTCAGTTTTCTCTAGAGGTATATTATACCTATGTTTTCTAGGATTCTATTAATCTCCTGAGTTTGTTTCATGTTTATTTTGTGGCTAGATTTGAATAATTCTGAGAGGTAAAGGTTGATAATCCCCACTAAAACAGTTTTTTTTTGTCTATTTCTTCCTATAACTATCAATATCTTCCCGAGGAATTTGTATGCTTTACCACTTGGTACATATACATTTAATATTGTTACTATTTATCAAGATATACTTTCCTTACTTATCTCTTTTAATTAGATCTATTTTTACTTTTGCTTTATCTGAGATCAGAATTGCTACTGGTGCTTTTTTTTTTTTTTTTTTTTTTTTTTAACTTCAGCTGAAGTATAATACATTCTGTTCCAGTTTTATACTGTATGTCTCTCTTTGTGTCAAATGTGTTTCTTGTTAACATGTTGGAGGATTCTGTTCTTTAATCCACTATGCTATTCCTTTCCATTTTTCTTTTTTTTTTTTTTTTTTTTTTTATTGGAGACTTCATCCCATTGACATTCACAGTTATGATTACCAGCTCTGTATTTCCTTCCATCCTATTTTCTGCCCTGTATGAACTTTTGTTCTCTTTCCAACCAGTCCTCAGTAGTGTTTTGGGTTTTTTTTTTTTTTTTTTTTGGGACCCATTCTACCCACTATTTCATCTTTTATAACTCCTTTCCCTTCTCTTGTCTTGTATCACATCTCCCCCCTTCTCTTTTCTTTTTTCTAGTGTTTCTGCCTTTCTTTCTATCCAACCTCTCCATTTTCTTCCCTCTTTCTTGTCCTACATATTTGTAGGATTAGATAAGTTTCTGTACCCAATGGAATGACCCCTCTTTGACTCAATACTGATGAGAATAAGTTTCAGACAATGACTATTCTTTCTCTTCTTTCCCTAGATTGTAATAGGTTTTTGAGCTTCTTCATGTGATCTTTGTCCCTTTATACCTTCCATTTCCTCTTTTTTCCAGTACAGACCTTTTTCTACTCCTCAATATCTTTTTCTTTGATATCATTACATCAGAATCCCTTCACAACTACACTTTCTGTCCATATGCTGCCCCCAATCCCAGTCCCAGTGACAGATTTCTCAAGTTCTCAAGAATTACAGATATCATTTTTCCCATTTAAGGATATAAAGTGTTAACCTTTAAATAATATATATTTTTCTCATGTTTACCTTTCCATGTTTCTCCTGAGTCCTGTGTTTGTAGATTAAATTTTCTATTTAGTTCTATTTTTTTTTTTTTGTCAATAGAAATGATTGAAAGTCTCTTTCTTTATTAAAGCTCCATTTCCTCCCCTGAAAGATGATGCTGAATCTCACTGGGTCTTTTGCCTTTTGAAATATGGTATTCCAAATTTTCTGATTTCATGTTGTAGAAGCTGCCAGATCCTGTGTTAATCTTACTGTTGTTCCTTGATATTCAAAATGTTTTTGTCTGGCAGCTTGCAGTAATTTTTCCTTGAATTGTATTTTTGGAGTTTTGTTAATAATGTTCCTTGGGGTTTTTGTTGTGGGATGTCTTTCTGAAGGTGATTGATAGATTCTTTCAATGACTATTTTCCACTCTGTTTTTAGGACATCAGAGCAGTTTTCCTTGATGATCTTTGAAGAATGCTATTCAGTCTTTTCCTTTTTTTTTTTGGTCATGGCCTTCTGGATCTATTTTCTAGGTTAGTTCTTTTTTCAATCAGCTATTTAACATTTTCTTCCATTTTTTCATTCTTTTTAGTTTGGTTGATTTTTGATGTCTCATAGAGTTATTAGCTTCCATTTGGCCTATTCTAGTTTTTAATGTGTGATTTTAGAGTTAGCTTTTGTATCTCTTTTTCCATTTAATGCATACTACTTTTAACGGTGTTGTTTTCTTCAGTAGATTTTTTTTTTTTTTTTGCATTTGGCCAATTCTTTCTTTCCTTCCTTCCTTCCTTCCTTCCTTCCTTCCTTCCTTCCTTCCTTCCTTCCTTCCTTCCGTTCCTTCCTTCCTTCTTTCTTCTTTCTTTCTTTCTTTCTTTCTTTCTTTCTTTCTTTCTTCTTCTTTCTTTCTTTCTTTCTTTCTTTCTTTCTTTCTTTCTTTCTTTCTTTTCTTTCTTTCTTTCTTTCTTTCTTTCTTTCTTCTTCTTTCTTTCTTTCTTTCCTTTCTTTCTTTCTTTCTTTCTTTCTTTCTTTCCTTCTTTCTTTCTTTCCTTCTTTCTTTCTTTCCTTCTTCTTTCTTTCTTCTTTCTTTCTTCTTTCTTTCTCCTTTCTTTCTTTCTTTCTTTCTTTCTTTCTTTCTTTCTTCTTTCTTTCTTTCTTTTCTTTCTTTCTTTCTTTCTTTCTTTCTTTCTTTCTTCTTCCTTCCTTCCTTCCTTCCTTCCTTTCTTTCTTTCTTTCTTTCTTTTCTTTCTTTCTTTCTTTCTTTCTTTCTTTCTTTCTTTCTTTCTTTCTTTCTTTCTTTCTTCTTCTTTCTTTCTTTCTTTCTTTCTTTCTTTCTTTCCTTCTTTCTTTCTTCTTTCTTTTCTTTTTCTTTTTTTTTTAAGAAATTGCTTTCCTTTTCAAGCTGCTGACTCTCTGATGCCTATCTCACATTTATTTTCTCATTTTTTCTTTTACCTGTCGTCTTTGCCTTTAAAAGTCTTTTAGGAGCACTTCCAATAAGTTCTTTGGCTTGAAACCAATTCATAAAATTCTTTAAGATTTCCTCTGTGGACATTCTATCCTCATATGAGTTTGTGTTTTGGTCTGCCCTGTCACCATAGTAGCTTTCTATGATCAAGGGTTTTCTTTTCTTTTCTTTTCTTTCTTTCTTTCTTTCTTTCTTCTTTCTTTCTTTCTTTCTTTCTTTCTTTCTTTCTTTCTTTCTTTCTTTCTTTCTTTCTTTCTTTCTTTCTTTCTTTCTTTCTTCTTTCTTTCTTTTCTTTCTTTCTTTCTTTCTTTTCTTTCTTTCTTTCTTTCTTTTTTTTTTTCTTTTTCCTCTCTTGTCATTTTCTTTCCTTTTATTTTGGCATTTCCTCTTTTTTTTTTTTTTTTTTTTTTTTTTTTTTTTTAACCTTTAAGATAGGATCTGCTTCTGGGCAAAAGAGGGTGTTGTTTCAACTTTCTGTGCAGCTCTGAATCTTGGCTTTGAACATAGGGACCCTTGTGTTTGTAGGAATGGCTTTGTCCCTTTGAGCTGGACTAGCAGCTGTCCACTGATTTGCCTCCTCTATTGAACCAGGACTGAGAGTCTTAGTTCCTGCTTTGCTGTGATTAAGACCCTCTCACCAGCTTTCTAGATTTTGTCTGAGCTTGGCTGAAACCATTCTTTTCATCCCAGTAAGACTGACCCATTTCATCAGATTCCATTCAGAGACTTGATTCCATATGTTTTTGAGGGAAACTGGAAAGCTCAAGTAGCTTCTTGTCTTCATCTGTTATCTTGATTCCACCCCTGGAAGTATCTCAATTCCAGGGTTTTTAAACAATATTGTATGATTAAAATTCATGGAATACTATAGACCAACGGTTTTTAAATATCCTTTTTCTTTACTTTTCTGTACCCTTTTGGAATCTTGGTGAATCCTATTGTTGACCTTCTAGAATGATATTTTTTAACTGCCTATAACAGAATATATAGGATTACAAGGAAATCTATCATATTTGAATACAATTATGAAAAAGAACTTAAAAACAAATTTACACACCCTAGGTTAAAAACATCTCCTTACTATTTCTCAAGAGTTGAAATTGAGAATTATTTAAAGGACAATGAAGAGGTACATGTTGAATATAAGTAGTCTAAAACATTAGAGAAAGCAATTATGGGGGCAGCTTGATGGCACATTGAATAGAGCACTGGCTCTGAAGTCAAGGGACCTGAGTTCAAATCAGGATTCGGATACTTAACACTCATAAGTCACTTTACTCCAGTTGCTTCATGCAGGAAACAAACAAATAAAAAAACCCAATTACATAGAAGTGGAATAAACAATGTCATTAAGGAAATGTACAGCAAAAGCAAAGTTTTCCTAGTCACCCAATGAAAATTTTATAAATGCATATTATGTACCAGACACTTTGTTAAATTCTGGGGATACAAAGAAAGGACCCTTCCCTTAATGACCATTCATTCTAATGAGAGAAATAACATATAAATAAGTAGTCACATGATGATTAATAATGAACAATTGTTTGTTCCACCCAACCCAAGTATTATCAGAAGCGCATGAAGAATGTCCCTTAGGAGTTGAATTTATGAGAAGACACGGGTGAAAGTCTTACAGGATGGACAGACATGGCTTGATAAGAAATATTTGCCAATCAGTCCTTAAACAATAAAATGGAATATTGAGGTTAATCAGTCATTTATTCTGCAATAAAAACAAACAAACAAAAAAAAAACATTCAAATGGGAAAGAAAATCCTGACTAGGAAGAAAATGGAAACACTCAAGTTCCTATTAGCCTTTTGTGGTTTTCCAACCAGGCCTCTCCTTCAGTAACTCTGGTGAGGAGATGGTAATAATCTGATGAATTTCTCTTCTGCCCCCACAATTCATTATAATAATTATTCTCTGCTCCAGATAATTTTTAGATGCAAACAAAGGTTAATATTAGGAAAATAATAGTCACTGAATACAAAGAATAAGCAAGACTGTCCCTCCTAATCCCCCTACCCTCTACTACCTTGAATATACTTTGGAAGAGAATGGCAGATTTTAAAAAAATCTTTTTTTTTTCCTTCGAAAATACACGCACACACACACACACACACACACACACACATGTGTATGTAATACCATTCTGAGAAGTGGTCTTCTGGAATTGGTGTGAAGGCTTAGAATCAAATTCTGTCAATAAGACCCCATTATTTTGCTTTTATTCAAGTGTGGCATCAATGGTTTAAAACAAAAAAGGGATCACTGCTTTTAGAACTCACTATTTATAGAGAAGTTCCCCTCACCAACTCCTCAGAGCTATTATAGTTTGGTAGATGGATTAGAACTTGCTAGTTTAAGATGTTAAAAAACTGTGCACCTTTTAGTAGAGTTTGGTCAGTCAAAGAATGATTTATAGGAAATAATGAGATCACTTCAGCTATAAAACTATTCTGGACAGTTTCCCCAATGGTAAAATAGTACAACAACAGAAAGAACCATGTATATTGTTCATTTTGTGGGTTTAAACATTTTTTTAAAAAGATTGTTTTACTCTAAATTGCTTTCTAAGGTCACTGAATCATGTTTCTACAACATCTTTAATTATGATGAAGTCTCAGCTTAAAAAAATAAAAAAAAATTGTTTGGTTGAAATTTCATTATTGGTAAAGGAGCATTTAACCAAAGTGCTAGTTCTCAAATGTATTGTTTGCCGCCTTTATTTGGACTATGGGAACAGGACCATGGAGACAAACAAAACTTGATATGGGAGTCCAAAGTCAGTTAATATGGAAATTTACAAAAAAGGGTCCAGTCAGAGTAAAGCATTCTGCATAAACTACTTTCAGAGCTTGAAGAAAATATATAATTGGGTGTGTGTGATGAATGGAATGAATAATAGATATCAGACATAGAATGCAGCATACATAGTAAGGGGACAGAAGTTCTAGGTATCAATCCAAAGACAAGTTCCAATCCAGGTTTTGCCATTTACTCCCTGTGTTTCTATGGACAACCCTTGAAATAAAAGGATTGGTATATATGACTTCCAGTTTGAACTGCTAGAGAAAGAAAGAGATGGGGAGGGGGAGAGACAGATAGAGAGAGAGATAAAAAGAGAAAGAGACAGATAGACAGACAGAGAGAGAGACAGAGACAGGTGGGGAGGAGAGGGAAAATGAGAGGGAGGGAGGGAGAATAAAATTTGAGATGGAAAATGTCATGATTTTCATAAAGCAAGGAATAATCATTAAATCTGAGAGTTTTGTTACAAAGAATGGATAGAACCAGTCCTACTAAATAGCTATTAGTATTTTAAACCAAATAACATAATTGTCATTTGTAAATACTTTTGCCATAGAGAAATCTTAACACTAAGAAATTAGCATTTTTTTCAATGCGCTAGTGAATAGTATTTGGGGAAGAAAAAAATTACTTTGCTTCTGCTTGTTAAAAAAATAAATATTGTGAATATTTTAATTTGTAAACTATTAGCTTGGGGGTGAGGAGACATATAGGTATAGATAATATGGATAAGGTATCTCAAAATGGAAAATACATTTAATAGAAAAAAGGTCCCAAATTTCTTTTTATTTTTTGAGCTTGGTGATAAAGAAATGGTGAAAATGGTCTTTCAAATACCTTTGATAATGCAGATTTTAGTTGGGCTTGTTATTATTCCTTTTTTAGGCTTCAAGCTCTTCAAGTCCTTTGGAGTTTTGTCTCCTATTTAAAAAAATCTTGAAGTAGAACATTTCTTTTCAACCTTTCTTCCCCAAGAAAGGATGATTCATTGTATACTGTTTTAATCTTCAAGAATGACTTAGAAAAGCCTCAAATTTGATCCTAATAACATTGGTGCTCCAATTTCCCAGCTTATACAACAGAATGAGAGTGGGGGTTTGCAAATTCCCAGTTTCTTGTTGGGAGCAATTTTATTATTTTCCTTGTTTTCTCACATTATTCATAGGGTATGGACTAGCATGTCTGTCATATTCATCAATCAGCTTCAAATGTAGGTTGCTTTCTGTCTTTGGCTCCAATTGCATCTCTCTCTCTCTCTCTCTCTCTCTCTCTCTCTCTCTCTCTCTCTCTCTCTCTCTAGCTATCTTTTATCATCTATGTTGTCAGCTAAATATGAAAAGTCACAAGGTATTCATTAATTCCATTAGGCAATTCAGATAATTTATTTATTAACCTATTCTCAATAGAAAAAAAAAAACACAACCAAATATCACAGGAAAATTAGCATGTCTATTTATATAGCTAGAGGCTTTTGTCCCCCTTTTTTTGTGTTTATTCTGTTATCCCTCTCCCTTAGAATGGTGAAATGAATGACTATCTCCAGAGGGCACTATCACAATGCTATATTAATACAAATTATTATTGAAAAGCAAAAGACCTGAGTTAGAATCTACCATTTATTAGTCATGTGATTGATTTGATTTGATATTTTAAGTACTTAACAAACAAAAACACACTTAAGAATTTATATTATCTGTACCTTTCAGTGATCAAACAATCAAAGTAGAAGACTTTATTTTGTAGCCATTTCATGCCAAGTAGAAATGATGTGGTATTATGAGTAGAATGCTAGTCTTTGAGATAAGACTTGAATTTAGGTCATCTTGAGTCTAAGACCAACTTCTCTGTTCATACCTTTAAGATTATAAATTACCAAATTACATCTATGCATTAATAGAGTGGATTTCCTCAACGAAAATTTCCTCTCCCAATGAAATTATATGCAGGGAAAGGAAAAAGAAATAATGAAAGAGAGAAAGAAAGAAAGGGAAAAAAGGAAGGAAAGATGAAAGGAAGAAAGTAAGCAAAAAGAAGGATGGAAGAAAAAGAAAGAAGAGGAAGAGACAAAGAAAAATAGAGAGAGCACTAAAGATGGGATAGAGGGAAGAAAAGAAGAAGGAAGAAATTTCAAGATATTATGCATCATACTCAGGATTCAAAAAATAAAAGTAAAGCTGTCCTTGATCTTAAGGCAGAAAATATATATATATTTTTTCAAAATAAGTATAAGAGAAATTGGTGGTAAATGTTTTGGAGGATAGGGATTGGGGGAAGGGACAGGAAAAGTATCACAAACTAAATTGAAGATAATTAGGAATTCTAAGAAGTAGAAGTGAAGAGGAAAAACATTCTCACAATAGAGGCCAGCCTTTGCAAAGACAAAGACATAAAATAGAAGGTCATATGTGGAACAGAAAATCAGATTGCTTTGACTGTTTAAATAGGAAGGAGAATGATGTATATAATAAAACTGGAAAGATAGGATTAACTATACATACATAGATATGTATATAAGTTCACAAATATATGTGTTATGCATTATTTTGTCTTTATGAATAAAATATTGTGAGTTTTAAATATCAAAGAGAGGAGTTTATCTTTGATCCTTGATGTAACAGTAAACCACTGGAATTTATTTATTGGAGGAGAATTTATTTTAGCAATAACTCTTGCACAATTGTGTGAAGAGCATCTTAAAGACAATGAGACCAATAAAAAAACAATTACAATACAGCCAAGAAGTAAGAAGGTCTGAATTTAATATAGTATAAGTGGCGAGAAAGATAAATGAGAGAAGAGTTGTGGCAAAATCAATAAGACTTGGCCTTGTAGTGTTGAAAATTAACTGTAAAATTATCCTGTTGCCTTTTCATATTTTTATCAAATATGTCTCATATGGTTTTCTAAAGATTTTCTTATCAAGATTTAAAAAGATGAGAAAATAGGAATTTGCTCAGATAGTAAGTGTTATAATCTCAATCATTTTTTTGGGAGGAGGCTATTAATATAATTGTTTTATTATTAGTGCCAGTTTCATAGTATGTAGGATTTTTTAAGACAATGGCCATTTTATCTTGGCCTTTATACCCTCAGTTCTCAGCATAGTGTCTTTCCTATTTAGTAGTAGATGCATGATAAATGTTTGTGAAAAAAGCACAGAATAATGCATAAATATATATGCAAAAAAGCAATGCAATAATCTATAAAAGGCCTTAGCAATCCTTAAAATACCATAAAATGCTATATAACTACTATTATTTTATTATGGTATTAATTATTATTATTCTCATTTTGGAAATCAGCATGTAGTCCAGTTTCAATGAATTATAGAGTGCATGAGAAGAAACACATTTCTACCAACATTCTTTGCAGAGGCTTTCTCCAGTATAGGATGCTGACCCTTTTCTCTTTGAATGTTTAGCTCTCTTCAAGCCCCATTTCAGGTGCATGAAACATTTTCTGGAATTCCAGTTGTTGTTGCTCTCCCCAATCCCAAGATTACTTTGTAGTTTGTTTGTATAAAATTTATATTTACTTATATTTGAACATCTGTTGTGTTCTCTAGTAGATGGAAGATTCTTGATGGCAGAAACTATATTTATTTTTTTTTTTCCATATCCGTGAGTAGCAGTAACTTACTATTGTGGAAATGGAATGATTAATGATGTAAAATCACCTTGATTTGCTTGTGCTCTTTTACTATCCAGAGGAGAACATACTGATCTGGGAATCAGAACCAACTAATCAGGAGGCAGACCAAGCATCCTTTAAGTTTAACATACCAGATTTTGCAATATTTCCTTGATGAATCTGGAACTTCCTCTGCTGTGCCAGCAGCCACAGAAGCAGTTCACTTTGGTTTATTCTGATTCTCAACAAATTAAGGAGCTCTTGACAACTTTCTGTGATGATCCACTTCCATGTACCCAGGGGATATCTTGTAATCTCTATGAAACAAGCAAGCCCAGGGAACCAGTAATTGAACCTTATTAGGCCATGATGCAATTCCCCTATCCATACCTCCCAATCCTTTGACTAGTTTTTGCTTTATAACCCCTGCCACCCAACCCCATTCTGAGCTCAGTTCAATCAGCAGGTCCCCCATGTATGCGTCCTTCTTGAGATAACTTAAAGGATGCATACAACCTAATTCTGTTTGTCTTTCTTAGACCAAACTCTGAAGTTTATGTTACATGCTTGTTAAGTTAGAATGAATTTAATAGCATGCAGTTTTGATAACTTAAAAAAGTGAGGTCTTTATGAGCTAACAAAGTCCAGTTAGTTTGGAAATTCTGTATGGGTTCTATGCATTTCTCAGGTTCTGGGAAATTCTCCTTTCACTTTTATGGGCTAAACATTCTGAGCATCATTATATTAGGTCAAAACTTCCTAAAAACACTTGAGCGCTACATTTCCTGCTAAATAATAGCTTGCATTTTCCCTCCTTGATTTCAAGCTTTCCATATGGTTATCTCAGTTTATTTATCATTTCTTTAATAATGTGGCCTTTAATAAAATGAGGGGATGAATAATGCTTTTCAATGGTCAGACTCTCAAAGCTATTATGAGGATTAAATGTCAATTTACTTAAAATGCTCAGAAAACATGTAAAATTGTATGTATGTTTATATATTAATATTTATAAATTTAAAAATTTATATATATTTATATTTATGTATACATATGTTGCCAAGCACTACCATAGCAGAACCTATAATTTTCCCTTTCTGGCCTTTTGAAAGCTCTCATATACTCTCATACAAACCTCTTTAGCTGAAAACAACAACAAACAATAAAAAACAGAAAATTCACTCTAAGACCCTTCTACTTCAAAATGAATAATCAAGTTATAATTAAAGACTGATTGATTTGGGAAATATTGTCCTGTCAAGATTTTAAAGAATTTTCTCTTTGATGAGGTGAGATATTGAGAAAATGCAGGTTGGCTGGTTACTAACTTTGGATGAAATATGATTGATTGACATTCAGTTATAATCTTGTAATACTAAAGTAGTTGCATATTTGCTAATACTAATCATTTCAATTGTGCTAAATTTTATGAGGCAGATAGGTGGCAAAAGGAAGACAAAGAGACAGGCCTGGATTCAGGGAGACCTAAATTCAACATCATTCTCAGAATTAGCTGTGAGACCCTGAGCAAGACACTTAAATCTGTTTACCTCAATTTCCTCATTTGTAAAATGAACTGGAGAAGAAAATGGCAATTTATGTCATTGCCAAGAAAACCCCAAATGAGGTCACAAAGAGTTGGGCATGATTGAACCAGTGACAAAAGATTTTACAGTTTATGTCTCTGCCTCTTACTCTTTTTTTCTCTGTCTTTTCCTGTCAATGTGTCTATCTGTTTTTTTCTCTCTCCTCCATTTCTAGTGTTCATTAAGTGCTTATTATATAAAATTTATTCTTGAAAGGATGGTATAATGATTCCTTACTTTAAATATTTTAAGAGAGATTCTTTGATGAAGGCTTATTCTAATTTCTCCTCATGTTGTGGTGGCAACTCTGAATTCTTCAATAGAAGCAAAAATTGTCAGCTCTTTAAAAAATCTGAAACACATTGAGTACAGAAACAATGATAGATTATCATCTAGGGACATGCCTACCTATGATTTCAGAGGTTCATTACATAGTTTGCAGCAAGTGATCAAATTCTCAGTCATAGTCTTCCATTCTATTTTATTCCATTAAAAAAGCATTTATTGAGCTCCCTGTAATATTCTGGATTCTGTGTTGGAGATACAAAGATAAAATTTAAATAGTTTAGCTTTCATGGAATTTATAATCTTGAGGAGGAGGAAGTTTAACAACTATGTTAAAATTAAATAAATTAAGGTATAAATTAAATAAAAATAATTTGGGGATGGTCCTAATGTTGTTATTTTTGATTCAGTTCTTTATGACCCCATTGGAGTTTTCTGGAGTGTTTTGCCATTTCATTCTCCAGTTCATAGATGAGGAAACTGAGGAAACAGAATGAAATGACTTGTTTAGGGTCACAAGATAATCATTTCCTGAGACTGGATTTGAACTGAGACCCAAATTGGATAAGTTGAGCAGTAAAACTCTTATAAGAATGTGGCCTTGACCTATGCCCTAATTGTGACTTGAGATTTTTCAATAACAGAATTTGGCTTATGAATGAATTCTCAACCTCTAGGGACTAGAAATCTATAGCAAGGACATGCTTAGAACGTGAACAAAACTATAGTACTGGTCACACAGCCAATCAAAGAAGGTTACTCCTGCTCAAATGGTAGTGAGAACACAGGATGTCTTTTACTGGAAACAGATTGCCTCCATGTTAGGCGAACTGGACACATCAAGTAAAAGCCCTCATTACTTATTAAAGGGTCATAATCTTCATCTGCATTGTGAAATCACAGTTCATGGCAAGATCAATATATTGAAACTACTTGTCATCTTGAAAAAACCTTGAGTTGAATCGCTGTAAAGTTAAGCATTTTTGTTGTTGTTGCTGTTTCTGTTTGTTCTGGAAGAATAAGCGAGTTATTTATTTTGCAAGTACAAACAGACCAAAACAGTCTAGTTCACAACACTAATAATTACTATAATATCAAGGGAATAGGAAAAGCCTGTCTCATAAATCAAGTGGACCCTTTGTGGTGGATTTATGAAAGAAAATGGCAAGAGTTGCATGGGATTGATGTTGACTTTGAATTTAATCTCTTCCCATATCAGGAAGAAGCAAATTGGGTTATTACCAGGAATAATCAAATCCCAGACTCTCCTGTTTGTATAAAATGATGTAAGGCTGGGACTTTTTATCAGGTTCCAGTGCCTATCCTTCCAAAGTTCTGAGCTTGAGCATCTTTAAATAACCTTTGAGATATTGATTAGCATATCTTTAGACAGGTCTGGAACCTGGTCTGTCAGGTGCATTCCATCTGGCTCCTCCTTGATCCTTCCCTTAGAGGTATCAAACTCTTTCCTGGTACTTTCCCTTCTATCCTGGGGTTATATTTTCCTGTAAATCTGCCCATGGTCTAAACTGTCTTTGCTGAACTGCTTTTGCATTAGCCCGCTATTGTGTTCTGCCTCCTGATGTCTTTCCTCTCATTCCCAATCATGCTTTATGGTATATTTCTCCTTACTATAACTGGTTAGTTTGCTAAACTTCTCTACGGATTTAATTTGCTAGGCAATGGTGTATTCATACCTCATGGCATATTTCTTTAATGGATTCTTCCAAACTCTTTTCCTTGGTAACCCTAAATGCTCTCCTAGATCTATTTCATATTTAACACTCCTGTTACCTATTTTTCTTCTTCATGTCCCTTTTGGCCATTGTGAATTTGTGCCATGTTTATTTCAAATTAGGAATTGCTACCCTGACCTCATCAAGATAAATGAGAATAGTTGGGTTAAAATCTTCATCGTTGGAGGGAAGTGCAATGACTAATAATAAAGAGCCATTGTAAAATTGAGGATTAATTAGGGATTTTCTTTAAGAACTTTTATCAAGTTGGTGTAACTTATAAAGTAGAAAATTTAATTTTAGAATCAAAGAATTTTAGAATTGGAATGTACATTGACAGTCAAGCAAAAAAGGGATCTTGGATAACAATGTATTTGTTATTCAAATATCTGGTCTTCGCTTAAAGACATTTAATGAGGGGAGAGTCTGCCATCTTCCAAGAGATCTTATTCTAATGTTGGACTTTTCTAGCTATTTAAAAATATTTTGACTTTGTTTTTGTTTTTCCTGATGCCAAACTCAAATCTTTCTCACACATTCCAAGTGCTTTCTTTAATACTCAGTGCCAGAAAATAATATCACTTTGCAGACTTGTTGAGGATTATGCCTAAATGCAAAACCCAGAAAGCCTATAAAAGGTTAAAGGGGACTGTATCTTTAAGAGGTGGATCAGTTCTTTAAAAGCCCCCCAGCTGTGAATCACAACACATTTGAAAGAATTGCAAATCAGTCTTTAGTGAAGCAGATGTTGCTTGTGAATTGGGAATGAAATAAGAATGCAACTACCTTTCAGTCTCCTTGTATTGTTAATCATCCTCTCACAAGAAGAGATCTAGTCGGCTGGCCAGAATTAGATTCCTAGCAGCCATTAGCAGGTTGCTTCCTTAACACAGACTAAATAGAATATATTCTTTTTATACAATTTAAGTTTATCAGAGTCAGGAACCTATTCATTTTTGCCTTTGTATATATATATATATATATATATATATATATATATATATATATATATATATATATATATATATAAATATATATATATATATTTATATATATATGGTGCTTATATATATATATATGTGTATATATATATATATATATATATATAGTGCTTATATAGTGCCTGAAACAGTGCTTAATAAAGATTTGTTCATTAATTGATACTCTGAAAATATTTTGTATAGGCTACAGTTGTGAGAGAATAGAAATAGTCGTGTTTTATGTGGAAGAAGGAAGAATAAAAAGACTACCTTAGACTATTGAAATCCCAGCATTTTAAAATAGGGTAGCCTGGAAAAGATCTCAAATACTGTGAATCATTTAACTATTAGGGCAACTTGTTCTGATTTGAGAGTGTAGGAAAAACAAAAAACAAAAAACAAAAAAAAAAACTTCTTGGAGATCAATGAAACCCCTCTGTTGGCAAAAATTCTATTTTATCTTAGATAGGCTATTTTGATTCAAATTAATATATATAATTATTTGTTAAAATGGAGGAGTAAAGAGGATAGATGATAGAAAACTTTTTTTTTTTTTTTTTTTTTTTTTTGTTAAGAGAGAAAATTTAACAGGTCTTAATTGTGTTTGCAGATATTTATTATTTACTTTAGGGTCTTATCACAGTGATTCCACATTTGCAAAATCTTAAGACCAGCAGGACAGCGAGTCTTCTCTCTTTGTTCTTATGAAGATCTGGTAAGGTTTAACAAAAGCCAAAGTGAAGTTGCTTAATAAAAATAAATGTTAAAAAACTAAATATGTGTGCATATGTGTATATATAAGTATGTATATATACAGATGTGTATACATAAGCATGTATATATACATATATGTATACATATCTAAAAACACACACATACACAAAAACATATACTTCCTTAGATTTTACATTCATTCTCTTATATTCCATCTTCTAGAAACAGATAATTTCACAAATGCACTCCTGCATATTATAGGAAAATATGAATGACTATTACTATTGTTTCTTTGCATTTATATAGCACATTTCCTCTGAGATGAAATACACATGTATATATGCAACAGTTAATACTATTACAACATATATATGCATTATCTAAGTGATAGAGGGTGAGTGCCCCAAGAAATTATCTGAGCTTTCTGAAATTACCTGGCAATCTTCAAGATTATCTTCACAAATTGTATATATAATGTCTTCTTTACTAAATCCAGCTTCTTTCTAATTAAGAAAAAAAAAAGCCTTAGTTTCAAATTCAAAAAAAATATGAAGGTTTTTTTCCCACATGTTCAAACTGAATTTTTATGTGTTCTTGAACAAGTCATTTAATTTTTTTGGCCTCTGTTTTTTCTTTTATAAAATGAGGGGCTTGGAAAGATTATGTTCAAAATCCCTTCTAGCATTCCTTTAACTTAACTCTTAGTCAATGACTCTATTTTTCTGACATTTCCCAGATGCACAGCCCTCTTCCTAATCAGATGGCCACCATGATAGGACCAATACATGCAAAGAGATAAAGACAAATTGAATCATGATAACCACTGATTTGAATGGAAGTAGGTGACTTGGGTTTGATTTTTGCATTGGTTATTAGGCAGGTACATCATTTTCCCATCTATCAAATGAGATTGTTGGACAGATGATGTTTAAGTATCCTTTTAGAAATATTAATATGGAAAATATTACCTTATAGAATAACTTATTGAATTCTAAGGATTAATTTAAGATAAGCATATGTCACATATTCTATTTGTACATATCTATATATACATATCAACATGTATGTAAAATGCACACAATAGAATATATATCAATGCTTTTAAAATGAATGCTGTGATGTTTTAATCAATATAAGTAGTTCTCAATGAAATTTTTTTTTCTTAAAGGAAATTGATGACTTTTCCATAGCTTGTAGTCTTATATTAGATATTTTCCTGGGTGACTGAGAGGTCACTTATCTTACCTGGGGTCACACATACATTTTAGGGTTTAAGGAGGACTTGAACTAGAGGCATCTTAACTCTAAGGCATATATATGTGTGTGTACGTATGTGTGTATGTACATACATATATATATGTGTGTATACTTACATGCATGTAGAGGACAGCATATATTGGGGAATTCTGAGAAAAGTATACTTGAAGCAAAGATACTTAGAGCAGGTTGTTAACTCTGTGATTGATGAGATTATGGTTCTCTAGTTCACACAGATTTAGTATGCTGTAGTGATGTAATTGTACTAAGGTATATAAGGACTGAGAGGAATTGAAAAGAGCAGACTTGAGAGAGACTCCAGTGAGACTTGGAGTGAGAGTTTGCTTGAGACTCCAGATCCCAGAGAAAGCTAGCCTGGACATTACACGTGTATGCATATGCATATGTATGAACATGTAAATATTTAAATATGTGTTGCACAATCTGCATATTGTACTAATATATATGTACATGATTAATAGAGAGTTTGAAATATGTACATGTGCACTAGCTTCTGTGGAGATATGTCATGCATACTTGAATGTTCATATGTTGTATATATTTATGTATATTTTCATTTGTATATAGTTCTATACATACATGGATAGCTTGAACATAAGCATGCACACATACTTGCTTATTATACATGTAAACATTCAAGTATGCATGACATATATACAAAGAGATAATGCATATGTACAAAATGTTTCAAACACTTCTCTTCAAATGTTTATATACATACATTGCTATATAAGCATTTTCACATATATATGGGAATATACATGTCTACAATATATCCATATACATGAACACACACAAATACACACACATGTACATGGATATGTAAATAATACAGTACATTATATAAAAACAACATCAAGAATAATAATATTTATAGCAATGCTTATTTCGTGCCAACCACTGCACTGAATGGTTTATAAATAGTTTTTTTTAATGTGATGCTTACAACAAGTTTGGGATATAGAAGCTATTATTATTTCCACTTTAAAGATGAAAAAAAAATTAAGCAAAAAGAACTTAAGTGATTCACCTAATTCCATCTGCAGCTGGATTTAAATTCATAAACCTGGATTTCAGCCCTACTGCTCTACTCTCTATGCACCTACCTAACTGATTGGTGGAATCATGGTTTATTCCAGTAGTGACTTGTTTTTCTTGGTGAGAATTAAATTGTTTTCCATTTTCCCACTTTAGTCCCACCTTTCACTCCCACCATTCACAAGTTGGTGGTCCTGAAATGTCAAAAGATTTGAAGACCTAGAACTCCTATTAGAATCAGATGCAATGTTGAATTATTTGAACGGCATACTTTCTATGACTGTGCTACAATAGCATTGTATTATAAGCTTGATTTGACTCTCTACAGGAATTTTATGTGTGCAAGATGTATGTGTTATAAGCATGCATGCATGGGCACATGATCACATGTGTTTGAATGCATGTGTCTGTACACATGTGCGTAAGTAGTTTGAAATGACATTAACGACTACTCACAATAAGCAATGTAATAAATATACTTTCTAAAACCTAGCTAAGTACAATATATAAATTATTAAATAAAAATAGATAATTTAAACAATCTACAAAATGTATACACACAATAACCCCTGTTCTCAAAGAGTTTATACCCTATGGCTATAAGAAAACACCTACAATCCAAGAACATAAACCTTAATACAGTAGCTATCTTGGCCATTTGGCAGGTTAATTAGGAAATACACCCTTCTACAAATTCTTTATGGTGTAGCAAAAGGAAATTTTGGATTTAGCCAGAAACTTTCAATGTAAATCTTTGTAGATTTTGTTCTTAGCACATTATCTGCCACTTAACAAATGCCTTTTAACTGAATACATATGAAAACCTACATGCACCTAAGCATACCTATAAGGGGACCAGAGTGCATTTATGTGCACATATGACAGAAAGAACTAAGACATGGTTAGGCTTATTACACTTAGATTTTCAGTGGCTGTCTCATACTTTTTGAAGCTTATTTCCTGATGGCATTGAAAACTGCTTTTGGATCCAGCAATCACACAGGCTGGTAGCTGTGGGATGCCAATTCCCTCATGGAATTAGAGTAAGGGAAATGCATTTGTTTCAATCTTTCAGCTAAATAAATTCCACTTTTCAGGGCAATTAAGGTGGGTCCTACCACTCAGGCAAAGCACAATGTAGAGATAGGTTAGGACTGTTTCTATACTATAGCATCAAAATAGTACTCTGAGAAAAAAAAATTCAAAAACAGGCAGAAAAATTAGTGGTTTCGGAGACATTAAAAAGCTCTAAATGTTTAGAATAAAATCTGTTGACTTTAGTCCCCTTGCACACTAAAAAATGAAGATATCATTTATGAGATGCCCAGATAATCAGACCTTCTAGTTGATGTTTGTGACAACAGGTGCCAGGAAAACAGTGGAGCAGGCCAGTAAGTCTGATGTTAGACACTGTGTCTACATGTGAGGAAAAATGATGTAAGGACAAATATGGTCTACATGGTTTCCTGCTGCCAGGTTTAATGGCTGATGTGTATCCCTGAGGCAGCAATGCTCATCCAGTGATCTGTATAATTTCTGAAGTATGGTAGCAGTGAATCATTTCTGGGCTGAAGTCCATTTCACTGGCCAAGTGTAGACACAGCCACAATCTCACAATCCAATTAGGTTTGTTTTGGTATATTTTTTCAAACATTTCCACTAATATAATGAAGTTGTAATTTTAAATGTCCATTGGAAGAACTACTTTCCAGATTCACTTAAAAACCATATACTCTGTTAAAACAAGACCTCAGTTTCTTCATCTGTAAAATGAGAAGAGTGGATTAGATGGCCTCTAATGTCACTTCCAACTCTAAATTCATGATCCTTTGACACTAAGAAAATTTTAAAAATTATAATTTGTTTTTGATTGTTCACCTGTGATTCCTAGCTTTTTATAGAAAGAAGGATCTTTCTGACACTAAGAGTTGATTGCTTAGGGGAGCAAGTTATACCAAAGATCAAGAACAAAGACAAAGATATACTTTCTCCTCACTTGGTAAAGATGTCCATCCAATAATCAAGATAGCTTATGTAGATGCCCATAACATTATTCTCTCTATTTTGTCCTAAGAGAGTTTAATGATACTTTGGAATAAAAGGGAAGTTATAAAATTTCAGCTGAAATTAGGAGTAATCATCCTCACAGCAACTTGACTGTAGAGGCTAAGAAAAATCTATAATGCCAGGGTTCAAATTCTGTCTCTGACATAAACTGACTGTGATCAATCATGGAGGAGTCATTTTTCTTTTCAGTTTCATAGGTAATGCTCTAAAACTGTAATTTTCAGAGAAGTTGTAGATTCATATTGGTGTTAGGAATTCCTCACTTAGTAGTGCAAATCGTAAAATGCAAATCCAAACCTACCAACTAAACGAATAAAACCATGTACAACTTCCTCAAAATTGTTGAGGAAACCACTTTAGAAGCTTTTTAGGCCATAGAATTCTCCCTTATTTGGTCTCCCTGTCTCTAACCTCTCTAATCCCTGATGCATCCTCTAGAACAATTACATCACTATTTTTTAAAGTCCATTTCTGATCAGGTTATTCCACTTATTCAAAATGCTCCAATGGCTGTCTTTTACTACTAGGACAAAACAAAATCATTTCTCTTGTCATTTAACAATTTTCACTATCTGGTTCTAACCTATAATTCCATAATTATATCACATAAATTTTCGTGTATTTCCAGACTTAAATGATCTGCATTTCCCTCCCTATATACAACAGTATTGCTCAAATTAATTGGAGAAAAGTAAAAAAAAAAAAGTAGATTTACTAATATATGATGTAGCTTGTAACTTTTTTAATCTTAAAAAGATTTAGTTTGTAATGTACTCTTTGATACATCCTTGTTTATCAGGGTTTGACATTGAGTTCAAAAGATTTTGATGACTATTCTTTAATTCTTCAATAGAAAACAAACATTACATTGCATATCAAGAGTGATTTTTGCCAGTCCATTTTTAAAAATAATAATTTTTTTTATTTTTCAAAATATAGGCAAAGATAGTTTTTAACATTCATCCCTGAAAAATCTTGTATTCCAAATTTTTCTCCTTCCCTCTCCCTTCTCCTTCCCTATAGAGCAAGCAATTCAATATAGATTAAACATGACTCCATATTTATCATACTGTACAAGAAAAATCAGATCAAAAGGGGTAAAAATGAGAAAAAAACAAGCAAACAAACAACAACAAAAAATAACAATAAAAGATGAAAATACTATATTGTGATACACATTCAGTCCCGACAATCCTCTTTCTGAATGCATATAATTCTCTCCATCACAAGTCTACTGGGATTGGCCTGAATCATCTCATTGTTGAAAAGAGCCAAGTGCATCACAGTTAGTCATCACATAAACTTGTTGCTGTATGCAGTGTTTTCTTAGTTCTACTCACTTTACTTAAAATCAGTTCATGTAAGTCTCTCCAGGTCTTTCTGAAGTACATCTTGCTGATCATTTGTAATAGAACAATAATATTCAATAACATTCATATACCATAATTTATTCAGTCATTCTCCAACTGAACATCCACTCACTTTCCATTTCCTTACCACTATAAAAAGGATTGCCCTAAATATTTTTTCACATGTGTGTCATTTACCCTTTTTTTTATGATCTCTTAGGGATATACACCCAGCCAGCACTGCTGGATCAAAGAGTATGCACAGTTTGATAGATCTTTTGGCATAGTTCCAAATTGCTCTCCAAAATGGTTGGATCATTTCACAATTCCACCAACAATGTATTAGAGTCCCAGTTTTCACGCATCCTCTCCAACATTTATCATTATCTTTTCCTGTCATCTTAGCCAATCTAAAAGGTATGAAGACCTTTCAGATTTGTCTAAATTTGCATTTCTCTGATCGATAGTGATTGAGAGCATTTTTTCATATGTGGTTTCAATAAATAAAATGTTTTCATAATCGCTTTAATTCTTTATTCTGAAAACTATCTGTTCATATCCTTTGGCCATTTATCAGTTAGGGAATAGCTTGTATTCTTATAAATTCTTATAATAAAAATAAAATCTCTGTATATTTTAGAAATTAGGCCTTTATCAGACTTCTTGGATATAATCCCCCCTCTCCAGTTTTCTGCTTTCCTTCTAATCTTGGCTGCATTGGTTTTGTTTGTACAAAATCTTTTTATTTTAATATAAGCAAAATTATCCATTCTGCATTTTGTAATGTTCTCTAGTTCCTCTTTGACAATAAATTCATTCCTTCTAAACAGATCTGAGAGGGAGACTATGCCTTGTTCTCCTAATTTGGTTATATTATCATCTTTATGTTTAAATAACAAACCCATTTCAACCTTAAATGGTATAAATTGTTAGGTGATGGTCAAAAAAAAAAAAAAGACAGAGAGAAGAAGGGAAGAAGGAAGAGAGGAAGGAAGAAAGGAGGGAGGGAGAAAGCACATAGGGAAATGAAATAAAAATCATATAAATCCTCATTTTAGAAGATTGCTATAACCTTCTCCTACCATTTCTTTCTTTATGGTTACTATTAATGAGCTAAACTTGAATTTTCCATTTTTAAAATTTTTTTTTCTCTTTGGAAACTGTGTTAATTAAATGGGTAGAGGAACTAAGAGGGACATGGAGAAGAAAAGATCACATTAGAAAACATCTTCACTAAGAAAAGAAACAACACATTTTTGACTAACTTGACCATTGACATAGAATCCCTGGTAAAATTTGGTTCATAAGGCAGTAATTGCTTTTTATCTATTGTTATGTATTCTTTGGTTATTCTGGAAATAAGAAAATTGAATATTTTTAACTACAGGGGAAGGATGTATTTGTCAAAAAGGAATTTTAAAAATGTTCAATTTATTAAGCAATACCAACAAGTACATTGAAAGTTGAATGAAGAAGAAATGGTTATTTTTTTCCAGGTCTCACATTGGCATCTTTTGGAGGAATGAAGTACTCTGCATAGTTTTTTTTTTTTTTTAATTTTGTTTGTTTTGTTTTGTTTCTTTGTCCAAAATTAAGTAGTCAAGTTTTTTTTTTTTTTATTAATTTTTCATTCTGTATATATCTGGGAAAAACAATCAAATAAACCTGAATGATAGATGTCACTTGAACTAGGGTCACAATACATTAAAAAAATCTATGTTAAAATTTAGGTTATGCATAAAAGATATATATATATATATATATATATATATATATATATATATATATATATATATTTTTCTCCCTCTAAGGCAGTTGGGATTGTGATTGGCCCAGATCCTCCTGACTTCAGGGCTGGTGCTCTATCTACTGCACCACCTAACTGCCCATGTATATAATTTTTTAAAGTGTCATGATGATTATTGTTTTCTCTCTCTTGAACTTTTATTTCAATAACTTCCAAAAATGTTAAATGGAATATCAACAGAAATATACAAATGGATTTTTAAAAACATTCTTCAGTCCCAATAACTCCTTTAAAACAAAAGAAAGAAAATAAAACTGATTATGGATGATTATTTCAAAGGTTGATTTTTTAAAAATTGCCTTTATGTAATACTTTTTTTTCTTCTGAAGAGATTTTATTCTATAGCCATTCCAATATGAAGGACAGAACTCATTTTCTATTTGAACACTATCATTCAGTACTTTGAAAACAGAATTATGACTCACTGCTTTGTCTGCACTTACAGAGAGAAGGTGTAGACATATATTTTTAAAGTACTATATTGAGCCTAAGAAACTTTGGATAGTCTGCTAAGTACAGTGAAATGGGGAAGTGGTGACAGCCTATCTGGAAAATTCAAATCCCAGACCTCTCTTTTTTTCTTAATAGCAGGTTTTATTTTGGAAAGAGGGAGGAAACTGATTAGTCAGATAATTGCCTCAACTCTCCAGTTGACTTAGTCCTATTTGGACAGAGCCTTGATGTCACAGCATCTGTACATTTCAGAAAAAAAAAAAGTAGATTCTATTGAACAATGGATAAATCCAATAATCAAGGATTATGAACACTATTATCACTAAGTATTGCCACATGTAGGAAACTACCCCAAAGCAGTGTTTCAAATATGGGAATCTTCAGTAGAACTTGCCAACATTTTGAACTTAAAAAGCAGCTTGAGGAATTACTGTAGAAGGGCTCTGGAAGATTTTTGTTTTTCTTTTGCTGTGTGGGCTATATTGTATAACTAGGTTAGTTTCTTTTTTCCCAAACCCACAGGAAGAAATGTTTGGAAACAAAGGTAGCAATCATGTTGAAAAACAATGATGACAACAATAAAGTCAACCACGATGAAACTATTTGGGGTTATGGTTTCAGTTACACCTGATTGTGATTTTTCCTCCCTCCATTATAGACTAAATTGGGTATTTTAATTTCAGTTCTATTTCTCCCCACTTTTTACATTTTCTAATTTGTTTCCATTATCCAAAATAATTATTTACACTTAAGAACATATTTCTTTTCTAAATTTGCAAATACAAATGTGTAGATATGAAAAAGGACAATAATTAATGATTGATTATCTCAACCCAGTAGAAAGCTATACACATTAAATAGTAGCTGGTATATATAAGGTGCTCTGCTATTTTCTGAGGGAAGTAAAGATAAAAATCAAAAGTATTTTCTAACTTCAAGGAACTTATCTTCTAGTTGTATAAATTAAGCATATGTACTATCTTAATAAAGTTATGTATACAGGTTCCAAATTTTATTTTTCTTTTCTAAATTATTCATTTCAATAGTATAAATAACTTAAATTATGCAAATATTTTAAAATTATTCATTGCAGTCTATATTTGTATGTGTAGTTCCTAATCAACTTGAAGAATTGCCCAATAAACTTGATACTCTTAAAGAACATGTCTCTCAGCCTACAGGTGCCTACAGAAACTTTCCCTTTTATAAGTAGACATGCTTACTGGTATTTAGCTGTGAATTTCTGTAAGGACACCCTGTAATTGAATTTCCTTCCAGAATGTTTAGTATTTGAGAATCAGGGGAATGGACTCTTGTCAGGAAAATTGCCTCTTCTTTTAAAGTAAAACAAAATGGTGGCACACTTCCTCTCTCTTGGTATTTTCTCTAAGCCACAGTTATTGCCTCCTGCTCCTTTTCCTTGTCTTCCTTCTTCTTTTCTCCTTTTTCCTGTCTGACTCTTTGGGACTCCATGGACCATAGTATGCCATGTCTTTCTATCCTACACTATCATCTCCCAAATATGTCCCAGCTCATGTTCATTGCTTTCATGACACTTTTCAGACATCTCTCTACTTTTGCCATGATATGCACAGACATTGACTGTATAGCCTCCAAAGTATGCTTATTTTCCAGGGGGAAGTCAGTGGGTTTTTGTGCATTTAAAAAATGTTTCTGAATCTCTTCATGTGTTCTTAGAGGCTTTTCCTCTGGGGTGGGGGGGGGGAAAGACTGTCTTGTACTGAGTATTATGTGAGTAACATGAGTGAATTTTGGAGAGTTCCTCACATTTACAATGCAGGAAACACCTATAAAATATCAGGAGTATATTACAGATTTTTGGGGTACACCAGGTTAGAACAAGGAACTAAAGAGAGAATTGTTTTCTCTGGTTCTAGCCTATGAGATTGTACTCAAACCATGTGGACCTGGAAACTTGGGCACAAAATAAATGAGAATAATTGAAACAACATTGAAACATAAGCATCCTTGGAAAGCAGGTCATGTAAATATTATTCTTTACTTTTCAGAAATGGATGTGTCACATTTAAATAAATTTCAGATCTTCTTTCTCAAAACGTAGTCCCTCACCCATCTCCATTCTGCACTATCACAAGAGCCTTCAGCTGAGTGTCACTTTTATGGATTATGCTATACTAAGTTGCTATACCTTCACATGAGTTTTCTCCATATTGAATAGGTAATTTTGTGATGATTGTGGTAAGTTTTAAAATTAGTTTGCCCAATCAGAATTCCAGAGAGTTAGGAAGAAAGCTTTCTCCATAAAAGAAAGTTATAAAAATATGAGATATAGCTTATAATTTATTTCTAAGCCTTGGAAGGTGAACCTATAGGCCTATTGATTGTAGCACACCATCCATAATCGCAACATCCATAGACGTTCTTTTCCATAATACAGAACAACACAAAGTTGAACTTCTTTAATTCATTAGAATGCAAAACTACTTTGCAGTTTCTGAGTTCAACAAATCTAGGGAAATACAATACAACCAAATAGTGATTACTTGTAAGTACAATTTTTCCTCGCTCCTGGGTGATGCTCTCTGGAGAGAAACTATGAAAGTAAATTGCTTTTAAATGCACCCTTCTAAATGTAAATCTGGGCAGAAAAAGTGCATGTCAGTGGCAGGAGATAACACTATTCATTTCCCCCAACCCCTTGGTGAATTATTTTTCTTTCTTTTTCTTACTAGGCTTTCCATTTGGGCTAATATTATCCTAAATATATCCACTGATGAGGCAACAAATCATACATTCATAAGTCCCTATGTTTCAGACTGCCAAAGAAATTAATGACACTATTTATAAATAACCAAGATAACATTAGCATAATACCTGCAATCACAATTTCATTCCTAAAAACTCAAATAATGCAATGTGTCTAACAAGATAGGAACATATTTTGGTACTCAAGTAAACTTTTCTTGCTTTTTTAGGACCATTTATAACATTTCTAAAGTCACTTAAAATTTTATATTTATGGTAAAAAGTGCAAATTAAAGGGAACCAAAACCACTCTTTTGAATCAATTGGGCACTAACAAAATGACATATCTGTCTCACATCTTGAAAACAAAATTTGTCTTTTGCTGTTCTGTTTCTCAGCCCATGGGTTTTTTTGTTTGTTTGTTTGTTTGTTTCCCCTGAGACGCTTGCTGTTTGGGCTGGGAAGGATAATATAGTAAGTTCAATATCGTGGAGATGAGAATGCAGAACACAGTCCAATTTAGGTTCTAACCATGTTGAGATGAAAGGGAATCTAGCTTTTGTTGTTGGGATTAGAGAAAAAGATAATACAGGAAAGAATGCTATAGGCATTCGGACTGGGTAAAGATATAATAAAAGAATGGTCTTTAGGGAAGAAGTTTATCACAGTAGACATTGGCACTCTGGGATAATGTTCTGTGCATTCCACATTAGTATTTTTTATTAAGTAAAAACACTTTGCCAATTTCCTCTATCTTCTCCAAAGATATCAAAATCAGGGATTATGTTTTCCTTTTAAAACATTTTTTGATTTAAATTATTCATCAATATTCTCTTAATATCTTAAATTTTTCTCTGAGGTTTTAAGTGGCATTAAGATGACCAGTAATGAGAATGATGGGACAGCTTGGCCCTGGAGTGAGGAAAACTTTACTTCAAAAACAGCCTCAAACACGTAATAGATATGTGATTCTGGGAAAGTCACTAAACTACTGTTTAATGTTTAAAGTACTGTTTCTTTAGTTTCCTAATTTGTAAAATGAGATGGAGAGGGAAAAAGCAAACTACTCCTTTATCTTAATTTTTTTCATTATTATTTTACTTTCCAAATACATATAAAGATAGTTTCTACATTGTTTTTCTAAGACTTTGTATTCCAATTTTTCTCCCTTTCTCCCATCTTCCCCTTCTTTCAAGACAGCAAATAATCTGCTATAAGTTAAATATTCATAATTCTTTTAAACTTATTTGTCATATTATGCAAGAAATATCAGACCAAAAGAGAAAAAGCATGGGAAAGGAAAAGAAAATCAATCAAACAAAAAAAATGAAAATGCTATGCAAGAATCCATATTCATTCTCCATAGTTCTCTCTTTCGATATGAATGGCATTCTCCATCCAAGTCTATTGGAATTCCCTTGAATCATCTGATCATCACATAATCTTGTTATTACTGTGTACAATGTTCTCTTGCTTCTGCTTGTCTCACACAGCATCTGTTCATATTCTTCCCAGGCTTTTCTGAAATCTGCCTGATTATCATTTCTTATGAAACAAAAATATTCCATATATCATAACTTATTCAGCCATTTCCCAATTGATGGACATCTCACTTTCCAGTTATTTGCCAACTATTTTTTCTACAAATATTTTTGTACTTTTTAGTCCTTTTTCATCTTATATCTTTGGGATACAGATTTAGTAGAGATGCTGCTGAATCAAAGGGTATGCATAGTTTTATATCCTTTTGGGCATAACCACTCCATTATTTTTGCCAAGAAAACCCTATATGGGATAATGAAGACTTAGATATGACTAAAATGACAAAACAATATGCACATGATAATAAATAACCGCTAGAATGCTTTACAACAAGCATATTATTTGTTAAATATTTGTTCATTTATTTAATATAAAACTTTGAGTATGCTACTGAAAATCTCTGTGAACTCCAATTTATCCTACTTAAAGATGATATAATAAATACAGTAATGCATGATAATTTTAAAATAATGGCAACTTTTTATATTATCCTGTAACAAAATATTTTAAATATATATATATATATATATAGATATAGATATATATATATATATCCCAAGAATGATTAGCAGAGCAAATTAAGAATCATGAAGAATTATTCATCATTAAAAAATATTCAGGTGGTGATGAGGTCCTGGATATTAAGGTGGTTGTTAGAAGAGAAATTTTGAAGCATTAATAGGATTATAATATTCCCTAAAGTAAGCATGGAAGAGCTTTGATGAAAACAATTCAGCCTTAATTGGCCTTTTGTTAATGTGGACTTTTGTTAAAGTTTCACCCTAGGTTGAAATCTCTATAAACCCCACCTTTATTCTATCCAATTAGAAAGCCAAAAAAACTTCATAAAAGATTTGCTCATTCTGTAGATCTTTGCTAATTTCTCTATGAGTTCAGCCTGCCAATCCTTTATGGTGACTTCCTCCTGGTTAATTGTTTTTCCCCTTATTAATTACTAAAATCCCTTTCTTTGTAACTCTTCTTAGAATTTAGTTCACACTTAGCAGTGTAATAAAAGAAAATCTTTGCTTCTTGATTTGGAGATCTATACCTCTAAATTCTTTTGGTACAACTTGCAACCACAGCTTGTAACCCCAATACACTTTTGGGTTCTCAATCTCATCATTTTGGTGGCTAACCCTATCATTCTGGTGACCTGATATGGGAAGAGTCTGACTTAACCACATAGCCTCAAATTTTGGTGTCCCTGTTTGGGGAACCTCAACTTTTAGTGTCTCTGTATAGAGAACCTCAACAAGAGGATTCCTTTTTATAAATTATATGAAAGTTATCTACTCAGTTATCAGTTGGAAAAAAGAACTTAAGAGGTTCCTTGTAAGTTTTAGATATTATGTTTCAATGGAAATGAGTACAAACATATTCAATGGAATTCTATTGAAACCATTAAAAAAAAAGTCTTAATTTTCTCTGTTAATTACTCTCAGGTCCTTCTTTTCCCTCTTTTCCTCTTCCCTTTCTTCCCTGTCTCTCCTCTCCTCTCTCCTCTCTTCTTTTTTCCCAACTTTTCACTTGAATCAGAAAAAGACAGACTCAACCAGAAAGAATCAGAATCAAAATACCAATAGCAAACAAAGAAAATTAAAATGAATTCAGAAAGACAGAGAGAAATGAGAGCTCTTCATTCTCTATTGGGTACTTAATGACTGTACTCATCTTGTGAAGAAATTAGGAAAGTTATTATAAAAAGTTCTTTCTCCACTGTCCTTTTTCATGCCTGTCCAATAACATTAAATGTTTTCAGTATAATCATATTTTTATGCCTCAAACATGAGGAAGCCAGAAGTTATTCAGAAATAAGTAAAATTTCAAATTAAACAGAGAACTAGACCTTTGTCTGAGTATTATGAACTCTCCAAACTGAAGGCTCTGTACTATCATGATTATTTTGATATTTTTGTATGATATAAACTCTAAAAATTAAAGTAAGGAACAATTTGACCTGGGGATAATTACTTTGCACCTAGATTAAATAAGTCCCCAGAGAAAAGATATATTTTGAAAAAGAAATAGATCATACCTTGAACAACTCCAAGAGAAAGGCAGGAAATACCTATAAAGGATACAATTCTTAATGATCCAGCAAGGATGATGGAGAAAAAAAGATGGATTATTAGTTAATCAATTTAACACCATCCAGCAATATTCAGTTGAATTACTGGAGTTTCTTCTGAGTTCACTTCATTTACTGTTATCAATACATAATGTTTCTTCTTTATATGTGGGGGTTTTGTTTGTTTATTCTTATTTTCATCCTCAATTCTCATACTGGGACTTTGTTCCAGGGACAGGTACACTAAGCAGTTAGGTCTTGTTTAATCCCTTTCCTTATTCATACTAATGTTGTTGCTGCAATTCTAGATGGGACTGCTGGGGCCATTTCCTATTTTGCTGAAATCCCTGATATTTGACTCCATGAACCCAGTTTGAGTGCTGGTCTTTGATACATCTTCATATCACTTCCCTTCTATCTTAAGCAGTCTGGATTGGATTGACTCCCCTGCTTTGCCTCTCATGAGTGCTGAAGGGATATCAGATATTATTGTGTTCTCAGGTCTTTCAGAGAACTAGTATGAGTTGGCCAAGATACATCAACCACTAAGAGTAAGTCTTAGATTTTAATTAAGCTCTTATGTAAATGGGCTTTAGATTCCATAAAATTTTCCCAGGTGCATCTAATGTCTGACCTGTTGTTCTTGCACAGTTATATTCAGGGTATGAGCTTTATCTAATATTCATGCCCTGGCCAGGGTTGACCAGATTGGAAGTTTAAACTGGACTCAATTTCTGATGTCCCAACCAGGGCACTACTTTGAATTATCTCAAACTATTGTTTGCTGACACATAAATAACAAGCCTCTTAAATAACTATAGGGAGGAGCTCAGTATCTTTCCAGGGTTGCCTTCAAAAAACCAAAATTGGTATCCAAGAGGCCTAGTAGATGTCCTATTGCCTCATACCCCATTTACCAGGAGTCCTAACTTCTAACACATATCTCCCTCATCCCCTTCTGCTTCTCATTCCAAACTCAGAACACTAGTAGGTTTTTATCGTTGTGTTTATGTCTTCCTCAATCAGATGAAAGATGTTATTAATAATTCCCATAAATTGATAACAATCAATCTTCATTTTTTTTATTCCCGAAGATTCTTGTCCATAATCCCCATCAATCCTCCTTAGGTAGATTCACATGACTTTCTGGACCTTCCTATAGATTGTTAAAATACTCTATGAGAATGAGTATAATACACATGATATATATCAACTATCCCTTGATCTTGTGAGATAAAGAACCCATCTTCTAGAAACACATTTGGAAGATACCTTTCGGAGGACTTTGGTCTTCTATAACAGAGGTACTGAATTCAAAATGAAATTGGGTTCACTAAAGTGTGTTTAACAATACCTGCAGGAGGTCTATTGACTTAGGAAAACACATATCATGATTATTTAAGTTTTATTATATTTTACTTATTTTGTTAATTATTTTTCAATTACATTTAAATCTATACTCAAGATTCTGGGTGACATGCAGCCTGAGACATCTTTATTCTATAGCATTCAAGAAACTTTTAAAAAAATTGTTGTTTTATAAAGATGATGCTGCCTCTAAATATTTGAATGACAAAATGCCTTAGAAAGACCTTTTTCAGTTTTCCTTAAGATTATTAGAAATATATATATTTTTTGTTATCTTCCCCCCTCTAGCATATGGGATCAATTCAGGAGGAAGATAAAGTTTGAAAGGGAGTCTGGATATTAGCATAATTGATAATGTATTTGATTGAAATTTCTAATCAAAATTTTAGGGTGAATATTTTAAAAATCATAAATGTAATTTTTATGTTAAAGAAAATTTTATGGCTTTTTAAAACAATATAAATCTAAGGCATTTTGTAACAGAATAGATGGAGAAATAATGCCCAGCAGTCCACCCAGTTCTGTGATGTCAGCTCAACAAAAGTTGAAACTGACCAGAAATTTTGGAGATTCAGAGGGAATTATGATTACATAGACTTGGTTGGTACCAGATGTCTACTTGACTATCTCTATGTATACCAGCGGTTTCTAATTTAGTTTTTCTATTAATAAAAAAATAAAAAAATTTATAACACATGTGCCATTGGAAAGGATTTCACTCTAAGTTTTAAGGCTAAGTAAATCTAGGTGAGTAAAAGCTGTGGGAAATAATGTTAGCATTGAAGTGAAGCAATTTTCACTAGATTACAGTGAATCAACATTTTTACAATCGTTTTTGATTTTTATAGCAAAGTATAATAATAGTTTCCAAATAGGGTCATTTACTTGTCTAGATGGCAGTGTCTCTCAAAGCCCTATATTCATAAGTTCATGGCTATGTGGGTATTTGAGTTTCATGGTTCAACTTTCATATCAATGCAACAACAAATTGAACCGGATTTGTTGATATATAATGAAGAATGAGCGCATTTGGGGAAATCCAGCTTTATTTGGGGGTAAGCATCCCTGGGAGGATTTGCTTAGACTCAAAAGGCTTTAGTAGACTATAATACAAAATGTAAGACATAAGAAAAGACTCAGGCAATAAATTAAACAAACTACAGGGAGGAAAAGAAAGATGGTAAAGGATAAGACTTGAAGACCAAGTAATATGTAAATAAATCAATAAGTTCAATATATCCAAAAAGGAGCTCATTATCTTTTACCCCAAACCCTCTCAGGCTCCTAACATCCTGGAATCTTCACTTTCTTTCATCCCCCCTCCCCCATTAAATCTATTGTGAAAGCTACTGATTTCACCTATGTGACATCTCTAAAATTTTCCCTCTTCTCTTCTGACACTGCCATCATTTTAGTGTAGCCCTCATCATCTCACTCCTAGATTAGCTCACAGGAGACTCTATCTGTCTCAATTCTCTCCCCAAACCAATCTATTCTGTATTCAGTAACTAATATGATTTTTCTACAGTGCAAGTCAGATCATGTAACCCCCTTATTCAATAAACTCTAGCTTCCTGCACCCTTAGGATCATATACAAAATACTTTGCTTGGCCTTCAAAGCCATTTATAGTCTACCCCCTCTTACCTTTCCAGACTTTCTATATTTTACTCCCCAATACTTACTCTTCAGGCGACTTTAGCCTCCTGGCTGTTCCCAAAATTATATATATACCTCCTCTCAGCTCTAGCATTTTCTTTAGATCTCCCCTATGCCTAAAATGCTCTTTTTTTTTTCAACTCTGTCTGTTGATTTCCTTGATTTGTTTTATATCCCAATTAAGATCTCAACTTGTGGAGCAATCTTTTCCCAAAACCCTCTTAATTATAGTACCTTCCCTCTGTAGATTATTATCTATTGTGTAGGTAGCTTACTTTGTATTTGTTTGCGGATTATCATCCTCCATTAGATTGTAACCTCTTTTTTATTATAGTAAGCTTATTTATTTTTAATACACATTACTTTATGAATCATGTTGGGAGAGAAAAATCAGAGCAAAAGGGAAAAACATGGGAGAGATAAAAAACAGAAAAAGAAGGGAATATGTTAACTTACATTCAGTCCTCTTAGATATTTTTTTGCATGCAGATGGCATTTTCTGTCCAAAGTCTGTTGGATTGCTTTGGATCACTGAACTATTGAGAAGAACCAAGCCTTACATAGTTGATTACCGCACATTCTTGCTGTTATTGTATACATTTTATTCCTGGTTCTGCTTGCTTCTCTCAGCATCAGTTCATATAAATCATCCCAGGCCTTTCAATAATCAGCTTGATCATAATTTTTATGGAACAATAACATTCCATTACATTCATGTACCACAGTTTGTTCAGCCATTCCCTAACTCATGGACATCCATTTCTTTCCAATTCTTTACTACCACAAAAATTGCTGCTATATACATTTTTGCACATGTGGATTCTTTCCCCTGCTTTATATTTCCTTGGGATATAGACTGAGTAATGGCACTGCTGGGTCAAAGGGTGATACTCTTTGAGGTAGAAAAGAAAAGACATGGGTCATACTTTGCACACTTTTTTAGTATTGAGCATTAATAAACCACCAGGAATAAGAGAAAAGCAAGACCAGTTAATGTTATTAGATGCCACCTATTAACTTGGAGAGGAAAGAGTGCTAGAATCAAATACTTTGGATTCAAATACAACCTTTGTTGTTTAATGCCTGACAAACTATTTAACCTCCTTAGGCACCAGTTTTTTTTTTTTTTTATTTGTGAAATTAATACGTTGGATTAGGGAGACTCTGAAGTTAATTCCAGCTAAAAATCTATGTTCCCCTATGTGTAGCAAAGACATCATACTAAGATGAATTAATTTCAAGCTAATATGAATTCTGAGGTGAATAAGTTAGGTGAAATAAAGAAAATATCTGTTTCATATGTTTACTTCTATTCCTGTATTAAGGAAAGAAGATTTCCATCCTTTTCTATTTCCCTTATTATTTATGAACTTTCAACTTATGTGTGTTTTGAGGAGGAAGGGAATGGAATGAGATGGGTCTGGACCTTCTCCTATAAGGGCATAAAATGACATAAGGAAAAAAGAAAACATTATAAAAGATACTCGTGCATATTTCCTTTTAGGTATAAAATAAAATTATCTGTTTTATTTATAAATATTATTCATAAATATATAGATATCTTTAAGAGTCATATGTTTAATAGCTGTCTAAATATGACAACTTGCCTTGATGTGTGGTGTAGAGAGATATCTGACCTATCTCTCTCAAATTCAATGCACAAATCAACGTGCTCTTATTAAACAATTATTATTTGTCATGGGCAACTAAGTGGTGCAGTGGATAGAATGCCAGACCTGGAGGCAGGAAGACACGTCATTTTGCACTCAAATCTGGTCTCAGACACTGTGTGTGTGTGACTCTGGGCAAGTCACTTAACCCTATTTTCCCCAGTCCCTTGTCTGCAAAATGAGCTGGAGAAATGATAAATCACCAAGAAAACACCAAATAGGGTAATGAATAGTTGGACATGATTGAAAAATTATTGACCAACAACATTTATCAGTCACTGTGCTTAATTCTGTGGAAATAAAGATAGGCAAAAATGTTTCCTGTTTTCAAAGACTTCATATTCTAATGGAATGAGAGGACAATATGCATACAAGTATATATACAAGATATACAATAAATATACATAGGGCAAATTGGAAATAATGCTAGAGGAAAGGCACTTGAATTGGGAGAAAGAGGAGACTTTTTCCCAGAGGTAGGCATTGAGCTGAATCAAGAAGGAAGCCAGGGAATCCAGGAAGAAAATATTAGGAGTAAGAATATTCCAGACAAGGGGGACAGGAGATGGATTGTTATAGGAGAGTAACAGCAAGAAGTTCATTGTCTCTGGATATAAAGTAAATGGATGGGAAGAAAGTATATTAAGACTGGAAAAATAAGAAGGAGTTGTATTGTGAAATATTTTAAAAATCAAATAATGAATTTTATTATTAATCCTTGAAAGTAATAGGGACCTGCTGGAATTTATTGGTTATAGATAACGGACTACACTAAGGAAAGACTTGAAGCAGGATGACCAGCCATAGAATCTTGCAATAGTTTAGTGGAAAGATTGATTAAAAATAGTGATTATACAAAAGATCATCAAGAATAACTAGGCTTCTTTAGCAAATGAAGAATTAAGTACATATCAGAGAAGTTGTAAGATTAGATTAGACCCATGAATTTCCAAGGAGAAAAAGAAAAAGTTCTTAGACCAGAAGAAAGAGAGAGAGAGAGAGAGAGAGAGAGAGAGAGAGAGAGAGAGAGAGAGAGAGAGAGAGAGAATAATTCTCAGCTATTAACATAATAGATATCTAAGTTATGGAAGTCAGAGGGAAGTTTGGAGTGGGTAGCTTCCTCTACAAATCTGTAGTTTTGGACAATATTCAGAGTTTTTTTTTTTTTTTTTTAAACTAACTGCTTCTCTTGAAGCCCTTTCATTTTAAGAATGAGAATCCTTTCTCCTCTTACAGCAAGAATTGTAAGACCCTTTCAGGGAAAAAAGGATTTTCCAGGATATAGAGTTAGAACTGGATGAAAATTAATAAAGACAAATAAGGAAGAAACAACTAAACATAAATATTTCAATATGAGTGTGAGTTATACTTTTTCTAATCACATATACAAACAATGTGTATATGTATATATAAATATGTATAAGTATACAAATATTTATATATACATGTACTTATATACAGACACAAACATATAATCTTGATGATTTTAAAGGTCATTTACTATAAGTCTCACATGATAGTGATTTGAAAGTAGAGTTTCAAAAAAATAAAGGACTTGAAAGAAGATCACATTGATAATAAGTGATAAAGCCTAGAATAAAATCTCAGATTTTCTGATTTCAAATTCAATAGTATTTCTATTGTGCCTCAAGATTAAGAAATATTATATATTAAAGATCAGAGACAGAAAAATATATAACGTGGGTAGGAAAGGGAAAATAGTTCATTTGGGGGTTTGAATACATGAAGCAACAAATGCCAGAGTAAATAACAACAAAAACAACAACAACAACAATAATTATGACTTGCATTTATGTAGCACTTTCAAGATTTTAAACAATGTACATACATTGTCTCCTTTGGTTTTCATAACATGATTGCTATTATCTCCATTTTACAGATGATTAAACTGAGACTAAGAGGTTAAGTGACTTGCTCAGGGTAACACAGCTAATAAATATCTGAAATGGTATTTGAACTCATGTCTTTTTGACTTTAGGTCAAATGCTCTTAAAACACTGCATCAACTAGTTTCTCTGTCTCTCTGTTTTTCTGTCTGTTTCTCTCTGTCTTCTGTCTCTGTCTCTCTATGACTATATGTCTGTTTGTCTCTGTTTCTGTCTCTGTGTCTCTCTGTCTCTGTATCTTTCCCTGTCTCCCTTTCTCCTTCTCCCTGTGTCCCAGCAGCTAAATGCACCGTTGATAAAACACTGAACCTGGCTTCTGGAAGTGTAAGGTTCATCAGTTCCATATATTTGCCAGTTTTATGATTTTTGGTCAAGTTGTTTACTTCTCTGTATCTCAGTTTCTTCATTTTTTAAAATGGTTATTGTATTGATAAAATAAGCTAATAATGCAAAATTCTTTATAAACCATAAAATATCATATAAATGGTAGCTATTATATTTTTCAACAAATAATGTAATATACCTCATTTATTTTGGACATATTATATATATGCATATATATACATATATACATACATATATATATGTATACAAACATACACTGGACTCTAAAATTGTAATTTGCTTTTATCATATATAAGTGATTCTCCTGCATTTAGCAGTTTCTCTGAATCATATAATTATCTTTCTCTGAAAGGAAATTGTGACTATTTATAGAATCTGTTGAATGCTATTTGGTTGGGCATGATTTGATGTCACTATATTTATCAAGGATTTTAGTAGAATGATGAAAGAAATTTATTTAGAAACTGATTTATAGCAATGCAATAATTTCTTTATCCAGCTCTTTATAATGTGCTGAGATGATGGAGAAGAACAATACATGAGTGATGGTAGAAGGAAAAGATAGATAATGGAGGACAACAGATAATCCTATTTGTTTTGTCCTTCTTCAACACAATCATGCATCTGCCTTGGATTCTGTCCATAAATGCTAATCCAACAGAATTTGTTGTCTAATCAATCAGTTTGCTTTCTAAAAGACATTTCTGATCCTTTGAACCCTACGTCCCCAGGTTGGTCAATTATTTACTCTCTCATCATTCATCACATCTCCATTGTTCCATCGACAGGGGTTAACTTTGGCTTACTTGCCTTTTCAATAATGATCTGTCTCATCTGTCTCATAAAATGCATGTTCACAGCCACTGTGCTTGGGAAAAATAAATAGCCTTAGGTCTTGGAAAAGAATCCCAAAACAAAACAAAACAAAAAATAAAACCCAATTAAAGAAAGGACAGAAGGCATTTTTCTTGCCCAGATTGCACAAGGCAATTATATTATTATATAGAGAATGGATATGGACAGATTTTTAACTTTAATGATTCTTCCATACTATTAGCTCTTCTTTATAATATAATGAGGTAATTATAGTTGTAGAAGGTAACCTTTTCACTCTTCTCTTTCCCCACACCCTGTTTTGCTCTCTGTTTATAACATCCATTCTTTTGATTCTCAGTAATTGGGGAACAGTACCACAGAAGATGGTAAACAGTAACTTAATTCCATCATTTTAATCAAAGTTGGTTGATGACCACCTGGAAACTTTTACTCAGGAGAAGTACAGAAGGTCTTGGAAAGTCCACTTGGAAAGTGGAGTTGCATGCTATACTTATGTGACACTATGAACTTCTGCACTGGTTTTCATTTTATTTCCAGCTATATAACTATTGATATTCATTTCTTGAGGAGTATATCACCAAAAATCATCTTAATGTGGAGTAGAGGTCACTGGCTTTATGAAATCAGAGGCAATCACTGGTACAGAATCAATATTTCATTTTGGGGAGGTAAGACACAGAATAGATTTATTTATAACATAGTTTGCATTTTTATTTCATACTCATAAAAATCTAAAGGTAGTAATTTGTATAATGCATTAAATTCTAGACAGGAAATCTGGAAGATTGGATTCAAATTCAACTTCAGATACTTCCTTACTGGGGAGTTCAGAGAACACTAGCACTTTTGATAAGATAGTAGCAGTAAAATTGTCTTGGCAGATAAGCTAAATGAGATTGAAGATAACTGACAGTGGTTAAATCCATCAGAGACTTAGGGGGATGTTTCCAAACATGTGAAGATTTTCCTCACTAGAATGGGAAGAATTTGTTCCAATGACCATAAAGGTAATTGAAGTAGATGCTGTAGACATCAAAGACTCCAAGGTCATCTATTACATCCTGGGTTATCATTGATTTGTCCTGCCAGTGGTTTTTGATGACTCTGGAAGAACAAGTGAAGCTGACAACCTTGTGCAACTCTGCCCCACTTAAATCAAATTTATTTGCAAATAAAGACATCACCCTGATGTCATTGGTCCTCTTTGAAAATTAAAGATGAAGATTCTTTTTCTACAGCAAAATAACTGTATGGACACGTATACATATATTGTATTTAACTTATACTTTAACATATTTAACATGTATTGGTCAACCTGCCATCTGGGGGAAGGGATGGGGAGAAGGAAGGGAAGAGTTGGAACAAAAGGTTTTGCAATTGTCAATACTGAAAAATTACCCATGCATATATCTTGTAAATAAAAAGCTATACTTAAAAAAAGAAAAAAAAAAAAAGAATGATTCTCAGCTATTTCAATTGGACTTCTTCTATGATCCCTGATAAATAGTAGGGTTAAAAATGAAACATGTTGGGGGCAGCTAGGTGGTGCAAGGGGGCAGCTAGGTGGTGCAGTGGATAGAGCACCAGCCCTGAATTCAGGAGGACCCGAGTTCAAATCTGGTCTCAGACACTTAACACGTCCTAGCTGTGTGACCCTGGGCAAGTCACTTAACCCCAGCCTCAAAAAAAAAAAAAAAAAAAAAAAATGAAACATGTAACTTCTTTTATATTATAATATAAATAATTTTCTTTCATGCCTTTTTGGTTTTTTGCTAATTTAACCTTTTTATATCTTTTTATTCTTGTGTGTATTTTTTTTCTCAAAGTATTTGTGAAATTTGGATCTTTTGAACATATATGCTTCAAAAAGTATGTGTCTCATTAAAGACCCATTTTCTCCCTTGTACTATGCTATTTTCTCAATAAATTATTCTTTATTAATTAAAATTAAAAAAAAAAGAAAATCAAAGATGAACAACACCACTTAGACCTCAGTTTCCTCACTTTAGAAAGATGTACATATGTATAGTTACAAAACTTAAAAATCCTATATAAATATTAGCTATGATAATGATGATGATGTATTTTCAAATTACTTAGATATCACAGGATAAAGTCTTTGTTGAAGAATGAAATGCTTGTTAAAGTTTTAAAATTATATTTTAAGAGACTTTGCAAAAGTGAATAGCATCGTCATTGTCATTATGGTTATAAAATAAGGGTGTAAAGTTATTGCTTATTTTATTTTTAAAGCCTTATTTTCCATTCTACAAATTGAGGAAAATACTATTTGTACATCCTAACTCATAGATTGTTATTACTGGATTTTTTGGGGAGTTGAGGAGGAATACTTTTATAAGCCTTCAATTACTGCCACTGCTGCTATATTGGATATTATTATTCATTTCAATATGATAGAGTAACTCAATTCAATGCAAATTCATTTACATTCAATGAATATTTATAAAGAAAATTGTGGTGTGCAATAAAAACCAAAAGTCCTTGTCCTCAGGGAGCTTACATTCAGTAAAAAATTCACAAGAAGTACATTATGATGATTTATAATTGGGATATTAGTTTCAACCATGACAATTTCTTAGACCAATATTTAAACTACATATATATTTTATGAAAGAGGAGAACAATGAAAAATATTATCAATGTGCTTTGCAGGAATGCCAGTTCCTGCTATTTAATACAAATACATCTTTAGTCATGCTGGAAGAAAGTTGATAAAGCTTTCCCTTCTTGAAAAGGTTATAAGTAATTACTGTTTTATCTTTCTTTATAGGGTATGTGCACTGAGACATCAATGGAAAATTTGGGGGATGGAACATTTTACTCCAATGGAAAAAACCACCAAACTTTGTTCTGGCACTGATGAGTTGTAGAATATTAGGAGAATGGAAGACTTTGGGGCTTAGGTGTGAGCATGTAGAAAAGAAATTAGGAAGTCTGAATGTACATAGCATGAAATCCAAAAGAAATCTTTCAGAATGACTTAAGTAATTTCTAACCCTTCTTGTAAATAAGGCAAAGATAATACTGTTCAAAAATAGATCCAACTGTAAACAATGGAAAATTATGTTGTTTTAAATTTTCAAAGGAATGAAGCATGAAGCCTTGGAGTAAGGCTTCACACACACACACACACACACACACACACACACACACACACACACACACCCCCGCACTGAACATTGAGGAGGAAGGAAGGAATGATTTGAATTCAGCTCTCACAAATTGAGCACTGTACTCTATCTGCTGTAGCATACTAATCACTTTTTGTAATGCTTACAAAAACAAACAAATAAAAAAAAAACCTAGGTATTAATGATTAAAATAAAAAAAATCTGGCAATTAGTACTTTTAATTAAATTTATGGGTAGTTAGGATCTTGAGAAAGTATATTAAAATATCTACCTTTGTAGGGAATTTATAAGCAGGAAATCTATTATTATTGTTAAATTATTAGGTAGAATAAATATCAGAATTTAAATAATCATGACCAATGATAGTGCAAAACCCTGAGAAAGCTTTTCAATTCTCTGACACTCCAAATAGGGGAAACTGGATGGTACAGTGGATAAAACACCAGCCCTGAATGAAGTCAGGAAGACCTGAGCTCAAATCTGATCTCAGACACTTAACACTTCCTAGCTGTGTGACTCTGGATAAGTCACTTAATCCTAATTGCCTCAGAAAAAAACAAAAAACAAACAAAAAACACCTCCAAATAAGGTCATTTTAATTCAAATGACTCAAAACAACAAAAATATACACATCTATACACATAATACATAAACATGAATTTATTTATTAATAGACATACCTATAAATCTATATACAGACACATCTATACCTGCATACATATCTATCTATCTATCTATCTATCTATCTATCTATCTATCTATACCTACATACCTACATTCAAACATATACATAATAATACACACACATATAACAAATATAAACACATATCTATATATATATAAACATATAAATCTATATACATACAGCTTCTATTTATATATTCATATATACACAACTCCATACTATTCACAACATGCATATATGTTATATATATAATACATATATACATGTTGATATACATATACATATGATATATGTTGATATATACATATACAGACATACCTATATTTCTCCATATACTATTCTATCTATCATTTATCTATCTGTCTGCAGATATCTATCTATCTTTCCTACTATTCTTTATATGTGCTTAATGAATAGTAATTAAGGGAAATTATGTGATATAAATCTATGTAATATTGTTAATAATGTACATATAAATAGTATAAGGAAATCAGATCATATAACAAAGGAATGTTAAGTAAAGTGAATAAGAAGCTTATGCAACAAAATTGAAAATTAACAAAAATACTACCAGAGTACTAAACTGATACATGGCTGATTTTAAATGATCTCTACTGGATGAATATTTTATAGTTGATTTAGAAGAGGATATGAGCAAAGTTGGCAAAGGATCAGACTTTTTATCTGTAGTGTTGAAGGAAGTATATTTATTGATTAGATCATAGGTCCAATGATATATTGACACAGATTAGATTGGGTCAACTAATGCTGGGTCAACTTTTGGAGAAGGAGGATGTTTATGTAGACAGGAAGAGCTAGCACGATTGATGTATTCATTGTTATAACCCTGACTCCAAAGGAATTCCTTTGATGACTAACTCATGATTGATGTGCCAAAGGTTCTGTTTGAGGTAAATTTTTTTCAGGTATAAAAATCTTTTCTTTCCTTTGTCTTTTTAAAGTTAATATCAATATTAATTAATATTAATAATTTATTTTTATTACTTTTAAAGGAAGAGACTGTTACCATAATTTCCTTGTGACACTCAGAATCAGCCTGTGTTTTTTTTTTTTTTCCAGTAGGAGTAATATACTGACTTATGCCTTTGCATGTACTTTCTTTGTGTGTGTGTGTAATCAGAACAAGAGTGAGAAAGATAGGGAATAGTGAAATACATTATCTTCTTGTATCTTTTACCAAGATGAAGTCCCATGTTGTGTCTCCATAGAAAGATAGAGAACAATAATATAAACTAGATTTTGTGTAGTCCTATTCATCTAGAAGTTGTCATTTGTTCTTCTTCATAGTGCATTCCACTCATTGATAGAAAACTCTTAGAATGTAGGGTAATCAATGCCTTTTCAATGGTGGATAAGACAAGGGAAAGAACAGGGACAGAAAAATTTCATGAGATCTCAGAATAACAGCAAATTCAACTTAAGAACATCTTTTCTCATAGGGTGGATGAACCAGGCAAGGCTTCAACTATTCACACTAACACTGAGAGTAGCAACATCCTTTCCTTGACATTAACTTCTTACCTGGCAAATATCGCCAATCTAGAGTTCCATAGTTTTGGGGATTTCTCTGTCTTGTATTTGAGTTTCTATCTCCCATCTTCCTTCAGTCTCTCTTTTCATTTAGTAAAAAATATACTTCCTATTAATTCCTTTGCTGATAAAACTATTTTCATATGCTATTTATAAATCCCATAAAAAGCAGAATGATATAAAGGAAATTCCCAAAGTCAGAAGGATCTGAAGTTTTTAAATTTTTTTTTTGTCTTTTGTATTTTTAACGAAATTCTGTATTACTAATGTATTACTAATGTTGACTTTAAAGTCTTGATAAAAATGCAAACTGAATGTAGTGGATTATTGTTATTGTTGTTGTTATTATTATTATTATTATTATTATTATTATTGTATCAAATCACCTTTCTATGACAAATTTAGTTGGGGGAGAGCCGATGCTGTACCTCAAGAGAACATAAAATACCACAAGACAGATGCCATATAGTGACCCAAGAATATTCATTGCCAGAGAGTCCATAGCACATTCTAAGTTAGATACCTTGAAAAATTCTTGAAATCATAACATCATAGAATCATATATGAAGAGTTGAGTTGGAATCTTAGTTCAACATTTCATGTCTTGGTGCAAAAAAGCAGAAATAAAGTTTGAATAAAACTCGACTTTTGACTATATAACTACATTGAAAATCACTCTTCTTGAGAGGTCAAGAGACAAAGTCGTTGGCTAAAGTGTCAATTATACATGTGACCTTACGAAATTTAGTCAATTAAGCACTTACTATGAACCAGGAACTATGGTAAGTGCTGAGGATACACACACAAATGGGCAAAGGATAGTTCCTTACTCTTAATGAGTATACAATCTAATTAACCTCTCTGAACCTCAGTTAACTCATTTCTAAAGTTTGAGGCCGGGATTAGATGATTGTTTTAGGACTCTTCATATTACAATGTCTGTGAGCATTGCACACATGCTTACAATACTTCATTCAAGCTCAAATGGCAGGCATCACATAAATTGAGATGAATAAAATGTCAGAAATTCAGCATACTTGCAAAACTTTTCAATCAAAATTACATTTAAGAATTTTGCTTTATTTCTAACTCTACTCTGTAGCATGTCAGCTATGGCAGACAGCTGGAAAATATCACCTTGAAATACTATCTTCCCATTGTTACTATTTAGTATTGTGCTTTTTAATTTTCAGAACACATTGAGAAAAAATGTGTTTTTCCACAACATAACTTTTTCTTTTTATAAAGCTTATTTTTCAAGTAGATTATTTTCTTCTACATACAATCCATTCTTCCTTTGCTTCAATTTTTCTCCCAAACAAATAACACAGCTTTGGTAAAGTATTTTATTTTATTTTTAACTGCAGATGTGCTTCAGGGTGTGGAGGGGCAAAGTCAAATAGTTAATTATATGTTAGGATAGTGGATAGAAGGTCTCTTTTTAACTTCTCTCTCTGCTATTTCCTTGCTGTGTGACCTTGGGCAAGTATTACTTGATCTTTTGTACCTCTATTCCCTGGGAAGCTATGAAATCACAGTGAATTTGCTTTGGTGTGGAGAGCTGCCACATCCAGAGCACCCCATAGGTCCACTTAATATCTGGGTTTTAAAGGATGCCTTTGGCTACATTCTTCTCATGGGATGTTTCCAAATGACCCTGATTTGGGTATGTTTTACTCTGTGCATCTTCCAATGTCATGACAAAAACTTTCATTCAAGTAAATTGGATGGCAGGAATTCCTCAGTCTTTGCAGTAGGGCATTTTAACATGAAAGGATTGTTTAAAGGAGAGAGAAACAGGCAGACAGACAGACAGACAGACAGAGACAGAGACAGAGACAAAGAAACAGAGATAGAGATAAAAAGCCTGATTCCCTTCTCTAGTATAGCATTTCATATAATTAATTTAAATAATTCTGGTAGTCAACTAAGCCAATAAAAATTAGTAGAGCCTATTGTCACTACCACTACAAATGAGGACTTCTTCAAATAGGAAGTCTATTGATCATCTTTTATATGTTCTAGCCCATGCAAAGAACTGCATAAAGATACTGAGACATACAAGCTGTCTACGATAATTCATCATTGCTCTTCTGAACACAATTGGTCATTACATCGATTACAATTATCTAATATTTAAAACTAATTTCCCTGATGTTATTACAGTCATTATATACATTATTCTAATTATGCTTTTGTTACTGTATCAGTTTATATTACTACTAAAGGTCTTTTCTGGAACAATCCCTATTGTTATTTCCTTTGGGCTCAATATTGTTCTATTACAGCTATAAACCCTAATCTATGCAACCATTACCCAATTTATGGGTGTCTATTCAGTTTACAATTCTTTTACACAACAAAAATAATGCTAGTAATATCTCAGGGCATATATGTTCTTTACCTCTCTCTTTGATCTTTTTAGGATATGTTTGCAGTAGTTTTTTTTTTTTTTTTCTTTCGAATCAAAGAGTATATGTAGTTGGTGGAAGAAGAAAATAAAATAGTTCTTAAAAGTTAGTTTTGCATATGAAGGCCAAAAATGACAGTTGAAAGAGTTAAATTTTATCTCATATGAAGGTGGGAGCAATGTGTTCTCATTTTGCAAGACTTGCTTATAAAGGGCTGTTGATATTTATTTTTCTGTACAAAAAAAAAGAGTTTTATGAAGGGAGAAATGACAATATGACTTTTTTTAAGCATATCTTGTTATAAAAGAAGAAATGAAGATAAGGATAAAAGGTTTACCCAGATATTAAATATTTATGTGAGATTTGAATCCAGATCCCCTAAATCTCAGCTTCTTAAGCTATGGTTTGTAATCTCCTATGAGGTTTCATAACTGACTGTGAGAGTTATGAGAATGATTTATTATCAGTAGGTGTTTGAATTGTATACCTATTTTATATACCTACATACCTGGGGCCAAGTAAAAACTTTCTTGGGTAAAAGGGCTCATGAATGGAAAAAAATTGAGAAGCCCTGCTCTAAAGCCCAGCTCTCTCTCAAGTGTATTGTATTATATCTCAAGTCACTTTTATTCTGATGGTACCCTCTTATTTGCTAATCCAACCTAAAATTGAATTTGCTTTCTTTGTTGCCACATTACATATACATGTCTTATATTGAATTTGCAGTCTAATACCATCTATTCTCCATCCTCCAGATCTTTTTGAAACAAAGTGCTGTCTAGTCATGTCTCATCTCCTTTGTTTTTGAGAAGCTAATTTTTAAAAACAAAATTCAAATCCTTATATCCTTATGAAACTTAATCTCATTAGCTCAAAATTCCATTCTGTCAAGGTCTTTTTTAGAATCTAATTATTATCTACTTCCTTAGCCATTTCTCCTGGCTTTATGTCATCATAGTTTCCTCTTTCCTTTGACTTCCAGATCTTTAATTTAATATTGGAGAATTAAACACAGAGTTCACCTTGAATAAACATTTGTTGCTACTTCAATTGATGATCTCAGACAGCTTTATTGTTGTTGATATATTTTTACCTTGCTTCTTGGAAAATCTCTGGAACATCTTAAGTAAGAAATTCAACAAGAAGGGAAGGAATGAATATGGTGTTCTGGGTCAATGCAGTGAAGTCTTTTATTGAGAAAATCATGGATCCATTGGAATATTGAAATGTTATATTCTATTAAGCCAACGGAATTACAAAATCACTATCTTTCTATGTGACAAGGTAAATTATTAAGATAAATGTGGTTAATTTAAATATATCTTTGTCTTTTCAACAAATTGTGTTTACTTCCGTAGCTTCTGGGCATGTAAATAATTAGACAATATTTTTCTTGACTTGTGAATCATAGACATTGTATACCTATGAATTAATTAAAAATAAAAAAAATGGTTTGCATCCATTAAGATATGTATTAATTGTTAATGTTTTCATACTGGATGTTTTATATGCCATGGAATTATTAAAATAAAATAAAAGTATGCTCTTTTGAGAAATAGTTGTTTCTTATTTCTTTTAATTCTAACTCCCCCCAAATCCCAAAATAAGCAAGATTTGCAAAAGATATTTTTAAAGAGATTTCTTTCATTATTTATTGAATAGGCTCTTTACATTCTTGCCATTGGATTTTAGTAGGCATTATCCAGTTATTAAAATTAATTTTCCTGCTAAATCTTGGTTTATTTGATGAAGTGCTAAACTTGAAGTGGGCAAGATATGGGTTCAAATTCTGTCTCTAATACATAATATCAATGTGAGCATGTGTAGGACAGGACCAGAGAAGAACAAATATTCCAAATTTTCTGAAAGTACTAAAGATAATAATGTTTGAAAATAACAGAAGGGGAATTTAACACTGATGCAAAGGACAGTTTTTTTAAACATAATAATATGGTTAATAAATATATAGAAAGGGAAATAATGATAACAAAGTGTCAATGTGGCTTTAAGAGGATCAGATTTTATCAGATTAACCTTATTTCTTTTTTGTTTCTTCTTTTTTTCCCCATGGTTACAAATACATTATAGATAAAACTTAACCAGATGGATAGAGAAAGATGAAGAGATTTAGACTGGAAAACTAATACAATTAGCGGCAATAGAACTGGCTGACTGACAGTATTCAAAGGGTAGTCTGTTCATGGTTCCATGTAAAACTATTATGTCCAGTGAACTACCCTTGAGATCTGTTTGTGGCCTCCTCGTTCAAGATCTATTCTTTCCTCATCAAAATTTACCTTTCCTTGGTCTCCTTATTAGGTCTTACTAACCTGAGAGAGGAAGAGAAACACTGGCTGGTAGCTTGGTGTTACTTCTATTCTTCCTTCTCTCCCTCCCCTCCCCTTCCCTGAGACAGTAAAAGATATATTATATATGTGCAATCATCAAACATATTTTCATTTCAGTCTTTTTGTACAAAAAGACAGAAATAAATTTAAAAAAAAAGTTGAAAATAGCATATTTCAGTTTGTATTAAAAATATCAGTACATTCTCTAGAAGTAGGTAGTATGATCCATCATTAGGCCTCTGGAATTGTTTTAGATCATTGTTATTATTGAAGAATTGTTTTTCATCAAACAATTGTTGTTACAGCATACATTGTGCTCCTGGTTCTGTTCACTTCATTTTGCATCAATTCTTGTGAGTCTTTCCAGTATTTTTATGAAATCATTCTGCTTGTCACTTTTTTATATCACAATAATATTCCATTACAATCATATGCCACAGCTTTTTTAGCCATTTCCCAATTAATTGTCAATCCTCTGATTTCCAAGTCTTAGCCACCACAAATATTGAACATTGTTTCAAATTGTTTTCCAAAATGATAAGGTCAGTTTATAGCTCTGCCAATAGTGTATTGGTGTCTCATTTTTCCTATATCCATTATTTTCCTTTTTTTGCCAGTCTGATAGGTATGAGACAATGCCTTAGAATTGTTTTAATTTTAATCTTACTAATCAATAGTGATTTAGAATACTTTTTCATATGACTATAGATAGCTTTCTCGTTATTTTTATTTTTTTGTGTTTTATTTTGTTTGTTTTTCGACCACTTATCAAATGACTTGTACTATGCCATTTATAATGTCAAATTAAATCCAGTTCTCTATATACTTGAGAAAGTAAACTTATCAGAAATACTTAGTGCAAAAAATCTCCCCAACACCTTTTAATTTTTGTTGCATTTGTTTTGTTTGTTCAAAAACTTTTAAAAATGTATACAATCAAAATATTCTGTTTTATTTTTGTAGTGTTCTCTATGTTTTATTTGGTCCTAAATACTTCCCTTTTCCATAGATTTGACAAACTATTCTGCACTCTTAATTTGCTTATGGTATCACACTTCCATATATCTTCTACAAATATTTCTACCCTGAATGATCACTGGTGAGGGCAAGGCTAGAAGCAGGGTGGGATTAGTAGAAACTGATTTTCCCAACATGCTTAGATTCTGGGTCCTATGATGTCTCATCTGAGGTGCAATGATGGTCAATGTGATAATGATAGTTTGACTTGCTTGGCACATGCTGCCTCTCCTTTCCTCTTAGGGTATACTGTGCTGCCACAGGTAGACTGACTTTCCTGCCCTATAAGTAGTAACTGCTTACCAGTTGGAATTAGTTGATGTTTTCTCCACAAGGGTTTCTTCCTTCAGTGATAGCTAAGAATCAAATGACATATTATATTTAAAGTATATTGGAAATCTTTAATTATTTACTATTTTTATTAATATCAAAAAGTTGTGATCTGGTTATCCCATACTTAGTAGTGACAAGACCCTCTCTGACAATATCAAAGATGTTTTAAATACATGATGTGGGTATGACTGCATAGGTACCTTAGACAATTGAAGGAATATTAAGCAATCTACTGGTGATTCTTGCAGCTGCTAGACACAGTGAATGACATTAACACATGGAAATCAAAAACAAAGAATTTTCAATTAGGCAATCAGATATTTGCCTTTTTTTTAGGATCATAGAATTATAACTAGAAGGAACCTAAAAGAGAAGCCAATCTTCTCACCTTACACATGAAGAAACTGAGGTGCAGAAATGAAATGAAATATCCATAAATTGATGAAATCCATACTCATATCCAATTGTCAGAGGATACATTTGAATACAATTCTTTGTAATTTCAGATTCTTTTCTATTATAAGATTTTGTATCTCTTTTTATGTAGTTATTAACCTAATTTTACTCATTTTTCTGAAGTGAAATACAATGGTTATGTCAAATGATGTTAAGATACATTATTTCTAAGTTCTCAGGACATATCTCAGAATGTCTAAAAAAACAACCCATTAGAAATATATTTGTTGTATAATGTGCATATGATCCTCTAAAGAGGGCTTAAAAGTTAGAGCTGCACTTATTTTCCTTGTATACCAACCCTCAAAAGTAGTAAAAAGGCCTAAATACAAGAAGGATCCAATAAATAAATTTTGGACTTCTCCCCTTAAGCCTCCCATAGAACTTTGAAAATGAAGATCATATAAATAAATGCTCTACAATATATCTGTACTAAGCTTTGCAGCCTACTTATTAGGTCAACTAAAAAGGTATCAAATGTGCTTCTAGTGGACTAGAGCCATGGACTTGAAGTGTATTTTTTTGTGTTTAAGTTGATAGCATCTGTCCTTTTGCAATACAATGACATAAATATGTCTCCTTTGCAAAAACCCTATAACCTGATTATTCTTCTGAACAGCGGGAGAAAGGGTTGTATAATATAAACAGTTAGTAAATACTGAGAGCAAAAAAGCATTTGGTATCATCATGGCCTCAATTTCCTAATGTCTAAAACAATTGCACTAATATCAAGGGGCATGGATGGGGGATTTCCATGAACAGCTAAATATATTTTAGCTGGTAGATTTGAAGTATCTTTTGACCATATCGAAATAGTACAGTGAATAAAGTGCTAGGCCTTGAGTCAAGAAGATCTAATTTCAAATCCAGTCTCAGATACTCAGTACCTGTGTGCCCCTGAACAAGTCACTTAAGCCAGTTTGCCTCATTTTTTTTTTTTTAATCTGTAAAATGATGAGGGGAAAGAAATGGTAAACTACTCTAGTACTTGTACTTCTTTGTCCTTCATTCTCAAAGTGATACTATGACATGTAAGTGGATTAGACCTTAAAAAATTTGATTGACTCCAGGAGGAAGGAAAAGGGGGACTAAACTACTCTAGTATATTTGCCAAGAACCCTCTGGGAAACATAAAAGACCTAGAATTTGGATGGAAACTAAAGGAGTCAGGTTTCAGTCCCCAGTTCTGATATTAGCAGTATGTGAACTTGGGCAAGGTACTAAACTAATCAAAGTCTCAGTTTTCTCATCTCTTAAATGGGGATAAAAATTATACTCCCTTTTTCAAAGATTTATATATCTTCAACTGGAAGGGATTTTGAAATTCAGTTGCATGGTATACTTCCCCCTGAGACTGTGAGCTCTTGCAGAACAGATTATCTTCCTTTTATGTTTATATTTTCAGTGCTTAGAAAAGTGCTTTAAACTTAACAAATAAATCCAGCAAACAATAAACGTTTTGAAAACAATTCAGTCTAATTACCTCATTTTGCAGATAAGGGGGAAAAAAAAGGTCTTCAGGGGGCAAATTATCAGTAGATCTATAGTTGGTTTGAGAACTGATTCTATGACTGGATATTTTGCAAACTTTCCAAATGTACTAGATATACTTTTGCTAAGAAAATGATGTAGAAAACTTCAACTGCCACAGAAATACAAATTTTTTCCTCTCCCCAAACATATTAGACTTCTAGTTTTCTTTATTGGCATAGGATGCCTTCCTTTCTTTAGTCACCATGTAGCTTCCTTAAAACAACACCAGAAATAACAAACTACCATGGGAGAGAAAAAGTTTAAATAAATTAGGTTTTGTTTCTCTTGAGATGTGAGAAGCTTAATTTACAGGGTCCATCAGGAAAGTCATAATCATGGAACTGAAGCCATAACTAAAAGAACTATTTTCTGATATTTTGGTGGAAATTGACTCTGAGAAAGGATCTCAGGCAGAATTTGAATGTGATTTGCTCTGTGTATGTTATTCATACTATATGATGTATGAGGTGAGTAGAGGGATCCTTCAGGGCTCTCTGGAGGGATTGCTGTGACTAGATCTGGATGGGTTTAGTCTGCAAGCATCAGGCTGACAGGTTCTAAAAGCCAAATCATACATCACGGCATACAAAGACTTTTTTGTCCTCCTCTGTGCACTAATTTTATTCCTAATAACAAATATAATTCATTTACACCCACAGATTTTTAAGATTTACAAGTTATTTCCTTATAATAATAATATGAGAAGGTTTTCCAATGAAATGATGCATTGGCTTGAGCATTGGATTTTCAGTCAAGAGGACTTGGATTCACATTTATCCTCTGCCACCTTTATGACTCTAAGAATAGGGAATTAGCTATGTGTCAGACATTGTGCTAAATGCTTTATAAATATTATGACATTTGATCATCACAAAAACCCTGTCAGGCAAGTGTTGCTATTATCCCCCTTTATAGCCAAGGAAACTGAAAAAAATAAAATTAAATGAATTGTTCAAGGTCATACAACTAATGAATATTCAGGGCTGGATTTAAGTTCAGGTCTTCTGACTTAAGACTGTGTTCTATTTACCTTATTTCACTGAACTATAAGATTTTGATCTATTAATTGGAAAGGGCTGGGCTAGCTGAAGGGTTGAGGTGGAGAAGACAAAGAAGGGAGTAGAAGAAAGAGAGAGGAGAAGGAAGAAAGAATAGGGAAAATGTAGGGCCTACAGGCTCAATGCTAAGTAGTTATTAAAATTATCCTCTAATTTGATCCTCACAACAGTTTTTGGAGGTAGGTGCCATTATTATACCCATTTTATAGATGAGTAAATTAAAAAAAAAAAAGTCAAATAATTTGTCCAGGGTCACATAATATCTGAGACCAGATTTGTACTCACTATTTAGTTATTCAGATTCAATGTTTTATCAGCTCAGTCATTTGAGATGCAGAAAAGTGATTTGTCCAGTATTATTGAACTAGGTAGCATTAGATCCAATCACAGAACTGCAAAGATAGAAGGCATTAGCTTCAAAATTGGTAAAGCCTTACGTGGACTGAAACAAAGTGAAATCAAAAGATAACAAGATTATAAAATTAAAATGAGGAAATAGTTATTTTGTATCATCAATGCTTGGGACTTTCTAAGTGCCAGACAGTGTGCTAAATTGAAAGGCAAAAACAGAAAAGGAAAGCAGCTTTGAAATTGTTGAGAACTATAATCAATGTAATGATAAGTAATGATTCTAAAGACCGAAGATGAATACAACTATCTCTTCCTCATCCTGAGGGTGGGGGGAGGGGGCAGTGAGGGAAACAATACAGAAAAATCCACATACATTTTTTGACCCTCCCTTTGTATTAGGAAAGATTATTTTTTATTTTATGGGGTATTTACAGTAATTTATTGTAAAACTAGGGTTTTATATTTGGTCATAGGCTCTGTATTGTCTTCTGGCCTTCATGGGTCATCTGTGGCTTTCACAAAACCTCCAAAAAATTCCTATTTAATTTCTTGTGCTTATTTGTAATGTATTGAAATCACCTCCATGGTGTGGAAGGGATTAGTGGAAAGAATGAGTTTTACACCTTATACCAAAATAAGGTCAAAAAATGCCCATTATTTGGGCATAGTATCTTAAACTTTTTTTCTCTCACATGATTTTTCCCTCTTTTTCTTTTGTTCTGATTTTTCTCCCCAACATGATTCATAAAGCAATTTATATATTAAAGATAAATAAATTAATTAAAAGCCACCACCACCACCACCAACAAAAAGAATGAGTTTTTTGGACAAGGCCAAGGAAGGCATTTATTTGCTTTGCTTGAGTATACATATTTGATACAAGGATTTTGGACACACACACACACACACACACACATATATATACATACATACATATATCTATCTATCTATATATATATATATACATACACATATACTGTCTCTCTTTTTCTATAGTGTTTGCTTTTCAGTTGGAAGAGGCAAGTAAAAGAAAAATAAATGTTAAAATTTAAAATAAACAAGTTTTATGCCTAATATAGATGCTGATCTAGGGAAGAGGAGGCCATAGGAAGTCTAATAGTCCAAGAACTGTCTAGCTGTATATGTGTTAGGACCCTGAATGCCTTAGAATCAGCCAGAGTCACGATATGCAAAAGTCTTTATTCTAGGTCTTTAGCAATAGAAATGAAGAGAGTGTACCCTTAGGATCTCTGTGACCTCACCACTTCGGTCTCCCTCCCAGAATTAACCCTGCCTAGTCTCACTGCACCTCCTAGTCCCTCCCACAATCTCTGTCTGTATACAGCAAACAATTGGGCCAGCACAGGATAGTGGCAAGGGCCATTCCAAGCATAATCTTATAAAGTATTATCCAATCAGTAATTAGCCTCAAGTGCTCCATTGTCCAACCCCAGTGCATTGACTCAAGAGTTCCAGCCCTTTACACCTAGCCTGAGGTAGCTATAGTGAGTTTCTACCTATCTGGTATTAGCCTAAATCTAAGATATTGAGGTCTCTGTCTATGCATTCAGAATTATTTTTGCACAAATAAATCAATTAAGTACATGGAGTAAGAAAAAAAAAAGCTACTGAAGTAGCTATGTATAGCACCCCAAAATTAGAGCTGAAAAGACCCTTAGTAGATAGACATCTAGTATAATGTGCAAGTAAAGGTCTAGAGATCAGAGAAGTTAAGTTGCTCATGTAAAATTAAACAGCCTCATCTAAGCAGCATCAACATATGAAACATATGATCCTCATAACTTTTCCCATTTGGACTATAATGCTCTCTCTTATTTTTACACTTTCTAGGTATTAAGTATGTTTCTCTTTTCTCCCACGTCAGAAAGGTAAAGATGCATGTGCTATAGAATGACTATTTTCCTGGAGAAGAATAACTAAAAGTCATGCCAGTATTCTTTAGTTAAATTGCTCATGATACATCCGCAACATGGGAAAGAAAGAGAAGTCTATCCTTAGAAGCTAATGAGGAAACTGAGGCATGCCTGATATATAACAGATACTTAAGGATGCTTGTTGATTGACTGTTTATACAATCCTTAGAAGCTAATGTAATGCCTGATATATAACAGATACTTAAGGATGCTTGTTGATTGACTGTTTATACAAGGGCCATAAAGTTGATTATGTAATACCTTATGACTTCATAGAGAATATTTGGGTAAGAGAGAAAAATATATTCTGTGATTATTTTAAATTAGGTATTTAAAATGTAGAGCTTATTTGCTCATTTTACAATCAAGCAAATAGGATATGTTTCCTGGGACTCATTTCAATTAGATGGGATTTTTTTTTTAATCACTATATTTTTTTAATATATATTTTACCCATGGGCATATAGTTCCTTTGATCTTTATTAACCCTAAAAATAGAAAGCTTTTTTTCCTCTTATTCTGTTCTTGTTATTCTTGCTCATACATGCATACATAATAGACTCCAACATGAAGCCAGTATTGGCATTTTAAAGTACTGAAACATCTGAGCTGCATGGAAATGATTGTTCTTTCTGTCTGTGATCAGCATCTGATCTGTGCATTAATGGTACATTTCACAGAAAATAAGCAATGGTTTTGAATGCCCAGTTATCTTAGAAATGTCTACATTTATTTATACTTTTTTTTTGCCTTTGATGCTGAAGAAAATAATTTAATCTTAATTCAGATGTTTAAGAAAACAAATACTCCATGCAGATGCATTTATTGTAATTTCCTAAAAGACGTGTTTTCATCAAAACATTTTTAAATGTTGAGGAATCATAACAAGTTCCTGGCAGAGTCTTTTTTTTCCCTTGTGATGGAAAACATATTTTTAAACAAACAACATATCCCATGGATGCCTATGGTTGCTTTTTAAATCAGAGTTGACTTTTTTTGCGGTCAGATCCAGTTTATCAAGAAAGCAAGTCATTAAAATGTCAACTTGCACTCTGCATGTGCTTTTTAATTTTCTGAATTATACAATGCTCTGTCTCCTGGAAGGAAAAAGCAGAAGTTGGTAAAATCCTCATTCCTCCTGAATGTAACAGTAGAGGATAGGTCAAAGATTTACTTGAGTGCTTGAATTACAACCATCACTGAGGTAGGGCAAGAGGGTCTTTGCCCCAGACCACCACAAATGATATTTGCTGACAGCACTTTAACTCTATCTTTAGGTATAAACAACTGAATTTAACACTTAGTTAGCATGAATAATTAGTTTAACATAATTAACTTTAAGCTAAGCAGTTTGCTTAAAGGGAATTTCCAATCAAATTTAGCCTTTTGACTTCCCTGGTGATCTACTCTTCCAGGAAGCAATGGCCCAGGATATCTAAATTCCCACTTGGCCTTGAATCTTGAAATTCCAGATCTCCCTAGGTTTCCTCCCTTCTGTTATTCCTTATTACTATTAATTTATCTTTAAATACAAAACAAAATAAAACACACAAAATACTATTTATTTGAGGTCAATTTTAGAGTTGCCTTAATAGGCCCTAACTTGCATACTGACAGGATAATTTAGTCCATATAATACTACATAATCTCTTGTTTCTCCTGCATTTTCAAAAAGGACCAATCTTATCACAGTGTGATATCTTGATTTATGCATTAAAGTGAGGCAGTTGCCCAAATTTGTCAGCTTCATTCACTCTTTCTGAGTTATCAGAGTTCAGTGGCAAGACAAAAATCAAGGTGACTGGCAATAACCTGAGATGCAGTAGATGATCTTGCTATCTTCTGTGTCTAAGGAAGCTCTAAGCACTCCGAAGCACTTTCTTCAGCTCCTTGTCTTTATGGGCTTTGGAACAAATTGTTCTCATTACTCATTCTGACAAGAATGTTTGGGGCAAATACTCCTAACTCAATGATGTGTTTGTAATCTGTTGATTACCCTCATCCTAGTTTAGCCCATCTGTAAATATGGTTAGGGTGTGGCTATTGTGTATGCTGTAGCTTCTGATAGCCACAGTTGAGAGTTGAGTACCAGGTGATCACCAAAGGTAAATGAGCAGCCTGAAGAGACCTCAGCAAACTCTTGACTAAGAAGTGCTAGTCCTCCGTGAATATCCATACACACCAACTGGAGAAATAAGTTGTGGTATTAGTAGGCATTTTCTGTCCTCCTGTGGCTTGAACCAATTATTTGATCACACTGGGTCTGCAGGCTATTCATGTGTAAACCTTTTATTATGACACATAACAAAGGATCAACAGCAGGACAATTTAGAAAGCAGAAGTCTGTTTTTAGCAGCCTCTATCCCTCTGTTCTAGGCTTTCCATTCCCAGCATTGGAACTCCCCTTTTCATTCTCTTGCTCTCTCATTCTAATCCCCAACACAATCTGTAGTGAAAAATTTATTAATAAATTCATTACCCTTCCAATAAGTGCTTGCATTTTAAAAACTAGGGATGTATTTCTAATGTGAAATCAGTTCATTTATTAGAAATTAATAGCTAAAAGAATATTGATGTTGATAAAGTGGGCTTTGGTAGCACTGAATAACTTGGAATATTTGAAATTTCCAAGTACAACCCATCTGAATTTTATTCTATTCATTTATGGATACATTTGATTATAGGCAATGTATAGTGGATCCCAGTAGTATTTTAGTTGAGATCTCTGTCAGGATGTTGTTTCTTTTTGTAATTCCTGAAGTCTCATAGAATCATAGATTTTGAATTAGAAGAGATACTGGGACATTTAAACCAACCCCCTCATTTTGAAGATAAAAATAATAAAACCTAGAGAATAGAAATTATTTTTCCAAGTTCATTCAGAATATGAAGCTCAGAAACTTAATCCAAGTTTTCATCATACCATATACTGCCTGTTCCTTATTGGTCAGATGTATTTGAATTTCTAAGTAGTGGGAAGAGCTTCCCTATACAATATTGCTGGTTTCTTTAAGGTCTGAGCCCAAGATAGTAATTGGAAGGACTCTAGAATGTTGCCTAGAGAGCTATTCCCCAATACAAAAACAAAACAAAACAAAATCCCTCAAAATCAAACCAAAACCACATAAAACTCCCTTTATTTTAAAAAATTAAAAAAAAAAATGTTCTCAGATTACCTTTGCCACTGAACCCTTCTCTAAAGTACCTGTAATTGGGGTGAATTTGGTCTAAGATTATAAAAAATTGGAAATAATTAGAGAAAGGGGGTGATAGGGTCTTACAGGAAAAAGTAATTTCAATTGGGGAAGGAATATAATATAATATTCCATTAGGAAAGAACAGTCTAGCATGCAGTAGAGGAAGGGGTTCAGGGGGCATGCATTTAATATGGATGTTTCCAAAGAGCATCATAGTAGACTACTACAGCACATCAATTTCATTGTGTTTATTTAAAGAAAGTAGTGACATTTAAGAAGAATTGTGGGTCCTAGGCATCTTCAGTAGGTGGTCAGTGTGACATTTATGTATAATGTCTCTCAAAGGCTAATAAAACTCCTTTATGCCTGTAGGTTACATTTTTAGTTTTGCTTTGTGTTCCCTTAAAGTAACAATTTGATGAATCACAGGATATTAGCAGATGCTGAAAGTCAAGTATATACTTATATATTAAATTTTTTCAACCCTGAAATTCTTGTATAAAGGATAGAAAAGTAGTTATTTCACTGACATTATTAGTCCTTGATTCTCTAAGCCTAGACTATGTTGTGGATGTAGTTAGTGGCAAATAAATGGTACACAGTGTTGACAATAAAAATAATTTAAATGTATTATTTAAAGCATGAATTAATCACTAAAACAAACTCCCCAAAGCAGAAAACTTTATATCATTAAAAAATGATAGTTCTCAGAGACTTGGTTTCTTCATTTGTAAAATGAGGGTCTGGACATAGACACATATACTCATATAATATGCATAGACACGTATACACCTTTGTATGTGTATATAATCATGTGCATGTAGACATACACACAAATATACAAAATAAATACACATATATGTACATAAATGTACATATATATTTATGCACGTATCTATGAATGTTTGGAGTATCTTAGTCTGAACATGTGAAGTTTTGTAGGAAATTTAGGGAGCTAGGTGGAGACACTAAGAACATAAATTACTTTCTCAGGGTTATATAATGAGTCTAGGTCAGTGGTGAAACTTGAATTCATTTTTTTCTAAGTCCAAGGCCACTTCACTGCTTGAGATTATGGATTTCCAATAAGAAAATATATGTATATTGGACTACTTGTCATCTAGGGGAGGAGATGAGGAAAGGGGGGGGATTAGAACACAAGGTTTTGCAGGGGTTAATGTCAAAGAATCATCCATGCATATATTTTTTTTTTACATTTTTTAAAAATTAATTTTATAATTATAACTTTTTTTTTTGACAGTACATATGCATGGGTAATTTTTTTACAATATTATCGCTTGCACTCACTTCTATCTGAATTTTCCCCTCCTTCTCTCCACCCCCTCCCCTAGATGGCAGGCAGTCCCATACATGTTAAATGTGTTATAGCATATCCTAGATACAATATATGTGTGCAGAACTGAATTTCTTGTTGCACAGGAAGAATTGGATTCAGAAGGTAAAAATAACCTGGGAAGAAAAACAAAAATCATGTGTACATTTTTAAAAATAAAAAGCTTTCATAAAAAAAGAAAAAGAATCTATATGTAAAGTACTTTGGAAACCTTAAAAAACATTTAAAAATATATTCAGTCATAGAAAGTTTTTCCTGCTTTCTAACATGCTTCTGTGCATTTTCTTCCCTCTCCATTACATCTACTCCAAAATATTCCTTGAGGCAGAAACTGTCTTATTGCTTATATTAGTATCTCCACTTTTTAGTAAGTCTCTGATATATATTAAATGTTTAATAAATAATTTGGCTTCTGTCTGTCTACTTGTCTATTATCTATTTTTCTCTCTGTGTGTCTGTCTCTGTTTTTCTCTTTGTCACTGAATCTTTATCTCTATCTCTTTCTGTCTCTCTTTGTCTCTGTTTCTGTCTCTCTCTGTCTATCTCTGTTTCTCTCTCTCTCTCTCACTCTCTCTCTCTCTCACACACACACACACATACACACATTCATTTTTTGAGTATGATTCCTTCACATGAACTTGAAAAATTTAAGATTATTTTATTCTCATTGAATTAATACTACAGTCTCACATGTATACATACAAATAAACATATGTATTCAAAACACATACACACAAATGTGTGTATAATGTTACCCAGCTTAATGCACACAAACACAGACATATAAAATCTATCTTTTATAAGGAGAAGAAATGAAATGTAACAGCCAAGTTTTAGGTTCTTTAAAATAATACAGACTTGGAAGATAAGTACAGAGAACAGAAACATGATACTGGAGTTCTAAATTTTACAGTTAACATTTTCAAGTCTGAAAGGACAAGTCCTGACTGTATTTCCATTTGACTTAACTCAATGTCATGTCACATGAAATGTGTTCCCAGGCTGTCTGTCTCTGAACACAGCAAGGCCTCAGTTAGCTGCCAGCTTTGACTTCCTACGAATTGAACTGCTCAGCCTAAATCATTGAAATGTGAATGATTTCCCCAATGTGCTATTCTGGAAAATCCCTATATATCCTGTATCCTGGACATTTCTCAATTCCCCTTCCACCCCCCATAAATTTGGTGACATGGAAGGGATCAAATGGAAAAGACCAAAATCAGGGATAATACACTGACAAAAAGTAGATTTTAATATCTTGGCTTTTTGTGAATTTTTTTTTCTTTTAAACATTAAGAGAATCAAGAGGGAGATTAATAGCTTTTTCTATCAAAAGAGAAGGCAGTCTTCCTTATTAATACAGAGGGAAAGGTGGATCATTTACAGACATGGAGTATCAGGATTATGATGCTACCTTGTGTATTAAAAATAAATAAACTTTTAAAAAGGGTTACCCAAGGTTTGGTTTTCCTCTTCAGTTTTAAAAATTCAAATATCAACTTAGACTTTCTACAACGTTTGCTTAAAGCCCCCAAGTGTATGTAAATTCAGGATAATTATATGTGAAATTTACATATATTGATCTTTAGTACAAATGACAGATTTTGAATAGTGTTTCAGTTAGTCCTTATATAAACCTGGTAAAACTACAAATGAACTCTTAGTATGAATCCAGTGCTGGAAGGGACTCAAAGATCATCTAGTCCAATGCCCTCATTTTACAGATGAGGAAGACGAGGCACAAAACAGAAGTAACCCAGGGAAGGAAATAAATATTAAAGTCAGGCTTTGAACCTAGATTTCCTTAATAAAAATAACAACAGCAACAACAACACATCCTTTCCCTTAATTTGTTGCCTCAAAGATAAAAATTCTATACTTATACTTATTATACTATACTTATTATACCAGCCTTTAATAGTGCCATTATTGATCCAAATCCATCTTTTTCAAATACCTTTACTTTCTTCTCTTAAAAATAGTTACTATTTGACTCCTAGGAAATATAGGATATATTTGATACTCACAAACACTTAAAAGAGCTGACAAAGGGGAAGGGAACAAGTTTTTCTTAAGCTCTTCTTTTGTGACAGGCACCAAGCTAAGCACTTTACAAGTAATTTAATGATTAGGGATTAGGTACAAGGATATAGAATCTCTGGCCTTCAGGCCAGATTTGAGTCAATGTTTTATCTTCATTTGTACTATAAGGAAAATGTCACAAATTTTACATTATTTCTATCTATAAATATAGAAATACTACAGAAAAATGAGTATTAATTTTTTATCTGAAGGAATAAAATAAAATATACTCGCAAAAGTCCAGAGTAAAATGTAAACTTGAGTTTTTCTTTCATCAGAGGAAAAAAAGGAAAAAAAAACAAAACCTTTTTTCCCTTGAAATGAGGAATCCCAATGTCTCCAGATTAATTCAAAGGAATTATTTTTCCCTAAAAATCATTGCAGTAGTTTTCCTCTTGTAAAATAAATATTTACCTGATCATTTTCACTTCATTAATTGCCAACAAATATAACTCTAACAGATTTTAAAGAATGGAAAGGGACGTGTGCAAAAGTATTTGTGGCAGCCCTCTTTGTAGTGGACAGAAACTGGAAACTGAGGGGATACCCATCAACTGCAGAATGGCTGAATAAATTATGGTATATGAATATTATGGAATATTATTGTTCTGTAAGAAACGACCAGCAGGATGATTTCAGAAAGTCCATACATGAACTGAAGCTGAGTGAAATGACCAAGACCAGAAGATCATTATATACTTCAACAACAATACTATACCATGATTAATTCTAATGGACATGGACTGAATAGAGCAGTAATGAATTGAACCAGCTAACACCCAGTGAAAGAATTCTGGGAGATGACTACAAGCCACTAAGTAGAATCCCCAATCTCTCTCATTTTGTCCGCCTCTATAATGTTCTTTTCTTCTAAAGTATCATTATTTGGGAGCAGATCCCTTGGGGAGCTTCTGGAGGCAGCCTTAGTTTCAGTTCAGTTCAATAATCACCAAAATTCAGTCAGGAGTTAAAATCCGGATCCTTTATTGTGTTCTTCAAAGTCTTGAATCTTTTCCTGGAGTCTGGCTAGCTTTAATAGAGGGCTATCTCTCTCCTTGGTTCCCGGATGAGCTCTTGTCTGAATGTCTCCAGCCAACTTCAGCCTCTCATCCTCCCCAATGTCTCCAGGCAACAGGAAGGTAGACGTGGGAATGAATCAGACTCCTCCTCCCAGAGAGTGGGCTTGTGGGTGCTCCCTGGGCTTGTGGGAGCTACTTAAAAGTATGCTCTCTTAAAGGTGTGAATCTCATGGAATTCTAGTAAATACATTACTGAACTAGAGAACTGTTAAGTACCATGCTAAATTAGATAATTATATCCATTCCAGTGACTTAGCATCTTGTAAGAATCCTAACATGCCTGCATTTTTGATTTCCTTCACAGACTAATTGTACACTATTTCAAAGTCTGATTCTTTTTGTACATGTTTGTTTGGACATGTATACATATATTGTATTTAACTTATACTTGAACATATTTAACCTGTATTGGTAAACCTGCCATCTCGGGGAAGGGGTGGAGGGAAGGAGGGGAAAAGTTGAAACAAAAAGTTTTGCAACTGTCAATGCTGAAAAATTGCCCATGCATATATCTTGTAAATAAAAAGCTATTAAAAAAACAAATATATCTCTAATAGAAACTAAAACAAATAAAAAGGTCCACCAAAATTTAGAAAAATTCAGAACAATTAAATAATTTAGCATAGTAGAAATACATCTTTTAGAATAACAATGTTCTAGATTTAAGCCTTTGCTTTGGAAAAGAGAATGCACTGAATTACAAATCTAGGCTAAAAAAATAGAATTAAATAAAAGTAATCATTTTTATAATTTGAACTTTCAAAAACAAATCTCTAAAATATAACTCACTTTTCTATATGTGTAAAATCTTCAAAAATTGAACTTTATTAAAAACAAAGGAAAACAAGCAAATGAAAATTTTAGTATTGTTGCTGTTGTTTTATTGCATTGATAGAAAGTCTAGTTTTCATAACAGGATGAACTCTTTCAATGTGTTTAATAAGAACTCATCAGACTTTTTCAAGTCAATGATAACTTGGATTAACTATATTTCAGTGCTCACTGAATTGGATTTTCTGATGAATTTACTAAGCCTCTATCTTGTGTCTCTATCTATCCTCATCTTTCTCTTTTGTTCTTTTTTTTTTCTTCCTCACTATATCTTAATGTATACTGGATTTCATGCAATCATAGTAGGCAAGTAGCATATTTATAACTAGAATTAAGTGACTGAAACTTAGTTCCTAGACCCTGTCCTTGCATTAGTATACTTCCTCCTTACTGTTGTCCCATTGGTCTTTCACTAGAAGAAATCATGATCTTTTCCCTCTCTTGTATTTTGTGATCTGTGATCAACTGTGCCTCTTCTGTTCCACTTGAGCCACTGTCAATCTCCTTGAATGATGAGACTGTAGCAGATTCAAACAATTCTTTTTTCTGCCCTTTCATCTTAGTTTTCCTCCTAAGAAATGCAGTGAAATTGTGGGATTGGGTACAGTGACTGGGGATGTTCTAATGGAGGACTAGCAAGCATCCTTTATGACTCCCCTACCAATTTTGCCCCAGATAAAATAATTCCTAATTTTGTTTTTGGTAAAAACTGACATGACATGAATGTAAAGGTAAAATGAAAAGGCTTCAACTAACTTCATTCACTTAATCCTCTGATAATGATTCCTTATTGTGACACAAAGATGACTCTGATCTCTTGAAGACCACATCAAAGAACTCTTAGTTTTAGCAGTTCCTATCAAACAAGGACTAATATAATATAATGTACATGGGTGGTGAAAGACTTTAGATAAGTAATACAAAGAAATTAATTTAGCTAAATATGTAGAAAGGAACATTAAGAGGTTTATTACAGGACAGGTACATTTCATAGGCCATCTTTTAAGGTGTAGAGTCTCTACTATCTTTACCTCTAGAAAAGCATTCTCCACTGACAAAATCATCAACCAATAAATTTTAAAAATGCCAGTATAATGCTTTTCCCATTTTTATGATATTTACTCCACTATGTTCAAATAAAATTTTATATTCAAATTTTAATCTATTCAGTTTGAATTATATTCCTGGTTAGATGTAATTACTATTTAGAAAACATATTAAAACTGTGATTGGTCATTTACACCTCATCATGAAAGAAGTGTCTGAGAGCAGCAAGTTTTGATAGGCGATTGAGAGATAGAGGAGTAATGGTAGATAATGGCTTGCTACAGGCTTTTATAACTATTCATATCTCTTCTTTGAGCCTCTGTGCACTTAATAGTTTTTTCCCCCCTAGATAATTTAGCACCATTTGGAAATTGTATTAATCCTTCTTTAAAGCATGCATTCATTCCATCAATAGTATAAAGTATCTAATCTTCTAGGCTATGAGAATATTCCCATGATGGATTTCAGAAAGACAGATCTAGGTTACATCGATATGTAATAATTCTCAACCATGCCTATGTCCAGCAAATATTCTATTTGAGGGATTCACCTAAAATACTAAATACCTTTCTCATGAATTCCTAATGTCATGTTGACACAATAGAGCATAAAAGCTTGATTTCATTTGTTCTTATTATATCATTGTTCTTACCTACATTTTTAATCATGACTTTTTAATATTTTATCTTTTACTTTTTTTAGGAATGTGACCACCTCTCTGTTTCCCTTTGAATGACTCTCGTTTAATTCTTAGTTAATTCTATGATTTGAATTGGGTGGTTGTTGTCCTTTGTTTTTGAAGAGGACAAAAATGACATTCCTGTGTTATAGTCAAGTTACAGTATGTCCAACTGTGACTGATCAGATCAATAGGAGCTTGGAATGCTCTTCCACAAGACAGGTACAAATAGTCCACGTGAACATTTGGGGTAAGTTTTCTAAATTTGCACTTTTACTTTTGGAGCTACCTAAATTCTTCTTCTTCTTCTTTTTTTTATAGAGCACGGCAGTTTCTCTGCTGAGGGCATGCCATGCTGGTATTTCTGTTTCCCATGTTATGAAATCCATCCCAAGCTTCTTAGGAAAGACTTTGAGAGATGATTTTTTCAGCAACCATGTGACTATTTGCTCTGTATTGGCAAGTGTGGTTTGGTGTTTAAACAATGTGGCCAGTCTAATGGAGTTGTGTTTTCTGCAGTAGAGTTTGAATATTTGGCAGTTTGAGAAGAGAATTTAGTTTCTGGTATCTTATTTTTCCAGGTGTTTTTTAGAATGTTCCCAAGGCAATTTAAATAGAAGTGATTCAATTTTCTCTCATGGCACTGGTGCTAATAGACTATTCAAGTTTCACAGGCAAAGACTAAGGAGGTCAGCACAACAGCTTGTTAGACCTTCAGTTTGGTAGTTCATCTAAAACCTCTTCTCTCTAACATTTTCTTCTGGAGCCTTCCAAACACTGAGCTAGCTCTGGAAATAGATGAGTCAATCTCATTATCAATGGATACATCTCTGGAAAGTATATTGCCAAGATAAGTGAACCAATCCACAGTATTCAAATCTTCTCCATTTGCTATAATTGATGGTGTCATATATGGATGGTGATGCTGGCTGATAGAACACCTGTGTTTTCTTGGTATTGTTAGGCCAAAATTAGTAGAAACAGTAGAGAATCTTCTGAGAGATATATACTCTGTTGCATCTCAGTTTCAGAGACTGCATTGAATGCACAATGATCTGCAAAAAAAAAAATCATACACTAACATTCCTTTCACTTTAGCATTGACTTGTAGCTTATTCAAGTTGATGAATTTACCATCAAAGTAATTGCTGCCATGTTCATCTTCATTGAAGGCATTTGATAATTTGACTAAAAATATTGTGCTAAAAAGCATGGGAGCATACATACAACCTTGTCTCATTCCATTGGTGACTGGTAAAGTGAGAGAGCATTATCCATTATCTAGAATCTGGACAAGCATACTCATGAAATTATTGAATATTTTTAGGTTAAAATTTTTTGACATAATTTTCCATTAGACTTTGCAAACAACAGTATCAAAGGCCTTGGTCACATGAACAAATGTTGTGTACAGACATCCATTCTACTTGTTTATCTCCTGGAGTATTTGGGCAACAAACATCATATTGACCATTCCTTGATCCTTTCTGAACTTATAGAGGTTCACAGATAGAAGACCATCTTCCAGGTGAAGAATTAGCTGATTAAGGTGAACTCTGGTCAGCAATGAGCCTTGCCAACAATCCCTGTGATTGTCACAGAATAATCTATGTCCCATATATTTATGGAGATGGACATTGGAAGTGTCCTTAAACTCCTGGGGGAAAACCTCTTCTTGTCATATAAGTCAGAAAATTTCAGTAAGTTTTTGTATGATCAATGGATTTCCTTTCTTGTGAATGTCAGCAGGAATAGATTGAAAGGAGCCTAAAATATTTCAAATCTATGATACAGTTGAAACCCACTAGGGAGGTAAATGGTCAATGTCTTCAGCATTGATAGATGATGATTTGTTGAGAAAACTAGGGATATGTTCAGCACATCTCTCTAGGATCATATTCTTGTCACTAGTCAATATGGCTCCATCAGTACTGAATAGTTGAGATGCATTATAAGTTTTTGGCTCATAAATAGCCTTCAGTTTATCATGAAACTACTTTGGATGTAACCTATCAGCATAAAGCTGAATTTCATCTGCTTTCTTACTGAGACAAGAATCCTGCATCTCTCTAAGTTTCGATTGCACTTCACTCTTGATGAAATTGAATGCTGCCTTCTTAGAAGTAGATAAAGGATTTTGCTGGTATACTCAGTGGAGTTCTTGTTTTTCATTTAGCAGCTTCTGAATTTCCTGATCATATTCATTAAGCCAGTCTTAATATTAGTAAGCATTCTGATACAGCTGAACAAATTTGCATGCAGTACCTGCTGAGTTTTCTTGCAAGAAAACAAGAAGTTTGTCTCTCAGGTTTACTGGATTTGGATATGTGAACATTCCATGTAGCAATGGTGACTGGAATCATCCTTGCAGAAGTTTTTGTACAGTGTGTATGTATATGTGTGTATTTGTGTGTGTGTGCATGTGTGTGTGTGTGTGTGTGTGTGTGTGTGTGTGTGTGTGTGTGTGTGTTTTGATTGCAGGGTGAAATTCCTATTTGCCATGGCAACCAGGTCAGAGTTGGATAAGCAGACAAATTTTAGGACACCTTTTCTAGCACCTTCCTCACAGCAAGGGGTGAACTCTTTTAATGGCTGCTCCCAGGGAGCTGTCAAAATGGTTTGGCAGACTATGCTGCTGTGCATGCTGTAGTTTCTTGGAGTCACAGATGAGAGTTAGGTGGATCAAATGGAACCAAAGTGGGAATTAGCCCTGAAAAGTGTTCAGCAATACTCACACCAGAGATAGTAATTTTCCCTGAACACACCTTACATTGAAATAATTTTGATGCTGATATTGGGTCTTTGTAGTTTTGATAGAGAAAGTTTAAAAGTTACACTCTCAATAAGCTTATTTAACTGGTCACAAGAGAGGATATAACCTGTGCAGAGATAAGTGTGATTTGAGATAGAGAGTATTGGTGACAAGGGAGTATTGGGGCAAGATAAAACTTTTTAGAAAATTTGGATAGTATTATTCTATAAGAAATGATCAGCAGGATGATTTCAGAGAGACCTGGAGAGCTTTACATAAATTGATACTAAGTGAAGTGAGCAGAACCAGAAGATCATTATACACAGCAACAGCAAGATTATTTACTTGATGATCAATTCTGATGGACATGGCTCTTTTAAACACTGAAATTATCCATGCCAGTTACAATTGTCTTGTGATGAAGAGAGCCACCTGCTCCCAGAGAGAGGACAGTGGGAACTGAGTGTAGACCACAGCATAATAGTTTCACTCTTTTTTGTTTTTGTTTGTTTGCATTTTATTTTCTTTCACATTTTTTCTTTTTGATTTGATTTTTCTTGTGCAGCATGATATTTGTGGAAATATGTATAGAAGAATTGCACATTTAGCAGATATTGGACTACTTGCCATCTAGGGGAGGGATCTGGGGAAAGGAGGGGAAAAATTAGAAAATAAGGTCTTGTAAAGGTGAATGTTGAAAATTATCCATGTATGCAATTTGAAAATAAAAAGCTTTAATTAAAAAAAAGGAAATTTGAATAGACAGAAAACACTTCAGTTGGACAGATTATATTATCTTCTTATCTTCTGCTTTAAAAAGTCAGTCTGATCTACCAATCATAAATAAAAGTTTATGAGGAAAGAAAAAAATACTTCATATTTCTCTGTTCTTTCTCAGCACTGTAAATAATAAAAAAATAGTATATAATGGAGATATAAAATCTCAGTGAGAAAGGATCTTCGAGATCAGCCACATATATTTAGAGATGATGTAAGAAACCCCTCCACAATATTTCTGACAAAAAGTCAGATTTTTTTCCTTTTAAAGACTTTTTCAAATAAGTCTTTCCGACTGTTGGATAATTCTTGTTATTTGGAATTTTTTCATTTCTTAGTTTGAACCAAAGTTTGCCTCTCCCTAACTTCTACTTGACCCTATAAGGCCCTATAAGGCCAACCAGAGGCTTCCAACCTGGTAGAGGGATTAGACTTAGTCCAAAAAAGGGAGGGACTTTCAGGAGCCAAGATAATGGAACGAACAGTAAATTACTGTAATCCATATTCACCCATAGACAGCCATAAAACAAGGCCCCAAGAGAGGTCTTGGAGTGGTTGGAATCAGCAAGGATATAGCAAATAATCATTTATTCTAGGAAAACTGATGGATTTACTGGAGGTGTCCCTCTCATAGAGGTAAGGGGTAAGGTGGCAGTCCAAGATAGGAAACTCCCTAATAATCCAGCAGCAAGCTCCACCTCAGCAAATAAATAGAAGGTCCTTAGCCCCAGAATGGTGGAGGAAGTGAAAGTCAACAGTAGGACCTCCCCATGCATTGGCAAAACTAGGGGAGCTGCAGATTCCAGCTCTAGGGAACCATGTGTACCAGCACAGCCCAGGGTAAGTAAGCATCTTCCAGGGGCCAGATCTCCAAATGGATCAGTGTAGCCCCAGAGAAACACAGCAACAGCCCATCTGGCCTCAGCACACTAGACACTACCACCAGAATCCCAGCTCAGGACCAGGTAAGCTGCCAGATACCTAGAGTCTCCAATAGCAACCATCACTTCTCACCATACCTCTTCAGGGAGCACGAAAATTAGGATCCCCCTGGCACCTCAAGGCAACATAAGTGAAGCACTGGGTAAACAGAACCTGTACTCACTGGCACAAAAAGCTAAAACAGTATTCCTGCCACTTCAGTAGCAGAATTCAAATTTAAAAGAAAGAGGAAAATAAAGATGAGCAAACAATAACAACAACTAAAGGATCTGACTATATAAATTTATTATGATAACGGGAAAGATCAAGACATAAATAAAGAATGACAATGCCAAAATCCCAAAGAAAAAGAAGTGGTCCCAGTATCAGAATGAATTTATGTAAAAGCTCAAAAGAGAAATCAAAATCATAATAGTTGGAGGGGATGTGGAAAAACTGGGACACTGATACTTTGTTGGTGGAACTCTGAATGGATCCAACCATTCTGGAGAGCAATTTGGAACCGTGCTCAAAAAGTTATCAAACTGCGCATACCCTTTGATCCAGCAGTTTCTATTGGGATTATATCCCAAAGAAATCCTAAAGGAGGGAAATATGTGCAAGAATGTTTGTGGCAATCCTCTTTGTAGTGGCCAGAAACTGCAAATTGAGTGGATGCCCATCAATTGGAGAATGGCTGAATAAATTACGGTATATGAATGTTATGGAATATTATTGTTCTGTAAGAAATGACCAGCAGGATGACTTTAGAGAGGCTTGGAGAGACATACATAACCTGATGCTAAGTGAAATAGGCAGAACCAGGAGATACATGGCAACAACAAGACTATATACAATGATCAATTCTGATGGAAGTGGCTCTCTTCAATATTGCACCAGTTCTACTTGTGCAGTGATGAAGAAAGCCATCTACACCCAGAAAGAGAACAGTGGGAACAGAGTGTGGAACATAGTATTCTCATTCTCTTTGTTGTTGTTTGCTTGCACTGTGTTTTCTTTCTCAATTTTTCTTTTTTCTTCCTTCTTGATCTGGTTTTTCTTGCACAAAATAACTATAAATATGTATACATATATTGTTTCTAATATTATGTCAACATAAAAATCATAACAGAGAGAGAGAAGAAAAATTGGAAAAAGAAATGACAATGATTCAAGGGAATTATGAGGGGAAAAAAAGAATCAAACTTTTGCAAAACTCCTCAAAATGTAGAATTGGCCAAAAGAAGAAGGTAATAGAAAAATTCAGTGAAAAAACAAAACAAAACAACTCTTTAAATAATACAGCTGGCCAAATGGAAAAGAAAGTACAAATGCTATTTGAGGAAAGCCATAAAAGTTAGAATTGGGCAAGTAGAAACTAATGTCTCTGTGAAAAATCAGGGCTCAATCAAACAAAGTAAAAAAAAATAAGGGAAAAAGTGGAAGAAAATGTAAAATACCACATGGCAAAATTAAGTGACCTAGAAGATGATATGTTTTCATTATTAGAGCAGTTAGAAGGAGAATATATAGACAGAGGGTACAGGTATGACTTGACTCTGAAAAGATAATATCTTGAAAATAAATTAAAGAATGAGAAAGAGGAATACACTTGGAGAAAGGGAAAGCAAAAGGTAGAAGGGCAAATTATCTCACATAAAAGAGGCAATTTTTCACAGTAGAGGGGTAGATGGTGATAGGGAGTGAGTGAACCTTAGTCTCATTAGAATTGGTTCAAAGAAGGAATGATATCCTCATGCATTTGGGTATAGGAATCTATCTTTCCCTGTAGGATAGACGGAGAAGAAGAAATTAAACAAGATTTGGAGTGATAGAAATGAAGGTAGATTTAGGGAGGTGATTGTCAGAAACAAGAAACTTTTGAGGAGGAATAGGATGAAAGGAGAGAGATGATAGAATAAACAGAGGGGGAAATAGAATGGAGGGCAATACAATTAGCAATCATAACTGTGAAAAAAATTGGAATTAAGCTTTTCAACAAAGGCCTCATTTCTCAAACATATAATGAAATTGGTCAAATTTGTAAAAGAAAAGTGATAACAAGAGCTATTCCACAATTGATAAATGATATAGTTTTCAGATAAAAAGTTATTTATTGTTATATAGAAAAAATGCTCCAACTCACAGTGGATTGAAGAAATGAAAATCTAAACTATTCTGTGTTACTACCTCATGCTTGTTAGATTGATCAATAGGACAGAAAAGGAAATTAGAGGGAATATGGAAAAAAGAGACATTAATGCATTATTGGGAGAATTGTGACCTGATTCAAGCATCCTGTAAATTTGAAACTATATGCACAGGGCTATAAAACAATACATACCCTTTGAGCTAGCAATACCACTTAATAGGTCTGAATTCTGAATTCTAAGAGACAAAAAATAAAAAAGGAAAACTATGTACAACAATATTTATCACAGTTCTTTTCTTGTGGCAAAGAACTGGAAATTGAGTAGATACTGCAGTATGTGATTGTGATAGAACATTATTGTGCTATAAGAAATAATGATCAGAATGCTTTCTAAAAATTGGGAAAGATCTAGAAGCTAATGAAAAGTAATATGCACTGTGTACAAAGTAATAGCAATATTGTAAGATGATCAGTTGTAAATGCTTTAGTTATTCTCAGCAATACAGTGATCCAAGACTATGCAGGACTTGCTATTCTTCCCAAGAAAGAACTGATGGTATCTAAATAGAGAATGAAGCATGTTTTTAAAAGTTTATTTTTCTTGAATTTTTAAACATGTTTTCTTTCACAAGACAAATATATTTACACATGTATAACCTATAATGGACTAATTGCTCTAGGAGGACAGGGTGGAGAGGGAGGAAAGGAGGGAATGTGGAATTCAAAATTTTAAAAATAATTAAAATACGTTTTACTTACAATTAGGAAAAATAAAATATTCAACAAAAGCAAAGAGAGAATTTTTCTCTGCTTTAGAATGATAGAACATTTCTAACTTTTTTTTCACATTGCATGAAGAAAACCAGACACAGATATGACCTACTCAACAAACTCTGAACTGTTGTCCTCTTTCCCTCCTATATTAGACAACAACTATCCTGAAGAATTCTTAGGAATAAGTGTTTGCTATGAAAATTAAAGACATTTTATCCCTGGGAAGATGAATTTGATCATCCCACTTACATAGTTTGGCAAAACAATCTTAACTTTGTAGAAATGATGTTATTAATTTTTATTTGGCTTAGGCAAAAACACGTGGATTCCAACTAGCACTGAGAATATACTACCCCTGCTCAAGTACACTGCTGCTAGGAGCAATGATAAATTTAGATTCTTTTCTTTTTATTATCAATCAGTTTTGGAAAAAATCCACATTCTTATATTTTAAATCCTTTGAAATAATAACATTAGCTTTAGTTTATTTCAGAACTTTTCTTTATTTAAGGTATTCAGATACTGTAAATTGTAAATAAAAAAATGACTTCAATTGACCTTCCCCATGAAAACAGTGATCTGAAGAAGTATGATTTAGATTATTCAATAGCATTTCCTTTCTTAATCTTAGAGAGATAAAATCAAACCAAAATAAAACTTCTCTTTGCAACCACAAAGCTTGAACACACAGATAACAACAACAATCCAGATGTATTTCTAACCTTTAATTCATAATGAAACTATGTCTTCCAATTCATCTTTCTTCCAGGGAATAAGAAATAAGGGCAAGTACTTTTTTCTTTTTTAATAGTTTTTATTTACCAGATGTATGCATGGGTAATTTTACCACATTGTCAATTGTCAAACCTTTTGTTTTAATTTTTCCCCTCCTTCCTCTCCCCCTCCCAATGGCAGGTTGACCAATACATGTTAAATATGTTAAAGTATAAATTAAATATAATATGTGTATACATACCAAACAGTTGTTTTGATGTACAACAAGAATCAGACTTTGAAATAGTGTACAATTAGCCTGTGAAGGAAATCCAAAATGCAGGTAGACAAAATAGAAGGATTGGGAATTTTATGTAGTGGTTCATAGGCATTTCCCAGAGTTCTTTCACTGGATGTATCTGGTTCAGTTCATTACTGCTCTATTGGAACTGATTTGGTTCATCTCATTGTTGAAAATGGCCATATACATCAGAATTGATCATCATATAGTGTTCTTGTTGAAGTATACAATGATCTCTTGGTCCTGCTCATTTCACCCAGCATCAGTTCAGGTAAGTCTCTCCAGGCCTTTCTGAAATATCCTGTTGGTAATTACTTACAGAACAATAATATTTCATAATATTCATATAATACAATTTATTTAGCCATTCTCCAATTGATAGGCATCCAATTAGTTTTCAGTTTCTGGCCACTACAAAGAGTGCTGCCACAAACATTCTTGCACATACAGGTCCCTTTCCCTTCTTTAAGATCTCTTTGGGATATAAGCTCAGTAGTAATACTGCTGGGTCAAAGGGTATGCACAATTTGACAACTTTTTGAGCATAGTGCCACATTGCTCTACAGAATGGAAGGAGATATACACAATTATACCAACAATGTATCAGTGTCCCTGTTTCCCCACATCCCCTCTAACATTGCACATTATCTTTCCCTGTCATTCTAGACACTCTGACGGGTATGTGGCCAAGTACTTCTTTCACCTTGTATTTTCCCATTTAAATTCCACCAACAAAGATTTTCTTAGACATATGAGTTCTTTACTGTGTCCCTATTAGGCCTAGGTTGCTGAACCATTCAAAGATAGCCTGAGCAGATCCAACTGCTAGAGATTTAAAAAAATATTTTAATAGTTTTTATTTATCAGATAGATGCATGGGTAATTTAGAGATTTTTTAAAAAATATTTATAGATACACCTTCATATGTAATAAGAAATTACAGTTCATAGTTAGAAGGTATAATAAAAATCATATAATATACTTTTCTCATTTGCAAGATGAGACAACTGGGTCCAAGGGAGGTGAAGTGTTCAAATTAACACCTGCATAAAAAAGCAGAGCTAGGTTTTGAACTTTGTTTGAAAGTAGTTTTCTTTCTATAGCATTATTATGTAGAATGCTAGGAAGTCTAGTGAGAAAACATTTAGAGAACCCCTGATCTAGAACTACAAGAGGCACTGCATTGTAGTCATGTCCTTCATTTTGCAGAAAAATAAGGGACACCAGGGCCTAAGTAAATTAGTGATTTTTCCACTAAAACCCCTTAAAAAATTAGAAAGTTTCACAACCTAAGTTCTCCTGTTACAGAAATAGGATTTTTCCCACTCTATTATACTATTTTTAAATTCACAAACATTTATTAAATAACTGGTTAATCAAAGACAAAACAAAACAGACCAAAAAATCCTTCTTGTTTTTGGAGGCAGGGCAAATAAAAATATAAAAGGTAAACATATATCTGATTAGTTAAGGAGGGAGGGAGTATAGTTCTTCTATCTACTTATCTATCTTTCTAGAAATTAAGAGGATGAGAATGTACTTCTTGTGGGAAATGGCCTTTGAACTGTACATTGAAAGAAAGGAAGGATTCTAGAAGCTGGCTTCAAGGATAGGATATAAATAAATGGCATGTTGGTGAATGTTACTCTCCAAACACACACACATACATGTACACATATGCACATAAATACACACATGATGCATTTTAAAGTTTAATGTATCACATTTTCTCCAATGCTTAAGTTTAAAAATAATAAATTAATAAGCAGCTAGATTGCTCAGTGGTTACAACACCAGGCCTGGATTCAAAGAGGACCTTAGACACTTAACATTTCCTAGCTGTGTGACCTTGGGTAAGTCATTTAATCCTAATTGCCTTGCAAAATAATAATAACAAAAATAACAAATTAATCCCCACTTTAAGCATTTGATGATTTTTTGATGTTTCAGTGCTTTCATGTAAAACTTTAACTCTTATCTTTTATAAACTGTGGACTACATGGGCTACATGCTATCTGGGGCCCCTTGTAATTCTAGATCTATGGTATTCAAATTACATGTTCTCAATATAGATGTTAGCATCCTGCAGAATAGTGCTATAGAAAGAAAGTTAACTTTGAAACAGAGTTCAAAACACAGGCCTGAGGGATAGATTGTGTAAAGTTGAAAAGTTTTTAATTAATAAAAATGATGGAGTATTTAATTTAAGAAGCTGCTGACCAATGCAGAATTTATAGGGAATAAAACAAAATACATCATTGCTATAAAAGTCTAGGATGATCCTGGGATGATCCTCTCTTCCTCAAACACATCTTACCCTGCAATGATGGAGACAAGTATTTCTATTTTGAACTATTTTTCTATGCTGCCTGTCCATTTGTGAAATGAACATTAGGATTTTTAGAGTGTTGTTGATTGAAATTAGTATTGTATTAGGAATTTAATTATGTATAAAATAAAATGGTTAATGACATTTATTTAGCACATATTGTAGCAGAATTTGCACATGTGGATTATTCTCCATGTATTATATTTATGGCTTTTGTAAGTAGAATGGTGAGAGCCTTATTTTGTTCTATCTTATGTTATCTTGGGACCATAATAGCAAATAACAAATAAAATTGTGACCAATGAGGAACGGAAAATAGAGGTATTTAATTGCAAAAGTGAAAAGGAATTAGGTTGACCATTTTTTAACTGTTTTGGAGAATGCCATTTGGATGCCACTAAGCTGTGCCATTTCTCTGGAAAAGATCAAATTGCTATGAGGCAATAGGAAATTGTGCTACAAAGATTTTTCATTTTTTGAGGATAAGGTAGCAATTGAAGCTAGGTGGATAAGAAACACTTTTCATATTGTCTCAAATCTTTTCATTGAGGCAAAAGCAAAGATCTTATTTTTGTTTTTTTAATTAATAAGGTCTTGGGCTTAAAATATAAGTATTTGTAGAAATACTTAATATTAAATAAAAAACTTCTATATTTTAAATTCTTCCCTCTTCCATTTTTGTCCCTTTCATCTTGCCTCTTTCCTCTCTCCCATCTGCCCTTCTTGACTTCCCTTCCTTTCTTTCAATATCATGTCAAGTTCAAAATAATATTAAATTAAAATCTTAAATTTACTCTTTTCTCCCTCCACTAGTTCTGCCTTCTTGAGTTCCTATTCATTAGAACTAGTATTTTTGAAGAAATATGAGGAAAATGAATGCATTTACATTTGAAACAATGGATCTGAGAAGTTATAGGAGGTAAGTATCTAATGGATAATTGTATCTCTTATGGGCTAAACAATGCTATTGCCTTTTTTCTATGTTAGATTTTGGAAGATACAATATACCATAAACTTAAAATACATATGACAGTAAGTCATGATGCACATATATTTTATATATTAGAAATGGAGGTACAGATGCTCTACCGTAGATTAAATGAAAATTCTTAAAATTATTAGTGAGAGGCAGAGGGGAAGAATAGTTATAGGAGTGGCAAAGAGTCAGAAAGACCTACATTCAAGTTTTACTTTTGTTACTCTGGATCTGAGACTGTGAGCAAATCTTTATCTGTAAGTGTTTCACTAAAAAGTCTGAGTCTATGAATTACAGCTATTTCCATTCCAGTAGCCCCTAACTCTGAATTCCCAAGTCTGCAAAGTAAAAAGTAAAATAAGTAAAAAAAATAAACAACAACAAAAAAAACAATTATTATCTTTTTCTTGGAATATATTACAAACATTTACTGTGATGGTCCTAATACTGAAACTATCCTGGTACCCAATTTCTAAGTTCTTGGCTATGGTAGGTACTTCATATGAGTATCATTTTTTTTTTAGAAAAAGGCAATATAAAGAAAGTCACTAATGACAACTCATTGGGTCATGCCATATCTCCAAATGAAGATAATATAAGTAACTCTTTTCTATCTGAAAAAGAATCAAAGAAACAAACTCAGACATTTTCATTACAAAGGGCTGGTGAGTATCTACTACTGTGGTATTCCTGGCAGCTGGGTTACAGTTGCTACTATGCCAGATCCCAGACATGGTATGATTAAATCCAGCATCTAATCATTTTGTTACACTAAATGTACAAAGCATTCTGATTATAGCATGCCTTGTCTGCATGGTGGCACATATGTTACACATTTACTATGAAATTACTAGTGTGAATTTGTAACCAAACTACATTGTTTACAAAAGTGTTTAATGCTGCAATCATTGTAAAAATAAAAATCGATATTTAGAGATTCCTCAAACAACATGTAAAGGAGACCAAGTAGGTGATTTGACTTTTCATTATTTGTATTATTTTTTTTTTATTTTGTGCCATAATTAATCTCTATTTTTTGTCACATAACTAATAGGTTTCAAAACATGAAAGGGCAAAATTAACTTAGAAATACAATTAACACTTCTTATTTTTTTTATCTTGAACACAGATACTTCATTTACATTTTATCAGTTGCTTTAATTTACAAGCTTGTAATAGAATGTTCTCTGACACAGAACAATCCTTATTTTAAAAAGAAAAATAGATAAGTAAAATTAACTAAGACCCCAAATTATCTGGCAAGATTTCAGTATTTTGAACCAATCATCTACTCACTCACCTATAATCAATTATTTCACTTAAATGTTAGAATTTCCCTGCACCAGTTATTCTCTGAGGTATTCTGTATAAATTTTGCCAAAGCAGTTTTTGGTTAATTATCTGCTCTAACACTACTAGAGCCTTAGCCTTTTTCTCATCAATAACAAAGTTTAGAAAAATGGGGTAGAAATGGATTCTCTCCAAAAATCTCTTTCTGCTCTTATAATCTATTATTCTATAGAACCAGTTCTATCCCTGGGTGTAACTAGTTCAGTTCATTACTGCTCTATTGGAACTGATTTGGTTCATCTCATTGTTGAAGAGGGCCATGTCCATCAGAATTGATCATCATATAGTTATGTTGTTGAAGTATATAATGATCCTGCTCATTTCACTCAGCATCAGTTCATGCAAGTCTCTCTAGGCCTTTTTGAAATCATCTTGCTGGTCAATTCTTTTTTTTTTTATTTTTTTTTAATTGTTTTTTTTTAATTTTTTATTATATATATATATTTATAATATTATCCCTTGTATTCATTTTTCCAAATTACCCCCCCTCCTTCTATTCCCTCCCCCCGATGACAGGCAATCCCATACATTTTACATGTGTTACAATATAGTCTAGGTACAATACATGTGTGTGAATATCATTTTCTTGTTGCACAATAAACATTAGAATCCGAAGGTACATGCAACCTGGGCAGACAGATATTAGTGCTAACAATTTACATTCACTTCCCAGTGTTTCTTCTCTGGGTGTAGCTACCTCTGTCCATCATTGATCAACTGGAAGTGAGTTGGTTTTTCTTTATGTTGAAGATTTCCACTTCCATCAGAATAAATCCTCATACAGTATTGTTGTTGAAGTGTACAGTGATCTTCTGGTTCTGCTCATTTCACTCAGCATCAGTTGATTTAAGTCTCTCCAGGCCTCTCTGTATTCCTCCTGCTGGTCATTTCTTACAGAGCAATAATATTCCATAACCTTCATATACCACAATTTACCCAACCATTCTCCAACTGATGGACATCCATTCATCTTCCAGTTTCTAGCTACAACAAAAAGAGCTGCCACAAACATTTTGGCACATATATGTCTCTTTCCGCTCTTTAGTATTTCTTTGGGATATAATCCCAGTAGTAGTACTGCTGGGTCAAAGGGTATGCACAGTTTGATAACTTTTTGGGCATAATTCCAGATTGCTCTCCAGAATGGCTGGATTCTTTCGCAACTCCACCAGCAATGTATTAGTGTCCCAGTTTCCCCACATCCCCTCCAACATTTATCATTATTTGTTCCTGTCATCTTAGCCAATCTGACAGGTGTGTAGTGGTATCTCAGAGTGGTCTTAATTTGCATTTCTCTGATCAGTAGTGATTTGGAACACTCTTTCATGTGAGTGGATATAGTTTTAATTTCTTCCTCTGAGAATTGTCTGTTCATATCCTTTGACCATTTATCAATTGGAGAATGGTTCGGTTTCTTATAAATTAGGGTCAGTTCTCTATATATTTTGGAAATGAGACCTTTGTCAGAACCTTTCCTTTTAAAAATATTTTCCCAATTTGTTACTTCCCTTCTAATCTTGTTTGCATTAGTATTATTTGTACAGAAACTTTTTAGTTTGATGTAATCAAAATCTTCTATTTTGTGATCAATAATGATCCTTCCTCCTCCACAAGTCTGAGAGGTAGATTATCCTCTGTTCCTCTAATCTATTTATTATCTCCCTCTTTATGCCTAAATCATGGACCCATTTTGATCTTATCTTGGTATATGGTGTTAAGTGTGGATCCATATCTAATTTCTGCCATACTAATTTCCAGTTTTCCCAACAGTTTTTTTCCGAATAATGAATTTTTATCCCTAATGTTGGAATCTTTGGGTTTGTCAAAGATTAGATTGCTGTAGATGTACCCTTTTTTGTCCTTTGTATCTAATCTGTTCCACTGATCTACCGGTCTATTTCTTAGCCAATACCAAATGGTTTTGGTGACTGCTGCTATATAATATAGCTTTAGATCAGGTACACTTAGACCACCTTCCTCTGAGTTTTTTTTTCATTAGTTCCCTTGCAATTCTCGACATTTTATTCTTCCATATGAATTTTGTTGTTATTTTTTCTAGGTCATTGAAATAGTTTCTTGGGAGTCTGATTGGTATAGCACTAAATAAATAGATTAGTTTGGGGAGTATTGTCATCTTTATTATATCCGCTCGGCCTATCCAAGAGCATTGAATGTCTTTCCAATTATTTAAATCTGATTTTATTTTTGTGGCAAGTGTTTTGTAATTTTTCTCATATAATTCCTGACTTTTCTTTGGTAGATGGATTCCCAAATATTTTATACTCTCAACATTTGTTTGGAATGGAATTTCTCTTTGTATCTCTTGCTGTTGCATTTTGTTAGTGATATATAAAAATGCCGAGGATTTATGTGGATTTATTTTGTATCCTGCCACTTTGCTGAAATTTTGAATTATTTCTAGTAGCTTTTTAGCAGAGTCTTTGGGGTTCTCTAAGTATACCATCATGTCATCTGCAAAAAGTGATAGTTTAATTTCCTCATTTCCTACTCTAATTCCTTGAATCTCTTTCTCGGCTCTTATTGCTGAGGCTAGCGTTTCTAGTACTTGCTGGTCAATTCTTACAGAAAAATACTATTCCATAATATTCATATACCACAATTTATTCAGCCATTCTCCAATTAATTGGCATCCACTCAGTTTCCAGTTTCTGGCCACTACACAGAGGGCTGCCACAAACATTCTTGGACATATAGGTTCCTTTCCCGTCTTTAAAATCTCCCTGGGATATAAGCCCAATAGTAATGCTTCTGGATCAAAGGGTAGGCACAGTTTGATAACTTTTTGAGCATAGTTTTAAACTGCTCTCCAGAATGGTTGGATGTATTCACAATTCCACCAACAATGTATCAGTGTCCCAGTCTTCCTATATCCCCTCAACATTGCACATTATTTTCCCCTGTCATTCTAGCCAATCTGACAGATATGTAGTGTGGTATTTCAGAGTTGTCTTAATTGCATTTCTCTGATTAATAATGATTTGGAGCATCTTTTCATATGGCTAGAAATAGTTTCAATTTCTTCATCTGAGAATTGTCTGTTCATATCCTTCGACCATTTATCAATTGGAGAATGGCTTGATCTCTTATAAATTAGAGTGAATTCTGTCTCTATATTTTCTCTATATATTTACTGCTTTGGCTGCATCCCACAAATTTTGGTATGATTTCTCATCATTGTCAGTTTCTTGAGTGAAATTATTAATTGTGTCTACAATTTGCTGTTTCACCCAATCATTCTTTAAGATGAAATTATTTAGTTTCCAATTACTTTTTGGTCTATTTACCCCTAACTTTTTGTTAAATGTAGTTTTTATTGCATCGTGATCTGAATAGAAAGCATTTACTATTTCTGGCTTCCTGCATTTAATTTTGAGGTTTTATGTCCTAATATATGGTCAATTTTTGTATAGGTTCCATGCTGAGAAGAAAGTATACTCTTTTTTGTCACCATTCAGTTTTCTTCAAAGATCTATCATACCTAATTTTTCTAATATTCTATTTACTTATTTAATTTCTTTCTTTCTTTTTTTTTTTTGGTGTGGTTTGGTTTATCTAATTCTGAGAGTACAAGGTTGAGATCTCCCACTATTATAGTTTTGCTATCTATTTTTTCTTGCAACTCTCAATTTCTCCTTTAGGAAGTTAGATGCTATACCACTTGGTACATATATGTTTAATTTTGATATTGCTTCATTGTCTATGCTACCCTTTATCAAGATATAACTTCCTTCCTTATCTCTTTTAATTAGATCAATTTTTGCTTTTGCTTGATCTGAGGTAAGGATGGCTACCCCTACTTTTTTACTTCACCTGAAGTATAATAGATTCTACTCTAACTTTTTACCTTTACTCTGTATCTCCTTGCTTTAAATGTGTTTCCTGTAAACAACATATTGTAGGGTTCTGACTTTTGATCCAGTCTGTTATCCACCTCCGCTTTATGGGAGAGCTCACATGATGTAGTTTTAAGTTAAAATTTTGAGGGGAAAGTCATCACTAAAAAGTTTTTATGAAATTTGTATATGAAGAACAGAGTTTGAGAAGCATTATTAGAGAAAGATTTCATCATTCTTCTAGAAACAAAATTAACTTAGCATCACTACTCTAAATAACACTTATTCTCAGATATGTGTGTGTGTGTGTGTGTGTGTGTGTGTGTGTGTGTGTGTGTGTGTGTGTGCAAACATATACATATGAACACATCTCCTAAATATAACGCTGGCTGTATTTAAGGAAATACAAAATGTTTTAATTTTGCTGAAATATCAGAAATAATTTTATTTCAACCAAAAATGATTTGAACAAAAATAAACCAATGTCAGATCATTTATGCTTAAGCCAATAAAATCTTTTTAGCAATTTTATTGGATTATGCAATCTTTTATTCAATTAACCTAGATTGAAAGCTCCTTGAAGATAGGTGTGATATTTTGATTCTTCTTATAGTCCTAATGCTTAGCACAGTGCTTGATACATGGTAGGTGCTTAATAAGTCTTTATTGATTGGTTAATCATGTGAATTATGGAAGCAATCATTGTATTATATTCATACTGCAAACTTGTAACATGATTTGATACATGGACCCTTTGCTAGGTTTTCTATTTAATGATAGAAAAAAATAAAAATAAAGTCTTCTCTTTTTCTTTTGAATTTTTTTCTTTATACTTCTCCCTTCCCCATTTGACTTTTGGGTAATTTAGAGGTGGAAGGAATCTTAGAAGGCTTCTGAGTCCAAACTCTTCAGTGTACATATGAGGAAAGTACATAAATGACCTGTGTAGTGCCACAAAGCTTGCAATTCTACAAGGCAAAATTTGAACCCATTACTTCTGACCATGAGTCCAACACTGTACACAACTTTTAAGAGGGTTCAATATATTTCCAAGACTATTTCATTCCTATTTAAGAGGTTAAATGCTCTATTTCAATCAAGCATGGACTAGTCCCTACTATACAAATGAAGTTGGAAAGAACTGAAATCCTAGTTAATATAATAAACTTTCCATACAGAATAATATTAAAATCTGGGTCACTTTTTGGCATATTGGAAAGAGATGGTTGCATCCATACACTTCCCTTCCCCATCATCTTGCCCCAGTTTTTTTTTTTTTTCATATATAAAATGAAGAGGTCAGACTAGATGACCTCTTAGGTTATTTCCCATTCCAAATTTGTGATATTTTTTATTAGGACTGTGAATACTGTAATTTATAATACAAAGTGACAGCTTCATCAAAATATTTTGGCTTTAAGATGATAGTATTTTCATGAATCAAAATGTAAGCAATTCCATAGTAACTGTAAAAGATTTTATATGTCCTATCCTTATGTCTCTAGTTGTCTATAAATAAATTTTCTCGGGATGCTATTCAATTAATAGATAAATTAAAGTTTTTTTACATAGGGAAGATGTGGATTCAAATATAATAGTTGTACACTAAAATGTTTTCAAAATTATTTATTTTAAATATTAACTCTCAACAGATTCCTTATTCCTTGCTCTTTTGTAAACATCATTATGAGTACCTTGCAGTGGCTATAAAGAATGACACCTTTGAAGTAATGTTGTACAGAAATGATATGATGAGAGAAGATTTAATATTATGGGACTTAAAATTTCCCAGTGGGAGGTGTGATAATGCCCTACTCTTTCACTTTTCTGCTGAATGAGATTTTGATAGAGAACAGAAGTCAGATGCTACTTGGTCCACATTATATATTCATCACTTGAATTTTTTATGTTGTTATCAATACTAACGAGACCCATTTCTCTAGTGCTTGGTTGTTTCAGCAGTTACAACTTTATCATGCCATGTTCCTTCAGAATTACCCAAGATAAAGATATGCCTTACTCACTGCCAAAATAGATGTTGTAAGATGGAATAATATGAATCATTCTCATGCAAAGGAAACACAATGATATTGAATAACTGACTTCAGGTCAGAGGCTAAGACAGGCTAGTGAATGTAATGGACTGTGGTATTTCCCCCTCACTTTGTTTTGATTATCTATGTGGGTTGCATTGAAAGGGAGTATTAACACTATATTTCTCACTGATGAAATTGTCTAGATAAGAACCTTTAAAAGTAAAGTCAAAATAGCAACTGATTTTAGATAAAAAACTTTGAAACCAAACTGAAAAATTTTGTGCATTGAAAAAGAAAAGGATTGTGAAGAGAGTAGGAAGATTAAATACATTTTGACTATTACAAATGCTCAAATTAACTATAAAGGATACATGAAGAAAGATGCTATCTACATTCAGAACTGAGAACTGATAAAGTATTTATAAATATTTATAGAATAACTTTAACACACATATGTGTGTGATATATACACATGTGTGAATACACACACATACCTATTTGTGTCTAATGATAGCCAACTCTATGGTGATGGAGGGGAAAGGGGAAAGAAAAAAAAAGGAAGAAAATACATGTTAGCTTGGTTATATTTTTGAAAGAAACATTTAACTTGTACATTTATAGCTTCATCTTCAATCAGCTTTTTATTATATTATGTTATAGATATGCTTGTTTTATTCAATAAATTAAATTAAATAAAAATGTGATTTAAAAAAATAAATAGCGTACACTGACACTCAAATGAGTTGGAAAGAGTCACTTGAAATCAAAGGTTAGAAATTGGGGTGAATTGAATAAAACAAACAAATTTTTAAAATGTCAATTTGTTGAGACTTATCTTAGTAAAATTGAAAATATTTCTGAGGTGAATTTTGGGAAAATAGTAGAGTATATCAGAAAATTCTAAGTTCTCTAGTTCTCCAGCCACAAATGTGGCAGAGCAGTACCTTGGGATGAACATGGAACAGTAAAAATAAATTACAATTGAAGCAGAATAGTGGTCTTCCTGGGACAACTGGAGAAGATACAAAGAAAGATACCAGGATAAAAGTTTGCCCGAGTGAAGTGTAAAAAAACCTACAGGCTAACTCGGCAGAAACAGCAAGAATCAAGCCCTGGGGTTAGATGGATTGAGAAATTGCTATATTCCTAGCCACAGAAATTTCCACCCTCTGGAAAGTGTTGGAAGTCAGATATCTGAGCAGAGTTGTGGGGGGGGGGGGTGGTAAAGAGTGGTGAGGTGGAGATTGAGGGAACCTCTGATGATAAGCAACATCAAGTTCACATGTGAAACTTGTTCTGGGGTTAGAAGGAACCAGCACATTTCAAGTGAATGCAGGGGCAGTAGGGCAGGGACAATGCTGGCTGTGGGCACTTATAGGAAAGCAGAGTTCTTGATTTCAGTTCCAGATTAGGGGCAGAAAACTGAAGAAGGACCTGAGGCCAGAGTCACCATCCCCATAATCTGGGACTAAAGGTAATTATACTATTAAGCTAATAAAAAAAAAAAAAAAGAACTAACAAAGAAGAAAAACTCAATTGTAGAACCTACTATGGGAATAGAGAAAACAAGAGTTTGTCTTCAGAGGATACTGTATCCCCCTAAAAAACTTTTCTACTCCAAAGAATAATGGTAAATAGTCCCCTGCCCAAAAATAATTCACAAAAGATCTCAAAAAAGACTTTAAAAATCAAATGAAAGAGATTGAAGTTTTAATAATAAGAGCAATCCAAGAAAACAGGAAGATTATGAATAGAAAGTCAACCAATTAAAAAAAGAGATCCAGAATCTTAAGGAAAAAATGATTCCTTGAAAATTAGAATTGATTAAAAGGAAGCAAGTGAAATTATGAGATCAAAAAGCGAATAATATTAAATATACATGAAGAAAGAAATAGAAGAGAATATGACCTATCTCATAAGAAAATAAGAATCAGACCATCTGAAAAGTATAATAAAAAACTTGATACAGTAATACAAGAGATAATTAAAGAAAATTGTCCTGAAATGCTATAACAGGAGAGAAAAGTAGAAATATTAAAAAATCCATTAATCACCACCTGTAAGAAATATTATTAGAAAAAAACATGCATGAATATCTTATTGAAATTCTGAAAATCTGAGGTCGAGAAAATATTACGAGTCACAAGAAAAAAATCAAATAAGGTGGACTCAAAATTAGGATGGCACAAAACCTGACAGCATCAACATAAAAGACCAAAGGTCTTGGAACACTCTATATTGAAGAGCAAAAGAACTAGGGTTGTGACTGAAAATATCATACCCAACAAAGTTAAGCATAATCCTGAATGAAAAAAAAAAGATATTAAAAGACCTCAGCTTAATAGAAAATTTGACATAAAATATGCAAGAGAAATATAAGGTACACATCAAAGATTAATTACAAGGAACTCAATAAGGACAGTTTATTCTTTATACCTGGAAATGAAATGTAAATCATATATTTAAGGTTGTTATTAGTAATTGGATAGTTGAAAAGAAAGATTGAAGTAGAGTTGATTATAATGTGCTCCTAAAAAGCAAAACCATGTAGGAAAAGATAAAAAGAGTAATTATCCTATAAAGAGAAGATGTGAAAGGAAAAACTGACAGAGGAATTAGATGGGGGAGGAGGGCTGATATTTCTGTAACCTTCCTCTTATTAGAAATGGGTTAAAGAGATAATAATACATATATACAAACATATATGACAAACCAGCATAGTAGGGTCTTATGTAGATATATATGAATCTTTTGTGTAATATATGTGTGTATGTGTGCTTGTGTGTGTGTATGTCTCTGTGTGCCTTCTGGAGTAGGCATGAAAGAAGGCAAAAAAATAATAGAGTAAAAGGCACAGCAGAGAAGAAAAGAAAACCTATAAGGAAGCAAAAAAAATCTGGACAGCTCTGAATAATATATTATATAACCTTTCTTGAAATGGAAATTTATTGTTTTATATTTTAAATTCTCTCGTGTTCTGTTGTGCATATCACAATTTTTTTCCTTTCAATATTTTGTATTTAAATTTAAAATAAATAAATAATAAAATATTTTCGTGCAACAACAATTATTTTATTGATTTTCTTGGTGGCTAGTGCCTTTCCTATCTAATATCATATGTATCTAAATCTTTATGTGGTGTGAGTTCTTTCAAAGTAAGGACTGATTTTACATCTTTCTATATATCTTTAAAACTGTGCCTGAAAACAGAAAATGCTTAATAACACTGTTAATGTATTAATTTCTTATGCAACTTATCATGTGGAAGTTACTGTGAGAGGTAATGGTTTATTAAGATTAAATTTTAAAAATTCCTTAATTTTGAAGAGTAACTTTTCTATTTTTCATATCTGTTTACCCCTTCCACTATTTCTACCATATTAATTTGGACTCTTGTCAGGTCTCCTGTGCACTTATGATAACTGTTTATCTCATTAATTCTATTCCCTCTTTCCCTCTCAATCCAGCAAACATTGCTTCCAAAATACTCTTATTAATGAAAGTTAATACTGGTCTTATTTAGATATAGTAATATGGGCATAGAACTTACTGATGGATTTTTCTAAGTTAAGATTTTTTTTCAATCTTTGAATTATCAGCTTGAACAATATTAATATCAAAACTAACTGATTTTTATTTAATATGTAATTAATTATCATTCCCATCACTTTTTGTCCTACCAAACACAAGAATAAGATTATTTTTAAGTTTTTTAAGTAAAAGCTGATGTTCACATTCATTTTTTGTAGCTTTCTTTTGTTTCTTTTAATTCTATCCCTTGTTTTCTGTCTGTTCCTAAAGACTATTCCATTTCAGTCAAGCGAGAGTATATTATGACAAACTTCCCCCTCTTCCTTCTTTCCTTCAATTCTTCTATATTTTAACTAATCCCCAATAGTACTATCCAAGCAAATATTTTTTTAAGAGTTTTATCTTTTTTATTAAGACAGCTGGAAAATGATAACATCTCAAATTACATAAGTGAACTCCCCCAAAATTTACAGATTTACACGTTTATAATACAAACACTAACAATTCATTGCATATAAATATTACATTTGGTCTGCCATCATTGGATGGCATTAAAAATCCCTGAAGTATATTTATTTAAGGGACCTGAGATTGAGGCTATAAATATATGGACATAAATATCCCTTGAAAATCAACACCCAAATTAAATAACTTAGTTCAATATGTTTTTGTGCATTTTTGGTGGCCTGTTTTAAACTGTCAGGAACACATAAAATTTTAAGAGGTTAGAAAGTTCTTAAACTTTGTTCTGAGCTCAAGTGGAAAACAAAACAAAACAAAAACAAAAACAAAAACACAAATGAAGTCCAAAGTGATCTTGCCCAATCAATATTGCTGTAAAGAATATCATTTTTTCTAATGAGAAACAATATAGGAAAAATTTTAAGACCTAAGGAAATTTGAAAAATGTTTCAGAAGCATTTTTTAAAGAAAAATAATTACCTTATTAAACCAAATTATAGTGTATCACTCATTGACTACTTCAAAATCTGTTCATAAAATCCAAGTTGTAAAGGAATACAGCTAATTCACTGAAATATTCAGATAAGCAGATTGTTTGACAATATATTAAACAAAAGATGGTTGGTTGAATGTTTTTTAGGATAATTGAAGATGAACACACGTTTGTTGGCTTGGTCCAATTTCAACCTTTAAGATGATAGGAATGAACCCTGTCATATGAACCTTGGATGACTCTGACTAGCTAAAGACCCCATGATATGATTAACATGTGAGATAACATCATTTCAAGACCACAATAAATACTGTATTAGAATTTGTTTTTCATAGCTCATCTTGTAATCTTTAATGGAATTTCAAAACATTGCAATAAAATAAAATTAGAATAGAATAAAGTTGGGGGAAAGGACAAAGACAAAGTTGAATTGTTTTCAATGAATTCACAGTAATAAAACAATTTCAAGATTTAAGTTTTGAACTGTTACAGTATAATGCCTCTATAGATGCAGCATAGCATTTTGAATGTAATTTTTTATTTATGCAAAATCCAAGACAATTTCATATTTTCTACTTCAATTGCTTTTATTTTCTCCTGTCACTCATGATTTTGCATTAAGCATTCTATGTGCTTGCCTGGTCAAGAACTCATTTTTATACTCAGAAAATGTTTTAGGGACTTGTATTACTACTAGATTACTCATATTTGTCTATCCAGGAATACTGAATACTTGGGAAATTATACAAAATAACTTTAGTTGATATAGAAAAAGCAAGCTCCCATCTTCTGCTTTGTAGACTGAAGCATTGTTATAGCAATGTGATTTTAATTTTTAAATTTTGTGTATTTACTTTTTCAGCCTTTACGGTCTCTTCACACAATTTTTGCATTTAATGAATAAATGAATGAAATATGATTCTCATGATTTACGTATAATTTACATAGTCTTAGGCCATATATGTGAATAATTCTCAAGTATACTAAGCACCACAGAAAATAATTTATTTCCTCAAGCATGTATTTAAGAATTCCTTAAGCAAGTTTTGCTACTTAGGGTTATTTTGATTTCCTAGAGTTGTTTATCAGTTTTAGCACAGAAATCAGTAGGATTTATATTGAAGGACATCAATTAAAATACCTATAAACAAATTTCTCCATTAAAAAAATCTGTTTTAGTTTTAACATATAACAACTTATGCTTAAAAATTCAGAAAGTGGAAATAGATATGGATCCTTAAATATTCATATTAATAATATAACAATGCAAGAAAAAATGGTAGAGCTCTCAGTCTAGAAGAAATAAGTATACTTTAGGATGGATAAGACTAAAGATAGGCACAAAAATAAAATACAGTTAGGATACCAAATAATCATTGGATTTATTGTGAGTGGACATTTAGAGTCCTCATATTAAGTATCTATTTTATAGTGTTTTAAGGTTCGCAAGACATATTACATATATTATTTTACTTGGTTTTCATAGACCATCTCTCTGTTGGTCACTGTCTCTTTCTGTATCTGTCTCTTTCTTTGTCTCTCTGTCTCTGTCTCCATCTCTATCTCTCCTCTCTTCCTCCTCCTCTTTCTTCCCCTCCACCTTTGCCTCCTCTTCCTTTTCTTCTCTCTGTTTCAACATATTAATATATTTGCCATTAGCAGGTGGTATATGCTGTTTAAAGGTATAGGTCACAATCTGTCCAGTTCTTCTCATCTTATCTGTGGATGCTTCTGAAAATTTCCCATGAATAATTTGCATAGTGAATTAGAGTCTTCCCCCAGAACTTTTAAAAAATATATAAATTACGTATTAATGATGCTCACAGATTATCTACAATATATTTATTCATTCCTAACCTCTTAAGAATTTACTTCCTTAGGAATTTAAAGCATTCATTCCATTCTATACAACTTTTTATACCTCTTATCTTGAATATTTCTTTTTATGTAAAATTTTGCCATCTACTCAATATCATCTAGCACTTCGTTGCTTTTTTTTTTGGATGACAAAATTTTGATTTTTCAAAGAGTTTAATATTCTATGGTTCATAGCCATATAGCCTCACCAACAAATATATTGATTTTAATTTGAAGGAAAATAGTTGGGGCATTAAAAATATGATAAATCTATGTGCTCATAATTATGTGCATGCACATATATGTCACTAACCTGGAACTTTGAGTCATGAAATCTGTTATATATGTTTATGCATGTGTGCATACATACATGTATATATATATATATATATATATATATATATAGTACACTTATCACATATCTATCTGTCATAATCTATCTTTCTCTAGAAAGGAAGTATACCTTCTGTTGCATACCTTCTGAGTCCATTATAGAAAAATGATTTATGAAAGAGAGAGAAAGAGACACACATATACAGAGAAAGTAACAGAGAGAGATACAGAAAGACATAGAGACATAGATATAGAGATAGAGTGAGACACAGAGATAGAGAAATAGAGAGACAAAGAGATAAAGACAGAGACAGATAAATAGACAGAGAGAGAGAGAGACGAGAGAGAGAGAGAGAGAGAGAGAGAGAGAGAGAGAGAGAGAGAGAGAGAGAGAAAGAGAGAGAGAATGAGAGGAAAAATTTTAAATGATATATTTTTAGCAATCCTATTGAATGTTTTAAAAATAGCTTTCATGTTTTGGGTTTAAGGGACAGTCATCTCTTTTCCATCAATATGGTAAATCTCTGGATTTGAACTTGTCTACTTTTTTTCTTGTCCTTCTTAAAGATATTGTCAATGCTGGAATGAAAAAAAAGTGAAATAGGAACTAAGAAGGTATGTAAAATGTCAATCATAGATAAGAGGTCCTCAATCAACCTACTTTCTCCTTCTATACAATTTATGTGATTTTTTTCCCCTTTATTTCTTTTTTGAACAAAAAAAAATCATTTAGATCATTAACATACAAGAATCATTTTCTTCTTTTTTTTTTGTCTGGGAGATATCAGCAAGTGGTTATAATATTTTGGGATGTTTTGAAAATAACAAATTGTGGTTTATTACAGAGATATAGTCTCAACATGTGGGTTGACATGTTACCAGTGAAAATATCTGATAGACTAAGAGTTCAAGATAAGACAAGGCAAGAAGTGGTATTTGAATTTATTGGAGGATTATTGAGCTGTAGATGAATTCTATAGTATTCTGATTATAGATTTATAGTTGTAAAGCACCTCAGGTAAAGCACCTGAGAAAACAAATTAATCATCAGAGCTTCTTAACCATTATTGTTTTCATGGACCTCTTTGGTAGTCTGGGAAAATCCATATATTCCTTCTCAGATGTGTTTTTTAAGTAAATAAAATACATCGAATTACAGAGGAAATAAATCATGGCAAAATTTATTTAAACAAACAAAAAGTTCATTGCTCAGGTCTCATAAAAGTGACTTGTTCAGTATCATAAAGGAGTTATAGACTCTAAGCCTAATTCTATTTCTATAACACCATATTGTCAGTACCTTTCTCTCCTTCATCCTTCTCCATCCTTTCAGAATCTATTTCCTCTCTCTTGTTCTTCTCTTTCCTTTTGGCTAGTGGATATGTTATGCAAAATGAAAAAGAAAGTAAACAAACAATTCAAATATCCATTAAAAAAAACAACAACAAACTATGAGTTAATAAAAGGCTCATGTTCACTTTTTAACTCTGAGTTTATTTTGGCATATGACACATTTCTTTTACTAGACTCTATAAATGGCTTAGATTTAATTATTTCTTTTGATATTTCTGTTTATTATCATTATTATTATTATAGTTACTTGCTTTGTGACATATCATTTACACAAAATTTAACACTAACATCGCCTCATAAGAGAGAAATATAGAGTGACTTTTTTCAATTGAATTTGAGAATAAGCATGGTAGAGTGGAAAGGTATAAAAGGATATGAGTTATGGCTCTTATAAACTGTTGAACTTTTCATAAACCATATGGTGTTTATGACCCTCAGTTTCCCCCTTTATAAAATTAAGCTGTTTGATTAAGTGATGTTCTAGGACTGGGATTTAGCTCTAGAACTAAGATTCAATATTAAACCTTTGCATTTCAATTTATATTTTTGCATATATATCTAATTAGAATATAAGTTCATTGACTGTAGGGCTTATTTGATTTTTATGTTTTTAACCTACAGAACCTATCACAATATTAGGACCATAATATATATTTTAATCTACATTATGACCTAAGCAATTTTAGGATGGAAATTTGTCTTTTTTGTTATTCAGTTCAATATTTGAATTTTAAAACTGTTCCTATGACATAGGATTCCCATATTTGATGAACTATGTTTTTATTCTTCTTAACAATGACCATTTTTTCTATAAATAAAATGCATAGGATAACATGGACATATCCAAGGAAATATATTTTTCCTTTTTTCCTTCATTAAAATATCTTACAGGAATATTCTTTTCTCTATGAATCATTCCTTACTGGAATGCTCTGCTGTTTTTATGCCATTAGGTTAGGATTTGGTCTCATTTCACCTCTTTTATGTCATATTATATCCCCTAGGATTTACCTCCTTTTAAATAGTAGAAGAATATCAGAAATATCTAATTTCTGGAAATTCCTCAAGTATTGGTAGAAATTTCAGTGGGCCAGAAGGCAGCAGCAGTTAAACAAAGAACTTTGTATTTACAGAAGTCTGAGCTTTATATTAGAGACAGTTCTTATGGAAAATACAAATATGACAAGAAAAGGAATTGAATAACTTGAGGAATAACATAGCATGGCTTTTCCCCTCCTTAAAATAGAGCTTTATAAAGATAAACATAAAATTTATTTTTTTTTCTTCAAAATGTTGGTTTAGATGGCAAGAGAAAAACAGGATGATAGAACATAATCAAAGAATTATATAATAGGAAAAATGGGCTACTTACATTGTGAATAACTGGGGAATAGCCAGAGAATTCCACTAACATAGTCATGATGTCCTATCTTACCTCCCACTCACTCCCCCCATTCTACTATATGATGAAACTTCTTGTTTCTTAAATTCAGAATAAAATGCTTTTAGAAAAGAAAAAAAATGTTTCTAATATGTTGGATTGACCTGTGGGGTTTTCAAGGTAGCAAATGAGCAAAAATAGGAGATAGCAGATTCATGTAAATGTTGAAAGTAGTTAAGTGAACTGAAAGAACCAATAGTCAATCACCAGCACTTAATGGACATTTATTCTATGTCAGGTTCTATTCTTTATGCTGAGAATAGAAAATTTCAAACCAAAATAAGACAAACAAAAATGAAACCCTTTACCTACTCTCAAAGAGACTGCCCTAATTGAAAAGATGACATATAAATATTAAAGTAGATGGAAGCTACTTGCAGAATATATGAAAGTATTTCGAAAGAATAAAAAATATTATCTGGGGAGAGATCAGGAAGAAAAGATAATCTGCAAAAAGTGGGATTGGAATAATGTTTTAAGGGAAGTCATGGAAGTTAAACACCAGAGGTGAAAGGGCAATATTCCAATTATGGGTTACAGGGAATAAAATTAATGAAGAGAAATATAGGGTCATATCTGAAAAAATACAGATAAGGTAATGTTTGTGGATTGTACAATGCTTAGAAAAAGTAATGAATAGAGTGTGAGGACTAGAGTTTAATCCCAGATCAACCATTTAATGTCTTATCAAAAAAACAAATCACTCAGTTAATGTGATTTGCAAGTATTTTTCATCTCTAAAATTCTATATTTGCTAATAACAATAGTTCAGTAGCATTATTTAGGAATTATAAATCCCTCTTCTTACAAATGCCTTGCAGTAGAGACCAGAGCTTCCATTGATCAGACATTGATCAGTTACACTATACATTGACCCAGACATAAGGTCATTTAGATGCTTTTCAAGCATAAAGAGCAACAAGTAACCAACCCTACAAGTGTCTGTTGATTGTAGTTTACATAAATATTATTAATGCTGTTTTGCATATATAAAAAGTGAAGGGCAAAGAAGGTAAGCAATGATTTTTCAGAAATCATATAAATACTGATAGAGCATGAACCCTAATTCAGATTTTACCTTGGTATTTCTTTGTGTACTTGTCATGATCAATCTATGACATTAGGTCAAGAGAAAGAAGTTTGCCATACTCAAAAACATTAAGAAACTATTTATTATTATTATGATTTTATTGATTGATTTGGGAAGCAATCGGCATTAAGTGAGTTACTCAGATTCACACAGCTCTTAACTATGGACCATCTGAATATGCATTTGAACTCAGTTTCTCTTGATCAAATCAACTGTGCCATCCATCTGTCCTGAGAAATCAGTTAACTTAGGAAAAAACAAAAAAAACAAAACAAAAAAAAAAAATCCTAGTTCATTAAAACCTTTCAACAAAGGAAATTGATATTTATGTTTAATTTCACAGAATAGGTCATTTAATTGTGATTTCTCTTTTATGAAACTGCCTCAGAACTTTGACATACTTTTTTGACTTTAAAGAAGTAGGCTGCCCTTGCTTTCATTTACCGTTTTAAAATATTTGTACTCTTTTGTTTATCCATTTTAATAACTTTAACAATAGCTGGATCAAAAACCCCTACCCTAACACAAAACCCTAACATTAATAGAAACACTAACCTTAAACATAACCCTTAAATTGACATCTAAGCCTAACACAAACTATAACCCAAACCCTAAATTTGTAACCTAAACCTAACCCTAACTGAAACCCTAACCGTGACCCTAACACTTACAATAACCTAACACTAACATATCCCTACACTAACCCTAAGCCTAACCCTAACCCTAACACTACCCTAATCCTAACCCTAAACCCTAACCCTAACACTAAACCCTAACGCTAACCTTAAACCTAACCCTAACCCTAACCCTAACCCTAACCAAAAACTCTAACCCTAACCCTAACCCTAACCGTAAAAATAAACCTAACCCTAACCCTAACCCTAACCCTAATCATAAATCTAACCCTAACCTTAACGCTAACACTAAACCTAACCCTAAGCCTAACCATAAACTCTAACCCTAACCCTAACGGTAACCCTAACCCTAACCCTAAACCCTAACCCTAGCTTAACACTAACCCTAACGCCCGCCTCCCAACTCTAACCCTAACCCTAACCCAAACCCTAACCAAAACCCTAACCCTAACTCTAACCCTAAATTCTCACCATAACCCTAACCCTAACCCTAACCCTAAAACTCCCGCCTCCTGACTCCCGCCTCCCTGCCTCCTGACTCCTTGCCTCCCGACTCCCAACTCCCGACTCTGCCTCCCTACTCCCGACTCTAACCCTAACCCAGACCCTAATCCTAACCCAAAACCTAACCCTAACCCTAACTCTAACCCTAACCCTAACCCTAACCCTAAACCTAAACACTAATCCTAACACTAACCCTAACCCTGACCCTAAACCTAACCCTAACCCTAACCCTAACCCTAACCCTAACCCTAACCCTAACCCTAACCCTAAACCCTAACCCTAACCCTAACCCTAACCCTAACCGTAACCCTAACCCTAACCCTAACCCTAATCCTAACCCTAACCCAAACCCTAACCCTAACCCTAGCGCTAACCCTAACCCTAACCCTAACCCTAACCCTAACCATAAACTCTAACCCTAACCCTAACCCTAAGCGTAAAAATAACCCTAAGCCTAACCCTAACCCTAACCCTAATCCTAACACTAACCCTAAACCTAACCCTAAACCTAACCCTAAGTCTAACCCTAACCCTAACGCTAACCCTAACGCTAACCCTAACCCTAACCCTAACCCTAACCCTAACCCTAACCCTAACCCTAACCCTAACCCTAAAATGCGCCTCCCGACTCTAACCCTAACCCTAACCCTAACCCTAACCCTAACCCTAACCCTAACCCTAACCTCCCGACTCCCGACTCCCGACTCCCGACTCTGCCTCCCGACTCTAACCCTAACCCTAACCCTAAATGCCTCCCTGCCTCCCGACTCTAACCCTAACCCTAACCCTAAATGCCTCCCGACTCTAACCCTAACCCTAACCCTAACCCTAACCCTAACCCTAACCCTAACCCTAACCCTAAATTCCCGACTCAAACCCTAACCCTAAACCTAAACCTAAACCTAACCCTAAGTCTAACCCTAACCCTAACGCTAACCCTAACCCTAAACCTAACCCTAACCCTAAATCTAACCCTAAACCTAAACCTAAACCTAACCCTAACCCTAAGTCTAACCCTAACCCTAACGCTAACCCTAACCCTAAACCTAACCCTAACCCTAAATCTAACCCTAAACCCTAACCCTAACCCTAACCCTAACCCTAACCATAAACTCTAACCCTAACCCTAACCCTAAGCGTAAAAATAACCCTAAGCCTAACCCTAACCCTAACCCTAATCCTAACACTAACCCTAAACCTAACCCTAAACCTAACCATAAACTCTAACCCTAACCCTAACCATAAACTCTAACCCTAACCCTAACCCTAACCCTAACCCTAAACCTAACGCTAACCCTAACCCTAACCTTAAACCTAAACCTAACCCTAAGTCTAACCCTAACCCTAACGCTAACCCTAACGCTAACCCTAACCCTAACCCTAACCCTAACCCTAACCCTAACCCTAAAATGCGCCTCCCGACTCTAACCCTAACCCTAACCCTAACCCTAACCCTAACCCTAACCCTAACCCTAACCTCCCGACTCCCGACTCCCGACTCCCGACTCTGCCTCCCGACTCTAACCCTAACCCTAACCCTAAATGCCTCCCTGCCTCCCGACTCTAACCCTAACCCTAACCCTAAATGCCTCCCGACTCTAACCCTAACCCTAACCCTAACCCTAACCCTAACCCTAACCCTAACCCTAAATTCCCGACTCTAACCCTAACCCTAAACCTAAACCTAAACCTAACCCTAAGTCTAACCCTAACCCTAACGCTAACCCTAACCCTAAACCTAACCCTAACCCTAAATCTAAACCTAAACCCTAACCCTAACCCTAACCCTAAATTCCCGACTCTAACCCTAACCCTAACCCTAAGCCTAACCATAAACTCTAACCCTAACCCTAACCATAAACTCTAACCCTCACCCTAACCCTAACCCTAACCCTAAACCTAACGCTAACCCTAACCCTAACCCTAAACCTAAACCTAACCCTAAGTCTAACCCTAACCCTAACGCTAACCCTAACCCTAACCCTAACCCTATCCCTAACCCTAACCCTAACCCTAAACTCTAACCCTAACCCTAACCCGAACCCTAACCCTAAATTTGCACTTAACCCTAACCATAAACTCTAACCCTAACCCTAACCATAACCTTAATCCTAAATCTAACCCTAACCCTAACCCTAACCCTAAACCTAACCCTAAGCCTAACCATAAACTCTAACCCTAACCCTAACCCTAACCATAAACTCTAACCCTAACCCTAACCCTAACCCTAACCCTAACCCTAAATCTAACCCTAAACCCTAACCCTAACCCTAACCCTAACCCTAACCCTAACCTAACCCTAAGCCTAACCATAAACTCTAACCCTAACCCTAACCCTAACCCTAACCCTAGACCTAAACCTAACCCTAAGTCTAACCCTAACCCTAACGCTAACCCTAACCCTAACCCTAACCCTAAATGCGCGCTGCCTCCCGACTCTAACCCTAATTGAAAAGATGACATATAAATATTAAAGTAGATGGAAGCTACTTGCAGAATATATGAAAGTATTTCGAAAGAATAAAAAATATTATCTGGGGAGAGATCAGGAAGAAAAGATAATCTGCAAAAAGTGGGATTGGAATAATGTTTTAAGGGAAGTCATGGAAGTTAAACACCAGAGGTGAAAGGGCAATATTCCAATTATGGGTTACAGGGAATAAAATTAATGAAGAGAAATATAGGGTCATATCTGAAAAAATACAGATAAGGTAATGTTTGTGGATTGTACAATGCTTAGAAAAAGTAATGAATAGAGTGTGAGGACTAGAGTTTAATCCCAGATCAACCATTTAATGTCTTATCAAAAAAACAAATCACTCAGTTAATGTGATTTGCAAGTATTTTTCATCTCTAAAATTCTATATTTGCTAATAACAATAGTTCAGTAGCATTATTTAGGAATTATAAATCCCTCTTCTTACAAATGCCTTGCAGTAGAGACCAGAGCTTCCATTGATCAGACATTGATCAGTTACACTATACATTGACCCAGACATAAGGTCATTTAGATGCTTTTCAAGCATAAAGAGCAACAAGTAACCAACCCTACAAGTGTCTGTTGATTGTAGTTTACATAAATATTATTAATGCTGTTTTGCATATATAAAAAGTGAAGGGCAAAGAAGGTAAGCAATGATTTTTCAGAAATCATATAAATACTGATAGAGCATGAACCCTAATTCAGATTTTACCTTGGTATTTCTTTGTGTACTTGTCATGATCAATCTATGACATTAGGTCAAGAGAAAGAAGTTTGCCATACTCAAAAACATTAAGAAACTATTTATTATTATTATGATTTTATTGATTGATTTGGGAAGCAATCGGCATTAAGTGAGTTACTCAGATTCAAACAGCTCTTAAGTATGGACCATCTGAATATGCATTTGAACTCAGTTTCTCTTGATCAAATCAACTGTGCCATCCATCTGTCCTGAGAAATCAGTTAACTTAGGAAAAAACAAAAAAAACAAAACAAAAAAAAACAAAATCCTAGTTCATTAAAACCTTTCAACAAAGGAAATTGATATTTATGTTTAATTTCACAGAATAGGTCATTTAATTGTGATTTCTCTTTTATGAAACTGCCTCAGAACTTTGACATACTTTTTTGACTTTAAAGAAGTAGGCTGCCCTTGCTTTCATTTACCGTTTTAAAATATTTGTACTCTTTTGTTTATCCATTTTAATAACTTTAACAATAGCTGGATCAAAAACCCCTACCCTAACACAAAACCCTAACATTAATAGAAACACTAACCTTAAACATAACCCTTAAATTGACATCTAAGCCTAACACAAACTATAACCCAAACCCTAAATTTGTAACCTAAACCTAACCCTAACCCTAACCCTAACCCTAACCCTAACCCTAACCCTAACCCTAACCCTAACCCGACTCTAACCCTAACCCTAACCCTAACCCTAACCCTAACCCTAACCCTAACCCTAACCTCCCGACTCCCGACTCCCGACTCCCGACTCTGCCTCCCGACTCTAACCCTAACCCTAACCCTAAATGCCTCCCTGCCTCCCGACTCTAACCCTAACCCTAACCCTAAATTCCCGACTCAAACCCTAACCCTAAACCTAAACCTAAACCTAACCCTAAGTCTAACCCTAACCCTAACGCTAACCCTAACCCTAAACCTAACCCTAACCCTAAATCTAACCCTAAACCTAACCCTAACCCTAACCCTAACCCTAACCCTAACCCTAACCCTAACCCTAACCCTAACCCTAACCCTAACCCTAACCCTAACCCTAACCCTAACCCTAACCCTAACCCTAACCCTAAAGTCTAACCCTAACCCTAACGCTAACCCTAACGCTAACCCTAACCCTAACCCTAACCCTAACCCTAACCCTAACCCTAAAATGCGCCTCCCGACTCTAACCCTAACCCTAACCCTAACCCTAACCCTAACCCTAACCCTAACCCTAACCTCCCGACTCCCGACTCCCGACTCCCGACTCTGCCTCCCGACTCTAACCCTAACCCTAACCCTAAATGCCTCCCTGCCTCCCGACTCTAACCCTAACCCTAACCCTAAATGCCTCCCGACTCTAACCCTAACCCTAACCCTAACCCTAACCCTAACCCTAACCCTAACCCTAACCCTAAATTCCCGACTCTAACCCTAACCCTAACCCTAACCCTAACCCTAACCCTAACCCTTACCCTAACCCTAACCCTAACCCTAACCCTAACCCTAACCCTAACCCTAACCCTAACCCTAACCCTAACCCTAACCCTAACCCTAACCCTAAATGCGCGCTGCCTCCCGACTCTAACCCTAAATGCGCGCTGCCTCCCGACTCTGCCTCCCGACTCTGCCTCCCGACTCTAACCCTAACCCTAACCCTAACCCTAAACCCTAACCCTAACCCTAACCCTAACCCTAACCCTAACCCTAACCCTAACCCTAACCCTAACCCTAACCCTAAATTCGCCTCCCGACTCTAACCCTAACCCTAACCCTAACCCTAACCCTAACCCTAACCCTAACCCTAACCCTAAATTCGCCTCCCGACTCTAACCCTAAATGCGCCTCCCGACTCTAACCCTAAATGCCTCCCGACTCTGCCTCCCGACTCTGCCTCCCGACTCCCACCCTAACCCTAACCCTCCCGCCTCCCGACTCCCGACTCTAAATGCCTCCCGACTCTAACCCTCCCGCCTCCCGACTCCCGACTCCCGCCTCCCGACACCCTAAATTCGCGCCTCCCGACTCTAACCCTAACCCTAAATTCGCCTCCCGACTCTAACCCTAACCCTAAATTCTGCCTCCCGACTCCCCCCCGACTCTAACCCTAACCCTAACCCTAACCCTAACCATAAACTCTAACCCTAACCCTAACCCTAAGCGTAAAAATAACCCTAAGCCTAACCCTAACCCTAACCCTAATCCTAACACTAACCCTAAACCTAACCCTAAACCTAACCATAAACTCTAACCCTAACCCTAACCATAAACTCTAACCCTAACCCTAACCCTAACCCTAACCCTAAACCTAACGCTAACCCTAACCCTAACCTTAAACCTAAACCTAACCCTAAGTCTAACCCTAACCCTAACGCTAACCCTAACGCTAACCCTAACCCTAACCCTAACCCTAACCCTAACCCTAACCCTAAAATGCGCCTCCCGACTCTAACCCTAACCCTAACCCTAACCCTAACCCTAACCCTAACCCTAACCCTAACCTCCCGACTCCCGACTCCCGACTCCCGACTCTGCCTCCCGACTCTAACCCTAACCCTAACCCTAAATGCCTCCCTGCCTCCCGACTCTAACCCTAACCCTAACCCTAAATGCCTCCCGACTCTAACCCTAACCCTAACCCTAACCCTAACCCTAACCCTAACCCTAACCCTAAATTCCCGACTCTAACCCTAACCCTAAACCTAAACCTAAACCTAACCCTAAGTCTAACCCTAACCCTAACGCTAACCCTAACCCTAAACCTAACCCTAACCCTAAATCTAAACCTAAACCCTAACCCTAACCCTAACCCTAACCCTAACCCTAAATTCCCGACTCTAACCCTAACCCTAACCCTAAGCCTAACCATAAACTCTAACCCTAACCCTAACCATAAACTCTAACCCTCACCCTAACCCTAACCCTAACCCTAAACCTAACGCTAACCCTAACCCTAACCCTAAACCTAAACCTAACCCTAAGTCTAACCCTAACCCTAACGCTAACCCTAACCCTAACCCTAACCCTATCCCTAACCCTAACCCTAACCCTAAACTCTAACCCTAACCCTAACCCGAACCCTAACCCTAAATTTGCGCTTAACCCTAACCATAAACTCTAACCCTAACCCTAACCATAACCTTAATCCTAAATCTAACCCTAACCCTAACCCTAACCCTAAACCTAACCCTAAGCCTAACCATAAACTCTAACCCTAACCCTAACCCTAACCCTAACCCTAAACCTAAACCTAACCCTAAGTCTAACCCTAACCCTAACGCTAACCCTAACCCTAACCCTAACCCTAACCCTAAATCTAACCCTAAACCCTAACCCTAACCCTAACCCTAACCCTAACCCTAACCTAACCCTAAGCCTAACCATAAACTCTAACCCTAACCCTAACCCTAACCCTAACCCTAGACCTAAACCTAACCCTAAGTCTAACCCTAACCCTAACGCTAACCCTAACCCTAACCCTAACCCTAAATGCGCGCTGCCTCCCGACTCTAACCCTAATTGAAAAGATGACATATAAATATTAAAGTAGATGGAAGCTACTTGCAGAATATATGAAAGTATTTCGAAAGAATAAAAAATATTATCTGGGGAGAGATCAGGAAGAAAAGATAATCTGCAAAAAGTGGGATTGGAATAATGTTTTAAGGGAAGTCATGGAAGTTAAACACCAGAGGTGAAAGGGCAATATTCCAATTATGGGTTACAGGGAATAAAATTAATGAAGAGAAATATAGGGTCATATCTGAAAAAATACAGATAAGGTAATGTTTGTGGATTGTACAATGCTTAGAAAAAGTAATGAATAGAGTGTGAGGACTAGAGTTTAATCCCAGATCAACCATTTAATGTCTTATCAAAAAAACAAATCACTCAGTTAATGTGATTTGCAAGTATTTTTCATCTCTAATATTCTATATTTGCTAATAACAATAGTTCAGTAGCATTATTTAGGAATTATAAATCCCTCTTCTTACAAATGCCTTGCAGTAGAGACCAGAGCTTCCATTGATCAGACATTGATCAGTTACACTATACATTGACCCAGACATAAGGTCATTTAGATGCTTTTCAAGCATAAAGAGCAACAAGTAACCAACCCTACAAGTGTCTGTTGATTGTAGTTTACATAAATATTATTAATGCTGTTTTGCATATATAAAAAGTGAAGGGCAAAGAAGGTAAGCAATGATTTTTCAGAAATCATATAAATACTGATAGAGCATGAACCCTAATTCAGATTTTACCTTGGTATTTCTTTGTGTACTTGTCATGATCAATCTATGACATTAGGTCAAGAGAAAGAAGTTTGCCATACTCAAAAACATTAAGAAACTATTTATTATTATTATGATTTTATTGATTGATTTGGGAAGCAATCGGCATTAAGTGAGTTACTCAGATTCAAACAGCTCTTAAGTATGGACCATCTGAATATGCATTTGAACTCAGTTTCTCTTGATCAAATCAACTGTGCCATCCATCTGTCCTGAGAAATCAGTTAACTTAGGAAAAAACAAAAAAAACAAAACAAAAAAAAACAAAATCCTAGTTCATTAAAACCTTTCAACAAAGGAAATTGATATTTATGTTTAATTTCACAGAATAGGTCATTTAATTGTGATTTCTCTTTTATGAAACTGCCTCAGAACTTTGACATACTTTTTTGACTTTAAAGAAGTAGGCTGCCCTTGCTTTCATTTACCGTTTTAAAATATTTGTACTCTTTTGTTTATCCATTTTAATAACTTTAACAATAGCTGGATCAAAAACCCCTACCCTAACACAAAACCCTAACATTAATAGAAACACTAACCTTAAACATAACCCTTAAATTGACATCTAAGCCTAACACAAACTATAACCCAAACCCTAAATTTGTAACCTAAACCTAACCCTAACTGAAACCCTAACCGTGACCCTAACACTTACAATAACCTAACACTAACATATCCCTACACTAACCCTAAGCCTAACCCTAACCCTAACACTGCCCTAATCCTAACCCTAAACCCTAACCCTAACACTAAACCCTAACGCTAACCTTAAACCTAACCTTAACCCTAACCCTAACCCTAACCAAAAAATCTAACCCTAACCCTAACCCTAACCGTAAAAATAACCCTAACCCTAACCCTAACCCTAACCCTAATCATAAATCTAACCCTAACCTTAACCCTAACACTAAACCTAACCCTAAGCCTAACCATAAACTCTAACCCTAACCCTAATGGTAACCCTAACCCTAACCCTAAACCCTAACCCTAGCTTAACCCTAACCCTAACGCCCGCCTCCCAACTCTAACCCTAACCCTAACCCAAACCCTAACCAAAACCCTAACCCTAACTCTAACCCTAAATTCTCACCATAACCCTAACCCTAACCCTAACCCAAAAACTCCCGCCTCCTGACTCCCGCCTCCCTGCCTCCTGACTCCTTGCCTCCCGACTCCCAACTCCCGACTCTGCCTCCCTACTCCCGACTCTAACCCTAACCCAGACCCTAATCCTAACCCAAAAGCTAACCCTAACCCTAACTCTAACCCTAACCCTAACCCTAACCCTAACCCTAAACCTAAACACTAATCCTAACACTAACCCTAACCCTGACCCTAAACCTAACCCTAACACTAACCCTAACCCTAACCCTAACCCTAACCCTAACCCTAACCCTAACCCTAACCCTAAACCCTAACCCTAACCCTAACCCTAACCCTAACCCTAACCCTAACCCTAAATTCGCGCCTCCCGACTCTAACCCTAACCCTAACCCTAAATCTAACCCTAACCCTAACCCTAACCCTAAATCTAACCCTAAACCTAACCCTAACCCTAACCCTAACCCTAACCCTAACCCTAACCCTAACCCTAACCCTAACCTCCCGACTCCCGACTCCCGACTCCCGACTCCCGACTCTAACCCTAACCCTAAATGCCTCCCGACTCCCGACTCTAACCCTAACCCTAAATGCCTCCCGACTCCCGACTCTAACCCTAACCCTAACCCTAACCCTAAATGCGCCTCCCGACTCCCAACTCCCGACTCTGCCTCCCTACTCCCGACTCTAACCCTAACCCAGACCCTAATCCTAACCCAAAACCTAACCCTAACCCTAACTCTAACCCTAACCCTAACCCTAACCCTAACCCTAACCCTAACCCTAACCCTAAACCCTAACCCTAACCCTAAGTCTAACCCTAACCCTAACGCTAACCCTAACCCTAAACCTAACCCTAACCCTAAATCTAACCCTAAACCCTAACCCTAACCCTAACCCTAACCCTAACCCTAACCCTAACCCTGACCCTAATCCTAACCCAAAACCTAACCCTAACCCTAACCCTAATCCTAACCCTAACCCTAACCCTAACCCTAACCCTAACCCTAGCCCTAACCCTAACCCTAACCCTAACCATAAACTCTAACCCTAACCCTAACTCTAAGCGTAAAAATAACCCTAAGCCTAACCCTAACCCTAACCCTAATCCTAACCCTAACCCTAAAACTAACCCTAAGCCTAACCATAAACTCTAACCCTAACCCTAACCATAAACTCTAACCATAACCCTAACCCTAACCCTAACCCTAAACCTAACGCTAACCCTAACCCTAACCCTAAACCTAAACCTAACCCTAAGTCTAACCCTAAGCCTAACGCTAACCCTAACCCTAACCCTAACCCTAAACTCTAACCCTAACCCTAACCCGAACCCTAACCCTAAATTTGCGCTTAACCCTAACCATAAACTCTAACCCTAACCCTAACCATAACCTTAATCCTAAATCTAACCCTAACTCTAACCCTAACCCTAAGCCTAACCATAAACTCTAACCCTAACCCTAACCCTAACCCTAACCCTAACCATAAACTCTAACCCTAACCCTAACTCTAAGCGTAAAAATAACCCTAAGCCTAACCCTAACCCTAACCCTAATCCTAACCCTAACCCTAAAACTAACCCTAAGCCTAACCATAAACTCTAACCCTAACCCTAACCATAAACTCTAACCATAACCCTAACCCTAACCCTAACCCTAAACCTAACGCTAACCCTAACCCTAACCCTAAACCTAAACCTAACTCTAAGTCTAACCCTAACCCTAACGCTAACCCTAACCCTAACCCTAACCCTAAACTCTAACCCTAACCCTAACCCGAACCCTAACCCTAAATTTGCGCTTAACCCTAACCATAAACTCTAACCCTAACCCTAACCATAACCTTAATCCTAAATCTAACCCTAACTCTAACCCTAACCCTAAACCTAACCCTAAGCCTAACCATAAACTCTAACCCTAACCCTAACCCTAACCCTAACCCTAAACCTAAACCTAACCCTAAGTCTAACCCTAACCCTAACGCTAACCCTAACCCTAACCCTAACCCTAAATGCGTGCTGCCTCCCGACTCTAACCCTAATTGAAAAGATGACATATAAATATTAAAGTAGATGGAAGCTACTTGCAGAATATATGAAAGTATTTCGAAAGAATAAAAAATATTATCTGGGGAGAGATCAGGAAGAAAAGATAATCTGCAAAAAGTGGGATTGGAATAATGTTTTTTTTTTTTTTTTTTTTTTTTTTTTAATTTTTTTTATTATATATATATATATATTTTATAATATTATCCCTTGTATTCATTTTTCCAAATTACCCCCCCTCCCTTATTCCCTCCCCCCGACGACAGGCAATACCATACATTTTACATGTGTTACAATATAGTCTAAGTACAATACATGTGTGTGAATATCATTTTCTTGTTGCACAATAAACATTAGAATCCGAAGGTACATGCAACCTGGGCAGACAGATATTAGTGCTAACAATTTACATTCCCCTCCCAGTGTTTCTTCTCTGGGTGTATCTACCTCTGTCCATCATTGATCAACTGGAAGTGAGTTGGATCTTCTTTATGTTGAAGATTTCCACTTCCATCAGAATACATCCTCATACAGTATCGTTGTTGAAGTATACAGTGATCTTCTGGTTCTGCTCATTTCACTCAGCATCAGTTGATTTAAGTCTCTCCAACCCTCTCTGTATTCCTCCTGCTGGTCATTTCTTACTGAGCAATAATATTCCATAACTTTCATATACCACAATTTACCCAACCATTCTCCAACTGATGGACATCCATTCATCTTCCAGTTTCTAGCTACAACAAAAAGAGCTGCCACAAACATTTTGGCACATAGATGTCTCTTTCCGCTCTTTAGTATTTCTTTGGGATATAATCCCAGTAGTAGCGCTGCTGGGTCAAAGGGTATGCACAGTTTGATAACTTTTTGGGCATAATTCCAGATTGCTCTCCAGAATGGCTGGATTCTTTCACAACTCCACCAGCAATGTATTAGTGTCCCAATTTCCCCACATCCCCTCCAACATTTGTCATTATTTGTTCCTGTCATCTTAGCCAATCTGACAGGTGTGTAGTGGTATCTCAGAGTGGTCTTAATTTGCATTTCTCTGATCAGTAGTGATTTGGAACACTCTTTCATGTGAGTGGATATAGTTTCAATTTCTTCCTCTGAGAATTGTCTGTTCATATCCTTTGACCATTTATCAATTGGAGAATGGTTTGGTTTCTTATAAATTATGGTCAGTTCTCTATATATTTTGGAAATGAGACCTTTGTCAGAACCTTTGTTTTTAAAAATATTTTCCCAATTTGTTACTTCCCTTCTAATCTTGTTTGCATTAGTATTATTTGTACAGAAACTTTTTAGTTTGATGTAGTCAAAATCTTCTATTTTGTGATCAATAATGATCTCTAGTTCTCCTCTGGTCATAAATTCCTTCCTCCTCCACAAGTCTGAGAGGTAGATTATCCTCTGTTCCTCTAATCTATTTATTATCTCCCTCTTTATGCCTAAATCATGGACCCATTTTGATCTTATCTTGGTATATGGTGTTAAGTGTGGATCCATATCTAATTTCTGCCATACTAATTTCCAGTTTTCCCAACAGTTTTTTCCGAATAATGAATTTTTATCCCTAATGTTGGAATCTTTGGGTTTGTCAAAGATTAGATTGCTATAGATGTACCCTTTTTTGTCCTTTGTATCTAATCTGTTCCACTGATCTACCGGTCTATTTCTTAGCCAATACCAAATGGTTTTGGTGACTGCTGCTATATAATATAGCTTTAGATCAGGTACACTTAGACCACCTTCCTCTGAGTTTTTTTTCATTAGTTCCCTTGCAATTCTTGACCTTTTATTCTTCCATATGAATTTTGTTGTTATTTTTTCTAGGTCATTAAAATAGTTTCTTGGGAGTCTGATTGGTATAGCACTAAATAAATAGATTAGTTTGGGGAGTATTGTCATCTTTATTATATTCGCTCGGCCTATCCAAGAGCACTGAATGTCTTTCCAATTATTTAAATCTGATTTTATTTTTGTGGCAAGTGTTTTGTAATTTTTCTCATATAATTCCTGACTTTTCTTTGGTAGATGGATTCCCAAATATTTTATACTATCAACATTTGTTTGGAATGGAATTTCTCTTTGTATCTCTTGCTGTTGCATTTTGTTAGTGATATATAAAAATGCCGAGGATTTATGTGGATTTATTTTGTATCCTGCCACTTTGCTGAAATTTTGAATTATTTCTAGTAGCTTTTTAGCAGAGTCTTTGGGGTTCTCTAAGTATACCATCATGTCATCTGCAAAAAGTGATAGTTTAATTTCCTCATTTCCTACTCTAATTCCTTGAATCTCTTTCTCGGCTCTTATTGCCGAGGCTAGCGTTTCTAGTACTATATTGAATAGTAATGGTGATAGTGGGCAACCTTGTTTCACTCCTGATCTTACTGGGAAAGGTTGCAGTTTATTTCTATTGCATATTATGCTTACTGTCGGTCTTAAATATATACTCCTGATTATTCTAAGGAATAATCCATTTATTCCTATACTCTCAAGAGTTTTTAGTAGGAATGGATGTTGGATTTTGTCAAATGCTTTTTCTGCATCTATTGAGATGATCATATGGTTCTTATTAATTTGATTAATAATATGGTCAATTATATTAATAGTTTTCCTAATATTAAACCAGCCCTGCATTCCTGGAATAAATCCTACTTGATCATAGTCTATTATCTTGGAGATGATTTTCTGAAGTCTTTTTGCTAATATCTTATTTAAGATTTTAGCATCAATATTCATTAAGGAGATTGGTCTATAATTTTCTTTCTCAGTTTTCGATCTACCAGGTTTAGGTATCAGTACCATGTCTGTGTCATAAAAGGAATTTGGTAGGACTCCTTCATCCCCTATTTTTTCAAATAATTTATATAACATTGGGGCTAATTGTTCTTTAAATGTTTGGTAGAATTCACATGTGAATCCATCTGGCCCTGGGGATTTTTTCCTGGGGAGTTGATTAATAGCTTGTTCTATTTCTTTTTCTGAAATGGGACTATTTAAGCAATTTATCTCCTCCTCTGTTAATCTAGGGAGCCTATATTTTTGGAGGAAGTCATCCATTTCACTTAAGTTATCAAATTTATTGGCATAAAGTTGGGCAAAGTAACTCCTTATTATTTCTCTAATTTCCTCTTCATTGGTGGAAAGATCCCCCTTTTCATTTGTAAGACTATCAATTTGATTTTCCTCTTTCTTTTTTTTGATCAAATTTACCAAAGGTTTATCTATTTTATTGGCTTTTTCATAAAACCAACTCTTGGTTTTATTTATTAATTCAATAGTTTTTTTACTTTCAATTTTATTGATTTCTCCTTTTAATTTTTGTATTTCGAGTTTAATTTTTGGTTGGGGGTTTATAATTTGGTCTTTTTCTAGCCTTTTAAGTTGTAAGCCCAATTCGTTAATCTTCTCTTTCTCAATTTTCTTCAAATAAGCCTCTAAAGATATAAAATTTCCCCTTATTACCGCTTTAGCTGCATCCCAAAGATTTTGATATGATGTCTCATCATTATCATTATCTTGGGTGAAATTGTTAATTGTTTCTATAATTTGCTCTTTCACCCAGTCATTCTTTAAGATGAGATTATTCAGTTTCCAATTACTTTTTGGTCTATTTACCCCTAACTTTTTACTGAATGTAGCTTTTATTGCATTGTGATCTGAGAAGAAGGCATTTATTATTTCTGCCTTCCTACATTTAATTTTGAGATCTTTATGTCCTAGTATATGGTCAATTTTTGTATAGGATCCATGAACTGCTGAGAAGAAAGTATATTCCTTCCTATTGCCATTCAGTTTTCTCCAAAGGTCTATCATACCTAGTTTTTCTAATGTTCTATTTACTTTTTTAATTTCTTTCTTGTTTGTTTTGTGGTTTGATTTGTCTAAATCTGAGAGTGCAAGGTTGAGATCTCCCACTATTATAGATTTACTGTCTATTTCTTCTTGCAGTTCTCTTAACTTTTCCTTTAGAAAGTTAGATGCTATACCACTTGGTGCATATATGTTTAGTATTGATATGGCTTCATTATTTATGCTACCTTTCAGCAGGATATAGTTTCCTTCCTTATCTTTTTTAATGAGATCTACTTCTGCTTTTGCTTGATCTGAGATAAGGATAGCTACCCCTGCTTTTTTGGCTTTACCTGAAGCATAATAGGCTCTGTTCCAACCTTTTACCTTTACTCTGTATGTATCTCCCTGCTTTAAGTGTGTTTCCTGTAGGCAACATATTGTAGGGTTCTGCTTTTTGATCCAATCTACTATCCGTCTCCGTTTGATGGGATCGTTCATCCCATTTACATTTACAGTTAAAATTACTAATTCTGTATTTCCTGCCATCGTATTATCCCCAGATTATGCTTTTTTCCCTTGACCCCCCTGATCCCCCTCCCCGATATTTAATTTACAGACCCCCCTTGTGACGCGCAACCCTCCCTCTTTTTTTTTTTTTTTTTTTTTTTTTTAGGATCCCTCCCCCCTCCCTCCAAGTCCCTTCACTTATTCCCCTTTTCCTTTTCCCTTTTCCTCTCCTCCCTTTTAATGAGGTGAGAGAAAATTCTCTGAAAAACAAATATGTTAATTATTTACTCTTTGAGCCTCTTCTGATGAGAGTAAGATTCACACAATGATTCTCCCCCTCACTAAGTTCCCTCAGATATGGTGTATTTTCTATGTCTCTTCCTGGGATGTAGTTTCCCTCTTTTTATCACTCCTTCCCCTTTTTCTGAACCGACCTCCTTCCCTTTACTACACCCCCCTTTTTTTCTTTTATATCAGTAAAATCAAATTATCCTTGAGTATTTTTTATATACCCACAACAGAGTTACAGTTCTCAAGGGTTCTGTGTACCTTTTTCTGTTTCTCTTCAGTCTTGTGGATGTAGATCAAATTTTTTGTTTAAGTCTGGTTTTTTTCTTAGAAACATATAGAATTCCTCTGTTTCATTGAATGACCATCTTCTTCCATTGAAAAAGATGCTAAACTTAGCTGGGTAGTTCATTCTTGGTTGCAGTCCTTGATCTTTTGCCTTTCGGAATATCAGGTTCCAGGCCCTTCTATCTTTTAATGTGGAGGCAGCCAGATCTTGGGTGACCCTTATTGTGGCACCTTGGTATTTAAATTGTTTTTTTCTAGCTGCTTGTAGGATTTTCTCCTTTGTGTGGTAATTCTGTAGCTTAGCCACAATATTCCGTGGTGTTCTTTTTTTAGGGTCTATTTCAGAAGGAGTTCGATGAATTCTTTCCACATCTACTTTCCCTTCTGTTTCTATTATCTCTGGACAGTTCTCTTTGATAATTTCCTGTAAAATAGAATCTAGGCTCTTTTTTTGGTCATAGTTTTCTGGAAGTCCAATAATCCGCAGATTATCTCTCCTAGATCTATTTTCCAGGTCTATAGATTTTCCCAGTAAGTATTTGACGTTGTTCTCCAGCTTCTCATTTTTTTTGTTTTGTTTGACTGATTCTTGGGTTCTCTGTGAATCATTCATTTCTATTTGTTCCATCCTGACTTTTAAGGAGTTATTTTCTTCTTTCACAGTTTTTAGTTCTTTTTGTAAATGCCCAATTTCGTTTTTAAATGAATTATTTTGCTCTATTGAATTTTTTTCCATTTCCCTAATTTTTTTTTTTTGAGAATTATTTTCTTTTTCCAATTCAGAAATTCTATTTTCTTGAGACTTTTTTATCTTTTCCAATTCAGAAATCCTACTTTCCTGTGTTTTTTTAACCTTTTCTAATTCACTAATATTGTTTCCCTGCATCTCCTGTGAATTCTTTATTTTTTCCAACTCCAATTTCAGGACGTTGTTATTCTCTATCATAACTTCCCTTTCCTTGCCCCATTTTTCTTCGATCTCCCTCAATTTCTTAAGAGCTTCTTCTAGGAGAGAGTTATGTGATGGGGGGCAGGAATCATTCCCCTTTAGGTTGTTATCTTCTGAATCTTTGCTGTTAACTTCCTCGGGGTTGGGTACCCGCTCTTTCTCTGTATAGAAGGAATCTATAGTTTTTCTAGCTTTTTTGCTCATACTTAAAATTGTTTTGGGGTCTGTCCCTGGGGTAGGAAATTATTTACTTCTTTACCAGCTTCCTCCCAGACCGGATGGATGCAGCGGCCCCCGCGCCCGCGCTAAGAGAGAGCTCTGGGAGAGAGTTCCCCACCCCCTCCCTGGAAGTGCCTCAGAGGTGATTAGCACTGCTGTGCTTTGAGGGCGTAGAATAGTGAAGACAGCAAGAAGCTCAGCCTATGTGTCCGGGTGGGGAGTGGATGTCTGCAGCAGGTGACGTGAGAAGCCCCTGTGCTCAAACTGGAAGTGTCTGCCAGAAACCGCGGTCCCTAGTTCAAAGGTTCCGCTTCTCTGGGACTTCCTGGAGCTGAGTTCCACTCCCTCCAGCTAAGCTAGGCCGTGTGTGTTGCCTTGGGCCGTATCCAACCACTTGTCAGTCTCTTAACTATTCTCAGGAGGTAGCTGAGGCCACACCCCCTGGTGCGGAGTCTGCCGAGTCACCCCCAGGGTGGGGGGGGGGGAAATCTAATCTGAGTTTTAAAATATTTTGGCTTTCTCTTCTGAACTGCTAAATAATTAGCAGAGAAGAGCTAACAGCCTGTGCCAGAATCCTTTACCTCAGTGGCTTCTCTGATCCCAGAGCCCCTCCCAGCGCAATGGGCGCAGTGTGCCCCTACCCGACCGTCTGTGCTGGTCTTTCTTATTCCTCCCCTGAGAACTGACCTTTCCTGTTGAAACTCCAGATTCTCTTCAGCTAGTAAGTCGTGCTTCCAGTCCTTGTGGTATCTATCAGTCCTGAGCTAATTTTGAGACTTAATTTATCTATTTGGTTGTGAGGGAGTGAGGACGTTCACTGAGTAGTGTGTTTCTTCTCCGCCATTTTGGCTCCGCCCCCCGGAATAATGTTTTAAGGGAAGTCATGGAAGTTAAACACCAGAGGTGAAAGGGCAATATTCCAATTATGGGTTACAGGGAATAAAATTAATGAAGAGAAATATAGGGTCATATCTGAAAAAATACAGATAAGGTAATGTTTGTGGATTGTACAATGCTTAGAAAAAGTAATGAATAGAGTGTGAGGACTAGAGTTTAATCCCAGATCAACCATTTAATGTCTTATCAAAAAAAAAAATCACTCAGTTAATGTGATTTGCAAGTATTTTTCATCTCTAAAATTCTATATTTGCTAATAACAATAGTTCAGTAGCATTATTTAGGAATTATAAATCCCTCTTCTTACAAATGCCTTGCAGTAGAGACCAGAGCTTCCATTGATCAGACATTGATCAGTTACACTATACATTGACCCAGACATAAGGTCATTTAGATGCTTTTCAAGCATAAAGAGCAACAAGTAACCAACCCTACAAGTGTCTGTTGATTGTAGTTTACATAAATATTATTAATGCTGTTTTGCATATATAAAAAGTGAAGGGCAAAGAAGGTAAGCAATGATATTTCAGAAATCATATAAATACTGATAGAGCATGAACCCTAATTCAGATTTTACCTTGGTATTTCTTTGTGTACTTGTCATGATCAATCTATGACATTAGGTCAAGAGAAAGAAGTTTGCCATACTCAAAAACATTAAGAAACTATTTATTATTATTATGATTTTATTGATTGATTTGGGAAGCAATCGGCATTAAGTGAGTTACTCAGATTCACACAGCTCTTAACTATGGACCATCTGAATATGCATTTGAACTCAGTTTCTCTTGATCAAATCAACTGTGCCATCCATCTGTCCTGAGAAATCAGTTAACTTAGGAAAAAAAAAAAAAAAAAAAAACAAAATCCTAGTTCATTAAAACCTTTCAACAAAGGAAATTGATATTTATGTTTAATTTCACAGAATAGGTCATTTAATTGTGATTTCTCTTTTATGAAACTGCCTCAGAACTTTGACATACTTTTTTGACTTTAAAGAAGTAGGCTGCCCTTGCTTTCATTTACCGTTTTAAAATATTTGTACTCTTTTGTTTATCCATTTTAATAACTTTAACAATAGCTGGATCAAAAACCCCTACCCTAACACAAAACCCTAACATTAATAGAAACACTAACCTTAAACATAACACTTAAATTGACATCTAAGCCTAACACAAACTATAACCCGAACCCTAAATTTGTAACCTAAACCTAACCCTAACTGAAACCCTAACCGTGACCCTAACACTTACAATAACCTAACACTAACATATCCCTACACTAACCCTAAGCCTAACCCTAACCCTAACACTACCCTAATCCTAACCCTAAACCCTAACCCTAACACTAAACCCTAACGGTAACCTTAAACCTAACCCTAACCCTAACCCTAACCCTAACCAAAAACTCTAACCTTAACCCTAACCCTAACCGTAAAAATAAACCTAACCCTAACCCTAACCCTAACCCTAATCATAAATCTAACCCTAACCTTAACCCTAACACTAAACCTAACCCTAAGCCTAACCATAAACTCTAACCCTAACCCTAACGGTAACCCTAACCCTAACCCTAAACCCTAACCCTAGCTTAACCCTAACCCTAACGCCTGCCTCCCAACTCTAACCCTAACCCTAACCCAAACCCTAACCATAACCCTAACCCTAACTCTAACCCTAAATTCTCACCATAACCCTAACCCTAACCCTAACACTAAAACTCCTGCCTCCGGACTCCCGCCTCCCTGCCTCCTGACTCCTTGCCTCCCGAATCCCAACTCCCTACTCTGCCTCCCTACTCCCGACTCTAACCCTAACCCAGACCCTAATCCTAACCCAAAACCTAACCCTAACCCTAACTCTAACCCTAACCCTAACCCTAACCCTAAACCAAAACACTAATCCTAACACTAACCCTAACCCTGACCCTAAACCTAACCCTAACCCTAACCCTAAGCCTAACCCTAACCCTAACCCTAACCCTAACCCTAACCTCCCGACTCCCGACTCCCGACTCCCGACTCTGCCTCCCGACTCTAACCCTAACCCTAACCCTAAATGCCTCCCTGCCTCCCGACTCTAACCCTAACCCTAACCCTAACCCTAACCCTAACCCTAACCCTAACCTCCCGACTCCCGACTCTGCCTCCCGACTCTAACCCTAACCCTAACCCTAAATGCCTCCCTGCCTCCCGACTCTAACCCTAACCCTAACCCTAAATGCCTCCCGACTCTAACCCTAACCCTAACCCTAACCCTAACCCTAACCCTAACCCTAACCCTGACCCTAATCCTAACCCAAAACCTAACCCTAACCCTAACCCTAATCCTAACCCTAACCCTAACCCTAACCCTAACCCTAGCCCTAACCCTAACCCTAACCCTAATCATAAACTCTAACCCTAACCCTAACCCTAAGCGTAAAAATAACCCTAAGCCTAACCCTAACCCAACCCTAATCCTAACCCTAACCCTAAAACTAACCCTAAGCCTAACCATAAACTCTAACCCTAACCCTAACCATAAACTCTAACCCTCACCCTAACCCTAACCCTAACCCTAAACCTAACGCTAACCCTAACCCTAACCGTAACCCTAACCCTAACCCTAACCCTAACCCTAACCCTAACCCTAACCCTAACCCTAAACTCTAACCCTAACCCTAACCCGAACCCTAACCCTAAATTTGCGCTTAACCCTAACCATAAACTCTAACCCTAACCCTAACCATAACCTTAATCCTAAATCTAACCCTAAACCTAACCCTAACCCTAAACCTAACCCTAAGCCTAACCATAAACTCTAACCCTAACCCTAACCCTAACCCTAACCCTAACCCTAAACCTAAACCTAACCCTAAGTCTAACCCTAACCCTAACGCTAACCCTAACCCTAATCCTAACCCTAAACCTAACCCTAACCCTAACCTAACCCTAAGCCTAACCATAAAATCTAACCCTAACCCTAACCCTAACTCTAACCCTAACCCTAACCCTAACCATAAACTCTAACCCTAACCCTAACCCTAAGCATAAAAATAACCCTAACCCTAACCCTAACCCTAACCCTAATCCTAAATCTAACCCTAACTCTAACCCTAACCCTAAACCTAACCCTAAGCCTAACCATAAACTCTAACCCTAACCCTAACCCTAACCCTAACCATAAAATCTAACCCTAACCCTAACCCTAACCCTAACTCCCGCCTCCCAACTCCAACCCTAACCCTAACCCTAACCCTAACTCTAAGCCTAACCCTAACCCTAACCCTAACCCTAACCCTAACCCTAACCCTAACCCTAATCCTAACCCTAAACCTAACCCTAAGCCTAACCCTAACCCTAAGCCTAACCCTAACCCTAACCCTAACCGTAACCTTAATCCTAACCCTAAACTCTAAGCCTAACCCTAACCCTAACCATAAAATCTAACCCTAACCCTAACCCTAACCCTAAACCTAACCCTAACCCTAACCCATCTCAACCCTAACCCTAACCATAACGCTAACCTTAAGCCTAAGCCTAACCCTAACCATAACCCTAAACCCTAATATATATGTCTCTAATATGTTGGATTGACCTGTGGGGTTTTCAAGAGAGCAACTGAGTGAGTCATAGATTCATGTAAATGTTGAAAATAGTTAGGTAAACTGAAAGAACCAATAGTCAATCAACAGGACTTAATGGACATTTTTTCTATATCAGGTTCTATTCTATTCTATTCTCTATGCTGAGAATAGAAAATCTCAAAACAAAATAAGACAAACAAAAGTGAAACCCTTTACATACTTTCAAAGAGATTGCCCTAATTGAAAAAGATAACTTATAAATATTAAAGTACATGGAAGCTATTTGCAGAATATATGAAAGTATTTTGAAAGAATAAAAAAAAATATCTGGGGAGAGATCAGGAAGAAAAGATATTCTGCATGCAGAAAGTGGGATTGGAATCATGTTTTAAGGGAAGTCATGGAAGTTGGATACCAGAGGTGAAAGGGCAGTATTCCAATGATGGGTTACAGGGAATAAAAATTAATGAAGAGAGATATTGGGTCATATCTGAAAAAATACAGATAAGGTAATGTTTGTGGATTGTACAATGCTTAGAAAAAATAATGAATAGATTGTGAGGACTAGAGTCTTAATTGGAAGGAAGAAGACTTGATTTCAAATCCCAGATAAACCTTACGTCTTATCAAAAAAACCCAAATCACTCAGTTAATGTGATTTGTAATTATTTTTCATCTCTAAAATTCTATATTTGCTAATAACAATAGTTCAGTAGCATTATTTATGAATTATAAATCCCTCTTCTTACAAATGCCTTGCAATAGAGACCAGAGCTTCCATTGATCAGACATTGATCAGTTACACTATACATTGACAAAGACATAATGTAATTTTGATGATTTTCAAGGATAAAAGGCAACAAGCAAACAATTCTACAAATCTCCATTGATTGTTGTTTACATAAATATTGTTAATGCTGTTTTGAATATAAACAAAGTGAAGGGCAAAGAAGGTAAGCAGTGATTTTTCAGAAATCATATAAATACTGACAGAGCAAGAATCCTAATTCAGATTTTACCTTGGTTCTTCTTTGTCTACTTGTCATGATCAATATATGACATTAGGTAAAGAGAAAGTAGTTTGCCAAACTCAAAAAAAATTAAGAAATTATTTATTATTATTATGATTTTATTGATTGATTTGAGAAGCAATTGGGGTTAAGTGACTTACTCAGATTCACACAGCTCCTAACAATTGAGGGTCTGAATATGTATTTGAACTTTGAACTCAGTTTCTCTTTATTATATCACCTGCACCATCCAGCTGTCCTGAGAAATCAGTTAACTTAAAAAAAAAAAAAAAAAAAAAAACAGAATCCTACTTCATTAAAACCTTTCAACAAAGCAAATTGATATTTATGCTTAATTTCACAGAATAGGTTATTTTATTATCATTTCCCTTTGATGACCTTCCTCAGAACTTTGAATTACTTGTTTGACTTCAAAGAAGTAGGTTGACCCTTCCTTGATTTACTGTTTTGAAATTTTTGTATTTTTTTACTTTATCCATTTTTATAACCTTAAACTTAGCTCCAACACAAATGCTTACCTTAACACAAAAACCTAACCCTAAAATGACCACTAACACTAACTCTTATCCTAACCCGAAATTTGACATCCAACCCAAACACAAACCATAACCCTAACACTAAATTCAAAATGTAAAGCTAACCCTAACCGTAACCCTAACACTAACGTTAAACCTAACCCTACCCCTTCCCCTAAACCCTAAACCCTAACCCTAACCTTAACCAAAACCTTAAGAATAACCTTAAATTTAATCCTAACCCTAACCCTAACCCTAACCCTAAATTCTTCCTCCCAACTCCCGAATCTCCGGACTCTAACCATAACCCTAACCCTAACTCTAACCCGACTCTAACCCTAACCCTAACCCTAAACGGACTGTAACCCTAACCCTAATCATAACCCTAACCCTAACCCTAACCCTAATCCTAACCCTAACTCTAACCCTGAAATAATAAGTAGTATCTATCTAAAATCTGTTGCAAACATCACTTGTAATGGAGAAAAGGCAGATGCATTCCCAATAAGATCAGGGGTGAAACAAGGATACCCATTATCACCAGAATTATTCCACATTGTACAAGAAATTTTGACTTTACATATTTCAATTGATAAATGGTCAAATGATATGAATAGATAATATTCAGATGAAGAAATTAAAATAATTTCTAATATGAATAAAGCTTTAAAGCACTATTGATCAGAGAAATGTCAAGTAGAAAGACTGCTTGATTCAAAAGGTATGCACAGTTAAAAATTGCAGACCAGAATGGCTGAATCAGTTCACAACTCCACCAACTTCTTTCCCACATTCCCTCCAACATTCATCAATATATTTTCCTATCATCTTAAACAATCTAAGAGCTGTATAGTGGCACCTCAGAGTTGTCTTAATTAGCATTTTTCTGATCAATAGTAATTAAAACATCTTTTCATATGATTAGAAATGGTTTTAATTTCTTTATCCCCAGTTTATTGCTTCCCCTCTATTCTTCTCTACATTGCTTTTTTTTATACAAAAACTTTTTAATTTAATATAAACACAATTATTCATTTTGTATTCAACAATGTACTCCAGTTCTTCTTTGGCTACAGATCCCTTCTTTTTCCACACCTCTGACAAGTGAACTATCCTAAGTTCTATTTGTTTGCTATTATCATTCCTTATGTCTAAATCATGAACCCATTTCGGCCTTATCTTGTTATACAGTGTCAGGTGTAGATCAATATCTACTTTCTGACATATTAATTTCCAATTTTCCCAAAAATTTCTGTCAAAAAGTGAGTTCTTATTCCTTAAGCTGGGGACTTTGGGTTTGTCAAACACTAGATTACTATAGTCATTGACCATTTTGTCCTGTGAACCTAACCTATTCCACTGATAGACTACTATCTTTCTTAGCTAGTATCAAATGATTTTGATGACCACTACTTTATAATACAGTTTTAAATCTGGTACAGCTAGGCTACATTCATTTGTATTTTGTTTACTTAATTGCCTTGAAATTCTTGATGTTCTAGATGAATTTTATTATTATTTTTTTCTAGCTCTGTAAAGTAAGTTCTTGGGAGTTTGATTGTTATGGCACTCAATAAGTAGATTAATTTAGGTAGTATTGTCATTTTTATTATATTTGCTCAGCCTACGCATCAGCATTTGATATTTTAACAACTAATTAGATCTTACTTTATTTGCATGGAAAGTGTTTTGTAGTTGTATTCATGTAGTTCCTGTCTTTTCCTTTGGCAGATATATTCCCAAATATTTTGTCTTATCAACAGTTATGTTTGAACGGAATTTCTCTTTGTATCTCTTACTACTGGTCTTTGTTGGTAATGTATAAAATGTTGATGATTTATGTGGATTTATTTTGTATCCTGAAACTTGGCTGAAGTTATGAATTGTTTCTTGTAGTTTTTAGTTGATTCTCTAGAATATTTTAAGTAGATCATCATCTCATCAGCAAAGAGTGATAATTTGGTTTCCTTATTACCTACTCTAATTCCTTTAAGATCCTTTTCTATTCTTATTGCAAAAGCTAATATTTCTAATACATTATTTAATAGTAATGACAATGGCCAAATTTGTTTCACTCCTGATCTTATTGGGAATGGTTCTAGTTTATCGCAATTACATATGATGCTTACTTATAGTTTTAAATAGATGTTCCTGATAATTTTAAGGAAAAGTCCACTTACACCTATACTCTCTATTCCTATACTTTTTTTGCATCTATTGAGATAATCGTATGATTTTTGTTAGTTTGGTTGTTGATATAACCAATTATGCAAATAATTTCCCTAATATTGAACCAGCCCTACATTCCAAATGTAAATTCTATTTTGTCATGTTGTATTATCCCGGGGATAACTTGCTGTAATGTCTTTGATTTAAGATTTTTGCATCACGGGAAAACTGATTCATTCCTGCATTGCTGGTGGAGTTGTGAATGAATCCAACCATTCTGGAGAGCAATCTGGAATTATGCCTAAATGTTATCAAACTACCACTGGGCTTATATCCAAAAGAAATACTAAAGAAAGGAAAATGATCTGTATGTGCCAAAATGTTTGTGGCAGCCCTTTTTGTAGTGGCTAGAAACTGGAAAATGAATCTGTGCCCATCAATTGAAGAATGGTTGGGTAAATTGTGGTATAAGAATATTGTGGAATATTATTGTTCTGTTAGAAATGACCAGCAGGATGAATATAGAGAGGTTTGGAGAGACTTACATGAACTGATGCTGAGTGAAATGAGCAGAACCAGGAGATCATTATACACTTCAACAATGATACTGTATGAGAATGTATTCTGATGGAAGTGGATATCTTTGACAAAGACTGCTTGCCATCTAGAGGAAGGGGTGGAGGGAGGGAAAGGAAACATTGGAACAGAAGTGAGTGCAAAGGATAATGTTGTAAAAAATTACCCAGGCATATGTTCTGTCAATAAAAAGTTAAAATAATAAAAAAAAAGATTTTTGCATCAGTATTCATTAGAGAAATTGTTGTATAATTTACTTTCTCTGTTTTGACCCTACCTCATTTAGCATATCTCTGTCATAAAAGAAATTTTGTAGGCTTTCTTATGTCCCTGCTTTTCCAAATAGTTTGCACAGTATTGAAATTAATTTTGTTTAAAAATATTTGGTAGAATTCATATATAAATTCATCTGACCCTAGAGATTTTTTCTTAGCAAATTGATTAATATCTTGTTCAATTTCTTTTTGTAAAATAAGACTATTTAAACTTTTATTTCCATTTTTACTAATATGTGTAATCTATAGTTTTGTAAGTATTCCTCCATTTTACTTAGATTATCAGATTTATCGCCATAAAGTTGGGTAAAAATAACTCCTAATTAATGCTCTGATTTCCTCTTCAATAGTGGAACGTTCTCCCTTTTCATTTTTGATACTAACAATTTGATTTTCTTCTTTCCTTTTCCTAATCAAATTAACTAAATATTTATCTATTGTTTTTTTCATAAAAGCAACTTTTAGTTTTGTTTATTAATTCAATAGTTTTCTTCTTTTGAATTTTATTAATCACCCCATTTATTTCAGAATTTCAAATTGGTATTTAATTGGGGGTTTTAATATGATCCTTTACTAGCTTTTTTAAATGGCATGCCCAATTCATTGATCTTTACATTCTCTTTTTATGTAGGCAAGCATCTAGAGATATCAAATTCTCCCCTAAGAACAACTTTGGCTGCATCCCATAAATTTTGATATGTTGCCTCATTATTGTCATTTTCTTGGAGGAAATTAATTTTATCTATGATCAGTTGTTTCACCCACTCATTCTTTAGGATTAAATCAGTTAGGGGGCAGAGCCAAGATGGAAGAAAGCAGACTTGGATTTCTGTGACTTCCTCTGATCTTTTCTCAAATAAACAGCAGATTAAACCTCTGAACTGATTTTGGAGTGACAACCCACAAATATTTGAAGTACAGCACATTTCCAGAAGAAGATACTTTGGAAGAACTTCAGAAGAGGTCTGTTTCAATTGGGCAGGTGAAGAGTCTGCTATGCTCAGAATACAGTGTAGGGAGGTTGAGGCAATGAACTAGGGCAGGGAGCCAGATCCTTAGGGCTTCTAAACATCTGCAAGCTTCTGTAAGGCTCTTAGGCTACTCTGTCTTGGTTGCAAACAGGTGGTTTAGCAGATTTGCAGTAAAATATTGAAAAACAAATACAAAAGGCAAATTTTAAACCACAGAGCACCAGAAGAACTTGGGACCTGGCCACAAATTTCCGGCACCCAAAGTCAGTCAGAAACACTAGCCACATGGCAAACTAAGGTGGTTGTCACCCCTTTGTCTTAAGAGCAGATCTCAACACTTAAAAATGGACAAAAAACAACAACAACAACAAGAAGAACTCTAACCATAGACAACTTTTATGGAGAGATAGATCAGACCTCAAACCTTGAGGTTACTAGAACTCCAGATGAAGCTGAAAAGGGAGATATGAACTGGTCCCCATTTCACAAGGTTTTCTTGGCAGATTTCAAAAAGGATCTTAAAAGAATTTAAAAGTGGGGGAAAGACATAAGATCATTGCAAGACAGTATGGAAAAGAAAAAAAAAGAAATTGTCTTAAGAATTGTCTCAAGAAAATTCCTTAAAAGTAGATTTGATGAAATGGAAAAAGCATAGAAATTAGATTGATGGATGGAAAAAAGCATATAAGTCCTTACAAAATAGATATTAAAAAGAGGTCTTTAATGTTCTTCTCTAAATTGTAATGTTCTCTGTGAGCACATTCTTGGGGAGCTTCTGGAGGCAGCCTTAGTTTCAGTTCAGTTCAATAATCACCTCAAATGCAGCCAAAGATTAAAAGTCCAAATCCTTTACTGTTTCTTCCAAAATCTTATCTCCTTCACTTGGGGCTCAACTAGTTTTCTGGAGGCCTTCCGGATCTTGGTTTCAGTGTTCTCCACAGGATAGCCTGCCACCATTTCTCTGTCTTCCTTCATTCTGCCCAACTGAATCCTGGCTTCTCATTCTCTCAGACAGCACAAAGGTGAAAGTTGGAATGAAACTGACTCTGCCTTTAAGAATGGACTTGTGGGCTTCTGTGGGCTTATGGGAGCTCCTCCTTACATATGCTATCTTAAAGATATGAATCTTGTGGAATTCTAGTAAGTGCATTACTGAACTAGAAAACTGTTAAGCACCCTGCTAAATAGCCATTGTCTTTATCAATTCCACTGACTTAGCACCTTGTAAGAATTCTAACAGATGTCAATTCATTGAAAAACATAACTTTTGAAATGGGGAAAAAAAATCAATAAACAAAACAATTCAATCAGCCATAATACAAAAGGAGCTAAAAAAAAAAGGTAACTGAAGAAAATAATACACTAAAAATAGAATTGAACAAAGGCAAGTGGATGATTCAATACGGATTCAAGAATAAGTAAAAAAAAAAATGAAATACTTCCTAGAAAAATAACTGACCTGGAAAATACATCTAGGATAGACAATCTAAGGATAATTGGATTTCATGAAATCCACAATTTAAAAGAAAAAAAAAAAAAAGAGCCTAAGCATTATCTTTCAGGAAATCAAGAAAGAAAATTGCTCTGATGTCTTAGAATCAAAAGGTAAAATAGCCATTGAAAGAATTCACTGATCACCTCTTGAAACACTCTTGAAACACACCCCAAAATGAAAAGTCCAAGGTATTTCATGTCTAACTTTGAGAACTAGTGAACCAAAGAAAAGATATTGCAAGCAGCCAAAAAAGAAATGATTCAGATACCAATGAGCCACAATCAGAATTATCAAGTATGTAGCACCTTTCACCTTAAAAGATGAAAGGGCCTAGAATCTAATGTTCTGAAAGGTAAAGGAATTTGGATTACAGCAAAGAACAAATTATCCAGATAAATTGTTCATTACCTTTTAGGGAAGAAGATGGATATTCAATTTTATAGATGAATTTAATTTATTTCTTGTAATGTGCTGTTGTCACTAGAAACTCTCTGGGAGGAGATCTGCTGTCATTAACTGAAGTCAATTCTGACCTCATGTAAAAACTCTCTCCCTCCAGAGAGCCGCCCCAGGTCTGGCCCAGACAAGACTCTCAATCTCTTGAGTGCCACCCTCTTTTACCCTCCCAGAGAATGGGCGTGGGATAACAGAAGGGCTTCTAGGAAAAATTACTTCAACCAATGAACTTGCTCCTCCTAAGCATGCAAGCTCCTCCCCAGGAGTTCACAGGAGTAAAACTCCCCTAAAGGCTGGAACTAGAGAATTGTTAAGTACCGACTTAGCATTTAGTAAGAACCTAATATCTCATTAGCACTTAGTAAGAACCTAACAATTTCTGATGAAAATACCAGAGCTGAACCAAAATTTTGATTTCCAAATACAAAACTCAAGAGAAGCATAAAAAGATAAAAAAAAAAAAAAAGATTAAAAAAAGACTTGAGAACTGTATCTCTTTTATGAGTATATTAAGAGAGTATGGGTATAATTTTATTTTATTGTAATAATATGAAAAAGTAACTAGAAGTGGAAAAGGGATTGTCCTGGAAAAAAAGAAGAAAAGGAAGGTAAAATGAAGGAAACTATATCACATGAAAAGGCAAAGAAGACCTATTATAATTGAGGGAAAGAAGGGATGAACATCGTGTAAATCTTACTCTTATCAGATTTAGCTCAAAGACAGAATATCAGACAAATTTGACTTTACAGAAAAAAACTAATAGAAGGAAAAACAGAAGTAGTAGGGGAAAATATGTAAGAAAGTGGAAGGGATTCTAAAGGGGGGTGTTATTTGAGGAAGGCAGTGGTCAGAAGCAAAATGCTAGAGAAGAAGAAAGGGGGGAAAGGAAAGAAAAAAGCACAACTTGGGGTAAATAAGATAGGCGGAAATACAGAATTAGCTATTTTAAAAGTGAACATGAATGGGACAAATTTTCCCATACAATGAAATTGGATATCAGACTGGATTAAAAGCCAGAATCCTATAATATGTTGTTTATATTTAAAGCAGAGTGATACATACAGAATAAAGGCTAAAGCCGAATTTATTATTCTTCAGCTGAAGTAAAAAAAGTAGGGGTAGCCATCCTGATCTCAGATCAAGCAAAAGCAAAAATAGATCTAATTAAAAGAGATAAGAAAGGAAACTATATTTTGCTAAACATTACCATAGATTATGAAGCAATATCAATACTAAACATATATACCCATTCCTAAAAAAAAAAAAAAAAAAAACCTAGAGATTATAGGAATAAATGGACTTTTCCTTACAATGATCAGTAGCATCTATTTAAAACCATTAGCAAGTATCATATGTAATGAGCACAAACTAGAACTATTCCCAATAAGATCAGGAGTGAACCAATACTATCCACTCTCACCATTACAATATTATCCAATATTGTATTAGAAATGTTAGTTCTGGCAATAAAAGAAGAAAAAGAGATAAAATAATTTAGAGTAGGTAATGAAGAAACCAAATTATCACTTAACAGATGATATGATGGTATTCTTAGAGAATGCTAGACAATCAACAAAAAAACTACAAGAAACAATTCACAACTTCAACAAAGTTGCAGGATACAAAATAAATCCATATAAATCATCAGCATTTTTATACATTACTAACAAAGTCCAGCAGCAAGAGATATAAAGAGAAATTCTATTCAAAATAATAATTGAGAGTATAAAATAATCTATCTGCCAAAAGAAAGTCAGGAGCTATATGAACACAACTACAAAATACTTTCCACACAAATAAAATCAGATCTAATCAATTGGAAAAATATCAAATGCTAACAGGTAGGCTGAGCAAATATAACAAAAATGACAATATAATACTTACCTAAATTAATCTACTTATTCAGTGCCATACCTTTCAAATTCCCAAGAAATTATTTTACAGATCTAGAAAAATTAATAAACTTCATCTGGAAGAACAAAAGGTCAAGAATTTCAAGGGAATTAGGAAAAAATGCCAATGAAAGTAGTCTAGCTGTACCAGACCTAAAACTATATTATAAAGCAACATTTGTCAAAACCATTTGGTACAGGGCAGAGCCAAGATGGCGGCAAAGATACTTGTGTCATTCTGAGTTCCCTTCTACCCTTACTACAAATAACAAAATTTAACCTCAAAAATAGTGCTTGACTAGTAAAATCCACAAATACTGGGAGTACAACAAATTAGCAGCCAAAGATAATCTGGAAGATATGCAGAAAAAGTTTGTCCTGATGAGCAGAAGCAGGCTAGTGCAGGCATGGAGGTAGACTGCAGAGGCTAGCACACTGATCAAACCATGGCAGGAGAGGTCTCCACAGGTGGAAAATTTTCAGGGAGGTCTCTACCACAGGTTGGCTGTTCTGCTTTGGTTGCAAAGCAGTAGATCAGCAGAGAAGTTAAAGCCAAAGGTAGAGTGCACTCCAAAAATGTCAGAATCTAACAGGATTTGGCTACATCTACCCAACACTGGAAGTGACTCAGCACAAACCACAGCACAGCTATGTAACTACATTCTGCTGAGTGGGACTTTTGCCCAGGGCAGTCAAACTTCTGCACAGCAAGGGGCTCTGTCTGGGCCAATATAACTTTCACAGTGGAGTTGTGCTTCCTAGGACAGAGACACTTCTGGTGTAGGGCTCTTCCCAAGGCAGCTGCTGATCTGATCCGCACAGCAGGGTTCTGCCCAGGGCATTAACAATTTCACTGCTCAGCAGCGTGTCCCAGGGAAGCTGAGGATCCTCACAGCCATGCTCATCTCAGGGCAGAGACACTTCCAGTGTAGTGTTCTTCCCAGAGCACTCCCATAGTTCGACCACTCTTAGCAGCCTGTTTGCAGGACAGCTACTGTCCATGTAGCTATCCCTGCTCAGCAGAGGAACCTGGTAACCTCCTTGCCCTGAAGGCAGACCCTAAGGGCTTTTTAAAAAAATGAGTAAAAAAGCCAAGGTAAGCTAACCATCAATAGCTTCTATACAGAAAGAGAGCAGGTTTTCAACCCTGAGGAGGGGACACTCTCCAGATAAAACTCCAAAGGGAGATGTAACCTCATCCCCATCACACAAGGCTCTCCTAGAAGAAATTATTAAAAAATCTTAAAAGACAGCTAGAAGAAAAATGGGGAAAGGAAAGAGAAGCTCTGCAAGACCATATGGAAAAGACATTATTCACTTAAAGAAAAACTTGATAAAGTGGAAAAGGAAAAGAACTTCCTGAAATGTGAATTGGACAAGGTAAAGAACTCCCAGAGAGTGCAGGGAAACAAGTAGGCTGAAAGCAGAGAAAGAAAATTATAGACGAATCTCCATAATGAATATTGATGCTAAAATCTTAAATAAAATATTAGCAAAAAGATTACCGAAAATCATCCCTAGGATAATACACTATGACCAAGTAGGATTTATACGAGGAATGCAAGGCTGATTCAGTATTAGGAAAACTATTCCATAATTGTCTATATCAATAACCAAATTAACAAAAACCATATGATCATCTCAATAGATGCAGAAAAAAAAAAAAAACATTTGATAAAATCCAACATCCATTCCTTAAAACACTTCAGAGTATAGGAATAAATGGACTTTTCCTTAAAATAATCAGTAGCATCTATTTAAAATCATCAGCAAGCATCATATGTAATGGGGATAAACTGGAACCATTCCCAATAAGATCAGGAGTGAAACAAGGTTGCCCACTATCACCATTGCTATTCAATATTGTATTAGAAGTGCTAGCATTAGCAATAAAAGTTAAGAAAGAGATTCAAGGAATTAGAGTAGATAATGAGGAAACCAAATTATCACTTTTTGCAGATGATATCATGATATACTTAGAGAACTCCAGATATTCTACTAAAAAGCTATTAGAAATAATCCACACTTTTAGAAAAGTTGCAGGATACAAAATAAATCCATATAAATCATCAGCATTCTTATATATTACTAAAAAAAATTAACAGAGTTACAAAGAGAAATTCCATTTAAAGTAACTACCGATAGTATAAAATATTTGGGAATCTATCTGCCAAGGGAAAGTCAGGAACTATATGAACAAAACTACAAAAACACTTTGCACACAAATATGGTCAGATTTAAACAATTGGAAAAATATTAAGTGCTCTTGGATAGGTTGAGCAAATATAATAAAGATGACAATACTACCGAAACTAATCTATTTATTTAGCACTATACCAATCAGACTTCCAAAAAACTATTTTAATGACCTAGAAAAATAACAACAAAATTCATCTGGAAGAACAAAAGGTCAATGCTTTCAAGGGAACTAATGAAAATAAAATAAAATAAATGAACATGGCCTAGCTGTACCAGATCTAAAACTAGACTGTAAAACAGCAGTTACCAAAACAATTTCATATTGGCTAAGAAATAAACTAGTTGATCAGTGAAATAGATTAGGTTGAAAGGACAAAATTGTTAATAACTTTAATAATCTAGTGTTTGACAAACCCAAAGACCCCAGTTTTGGGGATAAGAATTCACTGTTTGACAAAAACTACTGGGAAATTTGGAAATTAATATGGCAGAAACTAGGCATTGATCCACACTTAACACTGTGCACCAAGATAAAGTCAAAATAGGTTCATGATCTAGGCTTAAAGACTGAGATTATAAATAAATTAGAAGAACATAAACTAATTTACCTCTCAGACCTGTGAAGGAGGAAGGACTTTGTGACCAAAGAAGAAGTAGAGATCATTACTGATCACAAAATAGAAAATTTTGATTATATCAAATTGAAAAATTTTTGTTCAAACAAAACTAATGCAGACAAGATTAGAAAAACAATAAACTGGGAAAACATTTGTACAGTCAAAGGGTCCAATAAAGGCCTTATTTCCAAAATATATAGAGAACTGACTCTAATTTGTAAGAACTCAAACCATTCTCCAACTGATAAATGGTCAAAGAATATGAACAGACAATTCTCAGTTGATGAAATTGAAACTATTTCTAGCTATATGAAAAGATGCTCCAAGTCATTATTAATCAGAGAAATGCAAATTAAGACAACTCTGAGATACCACTACACACTTCTCAGATTGGCTAGGATGATGGGAAAATGTAATGCTGAATGCTGGAGGGAATGTGGGAAAACTAGGATGCTGATACCTTGTTCGTGGAATTGTGAATACATCCAGCCATTCTGGAGAGCAATTTGGAACTATGCTCAAGAAATTATCACAGTGCATACCCTTTGATCCAGCAGTGTTACTACTGGGCTTGTATCTCAAAAATATCTTAAAGAAGGGAAAAGAACCTGTATGTGCCAAAATATTTGTGGCACCCCTTTTTGTAGTGGCTAGAAACTGGACACTAAGTAGATGCCCATCAATTGGAGAATGGCTGAATAAATTGTGGCATATGAATGTTATGGAATATTATTGTTCTGTAAGAAATGACCAAGAAAGATTTTAGAATGGCTTGTAGAGACTTACATGAACTGATGCTGAGTGACATGAACAGGACCAAGAGATCATTATATATTTCAACAACAATACTATATGATGATCAATTCTAATGGACATAGCTCTCCAACAATGAGATGAACCAAACCCGTTCCATTTGTTCAGTAATGAACCAGTTACACTCAGTGAAAGAACTCTGGAAATTGTGTGTGAAGCACTATATGGCATTTTCAATCTTTCTGTTTTGGTTCACTTGCATTTTTTATTTCCTTCACTGGTTAATTGTACATCATTTCAAAGTCCGATTCTTCTTGTGCAGCAAAATAACTGTATGGATATGTATATATATATATATATATATATACATATTTTAACATGTATTCATCTACCTGCCATCTGGGGGAGGGGGTGGGAGGAAGGAGGGGAAAATGGAACAAAAGGTTTTGTAATTGTCAATGCTGAAAAATTACCCATGCATATATCTTGTAAATACAAAAAGTATAATAAAAAAACACCATTTGGTACTAGCTAAGAAATAGAGAGGTTGATCACTGGAATAGCTTAAATTCACAGGACAAAATAATAAATAAGTATAGCAATCAAGTGTTTGACAAACTTAAAGGCTTCAGTTTTTCAGATAAGAACTCACTATTTGACAAAAAACTGCTGGGAATTTTGAAACTAGAATGGCAGAAACTAGGGATTAACCCACACCTAACACCATAAACTAAGATAAAATGGAAATGGGTTCATGATTTAGACATTAAGAATTACATTATAAGCAAATTAGAAGAACATAGGATAGTTTACTTCTCATTTCTATGGAGAAGGAAGGAATTTGTGACCAATGAAGGAATTGAACTCATTACTGAATACCCAAGAGCTAATTTTATTATGTTATATTGAAAAATTTTTGTACAAACAAAACAGACAAGGTGAGAAAGGAAGTAATAAATTGGGAAAATATTGGGAAAATTTTTTTTTACACTTAAAGGTTCTGATAAAGTCCTCATATGTAAAATATAGAGATAATTGACTCAAATTTAAAAGAATTCAAGCCATTCTCCAATTGATAAATAGTTAAAGGATATGAATAGACAATTTCCAGATAAAGCAATTAGAACCATTTCTAGTCATATGGAAAAAAGTATTCTAAATCACTATTGATCAGAGAAATGAAAATTAAGCTAAATTTCAGGTATCATTACACAGCTTTTATTTGACAAAGATGACAGGAAAATCTAATGATGGCAGTTAAAGGGGATGTGGGGAAAATGGGACACTTAATACATTGTTGATGGAATTGTGAATGGATCCAGCAATTCTGGAGAGTGAATGCCCATCAGTTGGAGAATGACTAGATAAGTTATGATTTATGAATGTTTTGGAATATTATTTTTTCTAAAAGGAATGATCAGGTGGATAATTTCAGAGAGGTCTGGATAGACTTATGATGAACTAATGTTAAATGAAATGAGCAGAACCAGGAGAACATCACATGGAAACAACAAGATTATATGATGATCAATTTCCAAAAATGAGATTATTGAGGTGGTTCCAATAATCTTGTGATGAAGAGAGACATCTACACCTAGAGAGAGATAACTATGAGAACTGAGTGTGGATCACAACATAGCATTTCACTCTTTTTGTTATTGTATGCTTGCATTTTGTTTTCTTTCTTATTTTTTCCTTATTGATCTGATTTTTCTTCTACAACGAGATTAACATATGTATATATATATATATATATATATTTAGACATAAATTGGATTTAACATATATTTAATATTTTTTAACATATATCGAATTACTTGCCATCTTAGGGAGGGGGTAATTTTGTTGCATAATGATATGAAAAAAATTCATTTACTATTTCTGCCTTTCTGCATTTGATTGTGTCATTTTTATGCCCTCATACATGGCCCATTTTAGGGTAGGTTTCATGTACTGAGTGAAAAAAAAAGTGTATTCCTTTCTGTCTCCATTCAATTTTTTCCAAAGATCTATTATACCTAAATTTTCTACTATTCTCTTTATCTCCTTAACTTCTTATTTTCCTTGGTGGTTCAATGTATCTAGTTCTGAAAGAGCAAGGTTGAGGTGTCTCAATTGTATAGTTTCTTGCAGTTCTCTTAACTTCTCTAAAAATTTGGATGCTACACCACTTGGTGCATATACATTTAGTATTTATATTACTTCATTATCTATGGTACCCTCTAGCAGAAAGTAATTTACTCCCTTCTCTTTTAATTAGATCTATTTTTACTTTTGCTTTATTTGAGATCAGTGTTACTACCCCTGCTTTTATTATTTCAGCTGAAGCATAATAGACTCTGCTCTAGCCTTTTACCTTTATTCTGAATGTATCACTCTGCTTTAAATGTGTTTCTTGTAAGAAATATATTGTAGGATTCAGGCTTCTAGTCCAGTCTTCCATCTGCTTCTATTTTATGAAAGAGTTCATCCCATTCATATTCGTGGTTAAAATCGCTAACTATGTATTTTCCACCATCTTCTTGTCAACAAATTATACTTTTCTTTTTTTCCTTTCTCCTTTTCCCTCCTCAATGTTTTGCTTCTGACTACTACTTCCCTCAAATACTCTTTCCAGTCTACAGATCTTCACCCCTTTTTATATTGTTCCCTTCTACTTCTGTTCTCTCTTAGCCTCCTCCTTACTTTTCCCCTTTCCAAATTTCTCTCTGAAGTTAAATATGTTTTATATTCTCTCTTTGAGACAAATCTGATGAGAGTAAGATTCACATAATGCTCATTTCTCTCCCTTCTTTCTCTCAATTTTAATAGGTCTTTTTTGCCTCTCCAGTTTAATCTTCTTCCAGTAGAACCCTCCTTCTGCCTCATTTCTTTTCTATATTATCATAATAAAATAAATCATACCCATACTCTCTAAATATACCCACGTCAGAAAAATAGTTCTCAAGAGTTCTTTCTTTTTTACCTTTTTTATGCTTCTCTTCAGTTTTGTATTTTAAAATAAATTTTTTTGTTCATCTCTGGTCATTTTATCAGAAATGAATGAAATTCACAAGTTTTTTGATTGTCCATCTTTGCCCCTGATAGTACTCAAATTTGCTGGGTAGGTGATTCTTGGCTTCAATTCAAATTCTTTTGACTTTTGGAATATCAAATTCCAGGTCCTTCAATCCTATAAAGTAGAAGCTTCTTAGTCCTGGGTAATCCTGAATGTGTCTCCTTGATATTTTTTTTTTTTTTCCCTTCTGCCTGCTTGCAATTTTTTCCCCTTGATCTGATAATTCTCAAATTTCACTACAATGTTCCCTGAAGCTTTCATTTGTATTATCTTTCAGGAGGTGATTGGTGAATATTTTCAATGGTTATTTTATCTAAGTTCTATGACATCAGGGCAGCTTTACTTGATGATTTCCTGAAAGATGATGTTTATGCTCTTTTTTTCATAGTGGTTTTCAAGAAGCTCAATAATTCTCAGATTATCTCTTCTAGATTTATTTTCCAGATATGTTGTTTTTCCAATGAGGTATTTTACTTTTTTTTTCCTATTTTTTCATTCTTTTTGGGTTTTTTTGACTGATTTTTGAAGTCTCATTGAGTCATTCACTTCCATTTGTTCAATTCTAATTTTTAATGAATGATTTTCTTCAGTTAAATTTTTTTAATCTCCTTTTTGTATTTGGCCAATTGAAATTTCAAATGAGGTGTTTTGTTTATTGGATTTTTTTTTTCCATTTCACAAACTCTGTTTCTCAAGGAGTTTTCTTTTTCCATTTCATTAAATCTATTTTGTAAGGAGTTATAACATCTTATCCATTTCATCAAATCTCTTTTCTAAGGAGATAAATGATTTTTCTATTTCACTAAATCTATTTTAAGGAGTTTTCTTCATATATATATATATATAGATAGATATCTATCTGTATATCTATATATATATATATATTCTTTCCAAATTCTCTTGCAAAGATTTCCTTTCCTTTCCTCATTTTTCCTAATTCTCTTTTAAGATCCTTTTTGAATTCTTCTAAGAGAGCTATTTGAGATGGGGACCAACTCATATCACTCTTTGAGGCTTCATACAGAGATGATTTACCTTTAGGATCCTCAGGGTTTGAGGTCTGATGTCTTTCTCCATTAAACTTTCTATGGTCTTTTTGCTAATTTTTTTAGAGATTAATGTTTGCTTTTAGGGAAGGGGGAAATTGCCCCAGGATTCCTCTACAGGTGACAGGGGCTTTAGACTGTCCCTTTAGACTGCTGACTGAGTTCCAGTGCTGGGTGTGCCTGGCATGTCCTGCATTATTCTGGGATTCAGAGGCTCACTACTTACATTTTGTATTTGCATTGTTCCACTGGCTTGTAACCAGAACAAAGTAGTGAAAGCTGCTCTATTTTGGCTAAGAGCCTCCTGCTAGATTCTCCAGCTTGAGTTTGACACAGCACCCTGGCTTCCTGCACTACATTTGCAATCAACAGACTCTCACCATGCCTGATGGAAACAGATATTTTCTGAAATTCTTCCAAAATATCTTCTGGTAGAAATGTGTTAAACTCCAAATATTTGTGGGTTCTGTCACTTCAAAACCAGTTCAGAAGGACACCAGGAGAAACTCAGATAAAGAAAGACCTATTTAGTATCTGCCATCTTGCTTCTGCCTCCCCCCCCCCATTTAATTGTTTTCTAAGATTGTTGAACCAATCTACAATTACACCAATGGTCTAATATGTATTTGACAATTAATAGCTCTTCCAATGTCGAATATTTCATTCTTTTAACACATTTGCCATTTTGATACACATGAGGTAAACTTTAGATTAAATTTTGCTTATTTTTAGTGATTTTAAACCATACATCTATCTATCTAGACTTATATCTATATTCATCTATCTACTTATTTTAAATTTGCAATTCTTTTGAAAACTTCTTGTACATATTCTTTGAACACTTCTCAGTGGGAATGGCTTTGAGTTCAGTTCTTCCAGAAAAGACATCATCTGTAGAAAAAGCTTTGCCTTATTTACAGTAATTTAAACAACATATTTTCTTTTTCCCTTAAAGAAGATTACATGTGACCCAACTTGAATCCTGAAAATGGATGGTGCACACTAAGATGTAAGAAAGCAACTTGGCCTTAAGGACCTTCCCTATGATGATCTCTCTATGGGGATAATAACACAAACTGATGCAAGCCTTCTCTGAGATTAAAAAAAAAAATGTTCCAGAAGGCAGCAGCAGCAGAGTTTGAAGCTTCCATTCTTCTATCATCACAGGGGACATATTCAGCATCAGAGTGGTCCTATTTCAAAAAGTATATAAGAAAGAAGAATGCTATCATGTAATTTAATCAGAACTTCCTATTTTTTCCTGATTTATTTGAAATAGGTCCACAAGTATTCTACTTCTATTTTTAAGAGCAAAAGGCTAAGCTACCTAACACTGTATTGTACAATAAATTTTCTCCATGCCAGGAAATTGGAACTTCAAACTATTGAGTCTTTAAGTGTTGTTTCATATTGGTACCTCAGACATACGGCATTGGACATTTTATGGAAACTAAAATGACATCTGTCCTTTCTTACAAAGAGTATATAATTTAAAGTTACAGGAAAAAAAAAACATACATACCACTTGTATGCAAATGAAGTTTTCTTCTTCTTAATTTTTATGAGGTTTCTACTGCTGGTCAAGACAAGAGAAAGCAGGGAATAAGATGAATATAGAACTGTACGAGCAAGCAGATATCATTTACAGTGTAATAACAAAGCCTGTGAAGAACCATCCTTGAGGAGGTGAGGCTGGTTGACAGAAGTGATAGATGATCTCCATGGATCTCCTTCCATGGCAAAAAGACTTTCAAATCAACAGAAGTCAAGATAAACCCATTGTTCTTTGGCAGCCTTGATGACACCAAGCTATAGGTTTTCTACAACCTATTTCTACAATTTAGTGGTGTCAACAGGCATAAAGTGCTGCAAATTCATGCCTGCTCTTTTCTGACCTGGAACTTACCATAATGTAAATGATTTGCTCTCCTTTGAGCAGGAGAGGATAAAAAGAGATGTAAAACATCTGCTAGGCCTCCAGATTCAAATCTCTTTGGACAATGTGGCTGAGTTTTCTGATGTTCTCATAGAGCAACAGAAAATTGAGTAGTTATAAAAGTAACAAGTCAAAATCAATGGCATATATGGACTTAAGTGACCAGGCAAATGTGAGTAGCCCACTAATTATGGGATATCACTTGTCCCCAGCATTTGATCAGTGCAGATATTTCTTTTTATTTCTTTTTATTTTTTTTAGTTTTGCTGAACTTTTTTTTTTAATTATAGCTTTTTATTTACTATATATGCATGGGTAATTTTTCAGCATTGACAGCTGCAAAACCCTTTGTTCCAACTTTTCCCCTCCTTCCCCTCACCCCTTCCCCCAGATGGCAAGTTGACCAATACATGTTAAATATGTTACAGTATAAGTTAAATACAATATATGTATACATGTAAATACAGTTATTTTGCTGTACAAAAGAATTGAATTTTGAAATAGTGTGCAATTAGCCTGTGAAAGAAATGAAAAATGCAGGCGGACAAAAATAGAGGGATTGGGAATTCTATTTAGTGGTTCATAGTCATCTCCCAGAGTTCTTTTGCTGGGTGTAGCTGGTTCAATTCATTACTAGTGCAGATATTTCTAGGATGATACAAAGACAGGAACAGGGTGAATTTAACAATCAATAGAAATGCAGTGAGAACAATCACATTACCACATTCATATTATCATCAGGCCAGAGACTGCATCTAATATTTTCATGTGTGATTCTTGCCAGGGTGAAGATCACAGGGAAATAGCAGCCAAATTGCCCTTATTTCTCCAGGAGCAAGTCCAGCTTTCTGCAAGAAGCTGAACTGCTACTTCTCTTGTTCTTCTTGCTCTTTGAGCTCATCTATCACATATTGAAGGCAATTCTTAAAGATGAGATTTTTCACTTCAAAAATGTGGTCCTCCTGACATTTTGTTTTTGCCTGAGTCTCTTGGTGCTTTCCCTTCATCATGTCAATTTGCCTCTGGAGTCCTACAACAAAGTGATTTACTTTCTCATCTTGACATTATTCGTAAGATTCATCAAGTGTGCTTTGTGATGACCTCTCCAAGTCTTCCTTTGTGTCAATATTTAAATCTTTATCATCATGGTGATCTGATAGACTGCCATTAACACTACTACTGCTAATATCATTAAATATCTCTTAAAGTCCATCATGATCATTAAGCTATACTTATGGCTATTCATTCCTAAAAAGATATCCAGGTTGTTCAAGGAACCATGATTATCTTTGTTCCTTTGTTTCATTTTCAGCACTGACTGCCCACTGGGTGCTAATAGCTTCAGCATTTCAACTCAACTATTTCTTAACTTTCTTTTCTCTATCTGGAGATTTGATGTTCTTGACAGTTTTTTGGAACCTTCTGTTTCTGAGATTTTTCAGTGGCAAAATGATGCCATGATTCCATATGAATTTCTTTTTTCTGACAAATCATTTTTGTTGTTTTATTTACTTTTGAATCATTAGCAGTAACTGATTCTTCCAGAGATAGATAATGTCCCCATCCACATTACATACAAGCATCTGGCAAATATTTGCAGTAATATGAAAGATTTTCTATCAATGGTTTTCAAGCTTCCAATAATGCAGGGCAGGTCAACAAATTTGAAGGCTAATGGTGCACAATGTATATATATATATATATATATATATATATATATATATATATATATATATATATATATATATATATATATATATATATATATTTCTATGATGTCTACCAGGATGTAATTCTATGATCAATTTGTATTTCAGATTGATAATTACAGAATACACTCACAATAAAACCATATTCTGAAGATAGACACAAAATACATTGAGCTCATAGGGAAGTTGCTCTTTTTTCTTGCTCATCTTAGGTTCTGGGTAGTTTGGTTATCATAAATAGTTTCCTGGATTCTGATGTCCCAAAGTACTTCATACACACACACACACACACACACACACACACACACACACACACACACACACGCACACACACATACACACACATATACATATGTATATAATCTATCTATATATGTAGATACATCTATCTATTTATATATCTAAAGCTATCTATCTTTATAACCCAAAATTGATGAAAATGAGTACCTGCAATGACAACTACCATGATAGCAAGTTCTGTGGCCCGCTGATCTGCCCTACAAAAAATGACCTTCAGTCAACCATAGGCTTGATGATAGGAAGAACAACTTGTCCTTCCTTTTCCAAGCTACTGACTTTCTTTTTACATAATATGCCTGCATAATTGTAATTTCTCTTTCCAATTTTTCTTCTACATTTCTTCTATCTCTCTTACTTCACTTTTAAATTTCTTTTTGAGTTTATCTAAGAGGATATTTTTGGCTTGAGAACAATTCACATATAGGCTTCACATATAAGCATTGCAACATTGACTTGTTTTCTTCTGAGTTTCCATTTTAATCTTTCCTGTCACCATAGTAATTTTCTATGGTCAGGACTTTTTTTGAATTTTCACTCATTTCCTAGATGAGTCACCATCCTAAACTTCTTGTGCTCAGGGCCATGGACCTAGTCACTAACTTTTTTCTTTAGGGTCTCAGATGGTTATAGCTTGCCAATGCATTGGACTGGACAGGTCTAGTTTCACAGGGTTATATGACTGGCAGTTTGTCTTATACATTGGAGTGGAAGGCCTCACAGTTGGCAAAACCCCTAAATCCATTTCTTAGTTTTCACATGAGTTTATCATCTCTTGTCAAAAGGTGAGCACCATTCTGCTTTATCAGGCTTCTTAAATGACTGTTCATCATTAGGTTGATCAGATTTCCTTAATTCTTTCAGAATTTTTCATTTTATTATGTTGATGTTAAAATATAACTTACTTATGATGAGTTTATCCTGAGTTCCCACAAGACTTTTTCATGTCTTTTTGAAACTATTTTCTAATTTCTTACAAAATTATAATATGCAACTAAATATATAAAACCATATACATGTAATTATTCCCCAAATATAGGCCTTTGTTTAGTTTTTATTTTATTTTATTTTTTACCACAAATAGAATTGCTATAAACAATTTGAAACAAATTAAACTTTTCTATCCCTCTGTTATTTTTTTGGATGAAGAATATATATATACGTGAGTAGGCATGTAATATTTTTAATTATTTTATCTATTTCATTCATTTTTCAATTACATATAAAAATTATAACATTTTTAAAAAGTGTTGATTTACTAATTATCTTTCCCCAGCCACTTCTCCTTCCTTAAGGAGGGCAATTTGATATTGCTCATGTATGTAAAGTCAGGCAAAAATATATTTCTATATTAGCCATCTTGCAAAAAATAAAAATAAAGTTTTTTTTTTTAATATGCTTCAATTTACATTCGTAATTCATCAGTTTTTTCCCTAGAAGTAGATAGCGTTTTTCTTCATGAATCCTTTGAAAATATCTTGATCAAAGCACATAAATTTTGCACAGTGATCATCCAAACAATAATGCAGTCACTGGGTACAATTCAAGTTCTTTCTGCTCAATTCATTTTGCATGAGGTCATATAAGTTTTCCAAGCTTTTTCTTAAGACATCCTGCTTATCAATTGCTAAAGCAAAATAATTTTCCATCAAATCATCTATCTCACCTTTCTTTGCCATTCTCCACTTGATGGTTAGTCCAGTGATTTTTTAGTGCTTTGATCATTCAAAAAAGAACTCAGATGAATTCTTACTTGTAATTTGTAATTGTAATTTGTCTGAGTCAATAGGATATGTACATTTTTATAGATTTTAGATGCAGTTCCAAATTACTCCTGATTGGGATGGACAAATTCACAACTCCACCAACAATGCATTGGTGTCCAATTTTTTTTTTTCTTTTTTACATTCTTTCCAGTATTTGTCATTTTACTTTTCTACCATGTAACCCAATCTGACAGGTGTGAAATACTATCACAGAGTAATTTTCATTTTTGTTTCTCTAATCAGTACTAATTTAGAATATTTCAAAATTACTAATGATAGTTTTGTGTTTTTTTTTTAAGAAAATTGTCTATTCATTTTTATTTTTATAAAATTGGCTCAAGGTCCCTACATACTTGAAAAATGAGACCTTTAACAGAGAAACTTGCCATAAACATTTCTCCAGTTTCCTATTTTTCTTCTAATTTTGGCTGTGTTAGTTTTGCTTGTATAAAACATTTTTTTATTTTTTTATTTCATGAAATCAAAAGTATCTGTTGCATTTCCTATAATCCTCTGTTTCTGTGTTGTGATAACTACTGCTTGTAATATAACTTGAGATCTGGATTTGTGTGGCAGTCTTCTTTAACATTTTTTTTTAAATTAATACCCTTGATTTTCCCTTATCTTTTCCTAGTGAATTTTGTTCCTTTTTTTTTTTTTTATGAAATAATACTTTGGTAATTTGACAGGGCATTGAATAAATAAATTAACTTTGATTAGAAAAGTTATTTTTTATTATATTGGTTTGGATTATTTTTAAACACTTAATACTTCTCCAATAATTTAAATCTGATTTACTTTGTGTGAAAAGTCTTATGTGATTGTGTTCAAATAATTCCTGTGTTTATGGCAGTTAGACTCCCACATGTTTCATGTTGTCGGCTATTATTTTAAGTGAAATTTCCTTTTTGTTTTACTGATGAATTTTGTTGATAATATAAAGTAATGTCCATCATTTTTATAGGTTTATTTTATATCCTCCAAATGTGCTGAAGGAAAGTAGATTTTTTAATTGATTATCTAGGATTTTCTAAGTTTATCATCATATCATCTACAAAGATGTTTACACATTTCCTATTTTTATAGCTTTCATCTGTTTTATATAGAATCCTTCTGACTTTCCTTTAATGTTAATATTCTTAGAAGACACATGTAAAATCTTTCCATGCAGAAAATTAAACAGTCTAACCTTATTTATTTTCTTATAAATTCTGTATAATATTTATTTTGTTATGCTTCCCTTATATTTGAAAGTCAAATCTTCTATCAGTTCTGCTCCTGTAACTCAGGAATGTCTGAAAGTGAACTTCCGGCCAAGATGGCAGCGTGGAGGCAGATAGCTGCTTGAGCTTGGCGTTTTCTCTCAGAACTTAACTTACTTCATGACAAGCCTTGGAGTTAATGCTTGACCAGAAAAGAAACCCACAAATAATCACCAAGAGAAGAGATCCTTGAAATTCACCAGAAAAGGTCTGTATTTGCTCTGGGGAGAGTCGAACAGACTGGGCGCAGACTGAGGGCAAGTAAGCCAGAGCAAGACAGACAGCTCACACAGCTCAGACCGGAGGGGAGAGGGGTACGATTTCTGCCATTTCTGCAAAAAGACTTTTCCCCAGTGTGGATATTTCGTCTTGGCAGCAAGCCAGGAGCAGGGAGAGGGTGTAAACACCAGAGGTGAAGATTAAAACCCTGGAAAGCTATCGTCTCTTGGAACCGGGCTACCCCCAACCCCCACCTGGAGTGACTCAGCTCGTTCTCAGAGCCTCTGAGCCCAGACACAGTGCAGCCATCACTGTTCTGTAAGTGGCTCTCTGCTGCCCTACCCCCAGTCTGTAGAGGAAGCCCATTAACACCATCCAGCCCCATCCCCCCAAAAAAAACAGACCTATTGTTTCTCTCGTCAATTTGTTTTCTTTGATTCCTGCTTTGAAAAAATGAACAAAAAATTCAAAAGGGCTCTAACCATTGACAGCTTCTGTATGGAGAGAGAGAGCAGACTTCAAATACTGAGGAGACTAAAAACAGACTGTTCCCAGAGGAATCCCCTAAGGGGGATATGTTCTGCTCCTCAATACAAAAGAACCTCATAGAGGAAATCAAAAAGACTCTCACAAGAGAGCTAGAAGAGAAATGGGAAAAGGAAAGGGAAGCTTGGAAAGAGAGCCTGGAGAAGTCAACCAGAGTGGATAAAGAGATCAAATCATTGAGAAACAAAATTAGTGAATTGGAAAAGGTAAACAACTCCAAGGAAAACCGGATTAGTGAGCTGCATGAGGAAATCAGCTCTCTAAAAAATAAAATGGATAAAATGGAAAAAAATTCCATAGAAGATAAAAACACAATTGGACAATTACAAAGAGATATAAAAAAAAGTGAGAGAAGAAAATACATCATTGAAAATTAGACTCGAACAAGTAGAAATGAATGACTCAAGGAGAAACCAAGAAGTAGTCAAGCAAAACCAGAGAAATGAAACAATTGAAAAGAATGTCAGGTACCTTATTAGAAAGACAACAGACCTGGAAAACAGATCCAGGAGAGACAATATGAGAATAATCGGACTCCCAGAAAAATGGGAGGAAAAAAAGAGCTTGGACACTATTTTCGAGGAAATTATCAAAGAGAACTGCCCAGACGTTTTGGAATCAGAGGGTAAAATAGACATTGAAAAAATTCACCAATCACCTACTAAAAGGGACCCTAAAATCAAAACGCCAAGAAATATAGTGGCCAAGTTCAAGAACCATCAGACAAAGGAAAAGATATTGGAAGCTGCTAGAAAAAACCAATTCAGATATGGAGGATACACAGTAAGGATAACCCAGGATCTAGCAGAGTCCACATTAAAAGAACGAAGGGCCTGGAACATGATATTCCTAAAGGCTAAGGAACTTGATATGCAGCCAAGAATAACTTACCCAGCAAAAATGAGCATCGTTTTCCAGGGAAGAAGATGGACATTTAACGAAATAAATGAATTCCATCTATTTTTGATGAAAAAACCAGACCTACATAAAAGGTTTGATCTTCAAATACAGAACTCAAGAGATTTCTAAAAAGGTAAAAAGAAATCTTGAGAACTATAGTACTTCTGCCATAAAAATATGTAAAGAACATATGTATAATTTGTCCTAGAAACTAGAGATAGAAAGGAAATTATAACATAAAAAAGTGTAAAGAGGCATATCTGAGAGAAAGAAAGGAGGGAGATGAACATAGTGTGTATCAATAGACATATTCAATTTATGGTGAAACTTCTTCCACTTCATTGAAAAGAGAGAGGGAAGGAGTAAGCTAAGGAGAAGGGAATACAGAAATTGTGAGGAAAAGGGGTAAAATAAGGGGAGGAACTTTAAGGTGGGGGAGGGATACTAAAAAGGGAGGGCTGTGAAAAGCAAGTGGTGTTCACAAGTTTAATACTGGGTAGGGGGGTAAGAGGGAAGGAAAGGGGAAAAGCATAAGCAGGGCTAAATAGGATGGCAAGCAATATAGAATTAGTCATTCTAACCATAAATGTGAATGGGGTAAACTCCCCCATAAAGAGGAAGCGGTTAGCAGACTGGATTAAAAGTCAGAATCCTACTATATGTTGTTTACAGGAAACACACCTGAAACAGGGTGAGACATTCAAAATAAAAGTAAAAGGGTGGAGCAGAATCTACTATGCTTCAGGTTAAGCCAAAAAAGCAGGGGTAGCCATCCTCATCTCAAATCAAGCAAAAACAAAAATTGATCTAATTAAAAGAGATAAGGAAGGGCATTATATCCTGCTAAAGGGTAGCATCAATAATGAAGCAGTATCAATATTAAACATATATGCACCAAGTGGTGCAGCATCTAAATTCTTAAAAGAGAAATTAAGAGAGCTGCAAGAAGAAATAGAGAGCAAAACTATAATAGTGGGAGATCTCAACCTTGCACTCTCAGAATTATATAAATCAAACCACAACTTAAATAAGAAAGAAGTCAAAGAGGTAAATAGAATACTAGAAAAGTTTGATATGATAGATCTTTGGCGAAAGCTAAATGGAGACAGAAAGGAGTATACTTTCTTCTCAGCAGTTCATGGAACCTATACAAAAAATGATCATATACTAGGGCATAAAAACCTCAAAATGAAATGCAGTAAGGCAGAAATGATAAATGCATCCTTTTCAGACCACAATGCAATCAAAATTACATTTAATAAAAAGCCAGGGGAAAATAGACCAAAAAATAATTGGAAACTAAATAATCTTATACTAAAGAATGATTGGGTAAAACAGAAAATCATAGACATAATTAATAACTTCACCCAAGAAAATGACAATAATGAGACATCATACCAAAATGTGTGTGATACAGTCAAAGCAGTAATAAGGGGAAGTTTTATATCTCTTCAGGCTTACTTGCATGAAATAGAGAAAGAGAGGGCCAACAAATTGGGCTTACAACTAAACTTACTAGAAAAGGAACAAATTAAAAACCCCCAGACAAACACAAAACTTGAAATTCTAAGAAATAAAAGGTGAGATTAATAAAATTGAAAGTAAAAAAAAACTATTGAATTAATTAATAAAACTAAGAGTTGGTTCTATGAAAAAAACAACAAAATAGACAAACCCTTAGTAAATCTGATTTAAAAAAGGAAAGAGAAAAAGCAAATTGTTAGTCTTGTAAATGAAAAGGGAGAACTCACCACTAATGAAAAGGAAATTAGAACAATAGTTAGGAGCTACTTTGCTCAACTTTATGCCAATCAATTCGATAACTTAAATGAAATGGAAGAATACCTTCAAAAATACAGCTTGCCCAGATTAACAGAGGAAGAAATAAGTAGTCTAAATAGTCCCAATTCAGAAAAAGAAATAGAAGAAGCTATTAACCAACTCCCTAAGAAAAAATTCTCAGGACCAGATGGATTTAGATGTGAATTCTACCAAACAGTTAAAGAACAACTAACTCCAATGCTATATAAACTATTTGAAAAAATAGGGATTGAAGGAGTCCTACCAAATTCCTTTTATGACACCGACATTGTACTGATACCTAAACCAGGAAGATTGAGAAAGAAAATTATAGACCAATCTCCCTAATGAATATTGAGGCTAAAATCTTAAATAAGATATTAGCAAAAAGACTTCAGAAAATCATGCCCAGGATAATACAGTATGACCAAGTGGGATTTATACCAGGAATGCAGGGCTGGTTTAATATTAGGAAAACTATTAGTATAATTGACCATATTAATAATCAAATTAATAAAAACCATGATCATCTCAATAGATGCAGAAAAAGCATTTGATAAAATCCAACATCCATTCCTACTAAAAATGCTTGAGAGTATAGGAATAAATGGACTATTCCTTAAAATAATAAGGAGCATATATTTAAGACCTTCAGTAAACATCATATGTAATGGTGATAAACTAGAACCTTTCCCTGTAAGATCAGGAGTGAAACAAGGTTGCCCACTATCATCATTACTATTCAATATAGTACTAGAAACGCTAGCCTCGGTAATAAGAGCCAAGAAAGAGATTCAAGGAATTAGAGTAGGAAATGAGGAAATCAAATTATCACTCTTTGCAGATGACATGATGGTATACTTAGAGAACTCCAAAGACTCTGCTAAAAAGCTATTAGAAATAATTCAGAGTTTTAGCAAAGTTGCAGGATACAAAATAAATCCACATAAATCCTCAGCATTTTTATACATTACCAACACAATCCAATAGCAAGAGATACAAAGAGAAATTACATTCAATATAACGGTCAATAGTATAAAATATTTGGGAATATATCTACCAAAGGAGAGTCAGGAATTATACAAGCAAAATTACGAAACACTTGCCACAAAAATAAAGTCAGATTTAAATAATTGGAAAGACATTCAGTGCTCTTGGATAGGCAGAGTGAATATAATTAAGATGACAATACTCCCTAAACTAATCTATTTATTTAGTGCTATACCACTCAGACTCCCAAGAAACTATTTTAGTGACCTAGAAAAAATAACAACAGAATTCATATGGAACAACAAAAGGTCGAGAATTTCAAGGGAAATAATGAAAAAAAAAATGAAAGTGGTCTATCTCTACCTGATCTATATACCTGATATTATAAATCTATGCTGATATTATAAAGCAACAGTCACCAAAACCATTTGGTATTGGTTAAGAAATAGACTAATTGATCAGTGGAATAGGTTAGGTTCACAGGACAAGATCATGAATAAAAATAGCAATCTAGTGTTTGACAAACCCAAAGATCCCAACTTTTGGGATAAGAATTCATTATTTGACAAAAACTGCTGGGAAAAGTGAAAATTAGTAAGGCAGAAACTAGGCGTGGACCCACATTTAACACCACATACTAAGATAAGATCAAAATGGGTCCAAGATTTAGGCATAAAGAACGAGATCATAAATAAATTAGAAGAACATAGGATAGTCTACCTTTCAGACTTGTGGAGGAGGAAGGAATTTATGTCCAAAGGAGAACTAGAGATCATTATTGATCACAAAATAGAAAATTTTGATCACATAAAATTAAAAATTTCTGCACAAACAAAACTAATGCAAACAAGATTAGAAGGGAAGTAACAAATTTGGAAAACATTTTTACAGTTAAAGGTTCTAATAAAGGCCTAATCTCCAAAACATACAGAGAATTGACTTTAATTTATAAGAAATCAAGCCATTCTCCAATTGATAAATGGTCAAAGGATATGAACAGACAATTTTCAGATGATGAAATTAAAACTATTTCCACTCATATGAAAGAGTGTTCCAAATCACTACTGATCAGAGAAATGCAAATTAAGACAACTCTGAGATACACAACTGTCAGATTGGCTAAGATGACAGGTACTAATAACGATGAATGTTGGAGGGGCTGTGGGAAAACTGGGACACTGATGCATTGTTGGTGGAGTTGTGAAAGAATCCAACCATTCTCGAGAGCAATCTGGAATTATGCCCAAAAAGTTATCAAAATGTGCATACCTTTTGACCCAGCAGTGCTACTACTGGGCTTATACCCCAAGCAAATACTAAAGAAGGGAAAGGGATCTGTATGTGCCAAAATGTTTGTGGCAGCCCTTTTTGTAGTGGCTAGAAACTGGAAAATGAATGGATGCCCATCAATTGGAGAATGGTTGTGTAAATTATGGTATATGAATGTTATGGAGTATTATTGTTCAGTAAGAAATGACCAACTGGAGGAATACAGAGAGGCTTGGAAGACTTACATCAACTGATTCTGGGTGAAAAGAGCAGAACTAGGAGTAGAACTAGGGGATCATTATATACTTCAACAATGATACTGTATGAGGATGTATTCTGATGGGAGTGGATATCTTCAACATAGAGAAGAGGTAATCCATTTCCAATTGACCAATGATGGACAGAATCAGCTACACCCAGAAAAGGGACACTGGGAAATGAATGTAAACTGAGAGCATTGTCTTTTTGCTTTTTTTTGTTTTTTGTTTTTTGTTTTGTTTTGTTTTGTTTCTCTTCCCAGATTATTTTTACCTTGCGAATATAATCCTTCCTTTGCAACAACAACAAAATTCGGTTCTGCAATATATATATATATATATATATATATATATATATATATATATATATATATATATATATAGTATATAAGATATACTATAAGATATTTAATATATATGGGAATGCCTGCCATCTAGGGTAGGGGGTGGAGGGAAGGAGGGGAAAAACTCAGAACAGAAGGGAATACAAGGGATAATGTTGTAAAACAAAAACAAAAACAAAAACAAAAACAAAAACAAAAAAACAAGAAAAGAATGTCTGAAAGTTCCCTATTGCATTGCATTTCCATTTTATCTTGAGGGCTTATAATCAGTTTTGCTGGGTAATTTATTCTTGGTTGTAATCCTAGCATATCTCTCTCTCTCTCTCTCTCTCTCTCTCTCTCTCTCACACACACACACACACACACACACACACACACACACACACACACACACATACACACATTCATTTTTTGAGTATCATATTCTAAGATTTTTCACTCCTTTAATGTGGTAGATGTTAAATCTTGTATGATTATGCTTCTTGCTATTTTAGTGACATATCTGTCTACATAAATGCTTTTTTCTTTTACCTGAGTGCTCTGAAATTTGGCTATAATGTCTTTTGAGAGTTTTCACTTTTGAATCTCTTTCAGGAAATAATCAGTGAATTCTCTTGATTTCTATTTTACTGTCATCGTCTCAGATACCAGAGCAGTTTTCCTTCCCAATTTTTTGAAATATGAGTCTAAACTTTTTCTTTAACCATGGTTTTAAGGTAATAGAATAACTCTTAAATTATGTCTTCTCAATCTATTGTCCAGAAAAGTTGTTTTTAATGAGATTTTTCACTTTCTTTTTCATTTTCCCCATCCTTTTGGAATCATTGTGCCTTGTTGTCTCATGAATTCATAAAATTACCCTTCACTAATTAATTAATTTAATTATTTGTGTGTTTGTTTATTTGTTTGTTTATTTATTTTTGCTGAGGCAATTGGGGTTAAGGGATTTGTCCAGGGTCATACAGCTGAAGTGTTAAATGTCCAAAGCCAGATTTGAAGTCGGGTCCTCCTGACTTCAAGGCTAGGGCTCTATCCACTGCACCACTTAGCTGCCCCCACCAATTTATTTTTTAAGAAATTAATTTTTTCTATTTGGTAAATTCTGCTTTTTTTAAGGAATTATTTTTTTCAGAACTTTAATTTTTCCCTATATTTCCAAGCTATTAATTTCTCTTCCATTATTTTTTCTTCTTTTGCTTTCATTTATTTACGTGTTTTGTGTTTTTTTTTCCCCATCTACCATTTTTATTTGATTTTGAAAGTTATTTTTTGTTCCTTCTGTAATTCTTCTTAGGCTCATGTCCAATTCACATTTTTCTCCTTTGAAGTTTTGTTGTTCATTTAGCACTGTTGTCTACTAAGTTTGTATACTGATATGTTACCCTTACTACTACATATTGCCATTAGTAGTAGTCATTTTTATAGTTATTTGTCATTATTTAACATTCTTTATTTGTTTGGAACTTTATGTTAATGTTGGACTAAGTTCAGGCATTGGAAGGAATACAACCTCAAATTCTGGGTTGTTTTTTTTTTTTTTTTCATTGATATTATCAATTCTGGAAATTTTGGAAAAATTCCTATGCTTTCAAGTTGCTGTGTGACTTGAGGGTACATTTTGTCTTTGTTTTTCTGGTTTGCACTCTGATACTTACTCTGGATGGTTCACTGATCTCTTGCCATTGCAATAGATATTGTTTTTCATGGCACTGTTCCCTTGAGACTAGAAAAAAAAATTCTGTTCCTCAAAGTCTGTCTTCACTTGAGGCTTGTAGTAATAGTCTCCTAAGGCTTCCTGTTCCCTTTTTCCAGAAATGGTCCTCTCTTTCCTTGAACTATGACACAGAAATGTGTATAAAAATGAAGTTGCTAAACATTTTCTCTTCAGGGATTTAAGATATGACACAGAAGTGGGTATAGTAGATAATGAAATTGCCAAGTATAGTTCAGTTCTGAGTCTAATCAGTTAATAAATCTTTTTTCCCCTCTCTGGTTTGAGAACTTCTGAAAGTGCTGTTGCTTTTGTCACATTTACTGCTATATCATTATTGTTTCCAACATATGAAGTCTGAACCATTTTACTCTCAATTATCAAAGCTCTTTCTTTCTTTCTTCTATATTGCTTTGGGCTAGAAGAATGTGTCACTCTATTTTTTGCTGACTCCTCTACTCTAGAATTCAATTTGAGGCATTATTTAAAGTTGTTTGATGGGAAATATTGGGAAAACTCAGATGAGGCATTTTCTCTACTCCATCATGTTTATTCCTGATCATGCAGTTTTTTGCACAATTTAACCCTAAATTTAAACAAAAATAAATGAGGGAAAATAAAAATTTCCAACAAGTTTTTTTCTGATGGCCTTATTTCCAAGAATATATGAGTATGGAGTTGGAGCATTGATATTTTTTGGGAGGAATATTTATGGAACTCATTCCAACGTAAAACAATAAAAACTGGCTTCCTCATTACTAAATGGTTTTAGTAATAAAGAAATTTATTTATAGATTTAAATAGATTAGCAGTTCTCAAAGGACAAAATCTAAGTTATGTATAGTCATCTGAAAAACAATTTCCAAAATATTATAATGATTTAAATGTAAAAGGCAGTTAAAAAAAGACTCATGATTAGTAAAGAAGTTAGGTCATTCAAATAGCAAAAGCTGGAGATGGGCATATATTTGCTACAAAGAAAGAGAGTAGCAGAGTAGAAGATTGATTATCTAGGTTTAAGAAGTTGTTCATAATACAGATTGAATCTAAAATGGATTTGCATAGATCCCCATACTCAGACTATCTTTCATTCACTCAGGAAGAATTGGATTCAAATTCTGCATCTCTCATAAGGTCATGGAAGCATGAATATGTTACTTTGTCTCTCAGCTCTCTAGGCAACTCTTTAAAACCATAATTTAATGAGGAGTATTAATTTTTCTCATTGCATCATCTTCATATTTATCGAATCTAGGTCCAGACAAGAAACCTAGCTAGGGAAGAAAGAGAAAGACAGAAAGAGACAGACACAAAGTCAGTCAGACTGAAAGATACACAAATACAGGAAAAAAGCTAGACACAGAGAAATAGAGACAGACATAGAGAGACAGAGAAAGGGGCAAAAACAGATTTACAGAAAGACAAAAGCACAGAAAGAGACAGACAGACATATAGAGAAATAGAAAAAAGAGACAGAGTAAGAAAGAAACAAATCAAAATGGGTGAAAGTTATTAAAATACTACAGGCATAAGTGAAAATTTAAAAAAAAAAAACTAAACAGACACATTGCATCAACAATTTGCTAGTAAAATATTCTTGAAATATTTCCTATATTTTAAATTTAATATTTCAAGTCTTTGACTTTGACTTTGAACATTATGAAAGACATGCTTTTATAAAATATAAGATGCATAAAGAAGTCCATTTTTTCTCTCCTTAAACAAATAAAACATTTTAAAAGTTTACTTAAAAAATCAAAAGGCTAATTTAAGGAAACAGAGGTTTCACATATCCAACTTTTGAGAAAACTCACTTTACATTAATTTCCAAAGAGTGGGGAAATGAGGTATTAGAATATCTTGGGATAGTTTCTTAATAGACTAATAATATCCATATGAATGATAACTAGGGACATAGATTTAGAGTGAATAAGATGACTAGTTCATTTCACTTCTGGTATCATACATTTCATCATGGTAACTGACATCTAGCAAAACTTTTTTTTTTTTTAACCCTCAGTTTGCTTTTATGATATTCTGTGGTATTTATATTTCATATTCAACAACTATTTATAAAGAAATATATCGGAGGCAGGGAGGAGGGATACGGAGGGAGGGGGGAGGGATACTAAAAAAAAAGGGAGGGCTGTGCGTCACAAGGGGGTCTATAAATTAAATACTGGGGAAGGGGTTCAGGGGGGTCAAGGGAAAAAGCATAATCTGGGGATAATATTATGGCAGGAAATACAGAATTAGTAATTTTAACTGTAAATGTGAATGGGATGAACGCTCTCATCAAACGGAGATGGATAGCAGACTGGATCAAAAATCAGAACCCTACAATATGTTGTTTACAGGAAACACACTTAAAGCAGGGTGATACATATAGAGTAAAGGTAAAAGGTTGGAGCAGAATCTATTATGCTTCAGGTAAAGCCAAAAAAGCAGGGGTAGCTATCCTTATCTCAGATCAAGCAAAAGCAGAAGTTGATCTAATTAAAAGAGATAAGGAAGGAAACTATATCCTGCTGAAAGGTAGCATAAATAATGAAGCCATATCGATACTAAACATATATGCACGAAGTGGTATAGCATCTAACTTTCTAAAGGAAAAGTTAAGAGAGTTGCAAGAAGAAATAGACAGTAAAACTATAATAGTGGGAGATCTCAACCTTGCACTCTCAGATGTAGACAAATCAAACCACAAAATAAACAAGAAAGAAATTAAAAAAGTAAATAGAACATTAGAAAAACTAGGTATGATAAACTTTTGGAGAAAACTGAATGGCAATAGAAAGGAATATACTTTCTTCTCAGCAGTTCATGGATGCTATACAAAAATTGACCATATATTAGGACATAAAGATCTCAAAATTAAATGTAGGAAGGCAGAAATAATAAATGCCTTCTTCTCAGACCACAATGCAATAAAAGCTACATTCAGTAAGAAGTTAGGGGTAAAGAGACCAAAAAGTAATTGGAAACTGAATAATCTCATCTTAAAGAATGACTGGGTGAAAGAGCAAATTATAGAAATAATTAATAATTTCACCCAAGATAATGACAATGATGAGACATCATATCAAAATCTTTGGGATGCAGCTAAAGCAGTAATAAGGGGAAATTTTATATGTTTAGAGGTTTATTTGAAGAAAATAGAGAAAGAGAAGATTAACGAATTGGGCTGACAACTTAAAAGGCTAGAAAAACACCAAATTAAAAACCCCCAACCAAAATTTAAACTTGAAATACAAAAATTAAAAAGAGGAATCAATAATATTGAAAGTAAAAAAAAAAAACTATTAATTAATAAATAAAACCAAGAGTTAGTTTTATGAAAAAGCCAATAAAATAGATTAACCTTTGGTAAATCTGATCAGAAAAAAGAAAGAGGAAAATCAAATTGATAGTCTTAAAATGAAAAGGGGGATCTTTCCACCAATGAAGAGGAAATTAGAGAAATAATAAGGAGTTACTTTGCCCAACTTTATGCCAATAAATTTGATAACTTAAGTGAAATGGATGACTTCCTCCAAAAATATAGGCTCCCTAGATTAACAGAGGAGGAAATAAATTGCTTCAATAGTCCCATTTCAGAAAAAGAAATAGAACAAGCTATTAATCAACTCCCCAGGAAAAAATCCCCTGGACCAGATGGATTCACATGTGAATTCTACCAAACATTTAAAGAACAATTAGCCCCAATGCCATATAAACTATTTGAAAAAATAGGGAATGAAGGAGTCCTACCAAACTCCTTTTATGACACAGACATGGTACTGATACCTAAACCAGGTAGAGCAAAAACTGAGAAAGAAAATTACAGACCAATTTCCTTAATGAATATTGATGCTAAAATCTTAAATAAGATATTAGCAAAAAGACTTCAGAAAATCATCCCCAGGATAATACACTATGATCAAGTAGGATTCATACCTGGAATGCAGGGCTGGTTTAATATTAGGAAAACTATTAGTATAATTGGTCATATTAATAATCAAATTAATAAAACCCATATGATCATCTCAATAGATGCAGAAAAAGCATTTGATAAAATCCAACATCCGTTCCTACTAAAAACTCTTGAGAGTATAGGAATAAATGGATTATTCCTTAGAATAATCAGGAGCATATATTTAAGACCTTCAGTAAGCATAATATGCAATAGAAATAAACTGCAACCTTTCCCAGTAAGATCAGGAGTGAAACAAGGTTGCCCACTATCACCCATTACTATTCAATATAGTACTAGAAATGCTAGCCTCGGCAATAAGAGCCGAGAAAGAGATTTAAGGAATTAGAGTAGGAAATGAGGAAATCAAACTATCACTCTTTGCAGATGACATGATGGTATACTTAGAGAACACCAAAGACTCTGCTAAAAAGCTATTAGAAATAATTCAGAATTTTAGCAAAGTGGCAGGATACAAAATAAATCCACATAAATCCTCAGCATTCTTACAAATGCAACAGCAAGAGATACAAAGAGAAATTCCATTCCAAACAAATGTTGAGAGTATAAAGTATTTGGGAATCCATCTACCAAAGAATAGTCAGGAATTATATGAGAAAAATTACAAAACACTTGCCACAAAAATGAAGTCAGATTTAAATAATTGGAAAGACATTCAGTGCTCTTGGATAGGCCGAGCGAATATAATAAAGATGACAATACTCCCCAAACTAATCTATTTATTTAGTGCTATACCAATCAGACTCCCAAGAAACTATTTTAATGGCCTAGAAAAAATAACAACAAAATTCATATGGAAGAATGAAAGGTCGAGAATTGCAAGGGAACTAATGAAAAAAAAGTCAGAGGAAGGTGGTCTAAGTGTACCTGATCTAAAGCTATATTATATAGCAGCAGTCACCAAAACCATTTGGTACTGGCTAAGAAATAGAACGGTAGATCAGTGGAACAGATTAGATACAAAGGACAAATAAGGGTACATCTATAGCAATCTAATCTTTGACAAACCCAAAGATACCAACATTAGGGACAAAAATTCTTTATTCGGAAGAAACTGTTGGGAAAACTGGAAATTAGTATGGCAGAAATTAGGTATGCACTCACACTTAACCCCATATACCAAGATAAGATCAAAATGGGTCCATGATTTAGGCATAAAGAATGAGATCATAAATAGATTAGAGGAACAGAGAATAGTCTACCTCTCAGACCTGTGGAGGAGGAAGGAATTTATGACCAGAAGAGAATTAGAGATCATTATTGATCACAAAATAGAAGAGTTTGACTACATCAAACTAAAAAGTTTCTGTACAAATAATACTAATGCAAACAAGATTAGAAGGGAAGTAACAAATTGGGAAAATATTTTTAAAAACAAAGGTTCTGACAAAGGTCTCATTTCCAAAATATATAGAGAACTGACCCAAATTTATAAGAAACCGAACCATTCTCCAATTGATAAATGGTCAAAGGATATGAACAGACAATTCTCAGAGGAAGAAATTGAAACTATATCCACTCACATGAAAGAGTGTTCCAAATCACTACTGATCAGAGAAATGCAAATTAAGACCACTCTGAGATACCACTACACACCTGTCAGATTGGCTAAGATGACAGGAACAAATAATGACAAATGTTGGAGGGGATGTGGGAAAACTGGGACACTAATACATTGCTGGTGGAGTTGTGAAAGAATCCAGCCATTCTGGAGAGCAATCTGGAATTATGCCCAAAAAGTTATCAAACTGTGCATACGCTTTGACCCAGCAGCGCTACTACTGGGATTATATCCCAAAGAAATACTAAAGAGCGGAAAGAGACATATATGTGCCAAAATGTTTGTGGCAGCTCTTTTTGTTGTAGCTAGAAACTGGAGGATGAATGGATGCCCATCAGTTGGAGAATGGTTGGGTAAATTGTGGTATATGAAGGTTATGGAATATTATTGCTCGGTAAGAAATGACCAGCAGGAGGAATATAGAGAGGCCTGGAGAGACTTAAATCAACTGATGCTGAGTGAAATGAGCAGAACCAGAAGATCACTGTACACTTCAACAACAATACTGTATGAGGATGTATTCTGATGGAAGTGGAAATCTTCAACATAAAGAAGATCCAACTCACTTCCAGTTGATCAATGATGGAGAGAGGTAGCTGCACCCAGAGAAGAAACACTGGGAGGGGAATGAAAATTGTTAGCACTAATATCTGTCTGCCCAGGTTGCATGTACCTTCGGATTCTAATGTTTATTGTGCAACAAGAAAGTGATATTCGCACACATGTATTGTACCTAGACTATATTGTAACACATGTAAAATGTATGGTATTGCCTGTCGTCGGGGGGAGGGAATAGAGGGAGGGGGGATAAATTGGAAAAATGAATACAAGGGATAATATTATAAAATATATATATATATATAATAAAAAAAAAAAAAAAAAAAAAAGAAAACCTCAAAGAGGGTCATGAAGAGTCTGAGAATAATAACTACTATTTTATTACCTGTTTTGTGACCCTAATACCTGCTAATTTGCACATTATACTTATTTGTCATGGTACTGCCATTTCAATCATGCCCGATCCCATTTGGGGTTCTCTTGGCAGAAATACTGGAGTGGTTTGCATATTTAACAAATCCTTTTCAGATGGAATTGATTTAAATTGGAGTCTGGAAGGACTAGGTTAAAATCCCTTCTCTGATAGTTCCTAGTGACATCATTTAACATTCTGTGCCTCAGTTTGCTTATTTATAAAATGGGGATAACCTATCAGATTAACATGATGTTCAAATGAGATCATGTACACAAAAGCTTTGCAAACTTTAGTGTGTGTGTGTGAGATGGTTATTATATAGCATAGTCCTAAATAAATACAAGTTATTATTTGGACAATTAAAAAAAAAAAAGCATAAAGATGAAGGTGTTCCATACAAAAGTTAAAACAAAATATTCAAATGATTCTAAAAATGACAAAAATAAAAATCTATTAAAAAAAAAAGAATGACTGGGTGAAAGAGCAAAGTATAGAAAAAATTAATAATTTCACCCAAGATAATGACAATGATGAGACATCATACCAAAATCTGTGGGATGCAGCTAAAGCAGTAATAAGGGGAAATTTTATATCTTTAGAGGCTTATTTGAAGAAAATAGAGAAAGAGAAGATTAACGAATTGGGCTTGCAACTTAAAAGGCTAGAAAAAGACCAAATCAAAAACCCCCAACCAAAATTTAAACTTGACATACAAAAATTAAAAGGAGAAATCAATAATATTGAAAGTAAAAAAAAACTATTGAATTAATAAATAAAACCAAGTGTTGGTTTTATGAAAAAGCCAATAAAATAGATGAACCTTTGGTAAATCTGATCAGAAAAAAGAAAGAGGAAAATCAAATTGTTAGTCTTACAAATGAAAAGGGGGATCTTTCCACCAATGAAGAGGAAATTAGAGAAATAATAAGGAGTTACTTTGCCCAACTTTATGCCAATAAATTTGATAACTTAAGTGAAATGGATGACTTCCTCTAAAAATATAGGCTTCCTAGATTAACAGAGGAGGAAATAAATTGCTTCAATAGTCCCATTTCAGAAAAAGAAATAGAACAAGCTATTAATCAATTCCCAGAAAAAACTACCCAGTACCAGATGGATTTACATGTGAATTCTACCAAACATTTAAAGAACAATTAGCCCCAATGCCATATAAACTATTTGAAAAAATAGGGAATGAAGGAGTCCTACCAAACTCCTTTTATGACACAGACATGGTACTGATACCTAAACCAGGTAGAGCAAAAACTGAGAAAGAAAATTACAGACCAATTTCCTTAATGAATATTGATGCTAAAATCTTAAATAAGATATTAGCAAAAAGACTTCAGAAAATCATCCCCAGGATAATACACTATGATCAAGTAGGATTCATACCTGGAATGCAGGGCTGGTTTAATATTAGGAAAACTATTAGTATAATTGGTCATATTAATAATCAAATTAATAAAACCCATATGATCATCTCAATAGATGCAGAAAAAGCATTTGATAAAATCCAACATCCATTCCTACTAAAAACTCTTGAGAGTATAGGAATAAATGGATTATTCCTTAGAATAATCAGGAGCATATATTTAAGACCTTCAGTAAGCATAATATGCAATAGAAATAAACTGCAACCTTTCCCAGTAAGATTAGGAGTGAAACAAGTTTGCCCACTATCACCATTACTATTCAATATAGTACTAGAAATGCAAGCCTCGACAATAAGAGCCGAGAAAGAGATTCAAGGAATTAGAGTAGGAAATGAGGAAATCAAACTATCACTCTTTGCAGATGACATTATGGTATACTTAGAGAACACCAAAGACTCTGCTAAAAAGCTATTAGAAATAATTCAGAATTTTAGCAAAGTGGCAGGATACAAAATAAATCCACATAAATCCTCAGCATTCTTATATATCACTAACAAAATGCAACAGCAAGAGATACACAGAGAAATTCCATTCCAAACAAATGTTGAGAGTATAAAGTATTTGGGAATCCATCTAACAAAGAATAGTCAGGAATTATATGAGAAAAATTACAAAACACTTGCCACAAAAATGAAGTCAGATTTAAATAATTGGAAAGACATTCAGTGCTCTTGGATAGGCCGAGCGAATATAATAAAGATGACAATACTCCCCAAACTAATCTATTTATTTAGTGCTATACCAATCAGACTCCCAAGAAACTATTTTAATGACCTAGAAACAATAACAACAAAATTCATATGGAAGAATGAAAGGTCGAGAATTGCAAGGGAACTAATGAAAAAAAAGTCAGAGGAAGGTGGTCTAAGTGTACCTGATCTAAAGCTATATTATATAGCAGCAGTCACCAAAACCATTTGGTACTGGCTAAGAAATAGAACGGTAGATCAGTGGAACAGATTAGATACAAAGGACAAAAAAGGGTACATCTATAGCAATCTAATCTTTGACAAACCCAAAGATACCAACATTAGGGACAAAAATTCTTTATTCGGAAGAAACTGTTGGGAAAACTGGAAATTAGTATGGCAGAAATTAGGTATGCACCCACACTTAACCCCATATACCAAGATAAGATCAAAATGGGTCCATGATTTAGGCATAAAGAATGAGATCATAAATAGATTAGAGGAACAGAGAATAGTCTACCTCTCAGACCTGTGGAGGAGGAAGGAATTTATGACCAGAAGAGAATTAGAGATCATTATTGATCACAAAATAGAAGAGTTTGACTACATCAAACTAAAAAGTTTCTGTACAAATAATACTAATGCAAACAAGATTAGAAGGGAAGTAACAAATTGGGAAAATATTTTTTAAAGGGAAAGGTTCTGACAAAGGTCTCATTTCCAAACTATATAGAGAACTGACCCTGATTTATAGGAAACCAAACCATCCTCCAATTGATAAATGGTCAAGGGATATGAACAGACAATTCTCAGATGATGAAATTGAAACTATTTCCACTCATATGAAAGAGTGTTCCCAATCACTACTGATCAGAGAAATGCAAATTAAGACAACTCTGAGATACCACTACACACCTGTCAGATTGGCTAAAATGACAGGAACAAATAATGATGAATATTGGAGGGGATGTGGGAAAACTGGGACATTGATACATTGTTGGTGGAGTTGTGAAAGAATCCAGCCATTCTGGAGAGCAATTTGGAACTATGCCCCAAAAGTTATCAAACTGTGCATACCCTTTGACCCAGCATTGCTGTTATTGGGCTTATATCCCAAAGAAATACTAAAGAGTTGAAAGGGACCTGTATGTGCCAAAATGTTTATGGCAGCTCTTTTTGTTGTATCTAGAAACTGGAAGTTGAATGGATGTCCATCAATTGGAGAATGGTTGGGTAAATTGTGGTATATAAAGGTTATGGGATATTATTGCTCTCTAAGAAATGACCAGCAGGAGGAATACAGAGAGGCTTCGAGAGACTTAAATCAACTCTTGCTGAGTGAAATGAGCAGAACCAGAAGATCACTATACACTTCAAAACAACAGTGTATGAGGATGTATTCTGATGGAAGTGGAAATCTTCAACATGAAGAAGATCCAACTCATTTCCAGTTGATCTATGATGGACAGAAATAACTACACCCAGAGAAGGAACACTGGGAAGCGAATGTAAATTGCTAGCACTACTGTCTATCTACCCAGGTTACTTATACCTTCGGAAGCTAATAATTAATGTGAAACAAGAAAATGGTATTTACACACATATATTGTGTCTATGTTATATTGTAACACATGTAAAATGTATGGGATTACCTGCCATCGGGGGGAGGGAGTGGAGGGAGGGAGGGAGGCGATAATTTGGATAAATGAATAAAATATATATATATATATATATATATAAATTCATTTGTCTCTGTTAAAATAAATTAACTTATAAATACAACCTTTCTATGCTTATCTCCTTAATGAATATTAAAATCTTAAATAAGATATTAGCAAAAAGTCTACAGAATATCATCCCCAGGATAATACACTATGGTCAGTGTTCATTACTGATTTTGCTACCTTCTGATACTAAATCTTGACTTGAACTTTAGACTTTTTAGCCTCCATTAAACATGATGGCTTTTAATAATAATTAATTTCATTAATTTGAATGCTTCTTTCCTTTATACAAAACTGAATTCATGTGATCCTTCAAGCCTACAATTTCTGTAACTATAACCTAGAAATTTCAATTCCATCGAATGGGCTGAGTCTTTGGGTCTGTATGAAGTTATACAGACTACCTAAGTATAAGAGACTACCTATGTATGAGTTTTTTTTTTTTTCAGAACACCAAAAAATGGACCTTTTTTCAAGTAATTACAATGTTAAATATGTTGAATTCAATCATTTCTATGAGTACACAGACATGGATAAGTGGGGAAATGTTATAAAGCATTTTATAGCACTGATGATTATTCATATACAAAATTATAACACATTTATAACAATGATTACTTCTAACTAAGCATGTAGTCCTAACAACCTACCATTTATATAATTAATCAACAAATTTCAGACACAGACTGAGGAATCAGGTGAAGGCAGGTTCTTCAGATTAAACAAAGAAGCATCATTAATCACTATAATAGCATAATTTAAAGTATCTGATTGCAATTATGAATCATCACTCTAAAAACATAATTTAATGTTAAAAACCTAACTTTAAAATGTTTTACAAAGTTCTTCAATCTTTATATTTTGTGGGTACTCATTATTTTCATTGAATACTCAATTTTGCTACGATAAAATTGAGGATTATTATAGAAGTCATAAAAATATTATAAAATTTTTAAAATAGGTTTAAGTAAGTCTTATGAAAAAATAGAGAATCTCTGTCTTTCTGAATATATCTATGTGTGTGTATATATACATATATTCTATATATGTGTGTGTGTGTATGTATGCATATATACACACATATACGTGCATCTTTGTATACGAACATACATGCACATACATATACAAATGTTATCTATTATTTGAAGGTTGACTTAGCCAGGTTCTGAGAGGTCCTCTTAGCTTTGCTTTGTAGCATTTATATATTCATCCATTCATTCATTCATTAAAACATAGAAACTGTTCAGACTAGAGAATAATTTTACCATGGCAAAATGCAAAACAAAGAAAACATATTTAATGACTTTCAGTTCTACTTAGATTGAATTTATTTTCATGATCATGGATGGTATAATGGGGGAGGAAAATAAAAAGACTAACAATGACTATTTTTTCATACATAAAAAAATATTGATTTAACTTCAGAAAATGTTTGCCAGTTGGGAGGTGGCTGAGTGTGGGATCAGTGCAAGAATCCACGATAGTGGGGTGTCTATAAACTAGGGAATCTACCAGGAGGTTCTTAGCCAAAATACATCAATGCTGACTACTCTGACTCATTGCAAGCCAGTGGATCAGCAGACTAGCATTAAGACATCCAAAACAAATGCACAAGTCAAATAGTGAGTCTCTAAATCCCAGAAAAATGTGGAATCTGGCCATGGAGACCAAGCAAAGGAAGTCAGCAGCACCAACCCAGGACAACTACTGTCACCTGAAGAGGAAACTTAGGACAATCTCCTCTTTGCCCTAAGTGCAAACCCCAACCTTTAAAAAAACTGAGCTCCCCCCAAAAAAAGGACTCTGACCATAGATAATTTTTTATGAAGAAAGAGAAGAACTGATCTCAAACCCTTAGGACACTAAAATAAATCATCCCCAGATAAACCCCCAAAAATTGATGAGTGGATTTCCATTCCTAGAATTCCAAAAGGACTTTAAAAGAGAGTTAGAAGAAAAATAGGCAAAGGAAATGAGAACATTGCAGGAGACGTTGGAAAAGAAAATACAAAAATTATCTGGAAAAAAAAAAACTCCTTACAAATTAGATTTAGTGAAATGGGAAAAAAAAAAAAAGCATATAACTCCAAACTATTAGATTTCATGAAATCAAAAAATAAAACTCCTTGAAAAACAGAATTCATGAAATGGAGGAAAAAAATCCATTGAACAAAACAATTCATTTAAAAGTTAAATTGGCCAAATGAAAAAAAAAGAGCTAAAAAAGTTAACTGAAGAAAATAATTCAGTAAAAATTTGAATTGAACAAATGTAAGTGAATGACTTAAAGAAACATCAAAAATCAATCAAACAACTCCCCCCCCAAAAAATGAAGAAATGGAAGAAAATGTAAAATACCTTCTTGGAAAACAACTGGCCTGGAAAATAGATCTAAGAGATACAATGTAAGAATTATTGGACTTTCTGAAAACCATGGAGAAAAAAAAAAAACAAAAAAAAAACCTAGAGGAAAATAGTCAAGGAAAACTGCCCTGCTGTCCTAAAACCAGAGGGCAAAATAGCCATTGAAAGAATTCACTGATCACCTCCTGAAAGAGATACCAAAATGAAAATGTCAAGGAATATCATAGCTAAATTTCAGAATTATCACATCAAGGAGAAAATATTGCAAACAATTCAAATATAGAAGAGCCACAATCAGGTTTTTCCCAGGACCAAGTAGTTTCCACTTTCAAGGATTGAAGAGGCTGGAATATAATATTCCAAATCACACAAGAACTTGGATTATAGAATCAACTATCAGAATTAACTATCCAGCAAAATTAGACATTATCTTTCAGGATAAAAGATGGATATTCAATGATAATGGGTGAATTTCATTTATTTCTTATGAAAAGACAGAGCTGAAAAGAAAATTTAATCTTCAAATACAGAACACATGAGCAGCATAAAGTAGTAAAAAGGAAAGAACTCTTGAGAACTGTATCTCTATCATGGATACACTTATAAGATGCAGGTATAATTTCATTTTATTCTGATAAGATAAAAAGAATCTAGAGGTAGAAAAGAGATTATATTGGAAGAAGAGTAAAATGGAGATAAATGGGGTAAACTACATCTCATGAAGAAGCAAAAAAGATTTAGTATAATTGAGGGAAAGAAGAGAAGACAATGAACATTGTGTGAATCTTACTCTCATCAGGTTTGGCTCAAAGAGAGAATATCAGACATTTAGTTTCATAGAGAAACTTGTCTCACCCTTTTGGGAAGTAGGAAGGGAAAAGAGAAGGGAAAGGGAGAGGCTAATAGAAGAGAAGAAGTAATAGGGGAAAGGGGGAAAGACTATAAAAGGGGAGAGGTGTTTGAAGTAAGTGGTAATCAGAAGGAAAATACTGGAGAAGAGGAAAAGTGGCAAAGGAAAGTGAAAAGTATAACTTGGGAGAAATAAGAGAAATCCCATTTAAAATAGCTGAGGATAATATAAAGTATTTGGAAGTCTACCTGCCAATGCAAAGTCAAGAACTATATGAACACAATTACAAAACACTTTTCCCAGAAATAAAGTCAGATCTACTCACTTTGAAAATTGCCAAGTACTCATGGGTAAGCAGAGCTAATATGATAAAAATGACATTACTTAAATCAACCTACTAATTCAGTGCCATACCAATAAAACCTCCAAGAAATTACTTTGCAGAGCTAGAAAAAATAATAAGAAAATTCATCTGGAAGGATAAAAGGTCAAGAATTTCAAGGAAATTAATGAAAAAATGCAAATAAAGGTGCCCTAGCTGTACCACATCTAAAACTATATTATCAAAAAAGCTTAGCTTAGCTTAGCTTTGGCTAATGAATAGATTAGTCAATCAGTAGAATAAGTTGTTAACAGGAAAAAAAATAGTCAATGAATATAATAATTTAGTGTTTGACACACTCAAAGACCCCAGCTTTTGGCACAAAAACTCACTATTTGACAAAAACTGCTGGGGAAATTGGAAAGTAATATGGCAGAAATTAGGCATTGACTCATACCGAAAACCCTATATCAAAATAAGATTAAAATGGGTTTATGATTTAGACAAAAAGAGTGATATTATAAGCAAATTAGAAGAACAAAGGATAGTTTACCTCTCAATTTGTGGCCAAAGAAGTAGAACACATTACTGAATGCAAAATGGATAATTTTGATTATATAAAGTTAAAAATGTTTTGTATAGACAAAACTAATGCAGACAAGATTAGAAGGGAAGCAATAAACTAGGGAAAAATTACATTCAAGGATTCTGATAAAAGCCTTCTTTCTAAAATATATAGAGAATTGACTCAAATTTATAAGAATTCAAGCCAATGCTTCACTTTATCAGTGATCAAAGGATATAAATTTTCAGATGAAGAAATTAAAAGCATTTCTAGTCATATGAAAGAAATGCAAATTAAGACAACTCTGAGATACCACTACATATCTGTCAGATTGGCTAAGATGACAGGAAAAGATAAGGACAAATGTTGGCAGGGATGTAGGAAAACTAGAACATGAATCCATTGTTGATAGTGCTGTAAACTGATGCAAACATTCTGGAGAACAATTTGGAGCTATGCCCAAAGGGCTATCAAACTGTGCTTATCCTTTCATCCAGCAATGTTTCTACTGGGCTTGTATCCCAAAGAGATCATAAAGGAGGGAAAGGAACCCACATGAGCAAAAATGTTTGTGATAGCCCTTTTTGTAGTGTCAAGAAACCAGAAACTGAGTAAACTGAGTAGATGCCTCTGAGCTGGAGAATAAGTTATGGTATATGAATGTTATGAAATATTGTTCTTTTTTTTTTCTTTTTCTGAGGCAATCAAAATTAAGTGGCTTGCCCAGGGTCACATGGCTAGAAGAGTTAAGTGTCTGAGGCTGGATTTGAACTCAGGTCCTCCTGACTTCAGGGCTGGTTCCCTATCCACTGTGCCACCTAGTTGCCCCCAAAATATTGTTCTATGAGAAGTGATCAACAAGATCATTTCAGAGAGGCCTAGTAAGACTTACATGAACTGGTGCTAAGTGAAATGAATGAAATAGAAGAGCATTGTACATGGCCACAACAAGATTATATGATGATCAGTTCTGATCAACATGACTCTTCTCAACAATGAGATGATTCAGGCCAGTTTAAAGGATCTTATGACCAAAAAAGCCATCTACATCTAGAGAGAGAATTATGGGAACTGAGTGTGGATCACACAGTATTTTCACTTTTTCTTGTTGTAGGCTTACATTTTGTTTTCTTTCTCTCTTTTTTTTTTTCTCTGATATTTCTTGAGCAGCACAATAATTGTGGAAATATGTATAGAAGAATTGCACATGCTTAACATATATTGTATTACATACTATCTATGTGAAGAGATATAGTGTGTAATATAGATCCTAGAGAAGACAGCAATGATTGTGAAGTCCCCTGACCTTAGGGGACTTCTGTTTTAACAAGTCAATAGTTTTAAATGTTCTGGCTTTGGAGTCTGCCTCAGATAATTCCCACACTCAATCTAAGAATAACAATCTAATTCTGAATAGACCACTCTTCAGTCCATTGCTGACTGTCAGATAGCTTCTGGCCTCAGGATAGTGCCAAGTACCAAATTCCTGAGAGGATAAGTAATAATCTATTGGTCCACCCTAAGAACCAAATTCCAGACACCATTGTTTGGGCCTCTGGGCCATAAAATTAGCATATCTATAACATGAATAATTAGATAAATGTGTCTCTTTGCTTTTGTTTCTTTACTAAATTCTCTTGGAATTTAGGCTGCTTTTAATGGTATTACAATTACAATAAACTTTGTCCCTTTACCAGGAAATAGGTTCAAGCCTGCAAATTCTTTTGAGATACCTTGTGACACCAGTATTACCCCAAAATTTGGGGGTTCCTTTTTCCAACCAAAACAAAGGGAAGGGAGGGGAAAATTGGAACACAAGATTTTGCATGGGTGAATTTTAAAATTATCCATGCATGTGTTTTGAAAATAAAAATCTTTAATAAAAAAAGAAAGATTGCTTTAATTTAATGAATGGATCAGAGAAGAAAAAGACCAGAGGTAGCAACATTTGAGTTTTGAACTTGCATGTTAGCTATGTGAAAAGAAAAAAAAGGTGGGGCAAGAGAGAAGAGTTATTTTAGAAGTTATCAAGATCTAGCAAATGTACTGGGTTTGTATCCCAAAGAGATCTTAAAGAAGGGAAAGGGACCTGTATATGCAAGAATGTTTGTGGCAGCCTTCTTTATCATTATTTTTTTCCTGTCATCTTAGCCAATCTGACAGGTGTGTAGTGCTATCTCAGAGTTGTATTAATTTGTATTTCTCTGATCAATAGTGATTTGGAACACTCATATGAGTGGAAATAGTTTCAATTTCATCATCTGAAAATTGTCTATTCATATCTTTTGACTATTTATCAATTGGAGAATGGATTGATTTCTTATAAATTAGAGTCAATTCTCTATGTATTTTGAAAATGAGGCCTTTATCAAAACTTTTAATTGTAAAAATGTTTTCCCAGTTTGTTAAATCACTTCTAATCTTGTTTTCATTAGTTTTGTTTGTACAAAGGCATTTTTATTCCTTTCTAGTAAATTCTTTTTTTAAAATAATTTTTTATTATATATTTTTTATAATATTATCCCTTGTATTCATTTTTCCAAATTATCCCCCCCTCCCTCTACTCCCTCCCCCCGATGACAGGCAATCCCATACATTTTACTTGTGTTACAATATAACCTAGATACAATACATGTGTGTAAATACCATTTTCTTGTTGCACAATAAGCATTAGATTCCGAAGGTACATGTAACCTGGGCAGACAGATATTAGTGCTAACAATCTACATTCACTTCCCAGTGTTCCTTCTCTGGGTGTAGTTATTTCTGTCCATCATTGATCAATTGGAAGTGAGTTGGCTCTTCTTTATGTTGAAGATATCCACTTCCATCAGAATACATCCTCATACAGTTTTGTTGTTGAAGTGTACAGTGATCTTCTGGTTCTGCTCATTTCACTCAGCATCAGTTGATGTAAGTCTCTTCAAGCCTCTCTGTATTCCTCCTGCTGGTCATTTCTTACAGAGCAATAATATTCCATAACTTTCATATACCACAATTTACCCAACCATTCTCCAACTGATGGACATCCATTCATCTTCCAGTTTTTAGCTACAACAAAAAGAGCTGCCACAAACATTTTGGCACATATATGTCTCTTTCCGCTCTTTAGTATTTCTTTGGGACATAAGCCCAGTAGTAGTACTGCTGGGTCAAAGGGTATGCACAGTTTGATAACTTTTTGGGCATAGTTCCAAATTGCTCTCCGGAATGGCTGGATTCTTTCACAACTCCACCAGCAATGTAGTAGTGTCCCAGTTTTCCCACATCCCCTCCAACATTCATCATTATTTGTTCCTGTCATCTTAGCCAATCTGACAGGTGTGTAGTGGTATCTCAGAGTTGTCTTAATTTGCATTTCTCTAATCAGTAGTGATTTGGAACACTCTTTCATGTGAGTGGATATAGTTTCAATTTCTTCATCTGAGAATTGTCTGTTCATATCCTTTGACCATTTATCAATTGGAGAATGGTTCGGTTTCTTATAAATTAGGGTCAGTTCTCTATATATTTTGGAAATGAGACCTTTGTCAGAACCTTTGCTTTTAAAAATATTTTCCCAGTTTGTTACTTCCCTTCTAATCTTCTTTGCATTAGTATTATTTGTACAGAAACTTTTTAGTTTGATGTAATCGAAATCTTCTATTTTGTGATCAATAATGATCTCTAGTTCTCCTCTGGTCATAAATTCCTTCCTCCTCCATAGGTCTGAGAGGTAGACTATTCTCTGTTCCTCTAATCTATTTATTAATTCCCTCTTTATGCCTAAATCATGTACCCATTTTGATCTTATCTTGTTATATGGTGTTAAGTGTGGATCCATATCTAATTTCTGCCATACTAATTTCCAGTTTTCCCAACAGTTTCTTCTGAATAATGAATTTTTGTCCCTAATGTTGGTATCTTTGGGTTTGTCAAAGATTAGATTGCTATAGATGTACCCTTTTTTGTCCTTTGTATCTAATCTGTTCCACTGATCTACCGGTCTGTTTCTTAGCCAATACCAAATGGTTTTGGTGACTGCTGCTATATAATATAGCTTTAGATCAGGTACACTTAGACCACCTTCCTCTGACTTTTTTTTCATTAGTTCCCTTGCAATTCTCAACCTCTTATTCTTCCATATGAATTTTGTTGTTATTTTTTCTAGGTCATTGAAATAGTTTCTTGGGAGTCTGATTGGTATAGCACTAAATAAATAGATTAGTTTGGGGAGTATTGTCATCTTTATTATATTCACTCGGCCTATCCAAGAGCACTGAATGTCTTTCCAATTATTTAAATCTGACTTTATTTTTGTGGCAAGTGTTTTGTAATTTTTCTCATATATTTCCTGACTTTTCTTTGGTAGATGGATTCCCAAATACTTTATACTCTCAACATTTGTTTGGAATGGAATTTCTCTTTGTACCTCTTGCTGTTGCATTTTGTTAGTGATATATAAAAATGCTGAGGATTTATATGGATTTATTTTGCATCCTGCCACTTTGTTGAAATTTTCAATTATTTCTAGTAGCTTTTTAGCAGAGTCTTTGGGGTTCTCTAATTATACCATCATGTCATCTGCAAAAAGTGATAGTTTGATTTCCTCATTTCCTACTCTAATTCCTTGAATCTCTTTCTCAGCTCTTATTGCCGAGGCTAGCGTTTCTAGTACTATATTGAATAGTAATGGGTGATAGTGGGCAACCTTGTTTCACTCCTGATCTTACTGGGAAAGGTTGTAGTTTATTTCTATTGCATATTATGCTTACTGACGGTCTTAAATATATGCTCCTGATTATTCTAAGGAATAGTCCATTTATTCCTATACTCTCAAGAGTTTTTAGTAGGAATGGATATTGGATTTTGTCAAATGCTTTTTCTGCATCTATTGAGATGATCATATGGTTCTTATTAATTTGATTATTAATATGGTCAATTATACTAATAGTTTTCCTAATATTAAACCAGCCCTGCATTCCTGGAATAAATCCTACTTGATCATAGTGTATTATCCTGGAGATGATTTTCTGAAGTCTTTTTGCTAATATCTTATTTAAGATTTTAGCGTCAATATTCATTAAGGAAACTGGTCTATAATTTTCTTTCTCAGTTTTTGCTCTACCTGGTTTAGGTATCAGTACCATGTCTGTGTCATAAAAGGAGTTTGGTAGGACTCCTTCGTCCCCTATTTTTTCAAATAATTTATATAACATTGGGGCTAATTGTTCTTTAAGTGTTTGGTAGAATTCACATGTAAATCCATCTGGTCCTGGGGATTTTTTTCTGGGGAGTTGATTAATAGCTTGTTCTATTTCTTTTTCTGAAATGGGACTATGTAAGCAATTTGTCTCCTCCTCTGTTAATCTAGGGAGCCTATATTTTTGGAGGAAGTCATCCATTTCACTTAAGTTATCAAATTTATTGGCATAAAGTTGGGCAAAGTAACTCCTTATTATTTCTCTAATTTCCTCTTCATTGGTGGAAAGATCCCCCTTTTCATTTGTAAGACAATCAATTTGATTTTCCTCTTTCTTTTTTCTGATCAGATTTACCAAAGGTTTATCTATTTTATTGGCTTTTTCATAAAACCAACTCTTGGTTTTATTTATTAATTCAGTAGTTTTTTTTACTTTCAATATTATTGATTTCTCCTTTTAATTTTTGTATGTCAAATTTAATATTTGGTTGGGGGTTTTTGATTTGGTCTTTTTCTAGCCTTTTAAGTTGCAAGCCCAATTCGTTAATCTTCTCTTTCTCTATTTTCTTCAAATAAGCCTCTAAAGATATAAAATTTCCCCTTATTACTGCTTTAGCTGCATCCCACAGATTTTGGTATGATGTCTCATAATTGTCATTATCTTGGGTGAAATTATTAATTGTTTCTATAATTTGCTCTTTCACCCAGTCATTCTTTAAGATGAGATTATTCAGTTTCCAATTACTTTTTGGTCTATTTATCCCTAACTTTTTACTGAATGTAGCTTTTATTGCATTGTGGTCTGAGAAGAAGGCATTTATTATTTCTGCCTTCCCACATTTAATTTTGAGATCTTTATGTCCTAATATATGGTCAATTTTTGTATAGCATCCATGAACTGCTGAGAAGAAAGTATATTCCTTTCTATTGCCATTCAGTTTTCTCCAAAAGTCTATCATACCTAGTTTTCTAATGTTCTATTTACTTTTTAAAATTCTTTCTTGTATGTTTTGTGCTTTGATTTGTCTAAATCTGAGAGTGCAAGGTTGAGATCTCCCACTCTTATGGTTTTACAGTCTATTTCTTCTTGCAACTCTCTTAACTTTTCCTTTAGAAAGTTAGATACTATACCACTTGGTGCATATATGTTTAGTATCGGTATGGCTTCATTATTTATGCTGCCTTTCAACAGTATATAGTTTCCTTCCTTATCTCTTTTAATTAGATCAACTTCTGCTTTTGCTTGATCTGAGATAAGGATAGCTACCCCTGCTTTTTTGGCTTTACCTTAAGCATAATAGGCTCTGTTCCAACCTTTTACCTTTACTCTGTATGTATCTCCCTGCTTTAAGTGTGTTTCCTGCAGACAACATATTGTAAGGTTCTGATTTTTGATCCAATCTGCTATCCGTCTCCGTTTGATGGGATCGTGCATCCCATTCACATTTACAGTTAAAATTACTAATTCTATATTTCCTGCCATCATATTATCCCCAGATTATGTTTTTTCCCTTGACGCCCCTGATCCCCCTCCCCGATATTTAATTTACAGACCCCCCTTGTGACGCGCAACCCTCCCTTTTCTTTTAGTATCCCTCCCCCCTCCCTCCAAGTCTTTTCTCTGATTCTCCTTTTCCTTTTCCCTTTTTCTCTCCCCCCTTTTAATGAGGTGAGAGAAAATTCTCTGAAAAACAAATATGTTAAATATTTACTCTTTGAGCCTCTCCTGATGAGAGTAAGATTCACGCAATGATTCTCCTCCTTACTAAATTCCCTCAGATATGGTGTATTTTCTATGCCTCTTCATGGGATGTAGTTTCCCTTTTTTTATCATTCCTTCCCCTTTTTCTGAAACGCCCTCCTTCCCTTTATTACACCCCCTTTTTTCTTTTATATCAGTAAAATTAAATTATCCTTGAGTACTTTTTATATACCCACAACAGAGTTAGAGTTCTCAAGGGTTCTGTGTACCTTTTTCTGTGTCTCTTCAGTCTTGTGGATGTAGATCAAATTTTTTGTTTAAGTCTGGCCCCTAGTTCAAAGGTTTCACTTCTCTGGGACTTCCAGAGGTGAGTTCCACACCTGAGTTCCACCCCCTCCAGCTAAGCTAGGCAGTGTGTGTTGCCTTGGGCCGTATCCGCCCACTTGTCAATATCTTAACTAGTCTTAGGTGGGGGCTAGGGGCCACACCCCCAGTGCCGAGATCTGCTGAGTCACCCCCAGGATCTGGGAAGATCTAATCTATCTTTGAATTTTTAAAGTAGTTTAGATTTCTCTTCTGAACTGCTGTATTATAAGCAGAGAAGAGCTAACAGCCTGTGCCAGATTCCTTTATCTCAGTGGCTTCTCTGATCCCAGAGCCCTTCCTAGCACGATAAGTGCAGTATGCTAGCACCCAGCCGTCTGTGCTGGCCTCTCCTCTTCCTCCCCTGGGAACTGACCTTTTCTGTTGAAACTCCAGATTCTCTTCAGCTGGTAAGTTGTGCTTCCAGTCCTTGTGGTATCTATCAGTCCAGGGCTATTTCTGAGGCTGATTCATCTAATTGGTTGTGAGGGAGTAAGGATGTTCACAGAGTTGTGTGTTTCTTCTCCTCCATCTTGGCTCCGCCCCTGTACAAAGGCATTTTTAATTTGATATAGTCAAAATTTTCTATTTTGTGATCTCTAGTTCTCCTTTGGTCACAAATTCCTTCTTCATCCACAAGTCTGACAGGTAAATTATCCTATGTTCCTCTAAATTATTTATGATCTCATTTTTAATGCCTAAAGCATAGACCCATTTTGATCTTATCTTGATATGTGGTGTGGTATGGGTCCATGCCTAATTTCTGCCATACTAATTTCCAGTTTCCCCAGCAGTTTTTAACAAATAATGAATTCTTATTGCAAAAGTTGGGCTCTTTGGGTTTATCAAACACTAGATTGCTATAGCTATTGACTATTTTGTCCTGTGAACCTAACCTATTCTACAGATAAACTAGTCTATTTCTTAGCCAACAAAATGCTTTATAATATAGTTTAGATCAGGTCCAGCTAAACCATCTTCATTTGATTTTTTTTTTTTTCATTAGTTCCCTTGCAATTCTCGACATTTTCTTCTTTCATATGAATTTTGTTGTTATTTTTTCTAGGTAATTAAAATAGTTTCTTGGGAGTCTGATTGGTATATCACTAAATAAATAAATTAGTTTAGGGAGTATTGTCATCTTTATTATATTTTATCCACCTATCCAAGAGCACTTAATATTTTTCCAATTATTTAAATCTGACTTTATTTTTATGGAAAGTGTTTTGTAGTTTTGCTCACATAATTCCTGACTTTCAACTTTAAAATTGAAAACTTGTTATTGATCATTTGCAAAATTACTGATTTATGGTTTAAGTTTAGTGATCATGGCCTCAAATATTAGTTTTCTTGCAAGATGTAATCATATTCTAATAAAAAAATTGTGAAAAGTACATTACGTATATTTAACATGTATAAGACTGCCTGCCATCTGGGGGAGGGGGTTGGGGAAGGAAGGGAAAAAATCTGAACACAAGTAAGTTCAAGGGATAATGTAAAAAATTACCCATGCATATGTACTGTCAAAAAAAAGTTATAATTATAAAATGAAATAAAAATTAAATAGAAAAAAAAGTACATTATGGATAGATTCTACTCTATACTAATAACACTATATTTGAACACTGATCAATCTATCTACCAGAAAGTTCTCATGTATCCAATAATTCTTTTCGTCAACTTCATTTAAGAAATGTATAAAGTTTTTGCATCAAAATTGTTTTGTTGTATTTCATTTAATCATCTTATGAAAGATTAGCAGACTTTCTTAATCCCTCTGCCATTGTAGCAAGCAGGATTGAATTATGCATTACAAACTGATTGACTGCCCTTCCTCCCACCAGATCTCATACCTCCTTTCTGAATTTGCCCAATAATAGACCAAATATAAGGGCAGAGATCTCTGTGCTCTTAATCAAGTTATGCATACTCCATCATATACCTGTGCCACTTTGGTCTGTGCTTTGTCATAGGACTGAAAGCAAAGATTACCTCACACTTGCATGTTTATGATTAATATACCATCCAATGTGATCTTCAGGTGTTCCTCTTCCTTGTCAATATTTTGACCATGGGATGCTCACCAAAATTTATTTATTGTTTTGTTTTTTTTCTTTTAAAATAATAACAAAATTATATAGGATTTCTAAGTCACTCTGAGATTTGCAGCGTGTTTTGGAGATAGTTTCTCACTTGGTCTTCACAAGAACCATATAAGATGGGTTTGTTATTTTAAAGATTTAGAATTGACGTTGAAGATTAGATAATTCATCTAAAGTGAAATAACTAGTGAGTTTTTAAAATGGAATTTGATTTTAGGTATTTCTGAGTCCAAGTTCAGAACTCTATGTTCTTTGGCTCATAGCTGCCTACAAATTCTATTTCATATGGTTTGACTGTAGGATAAAGAAATCTATAAATAATACATAATTTTAATAGATTTGTGTGATATTCTTGACTTTTGTTTTCCCAGATAAATTTTATACTTTTTTTTCTAATTCTACAAAATATTTTTGGTATACTGATTGGTAAATTAACTTGGCTATTTCTCTGATAATTTAGATAGGACTTTTTATGTGAAAGTGATCTGTAATTCTGTTCTTATACTCTTTGGGTTTGTCTTTTCAGAAAGACTCCAAAGTATTTTATATTGTCTCCAATTATATTCAATAGAATTTCACTAATTCTTCCTGCTGGGTTTTCTTGGTAGAAAATATAAATGTTTATTAACTATGAGGATTTATTTGTATCCTGTATATTATGGTGAAGTTGCCAATTAGTTTTTCAAATAGATGATTCTGTATTGTTCTTCAAGTACAACTTCATATCATCTTCAAATTTTGCTATCTATTTCTTCCCACAACTCATTTAACTTTTTCTTTAAAATTTTGGGTATCCAAATTTTGGGATAAGAATTCATTATTTGAAAAAAACTGCTGGGAAAACTGCAAATTAGTATAGCAGAAATTAAGCATGGACCCACATTTAACACCATATATCAAGATAAGATCAAAATGGGTCCATGATTTAGCCATAAACAGTGAGATCATAAATAAATTAGAGGAACATAGGATACTTTACTTCTCAGACTTGTGGAGGAAGAAAGAATTTGTGACCAAAGAAGAACTAGAGATCATTATTGATCACAAAATAGAAAATTTTGATTATATCAAATTAAAAAGCCTTTGTACAAACAAAACTAATGCAAACAGGATTAGTAGGTAAGCAACAAATTGGGAAAACATTTTTACAGTTAAAGGTTCTGATAAAAGCCTCATTTCCAAAATATATAGAGAACTGACTCTAATTTATAAGAAATCAAACCATTCTCCAATTGATAAATGCTTAAAGGATATGAACAGACAACTTTCAGATGATGAAATTGAAACTATTTCTTTTTTTTGTTGTTGTTAGTTTTCTTTTTCTTTTTCTTTTTTTAATTTTAATTTTATTTTATAATTATAACATTTTTTGACAGTACATATGCATGGGTAATTTTTTACAACATTATCCCTTGCACTTACTTCTATTCAGATTTTTTCCCTAACTCCCCCAACCCCCTCCCCCAGATGGCAAGCAGTCTTATATATGTTAAATATATTACAGTATATTCTAGATACAATATATGTGTGTAGAACCGAATTTTTTGTTGCACAGGAAGAATTGGATTCAGAAGGTAAAAATAACAGTTTACGTTCATTTCCCAGTGTTCCTTTTCTGGATGTAGCTGGTTCTGTCCATCATTAATCAATTGGAATTGGATTAGCTCTTCTCTATGTTGAAGAAATCCACTCCCATCAGAATACATCCTCATACAGTATCATTGTTGAAGTGTATAATGATCTTCTGGTTCTGCTCGTTTCACTCAGCATCAGTTGATGTAAGTCTCTCCAAGCCTCTCTGTATTTCTCCTGTTGGTCATTTCTTATAGAACAATAATATTCCATAACATTCATATACCATAGTTTACCCAACCATTCTCCAATTGATGGACATCCATTCATCTTCCAGCTTCTAGCCACTATGAAAAGGGCTGCCACAAACATTTTGGCACATACAGGGAAAGCCCTTCTTTAGTAGTTCCTTGGGGTATAAGCCCAGTAGTAGTATGGCTGGGTCAAAGGGTATGCACATTTTGATAACTTTTTGGGCATAATTCCAGATTGCTCTCCAGAATGGTTGGATTCTTTCACAACTCCACCAACAATGCATCAGTGTCCCAGTTTTCCCACAGCCCCTCCAACATTCATCATTATTTGTTCCTGTCATCTTAGCCAATCTGACAGGTGTGTAATGATACCTCAGAGTTGTCTTAATTTGCATTTCTCTGATCAATAGTGATTTGGAACACTCTTTCATATGAGTGGAAATAGTTTTAATTTCATTATCTGAAAATTGTCTGTTCATATCCTTTGAGCATTTATCAATTGGAGAATGGCTTGATTTCTTATAAATTAAAGTCAATTCTCTGTATATTTTGGAGATGAGGCCTTTATCAGAACCTTTAACTGTAAAATTTTTTTCCCAATTTGTTACTTCCCTTCTAATCTTGTTTGCATTAGTTTTGTTTGTGCAGAAACTTTTTAATTTTGTGTAATCAAAATGTTCTATTTTGTGATCAATAATGGTCTCTAGTTCTCCCTTGGACACAAACTCCTTCCTCCTCCACAAGTCTGAGAGGTAAACAATCCCATGTTCCTCCAATTTATTTATGATTTCGTTCTTTATGCCTAAAGCTTGGACCCATTTTGATCTAATCTTAGTATGTGGTGTTAAATGTGGGTCCATGCCTAGTTTCTGCCATACTAATTTCCAGTTTTCCCAGCAGTTTTTGTCAAATAATGAATACTTATCCCAAAATTTGGGATCTTTGGGTTTGTCAAACACTAGATTGCTATTTTTATTCACTATCTTGCCCTGTGAACCTAATCTATGGCACTGATCAAATAGTCTATTTCTTAGCCAATACCAAATGGTTTTGGTGACTGTTGCTTTATAATACAGTTCTAGATCAGGTACAGCTAGACCACCTTCACTTAATTTTTTTTTTCATTACTTCCCTTGAAATTCTCGACCTTTTGTTGTTCCATATGAATTCTGTTGTTATTTTTTCTAGGTCACTAAAATAGTTTCTTGGGAGTCTGATTGGTATAGCACTAAATAAATAGATTAGTTTGGGGAGTATTGTCATCTTTATTATATTCGCTCGGCCTATCCAAGAACACTGAATGTCTTTCCAATTATTTAAATCTGACTTTATTTTTGTGGCAAGTGTTTTGTAATTTTTCTCATACAATTCCTGACTATTCTTTGGTAGATATATTCCCAAGTATTTTATACTATCGACTGTTATTTTGAATGGAATTTCTCTCTTTTATTTTTTTTTAATTTTTTATTATATATATATTTTTTTTAATAATATTATCCCTTGTATTCATTTTTCCAAATTACCCCCCCCCCCCCGCCCTCTATTCCCTCTCCCCGATGACAGGCAATCCCATACATTTTACATGTGTTACAATATAGTCTAGGTACAATACATGTGTGTGAATATCATTTTCTTGTTGCACAATAAACATTAGAATCCGAAGGTACATGCAACCTGGGCAGACAGATATTAGTGGTAACAATTTACATTCACTTCCCAGTGTTTCTTCTCTGGGTGTAGCTACCTCTGTCCATCATTGATCAACTGGAAGTGAGTTGGATCTTCTTTATGTTGAAGATTTCCACTTCCATCAGAATACATCCTCATACAGTATTGTTGTTGAAGTGTACAGTGATCTTCTGGTTCTGCTCATTTCACTCAGCATCAGTTGATTTAAGTCTCTCCAGGCCTCTCTGTATTCCTCCTGCTGGTCATTTCTTACAGAGCAATAATATTCCATAACCTTCATATACCACAATTTACCCAACCATTGAATGGAATTTCTCTTTGTATCTCTTGCTGTTGGATTGTGTTGGTAATGTATAAAAATCCTGAGGATTTATGAGGATTTATTTTGTATCCTGCAACTTTGCTAAAATTCTGAATTATTTCTAATAGCTTTTTAGCAGAGTCTTTGGGGTTCTCTAAGTATACCATCATGTCATCTGTGAAAAGTGACAATTTGATTTCTTCATTTCCTACTCTAATTCCTTGAATCTCTTTCTCAGCTCTTATTGCCAAGGCTAGAGTTTCTAGTACTATATTGAATAGTAATGGTGATAGTGGGCAACCTTGTTTCACTCCTGATCTTACAGGGAAAGGTTCTAGTTTATCACGATTACATATGATGTTTACTGAAGGTTTTAAATATATGCTCCTTATTATTTTAAGGAATAGTCCATTTATTCCTATACTCTCAAGCGTTTTTAGTACGAATGGATGTTGGATTTTATCAAATGCTTTTTCTGCATCTATTGAGATGATCATATGGTTTTTATTAATTTGATTATTAATATGGTCAATTATACTAATAGTTTTCCTAATATTAAACCAGCCCTGCATTCCTGGTATAAATCCCACTTGGTCATAGTGTATTATCCTGGGGATGATTTTCTGAAGTCTATTTGCTAATATCTTATTTAAGATTTTAGCATCAATATTCATTAAAGAAATTGGTCTATAGTTTTCTTTCTCAGTTTTCGATCTACCTGGTTTAGGTATCAGTACCATGTCTGTGTCATAGAAGGAATTTGGTAGGACTCCTTCAATCTCTATTTTTTCAAATAGTTTACATAGGATTGGAGTTAGTTGTTCTTTAAATGTTTGGTAGAATTCACTTGTAAATCCATCTGGTCCTGGGAACTTTTTCTTAGGAAGTTGGTTAATAGATTGGTCTATTTCTTTTTCTGAGATGGGACTATTTAGACTACTTACTTCTTCCTCTGTTAATCTGGGCAAGCTATATTTTTGAAGGTATTCTTCCATTTCATTTAAGTTATCAAATTGATTGGCATAAAGTTGAGCAAAGCAGCTCCTAACTATTGTTCTAATTTCCTCTTCATTAGTGGTGAGTTCACCCTTTTCATTTTCAAGACTATCAATTTGCTTTTTCTCTTTCCTTTTTTTAATCAGATTTACTAAGGGTTTGTCTATTTCGTTGGTTTTTTCATAAAACCAACTCTTAGTTTTATTAATTAATTCAATAGTTTTTTTACTTTCAATTTTATTAATCTCACCTTTTATTTTTTGAATTTCAAGTTTTGTGTTTGTCTGGGGGTTTTTAATTTGTTCCTTTTCTAGCAATTTTAGTTGTAAGCCCAATTCGTTGGCCCTCTCTTTCTCTATTTTATGCAAGTAGGCCTGTAGAGATATATAACTTCCCCTTATTACTGCTTTGGCTGTATCCCACACATTTTGGTATGATGTCTCATTATTGTAATTTTCTTGGGTGAAGTTATTAATTATGTCTATGATTTTCTGTTTTACCCAATCATTCTTTAGTATAAGATTATTTAGTTTCCAATTATTTTTTAGTCTATTTTCCCCTGGCTTTTTATTAAATGTTATTTTGATTGCATTATGGTCTGAAAAGGATGCATTTACTATTTCTGCCTTAATGCATTTGATTTTGAGGTTTTTATGCCCTAATATATGATCACTTTTTGTATAGGTTCCATGAACTGCTGAGAAGAAAGTATATTCCTTTCTGTCTCCGCCTTTCTGTCTTTCGCCAAAGATCTATCATATCAAACTTTTCTAGTATTCTATTTACCTCTTTGACTTCTTTCTTATTTATTTTGTGGTTTGATTTATCTAATTCTGAGAGTGCAAGGTTGAGATCTCCCGCTATTATAGTTTTGCTATCTATTTCCTCTTGCAGCTCTCTTAATTTCTCTTTTAAGAATTTAGATGCTGCACCACTTGGTGCATATATGTTTAATATTGATACTGCTTCATTATTGATGCTGCCCTTTAGCAGGATATAATGCCCTTCCTTATCTCTTTTAATTATTTCAATTTTTTGTTTTTTCTTGATCTGAGATGAGGATGGCTACTCCTTCTTTTTTGGTTTTGCCTGAAGCATAATATATTCTGCTCCACCCTTTTACTTTTAGTTTGAATGTCTCACCCTGTTTCAGGTATGTTTCCTGTAAACAACATATAGTAGGATTCTGACTTTTAATCCAGTCTGTTAACTGCTTCCTCTTTATGAGGCAGTTTGCCCCATTCACATTTATGGTTAGAAGGACTAATTCTATATTGTTTGCCATCCTATTAACCCCTGCTTATGCTTTTCCCCTTTCCTTCCCTTTTACCCTCTTATCCAGTATTAAACTGGTGAACACCACTTGCTTTTCACAGCCCTCACTTTTTAGAATCCCTGCCCCACCTTAAAGTTCCTCCCCTTATTTTACCCCTTTTCCTCACAATTTCTGTATTCCCTTCTCCTTAGCTTACTCCTTCCCTTTCACTTTTCAATGAAGAGGAAGAAGTTTCACCATAAATCGAATATGTCTATTGATACACGCTATGTTCATCTCCCTCCTTTCTTTCTCTCAGATATAATAGGTTACCTTTGCCTCTTCATGAGATGTAGTACCACCACTTTACACTTTTTTATGATATAATCTCCTTTCCACCTCTAGTTTCTAAGACAAATTGTACATATGTTCTTTACATATTTTTTTGGCAGAAGTATAGTTCTCAAGATTTCTTTTTACCTTTTTAGAAATCTCTTGAGTTCTGTATTTGAAGCTCAAACCTTTTATGTAGGTCTGGTTTTTTTATCAAAAATAGATGGAATTCATTTATTTCGTTAAATGTCCATCTTCTTCCCTGGAAAACGATGCTCATTCTTGCTGGGTAAGTTATTCTTGGCTGCATACCAAGTTCCTTAGCCTTTCGGAATATCATGTTCCAGGCCCTGCGTTCTTTTAATGTGGACGCTGCTAGATCCTGGGTTATCCTTATTGTGGATCCTCCATATCTGAATTGCTTTTTTCTAGCAGCTTCCAATATCTTTTCCTTTGTCTGATGGTTCTTGAACTTGGCCACTATATTTCTTGGCGTTTTGATTTTAGGGTCCCTTTCACTAGGTGATCGATGAATTTTTTCAATGTCTATTTTACCCTCTGTTTCCAGAATGTCTGGGCAGTTCTCTTTGATAATTTCCTCGAAAATGGTGTCCAAGCTCTTTTTTTCCTCCCATTTTTCAGGGAGTCCGATTATTCTCAAATTGTCTCTCCTGGATCTGTTTTCCAGGTCTGTTGTCTTTCTGGTAAGGTACTTGACATTCTTTTCAATTGTTTCATTTCTCTGGTTCTGCTTGACTACCTCTTGGTTTCTCCTTGAGTCATTCATTTCTACTTGTTCCAGTCTAATTTTCAATGATGTATTTTCTTCACTCCCTTTTTTTATATCTCTTTGTAATTGTCCAATTGAGTTTTTATCTTCTATGGAGTTTTTTTTTTTTCCATTTTGTCCATTTTATTTTTTAGAGAGCTGATTTCCTCATGCAGCTCACTAATCCTGTTTTCCTTGGAGTTGTTTACCTTTACCAGCTCACTAATCCTGTTTTCCTTGGAGTTGTTTACCGTTTCCAGCTCACTAATCTTGTTTCTCAATGATTTGATTTCTTTATCCACTCTGTCTTTGAATGCATGGGATGACTTCTCCAGGCTCTCTTTCCAAGCTTCCCTTTCCTTTTCCCATTTCTCTTCCAGCTCTCTTGTGAGAGCCTTTTTGATTTCCTCTATGAGGTTCTTTTGTATTGAGGAGCAGCTTATATCCCTCCCAGGGGATACATCTGGGGACAGTCTGTTCCTAGTTTCCTCAGCATTTGAAGTCTGCTCCCTCTCCACACAGAAGCTGTCAATGGTTAGAACCCTTTTGACTTTTTTGTTTATTTTGTCAGAGTAGGAATCAAAGAAAACAAACTGACAAGAGAAACAATTGGTCTGTTTTGCGGGGGATGGGGCTGGATGGTATTAATGGGCTTCCTCTACAGACTGGGGGTAGGGCAGCAGAGAGCCACTAACAGAACAGCAATGACTGTACTGAGTCTGTGCTCTGAGGCTCTGAGAACACACCGAGTCAGTCCAGGTGGGGGTTGGGGGTGGCCGGGCTCTGAGAGACGCTGGCTTTCTGGGGTTTTAATCTTCACCTCCGGTGTTTACACCCTCTCTGCTGCTCCTGGCTTGCTGCCAAGATGGAGCATCCACACTGGGGCAAAAGCCTTTTCACAGAAATGGCAGAGATCACACCCCTCCCCCTCCGGTCTGAGCTGTGTGAGCTGCCTGTCTTGCTCTGGCTGCCTGCCCTCAGTCTGCACCCAGTCTGTTCGACCCTCCCCCGAGCAAACACAGACTTTTTCTGGCAACTTTCAAGGAGGTCTTCTCTTGGTGATTATTTGTGGATTTCTTTCTCGGTCAAGCATTAAGTAAGAGGCTTGTCATGAAGTAAGTTCTGAGAGAAAACGAGGAGCTCAAGCAGCTGTCTGCCTCCATGCCGCCATCTTGGCCGGAAGTGAAATTGAAACTATTTCCACTCATATGAAAGAATGCTCCAAATCACTATTGGTCAGAGAAATGCAAATTAAGAAAATTCTGAGATACCACTACACACCTGTCATATTGGCTAAGATGACAGGAACAAATAATGATGAATATTGGAGGGGATGTGGGAAAACTGAGACATTGATGCATTCCTGGTGGAGTTGTGAACAAATCTAACTACTCTGGAGAGCAATCAGGAATTATGCCCCAAAAGCTATGAAACTGTGCATACCCTTTGATCCAGCAGTACTACTTCTGGGCTTATATCCCAAAGAAATACTAAAGAAGGGAAAGGGACCTGTATGTGCCAAAATGTTTGTGGCAGCCCTTTTTGTAGTGGCTAGAAACTGGAAAATGAGCGGATGCCCATCAATTAGAGAATGGTTGGGTAAATTACAGTATATGAATGTTATGGAATATTATTTTTCTGTAAGAAATTGCCAGCGGGATGAATACAGAGAAGCTTGGAGAGACTTACATGAAATGATGCTGAGTGAAATGAGCAGAACCAGGAGACCATTATAAACTTCAACAAGAATACTGTATGAGGATATATTCCAATGGAAGTAGATATCTTTGGCAAAGAGAAGATCTAATTCAGTTCCAATTGATCAATGATGGACAGAAACCACTACACCCACAGAAGGAACACTGGGAAATGAGTGTGAACTGTTTGCATTTTTGTTTTTCTTCCCAGGCTATTTTTACCTTCTGAATCTGATTCTTCCTATGCAACAGGAAATTTGGTTCTGCACACATATATTGTATCTAGGATATACTATAACATATTTAACATGTATAAGACTGCCTGCCATCTAGGAGAAGGAGTGGAGAGAAGGAATGGAAAAATCAGAACAGAAGTGAGTGCAAGGGATAATGTAAAAATTATCCATGCATATGTACTGTTAAAAAAAGTTATAATTATAAAATAAAATAAAAAAGAACTATAAAAAATAAAATAAAATTTTGGGTATCATATCATTTGTTGCATATCTATTTGGTATTGATATTATTTATGGTTATTTTTAATAAGCTATTGTTTCCCTGTTTATTCATTTTAATTAGGTCTGTTTTTTGAGTAATCTGAGATCATGGTTTCTTCCTATGATTTTTTTTCTTCAACTGATGCATAAATTCTGCTTCAGCCCCATGTTTTCTATTTCCATGTTCATTAAACCAGAAATCCCCATACCAAATCATGATTTACTGACTTTCCATCTCTCCTTCTGTCTTTTTTTTAAAAACCCTAAACTTAATAAGCAATAACATAACCAATTATTTGATCCCTTCAATTCTCTCTAGGCCATCTCTTCTACACTAGCCATTCTCTCCTCTATTCCTCCTCTTGACCCCTTGGTTGTAATGTCCTATTTAGCTTCCTGGAGATCTTTGGACCAGCCTTCTTTTCAGTAGAATAATCACCAGGAGAACAGTCAGGTGATAAAGTCTTTATTGTCTCCTTCACAATCTGTCTCCTTACCTGGGTCCTGGGCTAACTTTCTGGAGGTCCTTCAGTTGGGCCTTGGTCTCAGGGGGGAAGCAGGAGGACAGGCCAGCCACCATGAGGCTGATGAAGATGGAACATCTCTCTGAGTCAGTTCCTGTCCTTGTTGGCTCTTATATACTCTAATATAATTACACCATTGTAGGTGTGAATCTTGTAGAATATGTATCAATCTTTTAGAATGATATTAAGTACTAAATACATGTAACACTAGATAACCATTATATTATCAATTCCACTGAGTCAACACCTTGTTGTAGGACTAAACCAATCATACTGAGCCTTAAGTGTACTTCTCCAGAGTTCTGACCCATTACACTTGATCAATCAACTCAGCTTTATAATATCCTCTTCTCTTGAAACCCTAACCTTCTTATGATATTACATAATATTGCCAGACAAATTTCACTTTTGAATCTCTCCCACTGCTTTTCTTCCTTCACATATGCTATAGAACAAAAGTGGAGAAATTCACTCAAATATTCTCACTTAGTTATACTATAATTTTTGCTACACAAATGATCCTGGGTCTTCAAAGCTGCTAGATAATCTAGATAAATGTCATCTCACATTTTCATAACTTTTACATCTTTACTGGACTTCTTGATGTTCCATGAATCAGACATTCTGTTTTTAGCCTCTGGCCATTCTTTCTGGCTGTTCCTTGTGCCAGGAATGATATCTTTCTTCTCAACTTTTCTAACTGACTTCCATGGCTTTTAAGTAGCAATTAAAAATCTCAACTTTAATGGGAAGCTTTCTCCAAAGCTTCTTATTTCCTTTCCTATTAATGACTTTCTATTTATTCAGTATATAGTTTGTTTACACATATTTGTTTGCATTCTTCTTCACTTTTGAATTTTAAGTTTTTTGAGAGTAGATTCTGCATTTTGCTTCTTCTTTTTAAATTTTTTTTGACCCTAGCACAATAATGTTCTTCAATGTGTTAGGCACACATTCTTAATAAATGTTCATTGTTTGACTGAATACAACAACACACGATAAATAAATACAGGCATATACATTTAATATTGAAGTTTTTAAAATCATGGAAATAGTTTTTTATAATAATAAATGTCTTACATGTAGACTATGGAATTGTATCATTTAAATTAGGAAATCACAATTGAAATGATAGTATGTTCCTGAAATTGAAGTAGTTATTGTTTCATTCAACTTGAAATTCAATCAGCATGAAAAAGACACACAAGAATCCTGGAAAAAAGGATAATGTTATCATAACAGAAATTGTTTTCTCAGTCAACATGGGGCACTTCTACTTTATCCCTTCTCAAAACATGTTAATTGGTGCTGTTTACTTTTATCTTTATAAATATGTAATAACAAATTCACTTTTCCAAGTTTCATCTTATTTTACAGAGTAAAATCTCTTATTGGTTTAGTTATTTATAGGTGTCCTTGGATCTTTTTTCCCTGCAATAAGTTTACTTTTTAGATTTAGTAACATTAATTTTATTGTAATAGCAATTTATATTTTAGCTGGGGAAAGGAATATGAACCCAATAATGTGTTCAAATGAATCAAAAGACTTAATTCTGTTGTTCTGTTTGTGGAGATCCAATGACATCATTAAATGTTTAAGATCACAATTGAAAATGTAAAAATCTTAACTAAAATTATTAACTTTGCAAAAAAAATGTTGTCAGTTTACAAGTATTATAATTTCTATAAGTGGTGGGGGAATATAGGACTAAATTTGGAGTAAGGAAGGTCCAAGTCTTGTCTTTGACAAAACTCTGACAATTTGCAAGTCATTTAATCTTTCAGTGGACCACCTACATTTCTGTAGATACATTAGTGATACATAAATGACTAAATTGTGTCACTGCAGGAGTTTTACACACTGCAATGTAACTATACCAATGAAAATGCAGTTTCACACCATAGAAACTAACAGAGAAATAAAATCCTAATTGAGTCAAAGAAATATATTATCAGAAATAGAAATGGAACATCCATTTCGGCTATCAACTGACCAGAGAACTAGCACCAAAAAAAGTAACATATTAGATCATTTTTTGTGAAGGTTGTTAACTATACTGAAGGAAGAAATATTCACAATGTTCTTTGAAATATTAAAGTTCTAGACCCTACATAAAGAAAAGTACATTTTTCTTTAAATTATTAAAAGCGTATCTTTTTTTCTCTCAGTAATAACATACTCTTAATGGAAAATCAGTTCATTTGCTCTGAATTTATACAAGTTCAGATTTGTCTGAAATGCCGAAATGAATGTTGAAAAGAATTTGTATTATTATTTCTGACAGAGAGAAAGAGAGAGAGAGAGAGAGAGAGAGAGAGAGAGAGAGAGAGAGAGAGAGAGAGAGAGAGAGAGAGAGAGAGAGAGAGAGAGAGAGAGAGAGAGAGAGAGAGAGAGAGAGAGAGAGAGAGAGAGAGAGAGAGAGAGAGAGAGAGAGAGATTCTTTGCTCATGTCCAAATAGCTTTTAAACTATTCTAAAATACTTATACAAATGCAGAATCCATGAAAGTATAATTGTCCCTGGTTCATGTCTCAGTCAGGATAATAGGTCAACAGACTTCATTTAGCACCACATTTTAGAATATAATAAGTTTTAAACTTTGTTCCATGTTGACAACTTAATGGTCAAATAAGCAAGGAGTTAACTTACTTTTAACTTCTAAACCTTATGACCTCTCTTTTAGAACCATAAAATAGACATTTTCACATACCCCTCTTTTTAATGTAGCTTTCAAACTTCCACATGTTGCAGTGTCTAAAACATCTGTCTGTGTTTACTTTAGAAGCTTTCCAAAATATTTTTCTTCTCCCTCCCCAGTTTTCTTTGTGATGTTCTTTGCAAAGACAGAAATGTCAACAGATCTGTTGTGCCTCTTTCCTTCTCTTTTTTTTTTAAAGTGAAACTTCAAAGTTATTTTATAGATCTTATAAGCAAAAAAAAAAAAAAAAAAAAAAAAAAAAAAAAAAAAAAAAAAAAGGAATTCCAGCAGGTTGAGAGGGAGCTCTATCTTTAATGGTTGTCAAGGTTTTTATCATTTCAACCCCAAACTGGTCATTGTACATCATTCTTCAGATAACCATCCAGATATCATTCCATTCCAGAAATTGATATTTTCACTTCCCCTTTGTTAGAGCTTTGATATAGTATATAAAATCATCTAGGATATCTTTAAAATTTTGGTTTTTACTCATTTATAATTTAAAAATGCTACATATATATTAAATAGTTGACATTTATAAAGCTTCTTAAAATTTGCACAACAGGTTCTACAGAAGGAATCATACATGCAATACATATTTGTACAATATGTCATTGTACTATGTATATGTTCATACAATATATTTGTATAAATTGCACCTGTAAAGCAAGTTCCATGACAAAGTATGGTCTCCATTTTATGCTTTTGGAAATTCAAGTTGAGAATTGAATTGAAATCCAACTAAATTTTTTCAGAAGAGAGATTTAAATTCAGAAATTTGTTACTTCAAACTAAATATGGGCATTACCTATATTATCTAAGGCAAAACTGAGAAAATTCTCTGGACTGTGGCAATGCATGTTCTACAGGCATTCAATTTCACATGAAACAAGGTTGAAAAATTGGGGCTAATAGCAGAGAAAAATCATTAAAAATTGCTGAAATCAACTTCTGGCCAAGATGGTGGAGAGGAGGCACACATCTGCTTAAACTCCATGTTTTCTCTCAGAATTTATTTCATGACAAGCCTCAGAATTAGTGCTTGACTGGAAAAAAACCCATAAATAATTTCCAACAGCAGACATCCTTGAAATTCTCCAGAAAAGAGAATTTTTGTTCGTGGGTGGGGACAAACAGATCATGCACAGGCTGAGGGCAAGCAGTGAGAGCAAGGTAGGCAGCTCACAGTGAACAGATTGGAGGGGGTAGGGGTGCAATCTCTGCCATTTATGCAGAGCGACCTTTATCACAGTGTAAATATTCTGTCTTGGCAGCAAGCCAGGAACAGCAGAGAAGCTGTAAACACAGGAGGTAAAGCCTATAACCCCGAAAAAACTAGTGTCTCTCAGGACCTGGCCACCCCCCACCTGGAGTGACTCAGCAAGTTCTTAGAGCCTCAGAGCCTCAGAGCACAGATGTAACACAGCCAATGCTGTCCTGCTAGTGCCTTGCTGCTGCCCCTGCAATCTGTAGAGGAAGTCCAGAAACACTATCCAGCCCCACTCCCCACCAAAAAATAAGACTATTTTGTTGTTGTTGTTGTTGTTGTTGTTGTTAATTAGTTTCTTTGATTCTACTCTGACAAAATGAGCAAAAAGTTTAAAAGGACTCTAACCATTGATAACTTCTCTATGGATAGAGAACAGATTTTAAACTATGAGGAGACTAAAAATATCCCAAAAGTGGGATATGATCTGCTCCTCAATACACAAAAATATCATAGAAGAAATCAAAAAGGCTCTCACAAGACAGGTAGAAGAGAAATGGGAAAGGGAAAGGGAAGCTTGGCAAGAGAGTTTGGAGAAGTCATCCCACTCATATAAAAATAGAGTGGATAAAGAAATAAAATCCTTAAAAAACAAAATTAGTGAGTTGGAAAAGGCAAAGAACTCCAAGAAAAATAGAATCAGTGAGTTGGAAAAAGAAAATAACTCTCTAAAAAATAAAATTGGCAAAATGGAAAAATTCCAAGGAACAAAACAACTCACTTAAAAACTCACTTGGAAAATTACAAAAAGATGTAAAAAAAGTGAGTGAAGAAAAATACATCATTGAAAATCAGAATTGATCAAATAGAATTGAATGACTCGAGGAAACGCTAAGAATCTGTCAAGGAAAAATCAAAAAAATGAAATAATGGAAAAAAATGTCAAGTACCTACTTGGGAAGAACAGACCTGGAAAATAAATGCAGGAGAGACAATATGAAAATAATTGGACTTCCTGAAAAATATGATGAAAAAAAAGAGCCTGGAGACTAATTTCCAGGAAATTATCAAAGAGAAATGCCCAAATGTTTTAGAAACAGAGGGTAAAATAGACATTGAAAGAATTCATCGATCACCTACTGAAAGGGACCCTAAAATCAAAACACCAAGAAATATAGTGACCAAGTCCAAGAAAGATCAGATGAAGGAAAAAATACTGCATTCTGCTAGAAAAATCAATTCAAATATGGAGGAGCCACAATAAGGATTACCAAGGATCTAGCAGCATCAACATCAACATTAAAGGAGTGAAGTGCCTGGAATATGATATTCTGAAAGGCTAAGGGCCTTGGTATGCAGCCAATAATAACTTAACCAGTAAAAATGAGCATCTTTTTTTCCAGGAAAGAAGATGGACATTCAGTGAAATAAATGAATTCCATCTATTCTTAATGAAAAAAACGGATATGAACAAAAAGTTTAATCTCCAAATACAGAACTCAAGAGATTTCTAAAAAGGTAAAAAGAAATCTTGAGAACTATATTTCTGTCATAAAGATATATAAAGATCACATATATAATTTGTTCTAGAAACTAGAGATGGAAAGGAAATTATACCAGAAAAAAAGGGTAAAATGGTGGTACTACATCTCACAAAGAGGCAAAGGTAACCTATTACATCTGAGAGAAAGAATGGTGGGGGATGAACACAGTGTGTATCATATTCTATTAGACTTGACTTAAAGAGAAAAATATAGACATATTCGATTTATGGTGAAACTCCTTCCATTTCAGTGAAAAGTGGGAGGAGAAAAATGAAAAAGGAAGGAGTAAGTTAAGCACAAGGGAATATAGAAATTGTGAGGAAAATGGATAAAAGAGGAAGAAGAACTCAAAGGTGGGGGAGGGATACTAAAAAGGGAGGGCTATGAGAAGCAAGTGTTGCTCACAAGTTTAATAATAGGGAGGGGAATAATAATAATAAATAATAATAATATTTAATAATAAGGGGGGAGGAAAGGAGAAAAGCATAATCAGGGGTTAACATGATGGCAAGTAATACAGAAATAATCATTTTAACCATAAATGTAAATGAGGTAAACTCCCCCATAACAAGGAAGCAGCTAGCAGACTGTATTAAAAGCCAGAATCCTACAATATGTTGTTTATAGGAAACACACATGAAGCAGGGTGATACATACAGAATAAAGGTAAAAGGTTGGAGCAGAATCTATTATGATTCAGGTGAAGGCAAAAAAGCAGAGGTAGCCATCCTCATCTCAGATCAAGTAAAAACAAAAAATTGAAATAATTAAAAGAGATAAGGAAGGACACTATATGTTGCTAAAGGGTAGCATAGAAAATGAAGCAGTATAAATATTAAACATATATGCACCAAATGGTGTGGCATCTAAATCCTTAAAAGAGAAATTAAGAGAGCTGCAAGGAGAAATAGACAGCAAAACTATAATAGTGGGAGTGCACTCTCAGAATTAGATAAATCAAACCACAAAATTAATAAGAAAGAAGTCAAAGAGGTAAATAAAATACTAGAAAAGTTTGATATGATAGATCTTTGGAGAAAACAGAATGGTGACAGAAAGGAATATACTTTCCTCTCAGCAGTTCATGGAACCTATACAAAAATGGACCATATATTAGGACATAAAAACCTCAAACTCAAATGCAGTAAGGTAGAAATAGTAAATACAACCTTTTCAGACCATGATGCTATGAAAATTACATTCAATAAAAAGCCAGGGGAAAATAGACCAAAAATAATTGGAAACTAAATAATCTCCTACTAAACAATGATTGGGTGAAACAGCAAATCATAAACATAAAATTATTAATTACCAAGAAAATGACAATAATGAGACATCATACCAAAATGTGTGGGATACAGCCAAAGCAGTAATAAGGGGAAGTTTTATATCACTAGAGGCCTAGTTGCACAAAATAGAGAAAGAGAAGGTCAATGAATTGGGATTACAACTAAAAATGCTAGAAAAGGAACACATTAAAACCCCTCAGAAAAAAACAAAACTTGAAATTCTAAAAATAAAAGGAGAAATTAATAAATCGAAAGTGAAACAACTATGGAATTAATAAAATTAAGGTTCTATGAAAAAAAAAAAAACAACAAAATAGACAAACCCTTAGTAAATGTTTAAAAAAGGAAAGAGGAAAATCAAATTGTTTGTCTTAAAAATGAAAAGAGAGAAGTAGCCAGTAATGAAAAGGAAATTAGAACAATAATTAGAAGTTACTTTGCCCAACTTTATACCAATAAATTCAAAAATTTAGATGAAATGGAAGAATACCTTCAAAGATATAGCTTGCCCAAATTAATAGAGGAAAAATAGTCTAAATAGTCCCATTTTAGAAAAAGAAATAGAACAATCTATTAACCACCTCCCTAAGAAAAAATCCCCAGGACCAGATGGATTTACATGTGAATTCTACCAACATTTAAAGAACAATTAATTCCAATACTATATAAACTATTTGAAAAAAATAGGGATTGAAGCAGTCCTACCAAATTCCTTTTATGACACACATGGTATTGATACCTAAACCAGGTAGCTGGAAAACATAGAAAGAAAATTATAGACCAATTTTCCTAATGAATATTGATGCTAAAATCTTAAATAAAATATTAGCAAAAATTATGACCTAGTGGGATTTATATCAAGAATGCAGGGCTGGTTCAATATTAGGAAAATTATTAGCATAATTGGTTATATCAATAATCAAATTAACAAAAAAACATAGGATCATCTCAATAGATGGAGAAAAAGCAATTGACAAAATCCAACATCCATTCCTACTAAAAACACTTGGGAGTACAGGTATAAATGTACCATTCCTTAAAACAGTCAGGAGTATATATTTAAAACCATCAGTAAGCATCATATGTAATGGGGAAAAACTGGAACCTTTCCCAGTAAGATCAGGAATGAAACAAGGTTGCCCACTATCACCATTACTATTCAATATTGTATTAAAAATGCTAGCCTCGGCAATAAGAGTCTAGAAAGACATTAAAGGAATTAAAGCATGTAATGAGGAACCCAAACTATCACATTTTGCAGATGATATGATAGTAAACTTAGAGAATCCCAGAGATTCCCCTAAAAAACTATTAGAAATAATTCAGAATTTTAGCAAAGTGGCAGGATACAAAATAAATCCACATAAATCCTCAGCATTTTTGTACAACACCAACAAAATCTAACAGCAAGAGATACAAAGAGAAATTTCATTCAAAATAACTGTTGATGGCATAAAATGTTTGGGAATCCATCTACCAAAGAAAAGTCAGGAATTATATGAGCAAAATTACAAAACACTTGCCACAAAAATAAAGTCATATTTAAATAATTGTAAAGACATTGAGTGCTCTTGGCTAGGCCAAGCAAATATAATAAAGATGGCAATACTCCCTAAACTAATCTATTTATTTAGTGCTATACTAATCAGATTCCCAAAAAAAACTATTTTAATGACCTAGAAAAAATAATAATAAAATTCATGGAAGAATAAAAAGTCAAGAATTTCAAGGGAACTAATGAAAAAAAAATCAAATAAAGGTAATCTAGCTGTACCTGATCTAAAAGCAGCAGTCACCAAAACAATTTGGTATTGGTTAAGAAATAGACTAATTGATCAATGGAATAGGTTAGGTTCACAGGACAAAATAGTTAATTACTATAGCAATCTAGTGTTTAACAAATCCAAAGAACCCAACTTTGGTGATAAGAATTGAGTATTTGACAAAAACTGCTGGGAAAACTGGAAATTAGTATGGCAGAAATTAGGCATGGACCCACACTTAACACCACATACCAAGATAAGATCAAAATGGGTCCATGATTTAGGCATAAAGAACGAGATCATAAATAAATTAGAGGAACACAGGATAGTTTACCTCTCAGACTTGTGGAGAAGGAAGGAATTTGTGACTAAAGGAGAACTAGAGATCATTATTGATTACAAAACAGAACATTTTGATTACATCACATTAAAAAGCTTTTGTACAAACAAAACTACTGCAAACAAGATTAGAAGGGAAGCAACAAATTGGGAAAACATTTTTACAGTGAAAGTTTCTGATTCTCATTTCCAAAATATATAGAGAACTGACTCTAATTTATAAGAAATCAAGCCATTTTCCAATTGATAAATGATCAAAGATATGAACAGACAATTTTCAGATGATGAAATTAAAACTATTTCCATTCTTATGAAAGAGTGTTCCAAATCACTATTGATCAGATAAATGCAAATAAAGACAACCCTGAGATACCACTGTCAGAATGGCTAAGATGATATGTAAAAAAATAATGATGAATGTTAGAGGGGATGTGGGAAAACTGGGACACTGATGCATTGTTGGTGGAGTTGTGAAAAAATCCAACCATTCTGGAGAGCAATCTGGAATTATGCCCCAAAAGTTATCAAACTGTGCATATCCTTTGATCCAGCAGTGCTACTACTGGGCTTATATCCAAAAGAAATACTAAAGAAGGGAAAGGGACCTGTATGTGCCAAAATATTTGTGGCAGTCCTTTTTGTAGTGGCTAGAAACTGGAAAATGAGTGGATGTCCATCAATTAGAGAATGGTTGGGTAAATTTCAATATATGAATGTTATGGAATATTATTGTTCTGTAAGAAATTACCAGCAGGATGAATACAGAGAAGCTTGGAGAGACTTACATGAACTGATGCTGAGTGAAATGAGCAGAACCAGGAGACCATTATACACTTCAACAAGAATACTGTATGAGGATGTATTCTGATGGAATTGGATATCTTCAACAAAGAGAAGCTCTAATTCAGTTCCAATTGATCAATGATGGACAGAATCAGCTACATCTAGAAAAGAAACACTGGGATATGAGTGTAAACTGTTTGCACTTTTGATTTTCTTCCCAGGTTATTTTTACCTTCTTAATCTGATTCTTTTTATGCAACAAGAAATGCGGTTCTGCACACATACCTTGTATCTAGGATATACTGTAACATATTTAACTTGTGTGGGACTGACTGCCATCTAGGGGAGGAGATGGAGGGAAGGAGGGGAAAAGTTGAAACAGAAGTGAGTGCAAAGGATAATGTTGTAAAAAATTACCCATGCATATGTATAGAAAAAAAAAGTTAATCAAAAAAGGAAAAAAAAAGGAAGAAAAGAAAAAATTGCTGGAATCTGATATGGATATTTATATAAAAAAGAGGGAGAGAGAGAGAAAAAAATACCTGCACATATTTGTGCATTTTTTTGTAGTTATTATAATTTCTTAGCTTTTTTTTTATATCCATTTTAAAATTAGTGAATTTCAAGAAAAATCGTAGTATATAAAATTCTTTTGTTTATCATTTAATTCAATAGTCAGAGACTTGTTTTGTCTAATTTTGCATCCTCAACACTAAGTGCAATAAGTGGAATATAATAAACATTTAATAACTGATGATTGCTCAATTGATAGATTTCTGCTCCCACTCAAATATTATTGGATGTCTGTATCTCAAGAAAATCACAAAGGAGGGGAAAGCATCCACATGTACAAAAATGTTTATAACAGATCTTTTTGTGGTAGCATAGAATTGGAAAACGAATAGATGCCCACCATTGGGGAATGGCTTATTAAGCTATGTATGCATACCTATTTATATGTAGATAATGGGATAATACTGTTCTATAAAAAATATTAAGAAGTTGATTTTTTGTTTGTGGCAGCTCTTTTTGTTGTAGCTAGAAACTGGAAGATGAATGGATGTCCATCAGTTGGAGAATGGTTGGGTAAATTGTGGTATATGAAGGTTATGGAATATTATTGCTCTGTAAGAAATGACCAGCAGGAAGAATACAGAGATGCCTGGAGAGACTTAAATCAACTGATGCTGAGTGAAATGAGCAGAACCAGAAGATCACTGTACACTTCAACAACAATACTGTATGAGGATGTATTCTGATGGAAGTGGAAATCTTCAACATAAAGAAAAACCAACTCACTTCCAGTTGATCAATGATGGACAGAAATAACTACACCCAGACAAGGAACACTGGGAAGTGAATGTAAACTGTTAGCACTAATATCTGTCTGCCCAGGTTGCATGTACCTTCGGATTCTAATGTTTATTGTGCAACAAGAAAATGATATCCACACACATGTATTGTACCTAGACTATATTGTAACACATGTAAAATGTATGGGATTGCCTGTCATCGGGGGGAGGGAATAAAGGGAGGGGGGATAATTTGGAAAAATGAATACAAGGGATAATATTATAAAAATATATATATAATAAAAAATTAAAAAAAAAAAAAAGAAGTTGATTTTTGAAAGGCCTAGATGGATTTACATGAATTGATGCTAAGCAAAATAAGCAGAACGAGAAAGATATTGTACACAGTAACAGCAAGATTGAGTGATATTCAGCTTTCTCAGTGGTTCAGTGATCCAAGGCAACCCCAATAAACTCTGCATCCAGAAAAAGAATTGTGGAGTTTGAATATAAATCAACACATGCTATATTTACTTTTTTTTTTTTAATCTCCTGGGCTTTTTCTCCTTTTGTTCTGAATTTTCTCTCTCAACATTATTCAGGAAAAATGTGTACTTAAAAAAAAAAGTTAAAAAACATGTACAACCAGAAACAAAAAAAAATAATAACACAATAAAAAATACCATTGGATGGATCAGGAAGAAGTCCAATGGCCAAGTAGATAGTGTCCACTGCAAACTTCTGTCATCTTGGCCTTACTGGATTCTCCCTAATTTTTTTTTTCAAGAACAGTTGGTTGTATTCCAGAATTAGTAAAAGTGAGAAAAGTTGAGAAGTTAAGGTTGATCCCAAGTTGAGAGCAATTGTAAACACCAAACAAGGAAATTTGTGATTAGAACAATAATAGCTAATAATCTTAGAGTGCTATAGAGTTTGCAAAGTGATTTACATAAATTATTTCACTAGATTTGTATAGCAACCCTCATAGAAGTATTATGATTATCCCTATTTCACAGATAAGGAATTTGAAGAAGAAAGAGATTGAGTCATTTGTTCAGAGTTCCACAGCTAGTAATTGTCTGAGGAAGGATTCACACTATTTTGACTCTAAATACTATGTTCAGTCCAGTACAATCCTTAGCTACTATGGTTATGTTTTTTTCAAAGAGTCCAGAGGTAATTAACCACAGAGTGGATTGATTTGTACAGAGTGACCAGGTGAGATGCATGCTAAAGGATAATAATCACTCTATCAACTCCATGGAAGATGAATTGTGGATTGGAGGAATTTGAAGTAGGGGGATCAATTAGTAAATCATTTTAATAATCTAAGAAAGGAGTGGTGGCTATATGAGCAGATTAATGGAATCAGATGTTGATATGTTGGGGGATATAAATAACAAGCTGGCAATTGATTAGATATGCAGGATGTCCTGAGCTTTAATACCACATAATATAAAAATATTTAAACTATATATCTGAAGAAACACCTGAAACTCAACATGTCCAAAACAGATTTCATTTTCTTCTCCCTCAAACCAATTATTCTTCCCAACTCTCAATTGCTTTAAGAGTATAAACTTTAGAATCCTAGCATTATCACATTATTGATGACTCATCTCTATCACATCATTATCACATATAAAATCAAACAAACAAACAAAAAAAACTTGTGTTGTCTTTGTTCTCCATGATATGTTTCACATAATACTTTTTTTTTAAACTCATAAAGTTCAGACCCTTATCATTTTTTGCCGGCTATCTCATTCAAGCCCTTATAAAACCTTTAGTAGGATTCTGGCTTTTAATCCAGTCTTCTAACTGCTTCTTCTTTATGAGGTAGTTTGCCCCATTCACATTTATGATTAGAATGACTAATTCTATATTGTCTGCAATCCTGTTAACCCCTCGTTATGCTTTTCTCCTTTCCTTCCCTCTTACCCCCCTCCCCAGTATTAAACTTGTGAACACCACTTGCTTTTCACAGCCCTCCCTTTTTAGTATCCCTCCCCCACCTTAAAGTTCCTCTTCCTATTTTACCCCTTTTCCTCATAATTTCTGTATTCCCTTCCCCTTAGCTTACTCCTTCCCTCTCACTTTTCAATGAAGTGGAAGAAGTTTCACCATAAATTGAATATGTCTATTGATACACACTATGTTCATCCCTCTCCTTTCTTTCTTTCAGATATAATAGGTTACCTTTGCCTCTTCATGAGATGTAGTACCACCACTTTACACTTTTTATGATATAATTTCCTTTCCACCTCTAGTTTCTAGGACAAATTATACATGTGTTCTTTACATATCTTTATGGCAGAAATATAATTCTCAAGATTTCTTTTTACCTTTTTAGGAATCTCTTGAGTTCTCTATTTGAAGTTCAAACATTTTGTGTAGATCTGGTTTTTTCATCAAGAATAGATGGAATTCATTGATTTAGTTAAATGTCCATCTTCTTCCCTGGAAAACGATGCTCATTTTTGCTGGGTAAGTTATTCTTGGCTGTATACCAAGTTCCTTAGCATTTTCGGAATATCATATTCCAGGCCCTTTGTTCTTTTAATGTGAATGCTGCAAGATCCTGCTTTTTTCTAGCAGCTTCCAATATTTTTTCCTTCGTCTGATGGTTCTTGAATGTGGCCCCTATATTTTTTGGTGTTTTGATTTTAGGGTCCCTTTCAGTAGGTGATCGATGAATTTTTTTCAATGTCTATTTTATCCTCTGTTTCCAAAACTTCTAGGTAGTTCTCTTTGATAATTCCCTGGAAAATAGTTTCCAGTATCTTTTTTTCCTCACATTTTTCAGGGAGTCCAATTATTCTCAAATTGTCTCTCCTGGATCTGTTTTCCAGGTCTGTTCTTTTGTTTTGTTTTTCTGGTTTTGCTTGACTACTTCTTGGTTTCTCCATGAGTCATTCATTTCTACTTGTTTGAGTCTAATTTTCAATGATGTGTTTTCTTCACTAACTTTTTTATATCTTTTTGTAAGTGTCCAATTGAGTTTTTAAGTGACTTTTTTTCTTCTATGGAATTTTTTTTCCATTTCATCTATTTTATTTTTTAGAGAACTGTTTTCTTTTTCCAGCTCACTAATTCTGTTTTCCTTGGATTTGTTTACCTTTTCTAATTCACTAATTTTGTTTTCCAATGAATTGATTTTTTTTATCCACTCTGTCTTTAAATGAGTGGGATGACTTCTCCTGACTCTCTTCCCAAGCTTCCTTTTCCTTTTCCCATTGCTCTTCTAGCTCTCTTGTGAGAGCTTTTTTTATTTCCTCTGAGAGTCTTATGTATTGAGGAGCAGATCATATCCCCCTTAGGGAATTCCTATGGAGACAATCTGCTTTTAGTCTCCTCAGTATTTGAAGTCTGCTCTCTCTCCATACAGGAGCTGTCAATGCTTAAAGCCCTTTTATATTTTTTGTTCATTTTGTCAGAGAGGGAATGGAAGAAAACAAATTGACAAGAGAAACCATTGGTCTGTTTTGGTGGGGGGATGTGGCTGGATGTTTTTACTGAGCTTCTTTACAGACTTTGTGAGACAGCAGCGAGGCACTAACAGGACAGGGATGGCTGTGCTGCATCTGGGCTCTGAGTCTCTACTAAGGTGCTGAGTCACTCCAGGTGGGGGTGGGGGTGGGGGTGGCCAGGTCCCGAGAGATGCTAGCTTTCCGGGGTTTTATTCTTCACCTCCGGTGTTTACACCCTCTCTGCTGCTCCTGGCTTGCTGCCAAGACGGAATATCCACACTGGGGATTCTTTTTGCAGAAAAAGCAGAGATCACACCCCTCCCCCATTTGGTCTGATCTATGTGAGCTGCCTACCTTGCTCTAGCTGCCTGCCCTCAGTCTGTGCCCAGTCTGTTTGTCCCCTCCCCCGAGCAAACACAAACCTTCTCTAGTGAATTTCAAGGATGTCTTCTGTTGGTGATTATTTGTGGGTTTCTTTTCTGGTCAAGCATTAATTCCAAGGCTTGTCATGAAGTAAGTCCTGAGAGAAAATGTGGAGCTCAAGCAGCTGTCTGCCTCCACGCTGCCATCTTGGCCAGAAGTCCAATGTGTTACTTTTGTAGTCATTATTATTTTGTCAGACCTGTGTTTTCACTGATATAGATAGCTCTCTATAAGGAACTCTGCTTACCACTGCCAAACAGCAAGTATTCTGCAATCTATAGTAATAGAATGTTATATATACATACAGATATATACACATGTATACAGATACAGATAAATATATAAAGATAGTAGAGACAAACAGTTGAAATGAAATATTGGCCATTTTAGAAAGTATAAAACTAATTCAGTACTTACTAGTCAAACACTCAACCAAAATGTGTAAGAAATTTATACTATCTGTCTTCCAAAGTCTTTATCATTGTTCACATTAGAGCACTGATATATTTTCAACATACTTTTTAATTTCATGGAATAAGAAATTTAGATATTTGGAACTTTGAAATGTCTCCCTTTCTGCTTGACTTCTCTGTCTCCTTGTAGGATCGTCCATGCTTCCATTCTCTTCTCTCTTCCATGTCATGGTATATACAGCTGCCAAAATGTTATTTGTAGGTCACAGATCTTACAATGTCACTCCCCTACTCAAAAATCAGTAGTTCCTTGAATCTTTTAGTCTGAAATATAAATTTTTATTAACATTGAAGCCCTTTACAAATCAGTTCCCACTTTTCCTTTCCTACCTTTCCAAATTTCACATTTTTCCTCTTTATTCATTCTACATTACTGTCACACTATCTAACCACTATTCTTCAAACTTAGAACTCCATTTCTACACACTTGACTTTACACAGGATATGTTCTATGCTTAGAATGTTCTTCCTCTTAATCCTAATAGCTTGGAATCCTTAGCTCCTTTTAAAACTCAGTTCTGATGCTATTTCATACTTAAGTTCTTTTTGTTTTGTTTTGCTTTGGTCACATGTATTAATATCATACCATTATTTTTAGAATTTATAATTATTCATGTATGTCTTTGCTTCATTCCTTCAATTTGAATGCAAACTGTTTGAATGCTAGACTTTTCCTTTCTTCCTTCATTTCTTTCTCTTTCTTTTCTCTTTTTTCTTTCTTTTCCTTTCTTTCTCCCTTCCTTTTTCTTTCATTTTTTCATTTCTCTTTTATCCATTCAATGTTTCTCTCTTTTTTTCTCTTTTTTCTTTCTTTTGCTATTTTTCTTTATGTTTGTCTTTTTTCTTGCAGTTTCTTTCTTTTCTTCCTCCCTTTCCTCATTTTTCCTCCTTCCTTTCCCTTCCTTTTCCCTCCCTCCTTCCCTCTGTCTTCTTTCCTTTTTTCCTTCCTTCCTACTTTCTTTTTCTTCTCTTTCTCTCTTTTTTCTTTCTTTATCTTTTTCTCTCTTTCTCTCTTTTTCTCTTTTCTCTTTCTTTCTCTTTTTCTCTCTCTTTTTTCTCTCTCTCTCTTTCTTTCTTTCTTTCTTTCTTTCTTTCTTTCTTTCTTTCTTTCTTTCTTTCTTTCCTTCTTTCTTTCTTTTTTTCTTATATTCCTATATCCTGTTACTAAGCCTTGAAGAGAACAGGAATTCAATAATATCTTGTTCAAATAAATTCTGGAGTTGGCCTCCCTGCTACATACCCATTTTATTTATTTAATTATCAGTCAATACCTTCCTGTCAAGTACTCAGGACCTTTATGATTTTTCTTTAAAATACTCTTGCTAGATTCATTCAACCCCCTTTTATAAAGAGGGACAGATCTTTTGGTCCAATTTAATGTAAAATAATCTTTTTTTTTGTTCTTGCTTCCATTATATACTTAATATTTTATGTCAATTAAAATCATTTAGTCTTTTCTACTAACAGGTATTAGGAATGTCCATCCTTATAAGTTCATTGACCTTTATCTATCAATTTCATATATTTGTTTTTTCTTCCAATCTGGTCCATAATATTTGGTATAATTTAAAATTTATTTTTATATTAAGAAGAGCTAAATTCTACAGGAAAAAATTTCTGTTGATTTGAATAATTGTTTCTATGACACAACAATCATTCAAATGAATTCTGTGGCAAAGCAATTTTTATTTATGTAAAATAGTTGTGCCAAAAAATAACAGTTATTTACTACTTAAATTATACCTATCATAGACTATCATCATATTATTTATGCCTTCCTATAATATTCAAAGTATATTATACTGGAGAAGAAATGAAAATAATTCCATAAATATTCTCCTTTATTCTTCCATTTTTAATGGTCTAACATGTTACTCAGCAGTTGTGCAACAACTCTGCATATATTCTATCCTTGAGAAATGATTCTTTAGAACCAATGTGGTAAACAATATAACAATGACCCAGTGCCCAAAGTCCATAGTTTTCTGGAAGAAAGAGAGTTTAGTTTAAGACATTATCAGTCACAAGGACTGTGTAATAGATGGCAGGAAGAAAAGAAAACAGCTAAATGTGTCAACAGTTTGACTTTATTAGTGAGTGTTGCTTTATTAGTAATTCCTATGGACTTCTCTGTATCATTAGTTCATGGTAAAGCCATATTAATAAAGAATTTTTTTCTCTTTGAGCATTGTCTTCAAGGAATATGTAATAAACATTATTCCACCAATCATTATTTTCTTGAATATTCTCTATTTTGTTCTCTATTCCATTTGCAATCTCCTTTGTCCTTAGCTTTTTGTATCCAGACTTATCCTCATTGTCTCTCTCAATTGTAAAGTCGCAAATGTTCTGTGATCATCTATCTATCCTTGTAGTGAGTTTTCATACCAGTGAGGGGGTCAATGGAGTGAGGTTCTTTCTTCCAAATAACCCTAAATGTTCATATATTTTCATTTTGTTCTTTTGTTCCCATCATTTCTCCAAATACTACTTGAGCTGATCAAAGCATTTTATGAAGAAAATTTTAATAAATCAGTATTCCGTGATATGGTCCCTGATACCACATCCTCATTTCTGAAATTGTCCCTGATCTCCAACATATAAGTGATATCACTAAATTTGGACATTAATGTTGCAGTTTTATTCTAATTTGCATCACAGTTACTTATGGTCATACACTAGCTCTCATATTAGATTTTAAACACTTAATGGCTTATTCACTGCTTTATTGTTAGGTCAGAATTGTCATGTACACAATAGATTTATGAGAAAAATAATAATAATTTAATTTCTTGATGAAGTTTTTTAAGTCCCCCATTCCTGAAGGTAACCAGTAGTTAAATGATCATGGACAATAATGTTGTCCTATAGAGGATACCATTTCCCCCATTTGCTCAGGCTTACAACCTAGATATTATCTTTATGTCCTCACTATCTCCCCTTCTCCTGCATCTAAGGAATTTCCAAGACCTTTTGTCTCTATTTTTGTTTCAGAGAATAGGAATCTTGCCTGATTCCTTTTGTAACACTAAAACAACCATTGCTACAGACTCTAACTTTCTGAAATAAAGTACCACTTTCTGAAATAAAGCTTTTGAAGTCTTCTTAGTTGCAAAGCATTCTATGTGAATTAGGGCTGGAGTTTTTTTGAATACTGAGAAAGAACAAGTTACAGTAAAGATATGAAAGTGATAAATGTTGTCAATCAATTGGATATGAAGGGTCAAGAACAAAGGAAAGTCAAGGATGATTCTAAAGTTGGAGACTAAGAATAATAGTGTGTAGATAAGAAAAAGGAAGATAAAAGAAGTATAAGGTATATCAAATAAAATATGTATATGTATGTAAAGATGAATAAGTCCATTTGTATATAGATAGATATGTATCCTTGTACATATTATTTACATATACATTTATTTAGAGCTATACACATAGATACTGACTTTGATAAGTATATTAAGTACAAATATGTGAATGAGAGAAAAGGAGACAGAGAGAGAGATAGAAGGAAGGAGACAAGCATTTGTTAAGCACTTATTAATTGGTCATTGGCCTTCCTGGTGAAAGAGGACTAAAATGGTACAACTATGTCACAGTCAAGTTACAGCATGTCTGATTGAGGCTATTGAGATCAATACAAACTGGAATAGCCTTATCGCAGATCAGATATAATTGGTCCATATGAATATTTGGAATAGAGATGTCTCTAAAATTTTGAATCTCTCATTTCTTTTGAGCTACAGTAATTCTACTATGTTCAAAGAGCTCAGTGCTTTCTTTAATGTGAACATTCTATGCTAGATATCCCTGTCACAGAGTTTTCTATAACTTCTTCTGATAATAGCGTGCCAAACCTAGAGTCAGGAAGATTCATCTTCATGTGTTCAAATTGCTCCTTAGATACTGTGTGATCTTGGGAAAATCACTTAACTCAATTTTTTCCCTCAGTTTTGTTAATTGCAAAGCTGGAAAAGGAAAATTTGTTACTGTGCTAAGAAAAACCCAAATGAAGTTTTGAAAAATAGTCAGACAAGACCAGATACAACTGAATAACAATATTACAACTTTATATTTATTGGCTCATTTGAACTCATTATGAGGGAAATATTGTTAACTCGATTTTAGAGTTGAGGAAATTGAGGCAGGTAGATGTTATATGATTTGCCCATGTAACCAAGCTAGTAAGTGGTTCTATTTAAACTTAGATTTTCCTGACTACAAGCTGAGTGCTCTATCCACTGTGCCTAGAGCAGAAAAAGAGTCATGTAATGAGGTATATTCCATAAGGTTTTAAGGTCACAGTTAAGTCGAAAGATATTAGTCCATAGGGTCTTTTAACCTTTGTTGCATGATACATTGCTATTTAGCAGCAACTCCAAAAACGCAACTAAAATTAGCTTATTTTATCTAACAAATCCCATTATAAAAAAGATAGCAAATAACACTTTTTTTAGAGAGAGCAGGAAAATTGAGGGTAAATCACATCAGTTTTCCAGGCCTCTCTGAAGCAAGAGAGAAAAGAAGTAAACAATGGATAATTCACCAAGTTCCAATAAAAGTGACCATCAAGAAATTGATAAAAACACAAAGATGGAAATGATTATGATTTTATTCAATTTGAAATAGTGATATTCTTAATTTTCAATCATCAGTCCTTTGTCTAGTCGTCTTCTAAGTCAATTCCCATTCTATGAATGGACTCAATAGTTCAAAGATTACTTCTATCTTCTATCTCCCTGTTACACACACATACTACAAATAGTTCCCATTTTGCCTTCTCCATCTTGGCTAAAAATCAAATTATATATGATGGAGGGGAGACAAATAATCAGACAGAGACAAAAAGATGAAGGCAGAGATGGAGAAGGAGATAAAATGCAGACACAGGGAATTTAGAAAAAAAGAAAGCAGGAAACAAAATAGGAAAAATGGAAGAATAATGCCCATATATTGAGAAATGTGGCTGAGAAGTACAAAACTTGCTGATTGTTTTGTGAATCTGTGAGCATACAGGAATATTCTGCAATGATCATAAATGCTTTCAACATTGAAATAAAATGATGAAACCTGTCATCATGCTTATAGTAAATCACTGGACTATTCACTCTGTACATTCAAATTATCCCACATTTAAACCCTCATTTAATTTAAGAGTTACTAAAAAGCAAAGCAGAATTAAAAAACAAAAAAAGATTTCCAACATCTCCTCTAGATGAACTCACAAATTTTAAAACATTCAAAGTTTGAAATCCCAATAAAAACATTTTTTCCTCCATCTCAGTTGATAGTCACCCCATTCTGTGTTTTATAGTACTCTTCTCTTTCTCATAGTGTGATAGATCACATTACTTCTGCCCATGCTGGAAAATGGGATGTTCTGTCTCCATGGTGTTGTTATTATATGCAAATGACTCAGCAGGAGCTGGGCAGAGGAGAAAGGAGTATGTTGGAGGCCTCAGCTCCTGACTTCCTTTGAAACCTGTGTGCAGTGACTTCATTCCCAAGAGATTATATCTATTTAACTGTCCATTAAGATGGATATGTGCCCTGGTGAATATAGATATCAGCAGATGGAGGCTTCTATGGCAGGGTAATGTGTCAATGAAAAAAGCCAAAAGAAGAAAACCTATTATAGCTTCCAATACTTTAGTCTCTATACATGACTTGGAGGCAACACACAGATTTGGGGTCACTCAGGACTCAAATTGATATCCTTTCACTTACTATGTGTAGTTCTGGCCAATTTCACTATATCTGTCAAATGTGAGAGTACGACTAGATGATCTACGTCCCAGTCAGATATAAATCTGTGATCTTAATTCTGTCTTCCTATAGGTAATCTTGCTATTTTTAAGGTTTTAAAGTGGTTGTTTTAACCTATAGAAAGAGCCAGAGTTCACAGAAGATCTTTGTTTGACTTCACCTCTAAATTTTAACCTTCCAAAACCAAGATTTCCTCCTATTTTAAATTAAGATGTTCTTTTCACTACTGATCTCCCAAGATAGAGGGTTGGGTATGGGGGGAGAATATGAGAATGTAGAATAGAATATTTTGCTATGGAAATTTTTCTCCTCTATCACCATAATAATGATGAATGTACTTGTACAAAGAACCATACAGAAGGATCTATTATCAGTATTATTTCCAGATGTATGCTGAATTGATCAAATATGTACTAACATTTTTGTTATGTATAAATATGAACATGATTTACTTAACAATGTGAAGCAGCATACTAACAGGATGTCAGGGTTCTTTAAATATTTTTTTCTCTCTATTTTCCATCCCAAAAGAAAAGGATTTAAAAGAAAAAAACTATTGATACTTTGTTGTTTTTACATTGCAGTTATTTATTCTTTCATTCAACTCCCCTTACTTTTAATGATGATAAATATTTAAGAAAAAAAAAAGATGTGTGACCTATAATGAACCTACAATTATACATAATTATATATATATTATATATTAGGTAGATATTTATATTGTATATATATATATGCACACATATGTATATATATATATATATATATATATACAAATGTATGTATAATATATATGTATAAGTAAATACATATGTATGTATAATATACATATATTATACATACATATCTACATTCAGATACAGATTTTTAATTGGATAAGTGCTGAGTTAAAATGGCTTTTTTTATTTAGATTTTTTTCCCACAGTATATACGCATGAGTAATTTTTTTATAATATTATCCCTTGAATTCATTTTTCCAAATTATCCCCCCCTCCCTCCACTCCCTCCCCCCCGATGACAGGCAATTCCATACATTTTACATATGTTACAATATAACCCAGATACAATATATGTGTGTAAATCCCATTTTCTTGTTGCACATTAAGTATTAGATTCCGAAGGTATAACTAACCTAGGTAGATAGACAGTAGTGCTAACAATTTATATTCACTTCCCAGTGTTCCTTCTCTGGGTGTAGTTATTTCTGTCCATCATTGATCAACTCGAAGTGAGTTGGATCTTCTTTATGTTGAAGATATCCACTTACATCAGAATACATCTTCATACAACATTGAAGTGTACAGAGATCTTCTGGTTCTATTCATTTCACTCAGCATCAGTTGATGTAAGTCTCACCAATACTCTCTGTATTCCTCCTGCTGGTCATTTCTTACAGAGCAATGATATTCCATAATCTTCATATACCATAATTTATTCAACCATTCTCCAATTGATGGACATCCATGCATCTTCCAGGTTCTAGCTACTATAAAAAGAGCTGCCACAAATATTTTGGCACATACAGGTCCCTTTCCGCTCTTTAGTATTTTTTTGGGAAATAAGCCCAATAACAGCAATGCTGGGTCAAACGATATGCACAGTTTGATAACTTTTTGGTCATAGTTCCAAATTGCTCTCCAGAATGGCTGGATTCTTTCACAACTCCACCAACAATGTATCAGTGTCCCAGTTTTCCCACATCCCCTCCCACATTCATCATTATTTGTTCCTGTAATCTTAGCCAATTTGACAGGTGTGTAGTGGTATCTCTGATTTGTCTTAATATACATTTCTCTGATCAGTAGTGATTTGGAACACTCTTTCATATGAGTGGAAATAGTTTCAATTTCATCATCTGAGAATTGTCTGTTCATATCCTTTGACCATTTATCAACTGGAGAATGGTTTGATTTCTTATAAATTAGGGTCAGTTCTCTATATATTTTGGAAATGAGACCTTTGTCAGAACCTTTAACTTTAAAAATATTTTCCCAATTTGTTACTTCCCTATTAATCTTGTTTATATTAGTTTTGTTTGTACAGAAACTTTTTAGTTTGATGTAATCAAGATTTTCTATTTTGTGATCAATAATGATCTCTAGTTCTCCTCTGGTCATAAATTCCTTCCTCCTCCACAGGTCTGAGAGGTAGACTATTTTCTGTTTTTCTAATCTATTTATGATCTCATTCTTTATGCCTAAATCATGGACCCATATTGATCTTATCTTGGTATATGGGGTTAAGTGTGGATCCATATCTAATTTCTGCCATACTAATTTCCAGTTTTCCCAACAGTTTTTTCCAAATAATGAATTTTTATCCCTAATGTTGGTATCTTTGGGTTTGTCAAAGATTAGATTGCTATAGATGTACCCTTTTTTGTCCTTTGTATTTAATTTGATCCATTGATCAACTGGTCTATTTCTTAGCCAATAGCAAATGGTTTTGGTGACTGCTGCTATATAATATAGCTTTTGATCAGGTACACTTAGACCACCTTCCTCTGACTTTTTTTTTTTTTCATTAGTTCCCTTGCAATTCTTGACCATTTCTTCTTCCATATGAATTTTGTTGTTATTTTTTCTAGGTCATTAAAATAGTTTCTTGGGAGTCTGATTGGTATAGCACTAAAGAAATAGATTAGTTTGGGGAGTATTGTCATCTTTATTATATTTGCTTGGCCTATCCAAGAGCACTGAATGTCTTTCCAATTATTTAAATCTGACTTCATTTTTGTGGCAAGTGTTTTGTAATTTTTCTCATATAATTCCTGACTATTCTTTGGTAGATGGATTCCTAAATACTTTATACTCTCAACATTTGTTTGGAATGGAATTTCTCTTTGTATCTCTTGCTGTTGCATTTTGTTGGTGATATATAAGAATGCTGAGGATTTATGTGGATTTATTTTGTATCCTGCCACTTTGTTGAAATTTTGAATTATTTCTAGTAGCTTTTTAGCAGAGTCTTTGGGGTTCTCTAAATATACCATCATGTCATCAGCAAAGATTTATAGTTTGATTTCCTCATTTCCTACTCTAATTCCTTGAATCTCTTTCTCGGCTCTTATTGCCAAGGCTAGCGTTTCTAGTACTATATTGAATAGTAATGGTGATAGTGGGCAACCTTGTTTCACTCCTGATCTTACTGGGAAAGGTTGCAGTTTATTTCTATTGCATATTATGCTTACTGACGGTCTTAAATATATGCTCCTGATTATTCTAAGGAATAGTCCATTTATTCCTATACTCTTAAGAGTTTTTAGTAGGAATGGATGTTGGATTTTGTCAAATACTTTTCTGCATCTATTGAGATGATCATATGGTTTTTATTAATTTGATTATTATATTTAACATATATAAGACTGCTTGCCATCTGGGGGAGGGGGTTGGGGGAGGAAGGGAAAAAATCTGAATAGAAGTAAGTGCAAGGGATAATGTTGTAAAAAATTACCCATGCATATGTACTGTCAAAAAAATGTTATAATTATAAAATAAAATAAAAAAATAAAATAAAAAAAAAATTAATTTGATTATTAATATGGCCAATTATACTAATAGTTTTCCTAATATTAAACCAGCCCTGCGTTCCTGGAATAAATCATACTTGATCATAGTGTATTATCCTGGGAATGATTTAATGAAGTCTTTTTGCTAATATCTTATTTAAGAATTTAGCATCAATATTCATTAAGGAAATTGGTCTATAATTTTCCTTCTCAGTTTTTGATCGACCTGGTTTAGGTATCAGTACCATGTCTGTGTCATAAAAGGAGTTTGGTAGGACTCCTTCATCCCCTATTTTTTCAAATAATTTATATAACATTGGGGCTAATTGTTCTTTAAATGTTTGGTAGAATTCACATGTGAATCCATCTGGCCCTGGGGATTTTTTCCTGGGGAGTTGATTAATAGCTTGTTCTATTTCTTTTTCTGAAATGGGACTATTTAAGCAATTTATCTCCTCCTCTTTTAATCTAGGAAGCCTATATTTTTGGAGGAAGTCATCCATTTCACTTAAGTTATCACATTTATTGGCATAAAGTTGGGCAAAGTAACTCCTTATTATTTCTCTAATTTCCTCTTCATTGGTGGAAATATGCCCCTTTTCATTTGTAAGACTAACAATTTGATTTTCCTCTTTCTTTTTTCTGATCAGATTTACCAAAGGTTTATCTATTTTATTGGCTTTTTCATAAAATCAACTCTTTTTTAATTTATTAATTCAATAGTTTTTTTACTTTCAATATTATTGATTTCTCCTTTTAATTTTTGCATTTCAAGTTTAAATTTTGGTTGGGGGTTTTTGATTTAGTCTTTTTCTAGCTTTTCAAGTTGCAGGCCCAATTTGTTTATCTTCTCTTTCTCTATTTTCTTCAAATAAGCCTCTAAAGATATAAAATTTCCGTTTATTACTGCTTTAGCTGCATCCCACAGATTTTGATATGATGTCTCATCATTGTCATTATCTTGGGTGAAACTATTAATTGTTTCTATAATTTGCTCTTTCACCCAGTCATTCTTTAAGATGAGATTATTTAGTTTCCAATTACTTTTTGGTCTCTTTACCCCTAACTTCTTACTGAATGTAGCTTTTATTGCATTGTGATCTGAGAAGAAGACATTTATTATTTCTGCCTTCCTACATTTAATTTTGAGATCTTTATGTCTTAATATATGGTCACTTTTTGTATAGGATCCATGAACTGCTGAGAAGAAAGTATATTCCTTTCTATTGCCATTCAGTTTTCTCCAAAGGTCTATCATACCTAGTTTTTCTAATGTTGTATTTGCTTTTGAAATTTCTTTCTTATTTGTTTTGTGGTTTGATTTGTCTAAATCTGAGAGTGCAAGGTTGAGATATTATTGTTTTACTGTCTATTTCTTCTTGCAATTCTCTTAACTTTTCCTTTAGAAAGTTAGATGCTATATCACTTCGTGCATATATGTTTAGTATTGATATGGCTTCATTATTTATGCTACCTTTCAGCAGGATATAGTTTCCTTCCTTATCTCTTTTAATTAGATCAACTTCTGCTTTTGCTTGATCTGAGATAAGGATAGGTACCCCTGCTTTTTTGGCTTTACCTGAAGCATACTAGATTCTGCTCCAATCTTTTACCTTTACTCTGTATGTATCTCCCTGCTTTAAGTGTGTTTCCTGTAAACACCATATTGTAGGGTTCTGAATTTTGATCCAGTCTGCTATCCATCTCCGTTTGATGGGAGCGTTCATCCCATTCACATTTATAGTTAAAATTACTAAATTTGTATTTCCTGCCATCATATTATCCCCAGATTATGCTTTTTCCCTTGACCCCTCTGAACCCCTTCCCCGATATTTAAGTTACAGACCACACTTGTGATGTGCAGCCCTCCCTTTTTTTAGTATCCCTTCCCTCTCCCTCCAAGTCCCTTCCCTTATTCTCCTTTTCCTTTTCCCTTTTCTTCTCCCCCCTTTTAATGAGGTGAGAGAGAATTCTCTGAAAAACAAATATGTCAATTATTTACTCTTTGAGCCTCTTCTGATGAGAGTAAGATTCACACAATGTTTCTTCCCCTCTCTAAATTCCCTCAGATATGGTGTATTTTCTATGCCTCTTTCTGGCATGTAGTTTCCCTCTTTTTATCATTCCTTCCCCTCTTCCTGATACTACCCCCTTCCCTTTACTACACCCCCCTTTTTATATCAGTACAATCAAATTATCCATGCATACTTTCTATATATCCACAACAGAGATACAGTTCTCAAGGGTTCTGTGTACCTTTTTCTGTTTCTCTTCAGTCTTGTGGATGTAGATCAAATTTTTTGTTTAAGTCTGGTTTTTTTTCTTAAAAACATATGGAAAAAATGCTAAACTTAGCTGGGTAGTTTATTCTTGGTTGCAATCCTTGATATTTTGCCTTTCAGAATATCAGGTTCCAGGCCCTTCCATCTTTTAATGTGGAGGCAGCCAGATCTTGTGTGACCCTTATTTTGGCACCTTGGTATTTAAATTGTTTTTTTCTAGCTGCTTGCAGGATTTTCTCCTTTGTGTGGTAATTCTGCATCTTAGCCACAATATTGTGTGGTGTTCTTTTTTTAGGGTCTATTTCAGAAGGAGTTCAATTAATTCTTTTGATATCTACTTTCCCTTCTGTTTCTATTATCTCTGGACAGTTCTCTTTGATGATTTTCTGTAAAATAGAATCTAGGCTCTTTTTTTGGTCATAGTTTTCTGGAAGTCCAATGATCCGCAGATTATCTCTCCTAGATGTATTTTCCAGGTCTATAATTTTCCCAGTAAGTATTTGACATTATTCTCCAGCTTTTCATTTTTTTTGTTTTGTTTGACTGATTCTTGGGTTCTCAATGAATCATTCATTTCTTTTTGTTCCATCCTGATTTTTAAGGAGTTATTTTCTTCATTCACAGTTTTTAGTTCTTTTTGTATATGCCCAATTTCATTTTCAAATGAATTATTTTTCTCTATTGAATTTTTTTCCATTTTCCTAATTTTTCTTTTTTTGGGGGGGATTATTTTCTTTTTCCAATTCAGAAATCCTATTTTCTTGAGACTTTTTTATCTTTTCCAATTCAGAAATCCTACTTTCTTGAGATTTTTTGTATCTTTTCCAATTCAGAAATCCTACTTTCCTATGATTTTTTTAACCTTTTCTAATTCACAAATTTTGTTTCCTTGAATCTCCTGTGAATTCTTTATTTTTTCCAACTCCAATTTCAGAACGTTGTTGTTCTCTATCATAGCTTCTCTTTCCTTTCCCCATTTTTCTTCAAACTCTCTTAATTTTTTAATAGTCTCTTCTAGGAGAGAGTTATGTGATGAGGGGCAGGAATCGTTTCCCTTTAGGCTGTTATCTGCTGATTCTCAGCTGTTAACTTCCACGGGGTTGGATACCCGCTCTTTCTCTGTGTAGAAGGAATCAATGGTTCTTTTTTGCTTTTTGCTCATACTTGAAAAATCTTTTGGGGTCTGTCCTTGGGGCAGGAAATTATTTATTTATTTCTTTACCAGATTCCTCCAGACCAGATGGATGCAGTGGCTCCTGCGCCTGAGCTAAGAGAGAGCTCTGGGAGAGAGTTCCCCACCCCCTCCCTGGAAGTGTCTCAGAGGTGATTAATAGGACTGAGCTTTGAGGGCACTGTGTGTCCTAGAGACTTCCCTGAGGTTTAAGACTGAACAGTAAAGGCGACATAAAGCCCAGCCTATGCGTCCTGGTGGGGCGTGGATGTCAGCAGCTGATGTGAAAAGCCGCTGGGCTCAAACTGGAAGCGTCTGCCCTAAAACCGTGGTCCCTATTTCAACAGTTAAGCTTCTCTGGGACTTCCAGGGCTGAATTCCACAGCCTGCAGCTGATTAAGGCCCTCTGTGTTACCTTGGGCCCTGCCAGCCCGCTTTTCAATCTCTTAACTACTCCCTGGTGAAAGCCCAGACAGCCTAAGTCGGCCACACCCACTGTGCTGAGATCTGTTGAGTCACTTTCAGATTGGGGTGGTTCTAGTATCTGGCTTTATATTTTAAAGTGGCTTGATTTCTCTTTTGAACTGCTTTTTTATAAGCAGAGAAGAGCTAACAGCCTGTGCCAGATTCTTCTATCTCAGTGGCTTCTCTGATCCCAGAGCCCTCCCTAGTGCGATCGGCACAGTGTGCCACCACCCAACCTTCTGTGCTGGCTTTTTTTTTTTTTTTTTTTTTTCCCTCCCCTGGGAACCGACTTTTTCTGTTGAAACTCCAGTTTCTCTTCAGCTGGTAAGTCGTGCTTCCAGTCCTTTTGGTTTCTATCAGTCCAGCGTTATTTTTGAGGCTGATTTAACTAATTGGTAATGAGGGAAGAAGGGAGCTCAAAGAATCATATGTATCTTCTCCGCCATCTTGGCTCCACCCCAAAATGTCTTTTCTTTTAAAGAATGGATCATAGCTTTATAGGTAGGTCATATAGATGTGGAATCAAGGCCTGGAGAAGTCAAATAGACCTCTTTATTTCAAATTGAGTGTCTTTGACTATATGCTATGTTGTGTTAGTACAATCAAAGATTGTGTCTCTACAAAAAAAAAATATATATATATATATATGTATATATATATATATATACATATATATATATATACATATATATATATATATATATATGTATATATATATATATATATACATATATGTTGAAATGTTTGTTTTTAACTGTATATAAGGTTTTCAACCACATTCTGTGATCCAGCCAAACTGATCTTTCTGTTCTTCAAGTATGACTCTCTGTTGCCTCGGATTTTTGCACTAGGCAGCTCATGTGCCTAGTTTTTCCCTATAAAACCATCCCCCTCTACATAGAAGCAATTCCTCACTTCCTTGAAGATAAAAGTTTAATTATCCTCTTCTGCATTATGTTTTCTTATTTTTGTCAATTGCTAATTATCTCCTACTTAACCATTCCAGATATATTCATATATATATTAACTTATTTGCAAACCATATGTTTTTGTATATATGTACCTTCTCTTTCAAAATATAATGAATTCAATGGCAGAGGTTATTTCATTCTTTTGTATCTTAGTGTCCAGTATAGATTACGTGTTTAATAAATGTAAATTAATTTCTTGTTCAGTGGGGAGGGAAATAAGTAGTGGAAATCATACATGTATTTGTATATATACACACACACACACACACACACATATATATATATATATATATATATATATATATATATATATATATATATATATATATATATATGGGGTGAGAAAAATGGCGAGGAAATGAAAGAGGAAGACAAAGAGAAAAGGAGAAAAGAGGGAGAAAGAGAGTGGAAGGAAGAATGAGAGAGAAGGAATGGAGGAGAGGTAGTGATAGGCAGCATGGTGATACTACATCATTGTAAGGGAATGTCCATCATCTTTATTGCCAAGTTTCACAAAAGCCTTCTGTCTTGGGCTTTTGTAATCTAACATTGCTCCAGTCAAGGTAATAAAGTCTCTGAATGTATTTTTTTTTTTCCCCATAGTGCTATGTTTTGTTCTACATAAAATTTCGATAGTCCATAACCAGAGAGTGTGTGACAGCTAACAAAGCACATTCAGCCTTCCTTGTGGGCAACTTATTGCCTTGGAGCTGAAAATAGGAATTAGAGAGATCTGAATTCAATCCAGGCCTCAATCACTTACTTTCCGCAAAGTGATTTCCTAGGTCACTTCACCTTTACAAGACTTAGTTTTCTTGATCTTTAAAATGAAAGGTGGATACAATGTCCAGAGTTCCTTCTAGATCTGAATTCATTGTCCTATGAAAAAAGGTCTTTTTCCTTGTTAAAAAAAAAAAAAAAAACTTTCAAGAAATTGTTTAATAATTTGTTCATTTTTTGCCAACAATCAAATTAATTCCATAAGAACTAAAAGATCATCCCACTCCATCTGGAGCCATCTCCAGTGTCCTGATTTATATTTAACAATTTTTCCCAAATGGCTCTGGGAGACAAAGTGAGTGATGAGTTTGCTACTACTACAGAGTAGAAACTCCTTAGACAGGGAGTTGATATAGTATGCCTCAGTTAAGTAACAATTTTGCTATGCATTTTTATGAGACTACTATAACCCTGGCTTTGAAATTGCTTTAAAAATGTGAACTGTTGTAGAATGAAGTGATTAAAATCAGGAGAACCATACAAAAATGATTAAAAATGAAAGTAGAAATACGTCTGGAGGCCATAAAATAGGCATTGATCCATATTTAACACCATACATCAAGATAAGATCAAAATGGGTTCATAACGTAGGCATAAAGAATGAGATTATAAATAAATTAGAAGAACATAGGTTAGTTTACCTCTCAGATCTGTGGAAAAGGAAGGAATTTATGACCAAAGAAGAACTAGAGATCATTATCGATCACAAAATGGAAAATTTTGATTATATCAAATTGAGAAGTTTTTATACAACAAAACTAATGCAGACAAGATTAGAAGTGAAGCAATAAACTGGGAAAACATTTTTTTACAGTAAAAGGTTCTGATAAACGTCTCATTTCCAAAATATATAGAGAATTGACTCTAATTTATAAGAAATCAAGCCATTCTCCAATTGATAAATGGTCAAAGGATATGAATAGACAATTCTCAGATGAAGAAATTGAAACTATTTCTAGCCATATGAAAAGGTACTCCAAGTCATTATTAATCAGAGAAATTCAAATTAAGACAACTCTGAGATACCACTATACATCTGTCAGATTGGCTGAAATGATAGGGAAACATAATGTGGAATGTTGGAGGGGATGTGGTGAAAACTGGGACACTGATGCATTGTGGGTGGAAATTGTGTATACATCCAGCCATTCTGGAAAACGATTTGAAATTATGCTCAAAAAGTTATCAAACTGTGCATATCCTTTGATCCAGCAGTGTTACTATTGGGCTTATATCCCCCCAAAAAAAATAAAGAAGGGAAAGAGACCTGTATGTGAAAGAATGTTTGTAGCAGCCCTCTTTGTAGTGGCCAGAAACTGGAAACAGAGTGGATACCCATCAATTGGAGAATGGCTAAATAAATTGTGTTATGTGAATATTATGGAATATTATTGTTTGGTAAGAAATAACCCAGCGGGATGATTTCAGAAAGTCCTGGAGAGACTTATATGAACTGATGCTGAGTGAAATGAGCAGGAAATCATTATATACTTCAACAACAATGCTATATAATGATCAATTCTAGTGAACATGGCTCTCTTCAACAATGTGATGAACCAAATTAGTTCCAATAGAGCAGTAATGATTTGAACCAGCTACACCCAATGAAAGAACTCTGGGAGATGACTATGAACCACTATATAGAATTCCCAATCCCTCTATTTTTTTTCTGCCTACATTTTTATTTCCTTCACAGGTTAATTGTATATTATTTCAAAGTCCAATTCTTTTTGTACAGCAAAATAACTGTATGGACATGTATACATATATTGTATTTAACTTATACTTTAGCATATTTTACATATATTGGTCAACCTTCCCTCTGGGGGAGGGGATGGGAGAAGGAGGGGAAAAATTGGAACAAAAGGTTTTGCAATTATCAGTGCTGAAAAATTACCCATGTATATATCTTGTAAATAAAAAACTATAATAAAAATACCTCTGAAATACTCAAAAATTCTTATCAACTGAATGCTCAATCACTATCCTGGAAGAGCAATGAATCAGGCTCCCTAACTCTTTGCAGAAAAGTTTTGGATCAGAGATACAAAATAAGCTATATGTTTACTGACATTAGTGACATATCTAATATACGTGTATTTTATTGTTTTTCTCTTTGTAATAAAAGAGGGTTTTTAGGGGAATAGTGATGTATAGAGTACAAAGTGTGTTAATAAGAAAGAAAAGAAAGAAAATATGATCAGTAACATTTTCAAATATGCAGAAGAAAGTTAAAAAGGGAACATTTGTTACTATCCTTATATTAAATTTAATATGTCTAAATATCAAGCTTTGAATATTAGATTCATGAATATATATATATATATGTATATATATATATTTTATTCTATTTTTTGTATATGGAAATTGACATGTTGAACTAAGAAACATTTTAAAAGCGCATTGCAAAGACATTCATTTGACTTTATTCCAATGATGCCTTTAAAAGGTTGAGAAATTTTTGTATTCTGTTAACTATCATTTCCAAAATCACTGTTATTTTCACCAAAATTTACTAATCAACAACAAATGGTGACGTACACATCACTGAACCCCAAATGTGCTGTTATTACTTTGTCATATGTCATCAGCAAACTCCATTTGTAAAAGGAAATCTATTTTAAACAACTGTCAAATTTAATTTGTATATCCTGTAAAATAATCCCTAATAAATAAACATGTAAAGACTTTAATGTAAAATGAATTGTTTTCTTAGAATATCAAATATAGGATTGTGAGATTCTTTTTAGTTTTAAAATTAATGGATAAAAATTCTCTCATGATGTATTATGAACAGATTTCTAACTCAATCTTAGAAGTGTTTATGTTCTGAATATAGAAATTCTGAAATTTTCAATTTTAATGGCACACATATGGATGCGTACAAATATGTATTGTCAAATGCATGTTTATACAGTCATACACTTATATGTGCATATTTATATCAACTTCCATTATTAATACTTTTAAACTAATAAAATATACACAGGTATATATTTAAGTATATTGTATAACTAAATATTTGCAGGTATATACTATTTTGTCAATTTCTATTAAAATCAAAATTTCATTTATGCATGTATGTATATGTGTAAAAACATATGTATATGTGTATATTCAAGTGAATATGCATATTACTTATAGCAGGTGATTTTTCTGCTTGTCAGAAATGAACATACTCAAAAATTACAAAAATTATTCAAATACATATTGTAATCAAGAGTATCTTTCTTACAATATTCTTTCATAATAATTTCATTTTTATTATAGCTTTTAATTGACAAAACATCTGCATGGGCAATTTTTTAACATTTGCTCTTTCAAAGACTTCTGTTCTAACTTTTCCCCTCCTTCCCTCTATCCCCTCCCCTAGATGGTAGGTAGCCTCATACATGTTAAATATGTTAAAGTATATCTTTCATAATAAATTAAAAGGCATTTGTATAATATCTGGTTTAGAAATAATGGGGTGGAGGAATATAGTATGCATTCTCTCTTTAAAAAAAATAGGGAAATAAGGGGCAGCTAGGTGGTGCAATGGACAGAGCACCATCCCTAAAGTAAGGAGGATCAGATACTTTTTGATCCTGGGCAAGTCACTTAACCCCAATTGCCTTAGTAATAATAATAATAATAGAGAAATAGTATTTTAGGGAAATTATCTCTTCTTACCATCTTTTATTAGTTGAGAGAAACAACACATCTATCAGACACCAAATAAATTTTGACTTAATTTACCAATTAATATTACATTTGATGATGTAATGAGCCTGAATAAATTATCTTGCAATTTAATTTAAAATGTTTTCCATTTTGTAAACACAAAATCACTTAGCTCATGAAATGGTGGATCACATACTCTTAAAATTTAGAAGACTTGAACTCAGTACCGCTACACACCTCTCAGATTGGCTAAGATGACAGAAAAAAATTAATGAAAAATATTGGAGGGAATGTAGGAAAACTTGATAAAGTTGTGAATTGATTCAACCATTCTGGAGAGCAATTTGGAACTATGCCCAAAGAGCTATCAAACTATGCATACCCTTTGATCCAGTAGAATTTCTATGGGGTCTGTATTCCACAGAGATCAGAAAGGAGTGAAAGGAACAGATATGTGCAAAAATGTTTATGGCAAACCTTTATGGCAAAAAAACCTGGAAACTGAGTGGGATGTCCATCAATTGGAAAATGGCTGAATAAGTTGTGGTATATAAACATTATGGAATATTATTGTTCTATAAAAATGATCAGAAGGTTGATTTTTTAATTAAAGTTTTTTATTTTCTTTTTTTATTATTATAGCTTTGTATTTACAAAACATATGCATGGGTAATTTTTCAGCACTGACCCTTGCAAAACCTTCTGTCCCAAATTTTCCCCTTCTTCCCCCCATAAATTCCCATAGATGGCAGGTATTTCAATACATATTAAAATATTTATTGTATTTATTGTATTTTAACAATAATTATGAGAAGCAGCTTGGTGAAGTTTATATAGAATTTCTTTTTTCAGGAGAGGGAGAAAATCAAGATTAAGTGACTTGCCCATTGTCACAAGGTATTAAGTTTCTGAGGTTGAATTTTGAATACAGGTTCTCCTGAGGCTAGAGCCAGTGCTCTATCCACTGTATCATCTATCTTCCCCAAATTTATATATACATTTGAAATCATTGTGTTCTGAATTTTAGTCCTGCCTTTGCAACATAATCATTTATGTGACTATAAGTAGATAACTTAACCTCTCAGTCAGCATCCCAGACAGCAAGACCATGAGTTGTAGAATAGGTAATGAGGAACATTGGCATAGTTAGTGGCTATGTATCCATAGAGAAAGGTGCTAAAGTCTCTCTAAGTCAGTTATCTCATATTTAAAATTCAGGGAACTCTATGATTTCTGCTTAATATGATAGGTCCACTACTATTATCTTACAATGATATATCTTCCAAGCAAAAAGATGAACTGGAGTTCTACAAAGCTATGCCATTTCAGGAAAAAAGAAACTTCTAATTAAGTTTAGCGAGATGGAAAAGATAAAAGAAGAAAAGTTAAAAGTAGAAATCTTTTGAAGGATGCATGTCTACTGATCAACAGACTCACATTAGGAAAAGATTGAACAACAGGACATAAAGGTTTGCTTTGGCCACAGCAACTTGGGAGTGTGTCTATTGAGTCTTGGATCAGCTGTAATTATCAGATTGGAACAAAGCTTCAGATTGTTTAAATACTGAATAGTACAAAGTACTGAAGTACAGTAAATAAATATGGTTAGGTGTCTATATCTAGATATGTATATATATACATGTACACATGTACATACACGTGCATAGAGATAGGCATATATTTGTATGTAGATTCTACCCTTTCAGTCATCTTTCAGAGAACTGTCAATGCATACAAAGATAGATCTGCAGGTATGTAGATGTAAATAAATAAATAACCATCCATATACATTTATTATTCATACATGTATGAAATACCATAATAGGTATGTTTACAGATGAATGTGTTTCTGCTTCTTTAGAAATTTTCTTAGAGCCTTTTCATGTTTTCAATGTTCTTTTTTCTCCTTAAAATTTTAGGAAGATTTTATTTCTCCTAACAAGTGTCCCTCACTAGATCTTCAATGTGTTTATTTCCATATCTGCTTCTTCAAAGATGTTTATTCATTTAGTATTTGTGTGTTTATTTCCCATATTCTTCAAATTCTCAAAGAGAAGATGTCTCTCAGTGTCAAAATGGAGTTTACTTCAGATCTCACAATGCTTATCCACATGTTATTTTGTTGTGTTTTGTTTAGCATCAAGTCAGATTGGTAAACTATGGCTAAAAGGACCATATCCAAATGACTGTCAGATTGCATTTCTCATTGTTAATCATTGCCAGGCATTAGGCTATTAAGCTATGTCAGGTCTCATTTGATCTAAGGGATTTTGATTTTACTTGCCAACATTAGATTGACTCTTCTCCAAGACAACTATAGAATGGGCACAATATCTTCCTTTTCCTATAGCCAAGTTATTCAATTTCTAGTGCAAGAGCTATAATTGTTAGCAAGTAAGAATTATTAAACTGCCTATATTCTTTGACCTAACAATAACATTACAATGTCTTTTTCCAAAGATAATTAATGAAAAAGGAAAAGAACTTCTTTATTCTAAAACGTTTATAGCAATTCTCTCTGTAGTGACAAAAAATTGGAAATTATGGGGATTTTTATCAATTGGGGAATTATTGAACAAGTTGTGGTCTGTTGTTGTGATGAAGTATTTAACTATAGCATGTTATGCATAACACAACTTATAAGAAATATTGTATTTCTTATAAGAAATGTTGAATGGAATGATCTTAGAAAAATATGGAAGGGCACATATGAAATAAAGAGGAGCAAGGACATCTGACCAAGATGGTGGAGAGGACACATGTATCTATCTAAGCTCTTTCTTGCCCTCAGAATACTATTTTTTTCATGATGTGGCCTCATTACCAACAGGAGATATCCTCAAAATTCACCAGAAACAGTCTATTTTGCTCACAGGAGGGTATGGTTAGACTAGCCACAGACTACAGACAGGCAGTGCGAGCAAGGAAGGCAGCTGGAGGGGGGGCAGGGCATTGTCACAGCTGTTGAAAAAGTGAGAGGACTTTACCCAGTGTGAACTTCTTTGCCCTGGTACCAAGCCAGTAGATCACCCATAGAAGCTGTAAACATAGGGGGTAAAGACAATAACCCCAAAACACTGGGGTCTCTCGGGACCTAACCACATCCACCTAACACCCATAGTGACTCAGCAGCTCTCAGAGTCTCAGAGAGTGGCTGCTGTGCTGTGCTGTTCCACTGCTGCTTCATTGCTACCTCAAGTAGTCTGTAGAGGAAACTTGGCAATACCACACTGCCCAAAAAGCAGACCACATTTGCTTCATTGATTTGTTTGTTTTCTTTGATTCTTTTTTCTCAAAATGAGCAAAAAATTAAAGCGAACTCTAACTATAGATAGCTTCTATATGTATAGAGAGCAGACTTTAAACCCTGAGGAGACTAAAAACAGAATGTCTCCAAGTGAATCCCCAAAGGGGGATATGATCTGGTCCCCACAACACAAGGCTCTCATACAAGAAATTAAAAAAGGCTCTTACAAGAGAGCTAGAAGAAAAATGGGGAAAGGAAAGGGAAGCTTGGATAAGTCATCCCACTCATTTAAAGGTTGAGTGGATAAAAAAAATCAAATCCCAGAAAAAAACAAAATTAGTGAATTGGAAAAGGAAAACAATTCCAAGAAAAACTGTATTAGTAAAGTGGAAAATGAAAATAATTCTCTAAAAAATAAAATTGGAGAAATGGAAAAAAATTACATAGAACAAAACAACTCACTTAAAAACTCAATTGGACAATTACAAAAAGAAATAAAAAAGTAAATGAAGAAAATAATTCATTAAAAATCAGAATTGAACAAATGGAAATGAATGACTTGAGGAGACACCAAGAATCAGTCAAGTAAAACCAAAAAAAGAAAAAAGGAAAAAAAAAGAAAAAAAAAAAGAAAAGAAATAATGGAAAAAAAATGTTAAATACCTTCTTGGGAAAACAACAGAATTGGAAAATAGATCTAGGAGAAATAATCTGAGAATTATTGTACTTCCTGATAATTATGATGAAAAAAAAAAAGAGCCTAGACACTATTTTCCAGGAAATCATCAAAGAGTACTGCCCAGATGTTATAGAAACAAAGTGTAAAATAGACATTGAAAGAATTCGTTGAACACTTACTGAAAGAGACCCCAAAATCAAAATGACAAGAAATATTGTGGCTAAATTTCAGAACTAGGTAAAGGTAAAAAATACTACAAGCAACTAGAAAAAAAATTCAAATATAGTGGAGCCACAATAAGGATTACTCAGGATCTAGCAGCACCCACATTAAAGGAGTGAAGGCCTGGAATCTGATATTCCAAAAGGCTAAGGAACTTGGTGACCACTACTGTAACCTTAACCAAATTATTTTCTATATCTAGGTCTGTTTTTCTATATCTTTAAAACAACAATATTGTAATGAAGTTGACTCAAAGTTTTCTTCCTGCTCTAAATTTATTCAACTTTCTTACCAATTTATTTATTTCAGTGGTTAATGTCCATGTATTTTCTCAGTCTCTGCTTGAATTTCCCTTGAATATATTTATTTAAAATATTCTTTTTTTCCAAAAGGAGAAAATGCTTTGCAGTATTAGAATCCAGTATCCAAAAGTTATTAGATTCAATGTATTTATTGAAATATAACTTAGAATAAAAGGAAAGAAGAAAGAAAAAATTAAGTTGACCAAGTTGTCAAGAGAAGGTACTTATGAGTTGAATTTTCTTTTAAACTAAAATTGGTCTCTTTTCATTTTAATATCACTTTGAAAGCAAAGTGAAGAACCAGCTTCTTAGTAAACGATGGAGAATTCATATCTATCCACAAACAGTTTGATAATCTGAGTATGATTCATAAAAAACAGAATCTAAATCAGAAATTCTTAGTCAAAAAAATAACTTCTTTGGTTTGGTGACATTTATTCAAAAAATGAAATTCATTTCCCTAAAGTCATTTTTCCTTGATAAAGTAAGCATCTTTCTTGACAGTAGCATTTTTTATCTTTTTTCTCATTTTTATAATATAACTTTTGCAAATGACTTTCAATAGCAATGCATTTCTTTAAAATGTACCAAATATACTCCATATACCTAAGAGAAAATTTCACTTAAGAAAGAATTGATCAATACATTTGTCCAAACATTAACCAAAAGATTCAGTTCTTTGGGAAATTATTACTTGTTCCACTTTTATTTTTTAAATTTCTCTTCCTCAATCCTTTCCTTCTTTCCCATCTCAATTCAAGAAATAGGCAATCTAGTTGTCTAGTAGGTGTCAATCATTTGGAATTCCTAAAGAAAAAAAAAAGAATTAAAAAAATTGTTCTCAAAGATTACATTTATTTGTGAGGATGCAGTATATACACAAGGGACTGTGAGATGGTGCTTTGAACAGTGCAGGGCCTGGAGTCAGGAAGACTCATTTTCTTGAGTTTAATTTTGGCCACAGACACTTAAGCTGTGTAACACTGAGCAAATCACTTAACTCATTTGTCTCAGTTCCTCATCTGTAAAATGAGCTAGAGAAGAAAATGGCCAACCATATCTTTGTCAAAGAAATCCCAAATAGGGATAGAAAGAATCAAATACAGCTGAAAAAATTCAACAATACATGTACCAGGTATTGTGTGAAACACTAGGAATTTATTGTTCAGTCATTTTCAGTCATGTCTCACTCTTTAGACAAAATATAAAAACCTTTAAAGGCTTCAAGACACTTAGAATGGAGTTACAGACAGCATTTAAAGATCTTTGGATCAAAAGACTTTTATAAAGAAAACAGTAAAATACCTTAAAATGTTAAGTAGTAAATAAAATATAAAATAATAGTAATAGAAAAAAAGATTTGAAGTTATTTTTAACAACATATTCTTTGAAATAGCTAATAATAACATTTACATCTTCTGCTATACATTATAGGACACAGAAAATTTAATTTCATTTATACAATCACAATCTAAGCAAATCTATTGTGGCTATGCAATTTGGGAGTTGAGTTTTCCTGAAAGAAAGGCAGATAGGTGAGGCCAGGCAAAACGGGTTAAAGTTGGTACAGCTGGGGATCATTAGCAAAAAAACATGATTGAAAATAGAGTTTGCAGGAATCTCAGGGTGGAGTTGTCTCTGATCAAAAAAGGAAAGAGAGAAAGAAAAGTGGACAAATCTCAGGAAAGGAAGTATTCTCATGTGGCTGTAGAAAATGTGATTAAAGCTATTAAAAGAAAGAAAAAAAGAAAGAAAGAAAGAAAGAAAGAAAGAAAGAAAGAAAGAAAGAAAGAAAGAAAGAAAGAAAGAAAGAAAGAAAGAAAATGAGAATACCAAACAATGTCTTGAACATCTATATAAAAGAAGCACATTTATATTTTTAAAGTAAAAACACCCTTAATGAACTTTGGATGTTTAATCAGGATGTAATTCCTATAACTACACCATTATTATATAGTGAAATCTTTTCTCTAATCCAACATTCTATCAACTAGACTATTCATTAGCTCTTTGATACATTTACTGTATGAAGATAATTGATGCTCATCAACATCACCCTGAAATGCATTCTCAATTAAAGAATGGATAAATTATGCTAAAGATCATTTTAATGTTAAATGTATTTAATTATAGTGCATTTCTTTGAAGCTAGTCACACATTTTAGCTATTTACATGCTCTGACAAAGTAACAAAATTTTATGAGACTTGAGTTCACAAATTTATTTCTGCTTATCAATGGATTTTTAAAATGAAGATGCCTTTTGGCCCAGGAATTACTCTATTTACAAGAATTCTATTTTGGATTCCAAAAGGATACTGACTGCTTGATTATTTTCAGTCTGTATTTAACTATACCAACTTTGGAGAAGAAGGCAATGAGATTGCATTGATAAAGACTACTTCTTGTCTATAGTGGACCAAAAAATATAAGTGATTTTGTGAACAGAGAGAATCCACAAGTTGATATATATATATAATAGCTGCAATTTCCAATCATTTTTATTTTGTAACCCATATATATATATATATATACATTCTAAAACACAAATTTTAAATTAAAAGGATAGCATTTATTGGAATTTATTCTTCCTACATATTATGTATATAGAAAATATACATTTATGTACGTGAGTGAATATATGATATATGATATACACATAATATAAGTATAGAGGTAATCTCTCTCTCTATATATATACATACATATATATGTATATATATATATATATATTCTTATATACATATACTCTAATGTGTGTATATTTGTGAATGTATACAATATTGTTCACTCACATACTACTTTAGATAAGCGTTTCTTAAACTTTTTTTTTTTTTTTTTAACAATTGTGACTCCTTTTATCCCCATATGTATGGGGATAATGACCCCAAATGACCCTGTGTATATAGATATATAATCAAACATTTACTAAAAAGAAATCATAATTTTGTGACCCTACATTCAGTCACATGATCTCAAATGTGATCATGACCATAGCTTAGGAGGCTTTGTTTTAGAGTCCAGATTATTTTCTTTGTATCTTATATTGTAGTTTTGAACAGATAGTAAGAGCTTAATAAATACTTACATATAGATGAGATAAAGTGAAACTGTTTTAATACTTACATATTGATGAGATAAAGTGAAACTGTTTTAATCCTGGAATTCATAAAAATAAGCTGAATACCTACAGGATAAAATAAAGATAATCTCAGAGGGAAACAACAACAAAAGGAGATCAGCAGCTATTAGTATCTCACATCCTGCTTTCTTCTCTGTTTTCTGTGACTAGGTTAGTTGGAATTGAGAAAGAGGCATAGCTTCCCTAGATTCTTAGAAGGAATTTTTTTTTTTTGTTTATCAGTTCTTTATAAAGAAAAATAAATATTTTTAAATAGTCTAAAATTACTACATTAGTAGGAGTAGGAGTGGTAGTGGTGGTGGTGGTAGTGTGATAACAATAGTAGTGGTAAAAGCAGCATTAGCAGTATTATTTATAGTATGATGATAATGATGCATTATAAAGAAGAGAAAGGTGATCTGAAGCACTGTGTTCAGTTATTAGTACCATATTTTAGGAAGACATTGACAAGTTGAAGAGTTCCCAGAGGTGACTGAAATTCATATGATAGAACCATTTTCTTCTAAGTACAGTTTTTCATGTGAAAAAATAAGGCCTTAATATTTTTCCACTTTGATCACTTAAAGAAAGTCAACATGTTTCCTACCCTAAAGACCCACTGATTTCAAAAAGGAAATTGTCCTTGGGAAGTGACTATTTAATGTGACTATATTCATAAAATATTTTCTCTCTTACAGATGAAATAAGAAACTCCACCCAGCTCAAAAGTTTCCACAGTCATCATTAGACTCATGTCTGTTCATGCTTTATGTTGCTTTTCAGTCAGCTAGGAAATTATTGGGGATGTGTTTTTTATTTAAGTCACATGTCAAAAAATATGTGTAGACCTTAAAATACAATTTTTTTCCTTTATGAGCTGATATGTAGACAGAGTGCTAAATAGCAGGAGAGAGAGAGAGAGAGAGAGAGAGAGAGAGAGAGAGAGAGAGAGAGAGAGAGAGAGAGAGAGAGAGAGAGAGAGAGAGAGAGAGAGAGGAGGATGAAGAGGAGGAGGAGGAGGAGGGATAGAGGGATGGAGGGAGGGAAGGAGGGAGGGAAAGAAAAAAGGAGAAAGGGAGGGAGAAGAGAAGACCAGAGGGAGGAAAGGAGGGAGCAGAGAGTTATAGATAGATAAAAATCAGAAACAGATTTACAGTGAGATTCTCTACAAATGTAGTATTATGCCATAGACGAGATAGTCCTGGTTTGGGCATCAATTATTCCTGGATTTAAAAAAAAAATAGCATTGAAACTCATTAGCTTTGTGGCTCATAGGCAACAGACTTAACCTTATTTTGCCTCCAACAATTCCCTGAGATTTTTTGATTAGGTGATAAAAGGGTTTTGATCTTCAAGGGGACTTCTCACATCAGGAGCTCTTCCTTATTGCTGAAATCATGGGGCTTTGCTACAGATATAGACACAAATATGTGTATATTATATTGTATAAATAACTACTAGTTGGCACAACATAGAGTGTCAAGTTTGGAGTTAGGGAAATTCATCATCATGAGTTACAATATGGTCTTAGACATTTAATTGCTGAAATTAATAATCCCTGGACTATTCACTTAACTTGGTTTGACTCAGTTTTCTCATCTATAAAATAAGCTGGAGAAGGCAATGATAAACCACTCCATATATCTTTGCCAAGAAAACTTCAAATAGAATCAAAGAGTCTGATGCAAATTAACAACAGCATAAATAACTAGCTAGTGAATGATATGGAAACATGTTATATGTGTATATGATACTTTGATGTCTAACAGCATTGTATTCATTTTTCCATGATTACATGATCTGTAATTTCCATGATTGGAGAAATTAGCTATACCAATGTTCTTCATTGCCTGTTCTACAACTCATGGTCTTGCTGTCTGGGATGCTGACTGAGAGCTTAAGCTATCCACTTATAGTCACATAATCAATTATGTGGCAAAGGCAGGCCTAAAATTCAGAACACAATGATTTCAAACTTATGTATAAACTTGGGGAAGATAGGTGATACAGTGGATAGAGCACTGGCCCTAACCTCATGAGGACATGTGTTTAAAATTCAGTCTCAGAAATTTAATGCCTGTGTGACAATGGGCAAGTCACTTAATCTTGATTTCCTCCCCCCCCAAATACATTCTATATAACTCCACCAAGCTGCTTCTCATAATTATTGTTAAAAATATAATAAATTAACATATTTCCTTTTACTAAATAGCAAAAATACCATTTTGTTTTCCCATTGCCTTGTGTATTCCTAAAAACATATGCTGCCTTTTCAGAACAGATGGAAAAGAGCAGAAATAAGGTATTTTATTAGTTATACTTTTCCTTATTTGAAAAGAAACATGTGAAACATTGTAGGAAAAATGTATTTAAAAATATTTTACTCCCAAAAGAAAGTACATGATTTAATTTAAAGAATAGCACCCATCCCTGGTTTTGTCCTTCTTCTAGGAAAGAGAAGCACATGCTATACTTTCTTCTCCATGAATACCCCTTGAAGGGCTGGCTCTTATTTCCTTCACACATTGGAACATTTGAGTAAGGCCAAACCCTGCCCACATGAAGGATATGAGGAGTTCAATTTGGTTGGTGAATTTGAGCACATCACATACATCCCACATCCCACATAAAAGTTCTTCTGAGAATATTGGCCATCTTCATTGACAGAAAGGAACCCTTCTGTTGCTCACCAACTACCAGCGCTTGGACTTGATTTCAGCATGGAAAATAAGCTTCAATTCTGCCATTCTCTGACATCCCCCACCCTTTGACCATCCTGGCAGAAAAGAGGACCTCCTTTGCAGTTCATATGATAATACTTCCATGATTTCATTGAAGTTACCTCATAAAATATAATGATAAACAGAAGGGTTGCTCTTTTTTCAAGTGGGAATATTTTCTAAAAAGTAGTGTAATTTCCCTTGTGGTTTGTTGTACCATATGGCTTTCTCCCCTGAGTTAGACTGGAATATTTTTAGAAAAATGATTGGATTTATTATCCTTTACTTTTAAGTTCTTCCTGCATCTCCTCCATTCCCCAGCAACCACTGAAAAGTAATGCAACTTTCACCTCTAAAACACAATTGAAAACTAACATAGGGGACCATCCTGATGATGGTGGAGGACTGTTCAGGCTAACAAATTCTTAGAACTGTCAAATGGTATTAAATCAGAATGAAGACTCCACTTCAGGGTTTGCTAAAATTAAACTTTTCAAATCTAATAGCTATTTGTAATATGCATAAATTTTTAAAGCATGTGTTTGTATACATATATAGCAAATATATCAAACATCATGTATATAATGAATATGTTATATATATGTATTTATATATATGTATATATATATATATATATATGAAATGTATATGTATATCTTTATCATGTATAGACATTTTAGTCACTTCATTTGCATATTATTTAATTGAAGATAATGAGAGTAGTAAGAGTATTGTCTCTTTTGCATAAGCTGTACTATTTCCTCTTTAACAGGGCACCACCATCCCAAGATTTGTTTGGTCCCAATGATCCAAGTATCTATCTATGTGTCTCTTTCCCTCTCAACATCTATACATTTGGGTGTATATGTGTATATATACTTATGTATAAGTGTATATATATATATATATATATATATATATATATATATATATATATATATATACATATATACACACAAAAGTAGGTAGGACAGTCTGTCTACCACAAAGCTTTTATTCTCTGTAAATTATTTTAGAATTTAGAATGACTTTATAATTAAAAAGAAGTCTTAAATTTGGATTTATCTGTTATTTGTATCCAGTAGATCTTGTTCTGAGTTTTATTCCCTTATCCATAGCAATTATATGACAAATATGGGATGAGACTATGGCCAAAATGTATTTCCATTTTTATATCTTTCCATTTAAAAAACAATTTTTCACATATGTTTATAATTAATCCTTATAACAATACCATAATATTATTACAGAAAATTTGAAAGATGGAAAAATTACCTTAGGATGAATGAAAAATGTTTATGTTCACCAAATTAAGAATGGGTAGAGGTAAGATCAGTATGACAGTGTTCTTTTCCTCTTACATCACATTGCCAGAAGGGTAAGTTTATGACTGATATAAAACATCCACACAAATGTAAGAAATGAAAAATTCTGGATACAGATAAGACTTTTTAATTTCTCTGCTCAAATAGTTTTTTTGGGGGGGCTTTTATAACCCTGAGATAAAGAAAGTAACTCCATTTGTAGTGAAAATGGAAAAATCTGGCTCCTATCTATCTAAACTCAGTTCAGATTTGTGTTCAAGACACATTCTATATTTCATCCAAATGTTCACAGATCTTGACTCCTATGTCTCATTTCTGTGTCTTTTTATGAGAAATTCCTTTTTCCTATAATACATATCTTCTCAGCTCCATCTTTGTGCCTAACCTATGGCCCTCTCATATTATCTGATTCACATTGTATCTTAATGCAGTGATGTTACTTTGGTCTCCTTAGAAAATGAAGGACAACAACCAGCACCACTTAGAATAACTATCTCCCTTCAAGATTTAAATCAAGAGCAATCTGCTACTTAAAATCATGTTTTTAGTGCTTGCTTCCCACTTAAATTATCTTGTAAATATAATAAGCTTTCCACACACCCCAAAAAATGTAAATTTTTTGAGCAAAAGAATTGCTTGATTTTCATGTCCAGGTACATCCTGAATATATTACATAAAGATTGGAATAGTTGTCAGTAAATTTAATGATTTTTAAAATTAAAATTGAATTATTTATAGTATATTATCAAATCTGATAGTATAAGAACTTCCGAACGGAATTTCTTTTAACCAATTCTTAGTAGTTGATATCAATTCATCCCCACGACCTATTTTGAGTTCACTAGAAGGAAAATAAGGTCTTCACCAGTCCTTCATTCTTGTAACTCCTATTTTAAGGAGAGTTTATAAGATTCATAACAAATAATCATGATTTTTCATTGTAAATTTCTCACTATTATCTTTTTTATATGACTTTTGCCACTTTCTCTTATCTTAGCCTTACAAAAAGATGATTGTGAAAAACTGTACTCAAAGCTCAAGTTCTACAGCTAATGTAATCTTGTAATCCACTGCTCCTTTCCCCACAAGAAAAGTGTTCTATAACATTTTAAAAGTTTTTTTTTCTATCTTTTAAATACCTTTCAAAAATGACCCTCTAAAGAGAGAGTTTGTTTTGCTTGTGACTTTATCCTCCATGAAACTACTTTTTCCTCTTCATTATACCCTCTTCCACCTATTCCAACCTGTTTCCCCATTGAGGTAGATAATACAAATTAAAAAAATATCTATATTCAAACATTCTTTGTCTGGTTCAGATGAAAATGAGGGTATATATATTGCTTGTTCCACCATTATCCATATTTGCATGCAATAACAATAATAATGATTATTATGAGAATTTATGTAGTCCTTTAAGTTTTGCAAAACACATTACATAGGTTAACTTAATTTCTTCTTTTAACAATCCAATGTGAGAAAAGTGTTATTATTATTTCCATTTTACAAGCAATGACAGCAAAATAGACAGAGGTTGCAACTTTCCCACTATTATATCATGAGTCATTGTCTGGTGAAGAATTCAAATTCAAATGTTCTTGATTCCAAGGACTATATCTTATCCACTGCATTCTATACTCATTGTTTTAGACCCTTCAATTGCACAAAATCATTACACTTCTTAATTATCCTTCCCTGTTATTTTACTTTTTCCCCCTCCTTTTGTGTCTATTCCTAAGATCAATGCAATATATTTTAAATGTAAGAAAACCATTTGTGAGCCTTCAATCTTATTTTGTTGCTGTTTTTCAGTCATGTCCAAGTCTTTGTGACCCCATTTGGGATTTTCTTGGAAAAGTTATTGGAATGGTTTGCTGTTTCCTCTAACTCATTTTACAAATGGGGAAATCGAGTCACTCAGGGTTAAGAGATTTGTCAAAGGTCACATAGTTAATAAATATCTGAGGTGGATTTAAAATGAGATCGTTCTGACTTCAAGGCCAGCTCTACATCCAAAACATCTGCTTTCTTTTTTTATTTAGCTCAACAAATGGCTCTTGAAACCTCTTAGATTCAAAGGATTTTTTTTTTTAATTTCTCATCCTGTTAGGTCATACTCTAATTATCATCCCATGGTCCCTTATTTGTTTTTCTTTTTTTATAAATTCATTTATTTTTCTATGTTTCATTTGATTTCTTTTGATTGTAAAATTTGCATTTCAGAATATCTTTACTTTCAGAGTAGCTTCAGGTTCCTAGGTGGCACAATAAATGGAATGCCAGGACTGAAGTCAGGAAGACTCATCTTCCTGAGTTCAAATCTGGCCTCAGACATTTACTAGCTATTTGACCCTGGACTAGTCATTTAACCATGTTCACCTCAGTTTCCTCATCCGTAAAATGAACTGGAGAAGAAGGGGGCAAACCACTCCAATATCTTTGCCAAGAAAACCAATTCACATAGAATCAGACATCACTGAAAAATGATTGAACAATAATACCCATCTTTGTTTTTTTCACCAGGAATGTTTAGAAGTCTTCTTTTCATTAAAGTGTATTTTCCTCTTCTAAATATTATTTAGGACAAGCTATTACTAATTGTAAGGTATTATCTTTTACCTTTTGATATATAATATTTAATATCCCCTATTCTTTAAATAATAGTCACATGGTATTAGGTATTGACTGGAACTGATTCATACTTTATCTTTTAAAAATGCCTAGTATCTCTATATTTGGCTGTAATATTTCTGGGAGTTTTTATTGTTTGAAGGAGAACTGAACTGAACTGAAAGGTTTCTTTGGATTTTTCACTCAGACCTTAGGTGCTAATAGTTCTGGGGGATTTTTATTCAGTTCTACAAAATTTTCTGTGGGAAAAGTTATTTTTAATAGTTGGATAACAGATAATTTCTCCTTCACAGACAACATTTGTAGTCACTTACTATGTATCAACTATTAAGAATTCAAATACAAACAAGAATATTGCCACCTTTAGGGGTTTATATCCTAACAGTGAAGACAACACATAAATGGGAAATGGAAAGGAAGAGGCATTGTACCTGTAAGGAAGCATATATATTGATAAAGAAGTGGATAAATTTAGGAAATAGAGGGAGCTAGAATAAAATGAACATGACTGAAGTCTTTTATGAAATAATGGGCTAAAAGTAGATTCAGTTTTAAGAAGAGAAGTTGATACTGAAGAGACATTCCCAAGGAAGGAGTTTACTGATGATGAAGTAGACAACAGTGGAGAATGAATGGAGCTGGAAATAAAGTGGGAGTGGATGGAATGGAATGCTTCATAAAATCACGATAGATAGTACAAGTGTTCACCAATTAAAAGAATGGAAATATTGAATCTTTTTTTTCAACATTTCCCTAAAAATTATATCAGATCCATTTCTTCTCATATAGGTTGCCTTGTATTAAGGTGTCTTGAACTAAATTCCAGAAAGAACTTTTTTTAATTGTGCTGCTTTTTATGATTGCTTATATATTTTCCAAGAAAATATTTATTATATGATTTTAACTTTTCATAATGATTTTAGAATCTAATGTCTGCATAAGATATAAATTCAAAATACATTTTGATAAAACCATCTTGCATCTATTTCATCATATATTTTGTTTGATCTCTTACTAGATGTTCATTAGCCAACTATTTAATAATATTTCAGAATTCTAACAAAATTGAAGTCAATCATATTGATCTCAATTTTATTTATTTTTCTTTTTTGATGAAAATCTGACTTAATCCTTATTCATGCAGTATATCTCTTATTCACTATTATCTCTCAAATATGCTTGAAATTGACTTATTAGAAAAGATTTAAAATAACGATGAATATCAATAAGTTGACAAGACCAAAACAAACATAAAAGTAGGAATTTTTAAAAATCAAAGGGAATATAAACATGAAATGCATACATTATTAGGCAGATTAATGAAAGTTTTCACACTCAGTAAATTTTAATTCTTTTTTTTTTAATTCATTTTTCCAAATTATCCCCTCCCTCACTCCACTCCCTCCCCCCGATGGCAGGTAATCCCATACATTTTACATGTGTTACAATATAACCTAGATACAATATATGTATGTAAATACCATTTTCTTGTTGCACATTAATTATTAGCTTCCGAAGGTATAAGTAACCTGGGTAGATAGACAGTAGTGCTAACAATTTACATTAACTTCCCAGTGTTCCTTCTCTGGGTGTAGTTATTTTTGTCCATCATTGATAAACTGGAAGTGAGTTGGATCTTCTTTATGTTGAAGATTTCCACTTCCATCAGAATATATCCTCATACAGTATTGTTGTTGAAGTGTACAGTGATCTTCTGGTTCTGCTCATTTCACTCAGCATCAGTTGATGTAAGTCTCTCCAGGACTCTTTGTATTCCTCCTGCTGGTCATTTCTTACCGAGCAATAATATTCCATAACCTTCATATACCATAATTTACCCAACCATTCTCCAATTGATGGACATCCATTCATCTTCCAGTTCATAGCTACAACAAGAAGAGCTGCCACAAACATTTTGGCACATACAGGTCCCTTTCCCCTATTTAGTATTTCTTTGGGATATAATCCTAATAACAAAAATGCTGGGTCAAAGGGTATGCACAGTTTGACAACTTTTTGGGCATAGTTCCAAATTGCTCTCCAGAATGGCTGGATTCTTTCACAACTCCACCAACAATGTATCAGTGTCCCAGTTTTCCCACATCCCCTCCAACATTCATCATTATTTGTTCCTGTCATCTTAGCCAATTTGACATATGTATGTGTAGTGGTATCTCAGAGTTGTCTTAATTTGCATTTCTCTGATCAGTAGTGATTTGGAACACTCTTTCATATGAGTGGAAATAGTTTCAATTTCATCATCTGAGAATTTTCTGTTCATATCCCTTGACCATTTATCAATTGGAGAATGGTTTGTTTCCTATAAATCAGGGTCAGTTCTCTATATATTTTGGAAATGAGACCTTTGTCAGAACCTTTCCTTTTAAAAATATTTTCCCAATTTGTTACTTCCCTTCCAATCTTGTTTGCATTAGTATTGTTTGTACAGAAACTTTTTAGTTTGATGTAATCAAAATCTTCTATTTTGTGATCAATAATGATCTCTAGTTTTCCTCTGGTCATAAATTCCTTCCTCCTCCACAGGTCTGAGAGGTAGACTGTTCCCTTTTCCTCTAATCTATTTATTATCTCATTCTTTATGCCCAAATTATGGAAACATTTTGATCTTATCTTGGTATATGGTGTTAAGTATGGATCCATATCTAATTTCTGCCATACTAATTTCCTGTTTTCCCAACAGTTTTTTCCGAATAATGAATTTTTGTCCCTAATGTTGGTATCTTTGGGTTTGTCAAAGATTAGATTGCTATAGATGTACCCTTTTTTGTCCTTTGTATCTAATTTGATCCACTGATCTACCGTTCTATTTCTTAGCCAGTACCAAAAGGTTTTGGTGACTGCTGCTATATAATATAGCTTTTGATCAGGTACACTTAGACCACGTTCCTCTGGGTTTTTTTTTTTTCATTAGTTCCCTTGCAATTCTCGACCTTTTATTCTTCCATATGAATTTTGTTGTTATTTTTTCTAGGTCATTAAAATAGTTTCTTGGGAGTCTGATTGGTATAGCACTAAAGAAATAGATTAGTTTGGGGAGTATTGTCATCTTTATTATATTTGCTTGGCCTATCCAAGAGCACTGAATGTCTTTCCAATTATTTAAATCTGACTTTATTTTTGTGGCAAGTGTTTTGTAATTTTTCTCATATAATTCCTGACAATTCTTTGGTAGATGGATTCCCAAATACTTTATCCTCACAACATTTGTTTGGAATGGAATGTCTGTTTGTATCTCTTGCCGTTGCATTTTGTTGGTGATATATAAGAATGCCGAGGATTTATGTGGATTTATTTTGTATCCTGCCACTTTGCTAAAACTCTGGATTATTTCTAATAGCTTTTTAGCAGAGTCTTTGGGGTTCTCTAAGTATACCATCATGTCATCTGCAAAGAGTGATAGTTTGATTTCCTCATTTCCTACTCTAATTCCTTGAATCTCTTTCTCGGTTCTTATTGCCGAGGCTAGCATTTCTAGTACTATTTTGAATAGTAATGGTGATAGTGGGCAACCTTGTTTCACTCCTGATCTTACTGGGAAAGGTTGCAGTTTATTTCTATTGCATATTATGCTTACTGACGGTCTTAAATATATGCTCCTGATTATTCTAAGGAATAGTCCATTTATTCCTATACTCTCAAGAGTTTTTAGTAGGAATGGATGTTGGATTTTGTCAAATGCTTTTTCTGCATCTATTGAGATGATCATATGGGTTTTATTAATTTGATTATTAATATGCCCAATTATACTAATAGTTTTCCTAATATTAAACCAGCCCTGCATTCCTGATATGAATCCTACTTGATCATAGTGTATTATCTTGGGGATGATTTTCTGAAGTCTTTTTGCTAATATCTTATTTAAGATTTTAGCATCAATATTCATTAAGGAAATTGGTCTATAATTTTCTTTCTCAGTTTTCAATCGACCTGGTTTAGGTATCAGTACCATATCTGTGTCATAAAAGGAGTTTGGTAGGACTCTTTCATCCCCTATTTTTTCAAATAGTTTATATAGCATTGGGGCTAATTGTTCTTTAAATGTTTGGTAGAATTCACATGTAAATCCATCTGGTCCAGGGGATTTTTTCCTGGGGAGTTGATTAATAGCTTGTTCTATTTCTTTTTCTGAAATGGGACTGTTTAAGCAATTTATTTCCTCCTCTGTTAATCTAGGGAGCCTATATTTTTGGAGGAAGTCATCCATTTCACTTAAGTTATCACATTTATTGGCATAAAGTTGGGCAAAGTAACTCCTTATTATTTCTCTAATTTCCTCTTCATTGGTGGAAAGATCCCCCTTTTCATTTGTAAGACTAACAACCTGATTTTCCTCTTTCTTTTTCTGATCATATTTACCAGAGGTTTATCTATTTTATTGGCTTTTTCATAAAACCAACTCTTGGTTTTATTTATTAATTCAATAGTTTTTTTTTACTTTCAATATTATTGATTTCTCCTTTTAATTTTTGTATTTCAAGTTTAATTTTTGGTTGGGGGTTTTTAATTTGGTCTTTTTCTAGCCTTTTAAGTTTCAAGCCCAATTCATTAATCTTCTCTTTCTCTATTTTCTTCAAATAAGCCTCTAAAGATATAAAATTTCCGTTTATTACTGCTTTAGCTGCATCCCACAGATTTTGGTATGATGTCTTATCATTGTCATTATCTTGGGTGAAATTATTAATTGATTCTATAATTTTCTGTTTCACCCAGTCATTCTTTAAGATGAGATTATTCAGTTTCCAATTACTTTTTGATCTATTTACCCCTAACTTTTTACTGAATGTAGCTTTTATTGCATTGTGGTCTGAGAAGAAGGCATTTATTATTTCTGCCTTCCCACATTTAATTTTGAGATCTTTATGTCCTAATATATGGTCAATTTTTGTATAGGATCCATGAACTGCTGAGAAAAAAGTATATTCCTTTCTATTGCCATTCAGTTTTCTCCAAAGGTCTATCATACCTAGTTTTTCTAATGTTATATTTACTTTTTAAATTTCTTTCTTTTTTGTTTTGTGGTTTGATTTGTCTAAATCTGAGAGTGCAAGGTTGAGATCTCCCATTATTATAGTTTTACTGTTTATTTCTTCTTGCAACTCTCTTAACTTTTCCTTTAGAAAGTTAGATGCTATACCACTTGGTGCATATATGTTTAGTATTGATATGGCTTCATTATTTATGCTACCTTTCAGCAGGATATAGTTTCTTTCCTTATCTTTTTTAACTAGATCTACTTCTGCTTTTGCTTGATCTGAGATAAGGATAGCTACCCCTGCTTTTTTGGCTTTACCTGAAGCATAATAGGCTCTGTTCCAACCTTTTACCTTTACTCTGTATGTATCTCCCTGCTTTAAGTGTGTTTCCTGTAAACAACATATTGTAGGTTTCTGATTTTTGATCCAGTCTGCTATCCCTCTCCGCTTGATGGGAGCGTTCATCCCATTCACATTTACAGTTAAAATTACTAATTCTGTATTTCCTGCCATTATATTATCCCCAGATTATGCTTTTTTCCTTGACCCCCCTGAACCCCTTTCCCAATATTTAATTTATAGACCCCCCTTGTGACATGCAGCCCTCCCTTTTTTTTTTAGTATCCCTCCCCCTCCCTCCACGTCCCTTCCCTTATTCTCCTTTTCCTTTTCCCTTTTCCTCTCACCCCTTGTAACGAGGTGATAGAGAATTCTCTGAAAAACAAATATGACAATTATTTACTCTTTGAGCCTCTTCTGATGAGAGTAAGATTTACACAATGATTCTCCCCCTCTCAAAATTCCCTCAGATATGGTGTATTTTCTATGCCTCTTCCTGGGATGTAGTTTCCCTCTTTTTATCACTCCCTCCCCTTTTTCTGATACTACCCCCTTCCCTTTACTACACCTCCTCCTTTTTTTTTTTTCTTTTATATCAGTAAAATCAAATTATCCATGCGTACTTTCTTTTTTTTTTTTTTTTTTATTCATTTTTCCAAATTATCCCCTCCCTCCCTCCACTCCCTCCCCCCGATGGCAGGTAATCCCATACATTTTACATGTGTTACAATATAACCTAGATACAATATATGTGTGTAAATACCATTTTCTTGTTGCACATTAATTATTAGCTTCTGAAGGTATAAGTAACCTGGGTAGATAGACAGTAGTGCTCACAATTTACATTCACTTCCCAGTGTTCCTTCTCTGGGTGTAGACTTCCCGGGGCTGAGTTCCACAGCCTCCAGCCAAGCCAGGCACTATGAGTTACCACCCCGCCCACTCTTCAATCTCTTAACTACCCACAGGTGATAGCCTGGATTGCCTATGTTGGCCACACCCACAGTGCCAAGATCTGCTGAGTCACCCCTGGGATCTGGGAAGATCTAATCTTGTTTTGAATTTTAAGTTGGCTTGATTTTTCTTCTGAACTGCTGTATTATATGCAGAGAAGCGCTAACCGCCTGTGCCAGATTCCTCTATCTCAGTGGCTTCTCTGATCCCAGAGCCCTCCCCAGTGCGATCGGCGCAGTGTGCCACTACCCCACTGTCTGTGCTGGCCTTTCTTCTTCCTCCCCTGGGAACTGACCTTTCCTGTTGAAACTCCAGATTCTCTTCAGCTGGCAAGTCATGCTTCCAGTCCTTGTGGATTCTATCAGTCCAGCGCTATTTCTGAAGCTGATTATATCTAGTTGGTTGTGAGGGAAGAAAGGAGCTTAAAGAACAGTGTGTATCTTCTCTGCCATCTTGGCTCCGCCCCCCAATTTTAATTCTTAAAAAAAAAAAAACAAAACCTAAAAATATAACAAAGAATCACAAATTTGAAATATCTTTTGACCAAGACAACAACAATAATATGATTATCAATTCTGATGGACATGACTCTTTTAAACAGTGACTTGATTCAGGCCAATTCCAGACAGAAGATTATGGGGACTGAATATGAATCACAACATAGTTTTTTTTTTTTCATTTTGTTTTCTTTTCTATCTGATTTTTTTTTTGTGTGTGTGTGTGTGTGTGTGTGTGTGTGTGTGTGTGTGTGTGTGTGTCATGATAAATGTGGAAATATGTTGAGAAGAATTGTACATGTTTGATGTATACTGGATTATTTGTTAGGAGAGGGGATGAAGGAAGGGAGAGAGGAAAATTTAGGACACAGAGTTTTGCAGAGGTGAATGCAGAAAATTATCTTTGCATATATTTTGAAAATAAAAAGATATTATTTAAAAAATAAAAAAGAAAGACATCTTTGAAGTCATCTAAATAAAATAAATATCTGAACAAAAAATCATTTACAGCATCCCTGACAAATAAGAATCCAGCTTTTCATTTGAGACTTTTTATTAAGAACTTGTCACCTTTTGAAAGTATAAATCCTAATTTTATATAAGCCATATTCATAAGAAGTTGTAATGCAAATCAAATCTATTCTTGCTACTTTTCATCTTCTATAAATAACTCCTAATGAATGTTTCCCTTCTTTTAAACTTGAAATAACTTTTTTTTAAAATCCTGTTTGATTTTAAAATTATTTGTGTTCAATATTACAAACTTCTTTTGGTATTTAGTCAAGTAACGCCAGTCTTTTTAAAGTCTTTTTATGATTTCTTACTATATCTGGTAGTCTTATCAGGGAGAAGTCAATCGAAGTATTCCACTTGTCCTAAATTATAAAGATAGATTACTACAAAAATTCCAGACAATTTGTTCTATCCTTAGTTTCTTTATTGTCCTTCTTACTTGTCCATCTCTAGGCATTCTGGGCTGATATGGCATAATTATGTCTCCCACAAGGCTTTTGGAAGATTTATGTTTCTCTCCATCAATTTGTATTTATTAGCAAAATGACCAAAATCTTCCATATTTCTCCTGATAATGTTGTATTTAAAAGTGTATTGCTTTCCTTGGTAAGCACATCCCTCTCCTTGGTAAAGAGATTGAACATTAAACTGGATAAGATAATTTCTGTACTTTTTCTTTGTTTTTTTTTTTTAATTGTAGCAAATGTGAGGTATTAGTCAAACTCTCTAAGAAATAATGAGTGAATCAATGTTTATTCCCTTCATTTTCCTGTTGACTTTCTAAATAAGCCAATGATGTCATAACTACATGATATCTCTTTTTTCTTATTCTTTTTCCTGACCATTATTTATTTTTTTTCTGTAATACATCAATTTTCTTAAAGCATAAGTAGTACAATTGGCTGAATATAGAAAATAAGCTATGGAGAGTTCTTGTATGTTACTTTTAGAAGACAGACATTTTATTCAATTATCAGATACTATCTTATTAAGTAGAAATGTTTACATCATTTAGATTTTTTTTCTCAGTTGTTTAAAAAGCTAACAATGCCATGGATCTCAGGGAAGAAATAATCTGTTAAGCATGCCATGCACAAAATTTATTGTCTCCTTTGTATCACATTAGGACTCTTGAATCAGATTTTTAAAGATAGATTAATCAAATTTTAACAAGTGAAACATTTTAAAGGTTTTAACAAATCAGTCTTCTTTAAGAGAGTTGCAAGAAGAAATAGACAGCAAAACTATAATAATGGAAGATCTCAACCTTGCACTCTCTGAATTAGATAAATCAAACCACAAAACAAATAAGAAAGAAATTAAAGAGGTAAATTGAATATCAGGAAAATTAGGTATGATAGATCTTTGGAGAAAACTGAATGGTGAAAGAAAGGAATATACTTATTTCTCAGCAGTTTATGGAACCTATACAAAACAATGACCATATATTAGGACCTAAAGATCTCAAAATCAAATGCAGGAAGGCAGAAATAGCAAAGGCTTTCTTTTCAGATCATATTGCAATAAAAACTACATTCATCAGAAAGTTAGGGGTAAATAGATCAAAAATAATTGGAAGCTAAATAATCTCATCTTAAAGAATGATTGGGTGAAACAGCAAATTAAAGATACAATTAACAATTTCACTCAAGATAATGACAATGATAAGACATCATACCAAAATTTGTGGGATTCAGCTACAGCAGTAATAAGGGGAAATTTTACATCTTTAGAGGCTTATTTGAAGAAAATAGAGAAAGAGAAGATCAATGAATTGGGTTTGCAACTTAAAAAGCTAGAAAAAGACCAAATTAAGAACCCCCAATCAAATACTAAACTTGAAATTCTAAAATTAAAAGGAGAAATTAATAATATTGAAAGTAAAAATACTATTGAACTAATAAATAAAACTAAGAGTTGATTTTATGAAAAAACCAATAAAATAGATAAACCTTTTGAAAATCAAATTGTTAGACTTAAAAATGAAAATGGGGAACTGTCCACAAATGAGGAGAAAATTAGAGAAATTATAAGGAGTTACTTTATCCCAACTTCATGCCAATAAATTTGATAACCTAAGTGAAATGGAGGACTACCTCCAAAAATATAGGCTTTCCAGATTAACAGAGAAGGAAGTAAATTGCTTAAACAGTCCCATTTCAGAAAAAGAAATAGAGCAAGCTATTAATCAGTTGCCTAAGAAATAAATCTCCAGGACCAGATGGATTCACAGGTGAATTCTACCACACATTCAAAGAACAATTAGCTCCAATGTTATACAAACTATTTCAAAAAATAGGGATTGAAGGAGTCCTACCAAATTCCTTTCATGACACAGACATGGTACTGATACCCAAACCAGGTAGGTTGAAAATGGAGAAAGAAAACTATAGACCAATCTCCTTAATGAATATTGATGCTAAAATCTTAAATAAGATATTAGCGAAAAGACTCCAGAAAATCATCCCCAGGATAACCCATCATGATCAAGTAGGATTTATACCAGATATGCAGGGCTGGTTCAATATAAAAAAAAATATCAGCATAATTGGCCATATTAATAATTAAATTAACAAAAATTATATGGTCATCTCAATAGATGCAGAAAAAGCATTTGATAAAATACAACATCCATTCCTATTAAAAAACACTTGAGAGTATAGGAATAAATGGACTTTTCCTTAAAATAATCAGTAGCAACTATTTAAAGCCATCAATAAGCATCATATGTAATGGGGAAAGATTGCAACTATTCCCATTAAGATCAGGGGTGACACAAGGTTGTCCACTATCACCATTACTATTCAATATTGTATTAGAAATGCTAGCTTTGGCAATAAGAGTGGAGAAAGAGATTAAAGGAATTAGAGTAGGTAATGAGGAAACCAAATTATCACTCTTTGCTGATGATATGATGGTATACATAGAGAATCCCAAAGATTCAACTAAAAAGGTATTAGAAATAATCCACACCTTTAGCAAAGTTTCAGGATAAAAAATAAATCCACATAAATCATCAACATTCTTACATGTCACTAACAAAGTCCAGCAGTTAGTGTTGCAGAGAGAAATCCCATTTATAGTAACTACTGATAGTATAAAATATTTAGGAATCTATAAGCCAAGGGAAAATCAGAAACTATATAAGCAAAACTACAAAACACTTTCCACAGAAATTAAGTCCGATTTAATCAATTAGAAAAATATTAAATGCTCTTGGATAGGGCAAGAAAATATAATAAAGATGACAATACTACCTAAACTAAACTATTTATTTAGCTCTATACCTATCAGACTCCTAAAAAAAAAAAAAAAAACAATTTTAATGACCTAGAAAAAATAACAACAAAGTTCATATGGAAAAACAAAAGGTCAAGAATTTCAAGGGAATTAATGAAAAAAAAAATCAAATGAAGGTGGCCCTAGCTGTACCAGAGCTAAAATTATATTATAAAGCAGTGGTTACCAAAACCATTTGGTATTGCCTAAGAAATAGACTAGTTGTTCAGTGGAATAGGTTAGGTTCAAAGGACAAAACAGTCAATAACTTTAATAATCTAGTGTTTGACAAACCCAAAGACCTCAGCTTTTGGGATAAGAACTCACTGTTTGATAAAAATTGCTGGGAAAATTGGAAATTAGTGTGGCAGAAACTAAGCATTGACCCACTCTTAACATCATACCCCAAGATAAGGTCAAAATGGGTTCATGATCTAGGAATAAAGAATGAGATTATAAATAAATTAGAGAAACATAGGATAGTTTACCTCTCAGACCTGTGGAAGAGGAATGAATTCATATCCAAAGAAGAACTAGAGATCATTATTGATCACACAATAGAAAGCTTTGATTATATCAAATTGAAAAGTTTTTGTACAAACAAAATCAATGCAGATAGGATTAGAAGGGAAATAATAAACTGGGAAAACATTTTTATCGTCAAAGGTTCTGATAAACGTCTCATTTCCAAAATATATAGAGAATTGACACTAATTTACAAGAAATCAAGCCAATCTTTAATTGACAAATGGTCAAAGGATATGAACAGACAATTCTCAGATAAAGGAATTGAAACTATTTTTAGTCATATGAAAAGATGCTCCAAATCATTATTAATCAGAGAAATTCAAATTAAGACAACTCTGATATACAACTACACACCTGTCATAAAAACCTCAAAATCCAATGCAGTAAGGCAGATATAGTAAATGCATCCTTTTCAGGCCAAAATGCAATTAAAATTGCATTTAATAAAAAAGCAGGGGGAAATAGACCATAAAATGTTTGGAAAATAAATAATCTTATACTAAAGAATGATTGGGTAAAACAGCAAATCATAAACATAATTAATAACTTCATCCAAGAAAATGACAATAATGAGGCATCATACCAAAATGTGTGGGTTACAGCCAAAGCAGTAAAAAGGGGAAGTTTTATATCTCTAGAGGCCTACTTGCATAAAATAGAGAAAGAGAGGGCCAACAAATTGGGCCTACAACTAAAATTGCTAGAAAAGGAACAAATTAAAAACCCCAAGACAAACACAAAACTTGAAATTCTAAAAATAAAGGTGAGATTAATAAAACTGAAAGTAAAAAACTATTGAATTAATTAATAAAACTAAGAGTTGGTCCTATGAAAAAAACAACAAAATAGACAAACCCTTAGTAAATCTGATTAAAAAAAAGGAAAGAGAAAAAGCAAATTGTTTGTCTTGAAAATGAAAAGGGAGAACTCACCACTAATGGAGAGGAAATTAGAACAATAGTTAGGAGCTAGTTTACTGAACTTTATGCCAATAAATTTGATAACTTAAATGAAATGGAGGAATACTTTCAAAAATATAGCTTGCCCAAATTAACAGAGGAAGAAGTAAGTAGTCTAAATAGTCCCATTTCAGAAAAAGAAATAGAAGAAGCTATTAAAAAACTCCCTAAGAAAAAATCCCCAGGACCAGGTGGATTTACATGTGATTTCTACCAAACATTTAAAGAACAACTAACTCCAATGCTATATAAACTATTTGAAAAAATAGGGATTGAAGGAGTCCTACCAAATTCCTTTTATGAAACAGACATGGTACTGATACCGAAACCAGATAGATTGAACACTGAGAAAGAAAACTATAGACCAATCTCCCTAATGAATATTTATGCTAAAGTCTTAAATAAGATATTAGCAAAAAGACTTCAAAAATCATCCCCAGGATAATACACTATGATCAAGTAGGATTTATACCAGGAATTCAGGGCTAGTTTAACATTAGTATAATTGACCATATTAATAATCAAATTAATAAAAACCATATGATCATCTCAATAGATGCAGAAAAAGCATTTGATAAAATCCAACATCCATTCCTTTTAAAAATGCTTGAGAGTATAGGAATAAATAGACTATTCCTTATAATAATAAGGAGCATATATTTAAAAACTGGAACCTTTCTCAGTAAGATCAGGAGTGAAACAAGGTTGCCCACTTTCACCATTACTGTTCAATATAGTACTAGAAACACTAGCCTCGGCAATAGGAGATGAGAAAGATATTCAAGGAATTAGAGCAGGAAATAAGGAAATCAGTCTATCACTCTTTTCAGATGACATGATGGTATACTTCGAGAACCCCAAAGACTCTGCTAAAAAGCTATTAGAAATAATTCAGAACTTTAGCAAAGTTGCAGGATACAAAATAAATCAACATAAATCCTCAACATTTTTATACATTACCAACAAAATCCAAAAGCAAGGGAAACAAAGAGAAATTCCAATCAAAATAACTGTCAATAGTATAAAATTTTTGGAAATGTATCTAGCAAAGGAAATTCAGGAATTATATTAGCAAAATTATGAAACACTTGCCACAAAAATAAAGTCAGATTTAAATAAATGGAAAGACATTCAGTGCTCTTGGATAGGCCGAGAGAATATAATTAAGATGACAATTCTCCCTAAACTAATAAATTTATTTAGTGCTATACCAGCTATACCACTCAGACTCCCAAGAAACTATTTTAATGACCTAGAAAAAATAACAACAGAATTCATATGGAACAACAAAAGGTCGAGAATTTCAAGGGAAATAATGAAAAAAAATTAAATGAAAGTGGTCTATCTGTACCTGATCTATATACCTGATATTATAAATCTATGCTGATATTATCATTATTTTTTTAATTAATAATTTTTATTATATATATATATATATATATATATTTATAATATTATCCCTTGTATTCATTTTTCCAGATTATCCCCCCCTCCTTCTACTCCCTCCCCCCGATGACAGGCAATCCCATACATTTTACATGTGTTACAATATAGTCTAGATACAATACATGTGTGTGAATATCATTTTCTTGTTGAACAATAAACATTAGATTCCGAAGGTACATGCAACCTGGGCAGACAGATATTAGTGCTAACAATTTACATTCAATTCCCAGTGTTTCTTCTCTGGGTGTAGCTACCTCTGTCCATCATTGATCAATTGGAAGTGAGTTGGCTTTTCTTTATGTTGAAGATTTCCACTTCCATCAGAATACATCCTCAAACAGTGTTGGTGTTGAAGTGTGTAGTGATCTTCTGGTTCTGCTCATTTCACTCTGCATCAGTTGATTTAAGTCTCTCCAGGCCTCTCTGTATTCCTCCTGCTGGTCATTTCTTACAGAGCAATAATATTCCATAACCTTCATATACCACAATTTACCCAACCATTCTCCAATTGATGGACATCCATTCATCTTCCAGTTTCTAGCTACAACAAAAAGAGCTGCCACAAACATTTTGGCACATATATGTCTCTTTCCACTCTTTAGTATTTCTTTGGGATATAAGCCCAGTAGTAGCGCTGCTGGGTCAAAGGGTATGCACAGTTTGATAACTTTTTGGGCATAATTCCAGATTGCTCTCCAGAATGGCTGGATTCTTTCGCAACTCCACCAGCAATGTATTAGTGTCCCAGTTTCCCCACATCCCTTCCAACATTCATCATTATTTTTTCCTGTCATCTTAGCCAATCTGACAGGTGTGTAGTGGTATCTCAGAGTTGTCTTAATTTGCATTTCTCTGATCAGTAGTGATTTGGAACACTCTTTCATGTGAGTGGATATAGTTTCAATTTCTTCCTCTGAGAATTGTCTGTTCATATCCTTTGACCATTTATTAATTGGAGAATGGTTCGGTTTCTTATAAATGAGGGTCAGTTCTCTATATATTTTGGAAATGAGAACTTTGTCAGAACCTTTCGTTTTAAAAATATTTTCCCAATTTGTTACTTCTCTTCTAATCTTGTTTGCATTAGTATTATTTGTACAGAAACTTTTTAGTTTGATGTAATCAAAATCTTCTATTTTGTGATCAATAATGATCTCTAGTTCTCCTCTGGTCATAAATTCCTTCCTCCTCCACAAGTCTGAGAGGTAGATTATCTTCTGTTCCTCTAATCTATTTATCATCTCCCTCTTTATGCCTAAATCATGGACCCATTTTGATCTTATCTTGGTATATGGTGTTAAGTGTGGATCCATATCTAATTTCTGCCATATTAATTTCCAGTTTTCCCAACAGTTTTTTCCAAATAATGAATTTTTATCCCTAATGTTGGTATCTTTGGGTTTGTCAAAGATTAGATTGCTATAGATGTACCCTAGTGTGTCCTTTGTATCTATTCTGTTCCACTGATCTACTGGTCTATTTCTTAGCTAATACCAAATGGTTTTGGTGACTGCTGCTATATAATAGAGCTTTAGATCAGGTACACTTAGACCAACTTCCTCTGAGTTTTTTGTCATTAATTCCCTTGCAATTCTCGACCTTTTATTCTTCCATATGAATTTTGTTGTTATTTTTTCTAGGTCATTGAAATAGTTTCTTGGGAGTCTGATTGGTATAGCACTAAAGAAATAGATTAGTTTGGGGAGTATTGTCATCTTTATTGTATTCGCTCGGCCTATCCAAGAGCACTGAATGTCTTTCCAATTATGTAAATCTGACTTTATTTTTGTGGCAAGTGTTTTGTAATTTTTCTCATATAATTCCTGACTTTTCTTTGGTAGATGGATTCCCAAATACTTTATACTCTCAACATTTGTTTGGAATGGAATTTCTCTTTGTATCTCTTGCTGTTGCATTTTGTTAGTGATATATAAAGATGCCGAGGATTTATGTGGATTTATTTTGTATCCTGCCACTTTGCTGAATTATTTCTAGTAGCTTTTTAGCAGAGTCTTTGGGGTTCTCTAAGTATACCATCATGTCATCTGCAAAAAGTGATAGTTTGATTTCCTCATTTCCTACTCTAATTCCTTGAATCTCTTTCTCGGCTCTTATTGCCGAGGCTAGCATTTCTAGTACTATATTGAATAGTAATGGTGATAGTGGGCAATCTTGTTTCACTCCTGATCTTACTGGGAAAGGTTGCAGTTCATTTGTATTGCATATTATGCTTACTGAAGGTCTTAAATATATGCTCCTGATTATTCTAAGAATAGGCCATTTATTCCTATACTCTCAAGAGTTTTTAGTAGGAATGGATGTTGGATTTTGTCAAATGCTTTTTCTGCATCTATTGAGATGATCATATGGTTCTTATTAATATGATTATTAATATGTTCAATTATATTAATAGTTTTCCTAATATTAAACCAGCCCTGCATTCCTGATATGAATCCTACTTGATCATAGTGTATTATCCTGGAGATGATTTTCTGAAGTCTTTTTGCTAATATCTTATTTAAGATTTTAGCATCAATATTCATTAAGGAAATTGGTCTATAATTTTCTTTCTCAGTTTTCAATCGACCTGGTTTAGGTATCAGTACCATGTCTGTGTCATAGAAGGAATTTGGTAGGACTCCTTCATCCCCTATTTTTTCAAATAATTTATATAACATTGGGGCTAATTGTTCTTTAAATGTTTGGTAGAATTCACGTGTGAATCCATCTGGCCTTGGGGATTTTTTCCTGGGGAGTTGATTAATAGCTTGTTCTATTTCTTTTTCTGAAATGGGACTATTTAAGCAATTTATCTCCTCCTCTGTTAATCTAGGGAGCCTATATTTTTGGAGGAAGTCATCCATTTCACTTAAGTTATCACATTTATTGGCATAAAGTTGGGCAAAGTAACTTCTTATTATTTCTCTAATTTCCTCTTCATTGGTGGAAAGATCCCCCTTTTCATTTGTAAGACTATCAATTTGATTTTCCTCTTTCTTTTTTCTGATCAAATTTACCAAAGGTTTATCTATTTTATTGGCTTTTTCAAAAAACCAACTCTTGGTTTTATTTATTAATTCAATAGTTTTTTTACTTTCAATATTATTGATTTCTCCTTTTAATTTTTGTATTTCAAGTTTAATATTTGGTTGGAGGTTTATAATTTGGTCTTTTTCTAGCCTTTTAAGTTGTAAGCCCAATTCGTTAATCTTCTCTTTATCTATTTTCTTCAAATAATCCTCTAAAGATATAAAATTTCCCCTTATTACTGCTTTAGCTGCATCCCAAAGATTTTGGTATGATGTCTCATCATTGTCATTATCTTGGGTGAAATTATTAATTGTTTCTATAATTTGCTCTTTCACCCAGTCATTCTTTAAGATGAGATTATTCAGTTTCCAATTACTTTTTGGTCTATTTACCCCTAACTGTTTACTGAATGTAGCTTTTATTGCATTGTGGTCTGAGAAGAAGGCATTTATTATTTCTGCCTTCCCACATTTAATTTTGAGATCTTTATGTCCTAATATATGGTCAATTTTTGTATAGGATCCATCAACTGCTGAGAAGAAAGTATATTCCTTTCTATTGCCATTCAGTTTTCTCCAAAGATCTATCATACCTAGTTTTTCTAATGTTCTATTTACTTTTTAAATTTCTTTCTTATTTGTTTTGTGGTTTGATTTGTCTAAATCTGAGAGTGCAAGGTTGAGATCTCCCACTATTATAGTTTTACTGTCTATTTCTTCTTGCAATTCTCTTAACTTTTCCTTTAGAACGTTAGATGCTATACCACTTGGTGCATATATGTTTAGTATTTATATGGCTTCATTATTTATGCTACCTTTCAGCAGGATATAGTTTCCTTCCTTATCTTTTTTAATGAGATCTACTTTTGCTTTTGCTTGATCTGAGATAAGGATAGCTACCCCTGCTTTTTTGGCTTTACGTGAAGCATAATAGGCTCTGTTCCAACCTTTTACCTTTACTCTGTATGTATCTCCCTGCTTTAAGTATGTTTCCTGCAGACAACATATCGTAGGGTTCTGATTTTTGATCCAGTCTGCTATCCGTCTCCGTTTGATGGGATCGTTCATCCCATTTACATTTACAGTTAAAATTACTAATTCTGTATTTCCTGCCATCATATTATCCCCAGATTATGCTTTTTCCCTTGACCCCCCTGATCACCCTCCCCGATATTTAATTTACAGACCCCCCTTGTGATGCGCAACCCTCCGTTTTTTTTTTTTTTCATATCCCTCCCCCCTCCCTCCAAGTCCCTTCACTTATTCTCCTTTTCCTTTTCCCTTTTCCTCTCCCCCCTTTTAATGAGGTGAGAGAAAATTCTCTGAAAAACAAATATGTTAATTATTTACTCTTTGAGCCTCTCCTGATGAGAGTAAGATTCACACAATGATTCTCCCCCTCACTAAGTTCCCTCAGATATGGTGTATTTTCTATGCCTCTTCCTGGGATGTAGTTTCCCTCTTTTTATCATTCCTTCCCCTTTTTGTGAAATGACCTCCTTCCCTTTACTACACCCCCCTTTTTTTCTTTTATATCAGTAAAATCAAATTATCCTTGAGTACTTTTTATATACCCACAACAAAGTTACAGTTCTCAAGGGTTCTGTGTACCTTTTTCTGTTTCTCTTCAGTCTTGTGGATGTAGATCAAATTTTTTGTTTAAGTCTGGTTTTTTTCTTAGAAACATATAGAATTCCTCTATTTCATTGAATGACCATCTTCTTCCATGGAAAAAAATGCTAAACTTAGCTGGGTAGTTCATTCTTGGTTGCAGTCCTTGATCTTTTGCCTTACGGAATATCAGGTTCCAGGCCCTTCTATCTTTTAATGTGGAGGCAGCCAGATCTTGAGTGACCCTTATTGTGGCCCCTTGGTATTTAAATTGTTTTTTTCTAGCTGCTTGCAGGATTTTCTCCTTTGTGTGGCAATTCTGCAGCTTAGCCACAATATTCTGTGGTGTTCTTTTTTTAGGGTCTATTTTAGAAGGAGTTCAATGAATTCTTTCCACATCTACTTTCCCTTCTGTTTCTATTATCTCTGGACAGTTCTCTTTGATAATTTCCTGTAAAATAGAATCTAGGCTCTTTTTTTGGTCACAGTTTTCTGGAAGTCCAATGATCCGCAGATTATCTCTCCTAGATGTATTTTCCAGGTCTATAGATTTTCCCAGTAAGTATTTGACGTTGTTCTCCCACTTCTCATTTTTTTGTTTTGTTTGACTGATTCTTGGGTTCTCTGTGAATCATTCATTTCTATTTGTTCCATCCTGACTTTTAAGGAGTTATTTTCTTCTTTCACAGTTTTTAGTTCTTTTTGTAAATGCCCAATTTCGTTTTTAAATGAATTGTTTTGCTCTATTGAATTTTTTTTCCATTTCCCCAATTTTTTTTTGAGAATTATTTTCTTTTTCCAATTCAGAAATTCTATTTTCTTGAGACTTTTTTATCTTTTCCAATTCAGAAATCCTACTTTCCTGTGATTTTTTTTACCTTTTCTAATTCATAAATTTTGTTTCCCTGCATCTCCTGTGAATTCTTTATTTTTTCCAACTCCAATTTCAGGACGTTGTTATTCTCTATCATAACTTCCCTTTCCTTTCCCCATTTTTCTTCAAACTCTCTTAACTTTTTAATAGTCTCTTCCAGGAGAGAGTTATGTGATGGGGGGCAGGAATCATTCCCCTTTAGGTTGTTATCTGCTGTCTCTCTGCTGTTAACTTCCTCGGGGTTGGATACCCGCTCTTTCTCTGTGTAGAAGGAATCTATGGTTTTTCTGGCTTTTTTGTTCATATTTTAAAAATCTTTTGGGGTCTGTCCCTGGGGTAGGAAATTATTTATTTACTTCTTTACCAGCTTCCTCCCAGACCGGATGGATGCAGCCGTTCTAATGCCTGAGCTAAGATAGAGCTCTGGGAGAGAGTTCCCCACCCCCTCCCTGGAAGTGCCTCAGAGGTGATTAGCACTGCTGTGCCCCAAGGGCGCTGTGTTTTAGAGGCTTCCCTGAGGTTGAGACTGAACAGTAAAGGCAGCACAAAACCTAGCCTATGTGTCCCGGTGGGGCGTGGATGTCTGCAGCAGGTAATGTGAAAAGCCCCTGCGCTCAAACTGGAAGTGTCTGCCAGAAACCGTGGTCTGTAGTTCAAAGGTTCCGCTTCTCTGGGACTTCATGGAGCTGAGTTCCACTCCCTCCAGCTAAACTAGGCAGTGTGTGTTGCCTTGGGCCGTATCCACCCACTTGTCAATCTCTTAACTATTCTCAGGAGGTAGCTGAGGCCACGCCCCCTGGTGCTGAGATCTGCTGAGTCACCCCCAGGGTCCTGGAAAATCTAATCTATCTGAATTTTTAAGGTATTTTAGCTTTCTCTTCTGAACTGCTATATAATAAGCAGAGAAGAGCTAACAGCCTGTGCCAGATTCCTTTATCTCAGTGGCTTCTCTGATCCCAGAGCCCGTCCCAGCGCAATTGGCGCAGTATGCTAGCACCCAGCCGTCTGTGCTGGCCTCTCTTCTTCCTCCCCTGGGAACTGACCTTTTTTGTTGAAACTCCAGATTCTCTTCAGCTGGTAAGTCATGCTTCCAGTCCTTGTGGTATCTATCAGTCCAGGTCTTTTTCTGAGGCTTAATTTATCTAATTTGTTGTGAGGGAGTGAGGAGGTTCACAGAGTCGTGTGTTTCTTCTCCACCATCTTGGCTCCGCCTCCCTATGCTGATATTATAAAGCAACAGTCACCAAAACCTTTTGTGATTGGTTAAGAAATAGACTAGTTGATCAGTGGAATAGGTTAGGTTCATAGGACAAGATCGTGAATAAAAATAGCAATCTAGTGTTTGACAAACCCAAAGATCCCAACTTTTAGGATAAGAATTCATTATTTGACAAAAACTGCTGGGAAAAGTGGAAATTAGTAAGGCAGAAACTAGGCGTGGACCCACATTTAACACCACATACTAAAATAAGATCAAAATGGGTCCAAGATTTAGGCATAAAGAACGAGATCATAAATAAATTAGAAGAACATAGGATAGTCTACCTTTCAGACTTGTGGAGGAGGAAGGAATTTATGTCCAAAGGAGAACTAGAGATCATTATTGATCACAAAATAGAAAATTTTCATCACATAAAATTAAAAAGTTTCTGCACAAACAAAACTAATGCAAACAAATTAGAAGGGAAGTAACAAGTTTGGAAAACATTTTTACAGTTAAAGGTTCTAATAAAGGCCTCATCTCCAAAATATACAGAGAATTGACTTTAATTTATAAGAAATCAAGCCATTCTCCAATTGAGAAATGGTCAAACGATATGAACAGACAATTTTCAGATGATGAAATTAAAACTATTTCCACTCATATGAGTGTTCCAAATCACTATTGATCAGAGAAATGCAAATTAAGACAACTCTGAGATACACAACTGTCAGATTGGCTAAGATGACAGGAACAAATAATGATGAATGTTGGAGGGGATGTGGGAAAACTGGGACACTGATGCATTTTTTGTGGAGTTGTGAAAGAACCCAATCATTCTGGAAAGCAATCTGGAATTATGCCCAAAAAGCTATCAAAATGTGCATACCCTTTGACCCAGCAGTGCTACTACTGGGCTTATACCCCAAGCAAATACTAAAGAAGGGAAAGGGATCTGTATGTGCCAAAATGTTTGTGGCAGCCCTTTTTGTAGTGGCTAGAAATGGGAAAGTGAATGGATGTCCATCAATTGGAGAATGGTTGGTTAATTATGGTCTATGAATGTTATGGAATATTATTGTTCTGTAAGAAATGACCAATAGGAGAGGCTTGGAAGACTTACATCAACTGATTCTGGGTGAAAAGAGCAGAACTAGGAGATCATTATACGCTTCAACAATGATAATGTGTGACGATGTATTCTGATGGAAGTGGATATCTTCAACATAGAGAAGAGCTAATCCAATTCCAATTGATCAATGATGGCCAGAATCAGCTAATCCAGAAAAGGGACCTTGGGAAATGAGTGTAAACTGTGAGCATTTTTTTGTTTGTTTGTTTGTTTTTGTTTTTCTTCTCAGATTATTTTTTCCTTCTGAATACAATTCTTCCTTTGCAGCAACAACAACAACAAAATTCGGTTTTGCACAAATATATTGTACAAAGCATATACTATAAGATATTTAATATGTATGGGAATGCCTGCCATCTAGAAGAGGGGGTAGAGGGAAAGAGGGGAAAAATTTAGAACAGAAGGGAATACAAGGGATAATGTTTTTTTTTTTTTTTTAATTGCCTGTGCATATGTCCTGTCAAAAAATGTTATAATTATTAAATTAATTGAAAAAAAATCAATCTTCTCATGATTCCAATTGAGAACTTTCCCCACTTTTCCTATGAGCAAACAACTAGTTGTTACTCTTAGCAATGGCATCCTGTGTTACCTACCATTTTAAGTTAATAGAGAATTTCTTATATAGTTGTTGGTACTTATTTAGGACATAGCTGTAAACACATGGACACATATGTACAAAAATAGACATTTTCTCCTAATTATGCTTATTACAAATCTTCAGTGAAGCTATGAGTTAGATTTTCTATATTATAGACAATCCTTTATGAATCAGATCAGATAGAATTAGCTAGCGTAATACCAGAAAATATAACTAGAACAATATTAATATTATTTATCATTGAAAGAATTGACACAATCTTATCTTCCTAAAATTATTAATTCATATAGATGCCAAAGTATTGCAAAATATGAAGATATATTAAGGATTGCTACTTAATTCTCGATAATTCTGCTGCCAAATATTTGCACTCATGCATGAAGGTGATTTTTTTTTTCATTGATCTGGTCTTTTGAATAGCAAATGATGGTAAGATTTTTTAAAAATCATCTACATGGATTCAGAACGGGAAGCCAGGTCTTCTTACTCCACAATTCAAAGATTCACTAGAAAAAAAAGTTAATACTAGATTCAGACTTCCAGGGACAGAGCCAAGATGTCAGAATAAAGAAAATACTCAATAGAACTCTAATAACATACACCTCCAAAAAACTTCAAAATAACATCTCAAATCAAATTCTGTAAGTTACAGAGCCAACAAAAGATGAGAGTAGGATATTCTTATAGTTTCAGATAACTATTTTATTGTTCCATTGTTTCAGATATCTCTGACTTTATATGACCTCATTTTGATTCTAGGCTTGTTACTGAATTTTAGTGACATTGGAGGAGAAAATCTGTGAATCTATCTCACTTAAATCCAATTCACAGGCAACTCAAGACAGTACCACATGAGTACCATATGACATCATTCTTCCTCTCTAAAAACAAAGGATAAACAAAAAAAATAATATGAACAGGTAAAGGAATGAAAGCAAAAGAAAACTATAAAAAATAAGCACTTAAAATAAGGAAAAAAAATTAAACCTTGAAAAATAAAATTATACCAGTGAGAAGAGTTAGAAAAACACACTGATGAATTTAATTCTTTATAAAGCATAACTGGAGGACATAGCCAAGATAGCAGAGAGTAGACAGGTTTTTATCTGAGCTCTTTCTGGCTTCCCTCAGAATCAACACTAGATCAAATCTCTGGGATTTGAAGTGATAGAACCCAAAAATATTTGGAGTGTAACATTTCCAGTGGAAGATATTTTGGAAGAACTCAGGAAAGGTCACTCTCAATTAGGTGGGGAGAGGAAAGGCAGCCCAGCACAGGCACAGTGCAGATAGATCCAGGGCAGAGAGGCCTCTGAGTGCCAGGGGTAATCTATTTGTAGGTACATAGCCAAAATACAGCAAAATTGGCTACTACGTCCTGGTTCAGAAGCCAGTGGATCAGCATACTAACTGTGAGATTTCTGACACAACTGCAGAAGGCAAATAATTAGCCCCTGAACCCCAGAATAACAAGCAGGACATGACCGGTAAAAATTATTATTGAACAAATAGAAATGAATGACTCAATGGGACATCAAGGGTAAATCAAACACAAATGTTGGAGAGGATGTGGTAAAACTGAGACACTAATACATTGTTGGTGGAACTGTGAATGGACCCAGCTATTCTGGAGAGCAATTTGGTGTTATACGCCAGAACTTGAAATAAGGTGCTAATGCCTATGTACTTAGTTCACACCTTTAAAGGAGTTCACACATTAGTTCACACATTCACACCTTTAGAGAGCATATTTAAGGAAGAGTTCACAAGCCCACTAAAGCACAAGCCTACTCTAGGACTTTGGGGAGATTAACAAGTCAGAAGCCCACAATCGCACTCTTAGAGGTGGAGAACATTCATTCCAGATTCCACCTTTGTGCTGGATGGAGGTTTAGAGGGACCTCAGCTGGGAATCAAGGAGAAAGATAGGCCTCTATTAAAGCTAACCGGACTGCAGGAAAAGATTCAAGACTTTGAAGGATACAATAAAGGATCTGGACTTTAACTCCTGGCTGCATTTGGGGTGATTATTGAACTGAACTGAAATGAAGGTTGCCTCCAGAAGCCCCCCCCCCAAGAAATCTGCTCCCAGAGAATGATTATATTTTAAAAAAGAGAACACTACAATTTGGAACTATGCTCAAAAAGTTATCAAACGGCATACCATTTGATCCAGCAATGTTTCTACTGGGCTTATATCCCAAAGAAATCTTTAAAAAAGGAAATGGACCAACATGTGCAAAAATGTTTGTGGAAGCCCTTTTTGTAATAACAAGAAACTGGAAACTGAGTGGAGGCTCATCAGTTGGAGAATAGCTGAGTAAATTGTGGCATATGAATGTTATGGAACATTATTGTTCTATAAGAAAAAATCTGGAAGATGACTTTAGAGAGGCCTGAAGAGACTTACATGAACTGATGCTAAGTGCTAAGTGCTAAGTGAAATGAGCAGAACCAGGAGATCATTGTACATGGCAACATCAATTATAGGATGATCAATTCTAATGAATGTGATTCTTTCCAACAATGAGAAGATTTACGCCAGTTCCATTGATCTTGTGATGAAGAGAGACATCTACACTCAGAGAGAGGGCTGTGGGAGCTGAAAGTGGATCACAGCATAACATGTTCACTCTTTTTATTGTTGTTCACTTGCATTTTCTTTTCATACTCATTTTCTTTCTTTTTTGATCTGATTTTTCTTGTGCAGCAATAGGATTGTGTAAATGTTTACACATATTGGATTTAACATATATTTTAACATGTATAACATATATTGGATTGCTTGCCATCTAGAAGAATGGATGGGGGGGAGGAGGGGGAAATTTGAAACACAAGGTTATGCAAGGGTCAATATTGAAAAATTATCTGTGCATATGTTTTAACAATAAAAAGCTTTAAAAAATAAAATAAGAAAAAAAAGAATAAGTCAAACAAAACCAAAAATGGGGAAAAAATAGAAAGAATGTAAAATACTTCTTTGTGAATTAAAAAAATCAACTGACCTTTAAAATAGATCCAGGAGAGACACTCTAAGAATTATTGAAATACCTGAAGACCAAAATGGAAAAAAAGAGAGAGAGGGAGAGAGAGAGAGAGAGAGAGAGAGAGAGAGAGAGAGAGAGAGAGAGAGAGAGAGAGAGAGAGAGAGAGAGAGAGAGAACATAGTTTATTATCTCCGAAGTTTAGAAGAATCAAGGTTTTTTTAAGATTTAATCAGAAAACCAAATTATAAATACTTAAAAGTGATAAGTATCCCTTGATAATGGAATGCAATAAAGGAATTCAAGTGTCAGAACAATATATATTCACAAGTTTCCATACACAGAAATGTAAGCTTTCATCTCTTAAAGATTAAATTTCTAGCTTTCTTGTTGCCAAGATAACCTGAAAACATCAACTGATACACTTTTGGTCTATTTTGATCCATTGCCAAATAGATTGAAACAACAGTACCAAGAGAAGTGTGAAATTACCTTTTATTCATCCTAATGGGGTGTTAAATTTGAAGTCTAATTATACATTCTGGGATTTTCAAGCATTGTTAAACACTTTGCTGTTAATTATTGCACAGAAACCAGAAATGTGTAGTTAATGCACTGAGAACAGTTTAGGTTAATATGCAATTCTTTCCTTTCTTTCAAGGGAATTATTGAGACATTTATGCTCTTTACAGAGACATTCATACTATGTACCACCAAAAAGTTCAAGCTCTCATCCTGATAATATTTGCAGCTTGGTTGTGTATAGCTTTTTAAGATTTGCAGAACACATTAATAAATTATTTCACTTAGTCTTCACCTGAACTGTTTATTTTATAGATAGACTGAAGCAGAAAGGCCAATGGATCTACCCTTATTTAGTGACCTAGTAAATTTATGAAACTGGATTTAATTAAGAATAATGAATTATGTGTTGGTCTTTCATTTTTTTTATTATTGAGAATTTTTTTTCACAGTATATAGGCATGAGTAATTTTTTTTTTTTACAATATTATCCCTTGTATTCATTTTTCGAAATTATCCCCCACCTCCCTCCACTCCTTCCTCCTGATGACAGGCAATGCCATACATTTTACATGTGTTACAATATAACCTAGATACAATATATGTGTGTAAATACCATTTTCTTGTTGCACATTAAGTATTAGATTAAGAAGGTAGAAGTTACCTGGGTAGATAGATAGTAGTGCTAACAATTTACATTCACTTCCCAGTGTTCCTTCTCTGGGTGTAGTTATTTCTGTCCATCATTGATCAACTGGAAGTGAGTTGGATTTTCTTTATGTTGAAGATATCCACTTCCATCGGAATACATCTTCATACAACATTGAAGTGTACAGAGATCTTCTGGTTCTGCTCATTTCACTCAGCAACAGTTGATGTAAATCTCACCAAGCCTCTCTGTATTCCTCCTGCTGGTCATTTCTTACAGAGCAATGATATTCCATAATCTTCATATACCATAATTTACCCAACCATTCTCCAATTGATGGACATCCATTCATCTTCCAGTTTCTAGCTACTATAAAAAGAGCTGCCACAAATATTTTGGCACATACAGGTCCCTTTCCGCTCTTTAGTATTTCTTTGGGATATAAGCCCAATAACAGCAATGCTGGGTCAAACGATATGAACAGTTTGATAACTTTTTGGGCGTAGTTCCAAATTGCTCTCCGGAATGGCTGGATTCTTTCACAACTCCACCAACAATGTATTAGTGTCCCAGTTTTCCCACATCCCCTCCCACATTCATAATTATTTGGTCCTGTCATCTTAGCCAATTTGACAGGTGTGTAGTGGTATCTCAGATTTGTCTTAATTTGCATTTCTCTGATCAGTAGTGATTTGGAACACTCTTTCATATGAGTGGAAATAGTTTCAATTTCATCATCTGAGAATTGTCTGTTCATATCCTTTGACCATTTATCAATTGGAGGATGGTTTGGTTTCTTATAAATTAGGGTCAGTTCTCTATATATTTTGGAAATGAGACCTTTTTCAGAACCTTTAACTTTAAAAATATTTTCCCAATTTGTTACTTCCCTACTAATCTTGTTTGCATTAGTATTGTTTGTACAGAAACTTTTTAGTTTGATGTAATCAAGATTTTCTATTTTGGATCAATAATGATCTCTAATTCTCCTCTGGTCATAAATTCCTTCCTCCTCCACAGGTCTGAGAGGTAGACTATCCTCTGTTCCTCTAATCTATTTATGATCTCATTCTTTATGCCTAAGTCATGGACCCATTTTGATCTTATCTTGGTATATGATGTTAAGTGTGGATCCGTATCTAATTTCTGCCATACTAATTTCCAGTTTTCCCAACAGTTCTTTTCCAAATAATGAATTTTTATCCCTAATGTTGGTATCTTTGGGTTTGTCAAAGATTAGATTGCTATAGATGTACCCTTTTTTGTCCTTTGTATCTAATCTGTTCCACTGATCTACTGTTCTATTTCTTAGCCAGTACCAAATGGTTTTGTTGATTGCTGCTATATAATAGAGCTTTAGATCAGGTACACTTAGACCACCTTCCTCTAACTTTTTTTTCATTAGTTCCCTTGCAATTCTCGACCTTTTATTCTTCCATATGAATTTTGTTGTTATTTTTTCTAGGTCATTAAAATAGCTTCTTGGGAGTCTTATTGGTATAGCACTAAAGAAATAGATTAGTTTGGGGAGTATTGTCATCTTTATTATATTTGCTCAGCCTATCCAAGAGCACTGAATGTCTTTCCAATTATTTAAATCTGACTTTATTTTTGTGGCAAGTGTTTCGTAATTTTTCTAATATTATTCCTGACTATTCTTTGGTAGATGGATTCCCAAATACTTTAGACTCTCAACATTTGTTTGGAATGGAATTTCTCTTTGTATCTCTTGCTGTTGTGTTTTGTTGGTGATATATAAGAATGCTGAGGATTTATGTGGACTTATTTTGTATCCTGCCACTTTGCTAAAATTCTGAATTATTTCTAATAGCTTTTTAACAGAGTCTTTGGGGTTCTCTAAGTATACCATCATGTCATCTGCAAAGAGTGATAGTTTGATTTCCTCATTTCCTACTCTAATTCCTTGAATCTCTTTCTCTGCTCTTATTGCCGAGGCTAGCATTTCTAGTACTATATTGAATAGTAATGGTGATAGTGGGTAACCTTGTTTCACTCCTGATCTTACTGGGAAAGGTTGCAGTTTATTTCTATTGCATATTATGCTTACTGAAGGTCTTAAATATATGCTTCTGATTATTCTAAGGAATAATCTATTTATTCCTATACTCTCAAGAGTTTTTAGTATGAATGGATGTTGGATTTTGTCAAATGCTTTTTCTGCATCTATTGAGATGATCATTTGGTTTTTATTAATTTGATTATTAATATGGTCAATTATCCTCATAGTTTTCCTAATATTAAACCAGCCCTGCATTCCTGATATGAATCCTACTTGATCATAGTGTATTATCCTGTGGAAGAGGAAGGAATTTGTGACCAAAGAAGAACTAGAGATCATTATTGATCACAAAATAGAAAAGTTTGATTATATCAAATTGAAAAGTTTTTGTACAAACAAAACTAATTCAGACAAGATTAGAAGGGAAACAGTAAATTGGGAAAACATTTTTACAGTCAAAGGTTCTGATAAAGGCCTTATTTCCAAAATATATAGAGAATTGACTCTAATTTATAAGAAATCAAGCCATTCTCCAATAGATAAATGGTCAAAGGATATGAACAGACAATTTTCAGACAAAGAAATTGAAATTATTTCTAATCATATGAAAAGGTGCTCCAAGTCATTATCAATCATAGAATTGCCAATTAAGACTACTCTGAGAACCACTATATACCTGTCAGATTGGCTAGGATGACAGGAAATGATAATGCTGAATTTTGGAGGGGATGTGGAAAAATTGGGACACTGATACATTGTTGGTGGAATTATAAATACATCCAGCTATTCTGGAGAGAGATTTGGAACTAAGTTCAAAAAGTTATCAAATTGTACATACCCTTTGATCCACCAGTGTTACAATTGGGCTTATACCCCAAAGAGATCTTAAAGAAGAGAAAGGGACCTGTATGTGCAAGAATGATTGTGGCAGCCCTCTTTGTAGTGGCCAGAAACTGGAAACTGAGTGGATGTCCATCAATTGGAGAATAAATTGTGGTATATGAATGTTATGGAATATTATTGTTCTGTAAGAAATGCCTAGCAGGATGATTTCAGAAAAGCCTGGAGAGGCTTACATGAACTGATGCTGAGTGAAATGAGCAGGACCAGGAGATCATTATATACTTCAACAACAATACTATATGATGAACAATTCTGATGGACATGACTCTCTTCAAACATGAGATGAATCAAATCAGTTCCTTTTGTTCAATAATGAATAGAACCAGCTACACCCAGCAAAAGAACTCTGGGAAATGAGTGTTAACCACTACGATAGCATTCCCAATACCTTCATTTTTGTCCACATGCATTTTTGATTTCCTTCACAGGTTAATTGTACATTATTTCAAGCTCCTATTCTACTCATGCAGCAAAATAACTCTGTCTCTCTCTCTCTCTCTCTCTCTCTCTCTCTCTCTCTCTCTCTCTCTCTATATATATATATATATATATATATATATATATATATATATATATATATATATAGTATATAACATATACTTTAACATATTTAACATGTATTGGTCTACCTGCCATCTAGGGGAAGGGTAGGGAGAAGGAGGGGGAGAAATTGGAACAAAGGTTTTGCAATTGTCAATGTTGAAAGTTTATATTGTAAATAAAAAGCTATGATAAAAAAGAAAGAAAATAAAAAAAATCAATTGAAAATAGAAAGAAAAAGATTGTAAACAATTTTGACATTTAAATATATATTTTCCCTTCTTTACCTTTCTATGGGTCACTTCAGTCCTATGTTTATATATATATATATATATACACATATATATATACACACATATATATACACATATATATATATATATGTATATATATATATAGTTTATATTGTAAATAAAAAGCTATGATAAAAAAGAAAGAAAATAAAAAAATTCAATTGAAAATAGAAAGAAAAATATTGTAAACAATTTTGACATTTAAATATATATTTTCCCTTCTTTACCTTTCTATGGGTCACTTCAGTCCTATGTTTGTATATATATATATATATATATATATATATATAATTCTCACATCTCCTGCCCTGAAAAATGATGATGAATTTTACTGGGTAATTGATTCTAGGTTGTAACTAACCTCAGGTCTTTTGCCTTCTGGAATGTGATATTCTAGGCTCTTAGATCATTTATTCTAGAAGCTGCCATATCCTGTGTAATCCTAATTATTGCTCCTTGATATTTTCATTGTTTTTGTCTGGCAGCTTGCAGTATTTTTTTGTCCCTGACATTATAATTTTTGGAGTTTCACAACAATGTTCCTTCGGGTTTTCCTTGTGGGATCAGAGGTGATCAATGGATACTTTCAATTAGTATTTCTCCCTCTCTATAATATTGGAGCAGTTTTCTTTAATGACTTCTTGTAAACTGCTATCCATGCTCTTTTTCTGGGCATGACCTTTAGGTAGCCCAATAATTTTTAAATTGTCTCTTCTAGATCTATTTTCCAGGTAGACTGTTGTTGTTGTTGTTGTTGTTGTTGTTGTTGTTTTCCATTTAGGTATTTCACATTTTCTTCCACCTTTTTCTTTTTTCTTTTTTCTTTTTTCTTTTTTTTTTTTTTTTTTTAGTTTGTTTGACTGATTCTTACTATCTCACAAAATTAAGTTTCCATTTGCCCTGGTCTAGTTTTTAATATATGAATTTCTTCACTTAGCTTTTGTATCTTTTTCCATTTTTTTTTCTACTGTTGAAATAGTTTTCTTCAGATGATTTTTTCCCTTCCTTTTCCAAACTGTTGATTCTTTTGTGAATATCTCATTTCTTTTCTCATTTTTTCTACCTCTCTTATTTGCCTTTTGAAATATTTTATGACCAAGTCCCCTCTTTGGGCCTGAGATCAATTTATCTCACTCTTTGAGATCTTGCAAGGGATGTAGAAGACTCTTACCCAAAATGACTACTCAGAGATCACTCAGTAGAAGGAAGAAACGTTGTTTATTGAAAACCTCTGGAGGATGAGCCATCCCATCATGAGATAAGAACGAGAAAGCTCCTGGTAGGAGGGCTAAAGAAGAAGTAAAGATACATAGTTTTCATACAAAAGATTACATCACAAGTAAGAGAGCATTGAGAAGGGAAGGGGGAGTCATCTAGTTGGTTGTTGCTATTCAGAGAGATTGGAATGGAAGATTTCTATTCATAAGTTGGGGAGCATTGAGAAATAGCTGCCTTCTCCCCTAATTGAATGTTAAACATTTGTGCCTAAAGCAGATTAGAACAGAATGCTTTGTTTCCTTGATTCTGAGAGGAATCATCAATCAGACCTTCAAACTTCAGATTACTGAGCTGACATCATTTAAACTAATAGTCTAAATGTTGACAACATTTAACTAGGATAAATGTCATCATTTCTGGCTAAGCAAATATATCTAAAGTCTTAAGTAAATATTGGCTTTCACACACTGTACATATATAGATCACAGAGACATAGAAATAATAAAAAAAAATACAGAAAAAGAAAATCCCTGTAAGTTCTTCACTTTATCTCTCAATTCTCTTCTGTGGACATTCTTTCCTTTTCTGAATTATTGTTTTGGTCTGCCCTGTCACCAGAGTCACTTTCTAAGATCAATATTCTTTTCTGTTTCTTGCTCTTTTTCTTTCCTTTGCTTTTGGTATATATATATACTTTTAAGGTCAAGCTCTGTTCCTGGGATAAAGCTGATGCTGTTCCACAGCTTTTAATGCAGCTCTGACCCTTGATTTTGAGCACAGGAACCCTTTGTGTTTGTAGGGGGTACCTTTGCCAGATCTTTTCATAAAACAGCCGGGTTTCCCAGAGTTTGCCTTATGGACTAGGACTGGAAGCTGTCTCACTGATTTGGTCCTCTACTGAGCCAGGACTGAGGGTCTTAGTTGCTGTTTTGCTGTGATTAAGACACTCTCTCCAGCTTTACCACAATCTACATGACCTGGATGGAATACCCCTTTCACCCCAGTGAAACTGATCTTTCTTGAAGTTTTTTTTTCAGTCTATCTTGAGCTGGAGAGTGGTTTCATTCCATTAGACTCTGTTCAGAGGCTTGGTTTCATGTGGTTTTTTTTTGGAGGGAAATTGAATGAGCTTAATCAGCTTCCTGATTTTACTTCTCAGACTTGACTCTGCCTCCTCAAAATCGTTGATTAATTTATTAGGCCTCTGTTTTCTCATCTGTAAAATGGGAGATCAACTTACAAGCTTGTGGATTCTCTCCTTGATTGGTCCACAATATTAGCATCCACATTTTGGCATTCTATAATAGTTCCTGACTTCTCTCTTTTATGTCAAAGTAACAAGATACATATTCATTCCTAAAAAGCATATGGCTTTCCCTTACTGGCTTTTATCTCATGATTACATAAATAGCATCTATTATTAAAACAAACATACCTCTGAGATATTGTGGATTTGGTTCCAGACCACTACAATAAAGTGGATATTTCAATAAAGTGAATTGCATGAATTTTCTTGTTTCCCAGTGCACATAAAATTTATGTTTATACCACACTGTAATTTGTTAACTGTGTAATAGTATTATGTCTAAAATAACCAATGTATATGCCTTAGTTAAAATATTTTATTGCTAAGAAATGCTAACCATTATCTAAACATTTAGTGAATTGTAATCTTTTTGATAGGGGAGTTTCTTGCATCAATATTTATGGTTGTTAACTGATCAGAGTAGTAGTTGCTGAAGGCTTAGGTGCTTGTAGCAATTTCTTAAAATCAAACAATGCTTGCCAGATATTTTGACTCTTTCTTTTACAAAATTCATCTCTGTAGCATGCAGTGCTATTTGATTGCAGTTCACCAATAGTGTATTTTCTTTCAAAACTGGAGTCAGTGCTCTCAAATTCTGCTGCTGTTTTATTAACTAAGTTTATGTAACATTCTTCAATATTGTGGTTTCTCTGGGAATAGGGAAGTCTAAAGAAAAGGAACCAAATGGGGGGACAGCCACATGGTTGGGTAGTCAGGACATAAACATTTATTGATTAAGTTATCATTTTATATAGTCATAGTCCTTGACCTTCCCTTCCCCAAATTACAATGATTATACCAAAAAATCTTTGATCACAGATTATCCTAACAGACACAATAATAAAGAAAAAAATTTAAATACTATGAGAATTGCCAAAATGTGACAGAGACATGAGGTGAGCACTTGCTGTTAGAAAAATGGAATCACTTAGATTGGCTTGCTACAAACCTTCATTTGGTAAAAAGGGAGGGAAATACAATATCTATGAAACATAGTGATGTGAAACATAATTAAATGAAGTTTGTATATATCCAACTAAATTCTCTTGTTATACAGAAAATCTTTTCCA